>NC_063255.1:16980285-17580285 GCF_020740725.1 Corvus hawaiiensis | reverse complement strand
GGGGTGACAACTCCACCACTTCCCTGGGCAGCCTATTCCAGTGTTTGACAGGATGAGGGGACTGTTAAACTCTCACTGTCAGAATACAGGAGAGGAAACTCATGTTTTTTACACTCTTTCCAGATCACCCGTGACTGGTCATTACTGAAAATAAGATGCTGGTTTAGATGATCCCTTGATGTCTTCATGGCAGCCAATTTTGAACTCTCCTAATGACATATTTTCAATCACAGAGCCTATTCACTTTGGTGTTATTGCAGATTTACCTTGAATGAGTAGCTTCCTTCATGAAAAATCTCTGTGGTGGGTTGTGGAAATGTCCATTGACAATTATTCCTAAGGAGAAATGTTTAGACTTTGAAATTACTCCTTGTATTACTACAACACTCACAAAGCATGTGATAAGATGCATAGAAAATGTTTCACATAATGTCTGAGCAAGCAAGCCTACCACACTAGCAGCGATTTCTGAGTAGCCAGGAGATATCTGAAGCCTAACATTAATTCTCCTGCTGGCTTTTGTTAGCATTCAGAAAGCCAAATGGAAAATGATCATTCTGCTTCATAGCAGGATTTCTAGTCATTGAAGTATATCTTTGTTCTGCCTTGGAAGGAAAATGAAATATTTCAAAGTTCTCAGGAAAAAAAAAAAATCCAGGCACTAGAAAAAGTGTTTGGAACGTTGAAAAAAAAAAAAAAAAAAAAAAAAAGAAGCATTTTGATCTTTCCAAAGCAAAAGAAAAATTGTGCCAGAAAAAAAGATTCTGGTAACCCAGAAGTCCTAGAGGCTTTGGAGCTATTGGCTCAGCACAGTGCCTCCATGCTTCAGGCGTCTTCAGGCCCCCTAATCCAGCTGGTTTCCTGCGCATCTCACCTCTAAGAGAGTGGATTCTTGGGAATATGACCATAAATTCATTCATTCCCCATGGGAACTAGGAGCTCAGAGTTTTGGATCCAGGCAAATCTAACAGATGAGAGAGAGTATCCATCTCACCTGGCTTTAACCATACAAAACTTAGACATCTAATTTGAAATGCAGTCAATGGAGTGCAATAAGCACTCCTTGTGGGTAATTCAGACCAAGAAAACTTTAATGCTGTTTGTTGTCATTTTAACAGTCTTCCATCAAGAGTCAGGTTTATCTCACACAACAGTCTGTAACTGTGAGGCAATTAATTTGACATTTCTGAGAGCTTGGTTCAGGTTTTACATTCCTCCTTTCTTCTTTTACATTTACTGCTACAATCTGGGTGAAAAGTGGGTCTGGCAGTGGGTCTGCTGTCCTGTTACCTGCAGAGAGCGGCTGGAAATGAAATTTTATTTGGGCTTCCTTCCTTCTTCATCGTCTCCCTCCCTCCCTCCCTCCTTCTCTCTCCATGTTGTAAATCTGCACCTGGTGTAGCTACAGCAAGAGACCTCAAACAAGGGATGAAATCCACAACTGGCATGCACCACCACCATTTGTTTTCCACAGTGGCATTATGCCAGTTTTACTCCAGCTACAGACCTGACCTCTCCAGGGAGGTTCTTTATAAGAAGAAAATTAAAGAATTCCAGTAAATATGCCTAAACTTCCTTAGACACGCACAAAATAGCAAGCACAAATCCCTTGCTGTAATTTTAGAAAAAAAAAATATTTACATTTTCTATGCAAATAAAGGAGAGATCCAGAAAAGCAACTGAAATTTTAAGTAGCCTTTGTGATTTGCAAGCTGATGGCATATGCTAAGAGCATTGCCTTTGGACTTCAGTTGCCACTGCTGGCTCCCTGTACCTCCACAGAGGACATTTTTAAAGGCCAACACGATTTAAATAAGAAAAGGGGAAGCAGCAGCTTGTCTGTCCAGGGTATAAGAAATGAGCTCAAACAGTGCCTTTTTTTTTGGGCTACTCAAATCTGAACATATTAAAACATCTCATGTATCCATAGTGGCTTTCTTAAAGCACCAACACAGATTTAAGCAGTTGTTAAAAATGTTACTGGACTAATCCATCACGGAATGCTGCTGTGGTGAAGAAAGTATCTTCAATTGGTTTAAAACAGAGGTTACTGCAAAACTGGTGCTTTCAATCAGTAGTATACCCTGACACAGAAAGATAATGTTGAAGATAAGACAGTTTAACTTCCCATGCATACCTAGCAAGAGAAAAATATGATTTCAGGCTCATTGAAAACTCATTTTTGGTTCCTGAAATCATCCTGAACATGTTGCAAGAAGAACAGACAGTCCAGTCATTTTACACATACATAGGAGGAGACAGTGAGGTAGCAGAGGGATTTAATTCTCTCCCCAGAAATTTAAGAATTCTCTGCCAATGGGTGACAAGATCCCACTCAGAACATAAAGACTAATTTGTTCTTCTGAACTAGCAGGATTACAGTCCCCCACAGGATGCATCTGGGAAGAAGGAAAGAAGTATGATGCCATGAAAGTAACAAATCTAGTCCAAATTTTGCCCCCATTCATTGGGAGATATCTGTTAAAACTGTATGAAGTCAAGTTTGGGCCAAACAGTGACATTAAAAAAATGTATCACTGGCTACCTTTAAGCTACAAATAAACTTGACAAGTCTTTTAAGGATCCCTAGTGCTGAGAAAGTTCAGAATGAGTTTGCACATGAAAGGTGTCTTCATGAGAGAGTGCAGACAGAGCAGTCCTGGAAATCAGTACACCCACAGAGATCCAAAGGGAATCTTGTAGGAACTGCTGTAGAAAGCTGGGGCTGACAGTTTTTGGAGGTTTTTCAAGCTTTTCTTGAGTGCTTTCTGAACACAGGAGCAGTGGCAAGCAGTCCCTTTATTTGCTTAACAGCTTGGGAGTTTTCTCATGTCTTGTTTTTTTTGCGGGTGGTGGTCACAGCTGTTGTGTTGGCAGTTTTCTCCATGAAGTTGTTGTTTGCAGTACTCACCAGCTCTGCTCTTGTGTCCTCCCCATTTGCAGGTGGAAGCACGCCTCCTGGCATAACTGCACCAGCTGTGCCTAGCATCCCATCTCCAATTGGGGTGAATGGTTTCACTGGCCTCCCGCCGCAGGCTAATGGGCAGCCAGCTGCTGAAGCCGTCTTTGCTAATGGCATTCACCCTTATCCAGGTAAGCCAGACCAATCCTGTGCCCACAGCCTGCTCCCTCAGTCCTAGGGATACTGTCCACACCCACAGGCTTTGCCCAACAGGAGCCTGTGGCATACGTTCAGCAAGATTATACCCCACACCACCAGGGCTCATTATAGCATTGGTGTATTGTGTCTTACGCAGCTACAGTGTTAAACGGTTCAATCTGGATGATAAACATCAAGGGCATGTTGGAGGTGGAAAAACTGTGTACTGAATATTTGAGTGCTCATCTGCTGGATAGCATGTCTGGTGAATACAGTCAGGACAACCAGCATGTTTTGCTTCAGCTGAAAATGGACATGACTCCTGAGCAGTTCATGCTGGCAGATCCCCTCACAGTACTCCCAAGGGTCTTGCTTCTGGTTAGCCTTGAAGGAGCTGTGCTAAGCCTGTTTGCACGCAGCATTGGTATCTCCTGCTGGAATTCTCCTGCAGCCAGATGGCTCTGGGAGGATGATCCAAAGGGTCTACATGTCTGCTGACCCAAACGGCTTCCTGTGTGAAGGGAGCAGGTGTTGATCTCCAAAATGCTCACAGCACACAAATCCTGCTGCCTTAGCAGGCCTGGAGAGTGAAGCTCCATCAATACAGCCTGTGAATGGGCTCAGGGTCACCCTTTGGTGGGTGCAGGAGAACTGCTGCTGGGATTCACACTGTGTCCAGCTTGAAGATGCCAGCACTAAAGAAGTGATTTTGCAAGCTCTGGCAGTCAGAGGTGAATGAGGAAGATTCAAGGATACATACCTGCCCCTGTACCTGTATTTACAAATATACATACAGTCTAAAACTGTAATTACCAAGAACTCAGGAGTTTACCATTCCTTAATGTGCACCTACATTTTTTCAGTGTCCTTGAGATTTGAGATAGCTCTCTCCTCCAATACACTTCCTCTAGAAAGACATTTTTTACCATTGTTGTATACATACTAATGGTAATATCATAGCAACAAAAAATTAAGTAATGTTACTAATTGATCCTAATCACCAGCTGGCAAAGGAATATTTTACCCTGGGGAATTGATAGATTGATCTAGTCTGTTAGGAAATCAAATACTGAGTTAGATGCTCCAGCCAAAAAGCCCAAAAAAACTCTGAGAAAAAATAATTCTTTCAATCTTAGCCAGTCCTGTAAACTCAGAAGATTCATCATCATAGGAGACTTTCTGAGCTACATGGAAAAATATCACATAACATAGAAATACCAGAATCTTTCCTAGGTATTGACAAATAATTATCCTCCTCCCAACAAACACTTTGCAAACAGGTCGTTTGAGTTCAGCTCTAAGCAGAATGAAAATCAAGTGACTTACTGCACTCAAACTTAGGCATGTGTATAAGTGTTTGAGCAGCTGAAGGGCTGGGGAGCTTTTGGAGTCTTATGAAAGCATCAGAAGATTGCAGGGAGCCCTTAGTATGCTCAGTGAGCTCAACCACAGCACTGAGAAAGCATTCTGTCTTTAAGGTTACATAAACATGGCCATCTGTTCTTCTGTCCATTTATTTCAGTATCTACCTGTTTTCCAGTCAATCAACTCTCTGCTTATTCATCCATTTATATGCATGTCTGTTCCTCTTTTCTGGTTTATTTAGTTAATTTTGATGATCCATTACTGTGGGTACCAGAGAAAAGATGTTCTTTCTAGGTGAATCTTAATGGCTTGAGCTTTTGTTACTATCCCCAACTATCCCCATAATCAAAGAAGCCTTTCAGTTAGGTATTTCATCCATGGTTTTGTAAAAGTCAATGGCCTTAATCTGATTCCCTCTGAGTTTCGGAGAGACTTGCTCAGGCAGCAATTCACAGTAAGTCCCTGCACAAACACCAACAGGCTGACACACTGAAAGCTGACAGTCATCCTTGCCCCTCTTCGCTGTGGGCAGAGACTCCCTTCTGCCAGTAAAGCTGACATCCAAACAGTCTGAGCTGTGTAAAGTTTGGCTTTATCTTGGGGTAACTTCAGCAATATATTTGTCTTTCTCATTGCTCAGCTTCCCCAAAACATAGTGACACCTTAAGTTATGGCAGAGGTGTAAAGGGAACAGTGGCAGGTCAAACACTCACCTCTCATTATGCTTCTATCTGTCCCTGAAACGCTGAAAGCAAGTCCACGTAGCTTACATCATGCATTTGCTCCATCTAATCATGTTCCTTCTCATGAGCATTTATGCACTCTCCAAACCTCTCCTGCTTGCCACAGGCTTTACTCAGTCCTGGAGCTTAGCAGCATAAAAAATAAAAGGATTAGACATTTATATGGGTAATGAGAACATCCACAGCCATATTAGACTGGATAAAAATGTAGATAGGACACAAAACTTCATGCTTTATGATATAAGCCAGCCACTAATTGCTTGGGGTTAGAAAGAAATTTTCATCACTGAGCAGCTTGTTCCATCATTATGGGATTTTTCTCACTCTCCTCTATTGCATCTCTTACTGCCCTGTGGTTCTGCATGGCTCTGTCTCTAAATGCAAGGGTAGAAATAAAATATTACAGCTGAGCAGGCAATTGCACTAACACTATAGAGAAGGGAAGATCATGACAGTCCCCATCCAAAGGCAGCATCTTCCAAACAACTTTCTTTTATGGCGTATCTCTCATTCTGAAAGTGGCTAAGACTGCGGCAGTATTATGTACATAATCATAGTCTTGCTATGATTATGACTCGCCACATATTGTTTAAATCCTGAATATTGCTCTCAGATACTCTTTCATACTCCACAAAAAATCTTCAAATGTGGGTTCACACCATTACGGCCTGTAGCAGAATGTTCTTTGTTGCCTGAAAACAGCAAAACAGGACAATGAACATCTCTAGAGGCATGGCATCCATATCATTCAGACCCTAATAAATTCCATTAATTGTGCAGTTTGTCTACATGTTCACTCTTCTGACCAGCCATAGTATTTTTGATGCTGCATCCAAAGGACTCCAGAATACCACAGTCTTTATAAAAACAGGTCCATATTGAATAATTGTATTTAGTCTGTAATTTCACTCTTTTTTTCTTCTGTCTTCCCCTGTGCTCTTTTTTTAAGATTCCCTTAGATTGGTAAAGGGATGTACATGGTATCATTTCAGTCCGATTACCAAACTATCCATGGATTTGTGGCAAAGGCCAGAGTACTTTGAACATCCCTACTCACCAGGGCTTTGATCACAGCCCCTGTCCCTGCAGGAATTAGCTTTCTCTGTTAATCTGGTCAGGCTATGGATCCATGCAGTGGCACTAGAAAACCATTCCTTGCAGGCATAACCTTTGCAAGCCAGGGTCTCACCTTCTCCAAGATCAGACAGTACATAATGCCTCAGTGCACTTTTTGCCACAGAGTGAATAACAAGGCAATAAGTATTTCCCCTTCCACTAGTCTAAGCCCCTTTGGAGATTTGACCTTTTTGTGTATTAATTCCTGCCCTTTAATCTTTCAGTTTGCAGAGCTATTGAACGTGGCAAAGTGTCACAATATATAGTGGGGACAAAGAGCTGTTGTGCCATGATCTTGTGAGTCACTTTGCAGCAGCACAAGAGCGTTTGCCATTTCCACATTTGTCATAGTAGCAGGGATTACACTCTTCTGCCAAAGCTTCTTAGCCACCCAGAGCCCAGAGCCTCTCTTGTAACCCTGTGTGATGTACAGTAACAGTAGAGACCATCTGCACTGGCTTCTGCTGTGTCTCAGATCATCAGAATTCTGCTCTCTGGTAACAGGTCCTGCCCTGCTGAATTGCATTGTGAGGGACTAGACAAAATTCTCACTCCAAAGATAAAGCCTCTTTGGTAAGAGAAGGGGATGGAGACATGAGAAAATCATGAGACTAAAGGGCAGCAAACAAGAGAGAGAAGGGCTTGCCTGTCAGCCTATCAGTGAAATGAGAGAACTGGAAGAAGGAACAAAGCAGAGCTCCCAGAAAAGTGAGGACTGCTCCATAATCTTCCATCCAGTGATGTGCCCAGAAAGAAGTGGAAATACATCACATAGCATCTTACATCCCCCTTATTCCTCCTGGGCCAAAGGATGTCCAGAGCCAGGGATGGGCCAGTAGTATGGCAGCTTTGTGGAGCCTTAGATGGGGAATGCTTTCACAGGTGCCGAGTTCTTCAGCTTCCTGACAAGGGGAAGCACAGGGTCAGGCACTGATCTCTCCTCTGGTGACCAGTAACAGGACCTGATGGAAAGGCCTGAAGTTTTGTCAGGGGAGGGTTTGATATCAGGAGAAAGTTTTTCACCCAGAGGGTGGTTGGGCAGTGGAACAGGCTCCCTAGGACAATGCACCAAGCATGACAGGTTCAGGAAGCACTTGGAAAATGCTCTCAGGCACATGGTGTGACTCTTGGGGTTCCCCTGAGCAGGATTTTGATGATCCATATGGATCCCTTCCTACTCAGGATATTCTGGGATTCCAATTCAGTGCATTTGGTCTGGATTTAGATTGCTGAGGAAACAAAAGCTAATTCCCCTCAGTTCCTTGTAATCCATTAAAAGTGTGTCACCTCATTTACTATTTTCAGGCACACAGTGGTTCTGTTTCTGACTGCTCACCCCTTCCAGGACTGGCTCTATCTCTCCACTCTGCAGACCCAGCACAAGTTTCTCCACCACCACTCCCTTTAGCACACAGTGGGTACATCTGGGCTAGCAAGACAGCAACCTCCACCTCATATCCTCTTCAGGGTCCAGCCCTCTCTGGTGAGGACTAGCTGTCAGTACAAATGGGCAGCCAAGCCTTCATGCCCACATTTTTCCAAGTCACCACTGAGACAGGCAGTAAAGGTGTACTTCACAGGGGAATTCCTGTTTTGTAGCAACTCATGTCTTTGTAACTGAACTATGACCATCAGTTCATTTTCCTTGGCTCAACAAGGAGGTACCAATTTCACCCACTGCCAGCAGAGACAGCATTCAGACTCCATCTGTAATTATTATCATTACCCAAGTTAATTTTGCAGTGGAGGAGTTGCTAGCATGCAGTCAGGACAGCCTTGTCCATCAGCTTGTCAATTAGCAGCACTGCTGATGGACAGGCTGCTGCTCCAGACCAATGAGTCCAGTGTCATTCCTGATCATGGCAGGCACCATCCAGTGACACTGGGCAGGAGCAGGGCTTCTTCACTAGTGCAGGGAGAGGAAAAGACTGGCTTCCCCCACCCCAGTGTCTATCCTGATATTTCAGGCCTGAAGGGTGTCAGACAAGAAGAGTTTAGAGAGAAGGTAAATCAGGAGAACAGAAAAATAGTGACTTGCCTGCACATGTAGAAGGTCCAGGATGAAAACCAAACTCCACAGCATTTGGTCCAGACATACACTATAGCCTAGAAATGTGCCTGGCTCAGCTGCCCTGAGGCTAAGTTCCTCACTGCAGGAAATCTCTGGCTCTGTACTGTTTGCCCACCCTAAATCTCCAAGTGAGAGCTTTCCTGTTCATATTTTGTATCAGCAGTCCCAAAAATGCAGCAGTGAGCACCTGAGACACATCATTATGTCAGAAGCATTCATTTGACCCATTTGTAACAATCTGCCATGTGCCATAAACTATGCTTTACTGGTAAAATAAACAAGTGGAGGAATGAACTCATTAAAAACTTGATAACAAGTTGCCATCTTCAGTTGCAGTCTAAGCCACTTTAATGATGCCATGTACTTCCAGAGACCATGCTGCAGCTGTAATGAATGAGGTTGTTTAAGACGGTTGTGTGAGCCTTTCCAGAGCAAAAGGGTTTTCTCCTCTGATCTGGAGGAAGGTGTAAACACAAATCAGGCTCTGTGCTGATGTTTTCAGTAGCATCCATGTGAGTTAAGACTTTGAGCTTTATTTTTAAAGATGACTTAAACTAAGCTCCCCCAAAATATGGATTTAGAGTGCCTTAAAAACTTTCAAAACCTGACCCTGACATATGTGATTATGGCCTACAACAAAGAGAGGGAAGTCTGGTCCTGACTTTGCTGTTGAATGGTTGTCACCTTGACTAGCCATGTCCACCTGTCTGCATTTCTGAGTTGTCTGTGTCTTTCTTGCTGTGTTATCTGGAAGCTCTTCATTGCCAGACATGTCTCCTATCATGGTTTTGCTCAGCATCCATCTCAGAAGCAACCTGATTAGGCATGGGGCTTGGAGGTGGGACTTTAAAGAAAATAATAAAGATAATCCTGGTTTCCATGACTGAACTAGATGAATGTTATAGTAGGTCCATATGCTGTCCCAAACAAACACCTACAGTAGCTGGGGATGCTACCAAGAGGGCTTTTTCCTACTAACAGGATGAAGCAGAGGACATAAAAGCCCTGGATTTCCTTGTTCTTTTGATGCGTAGGGGAAGAGACAGAGGGACAGCATGTCTTTAACTGAGTGGTGTCCACCCCTAAATGGCAAAATGAGACTATAAAACACAGGATCAGCCTCTGTTTTCTGCCAGATCAGCACATTCTTTCTGTTATTGCAGTTATTGTTGTGTCTGAATACCTAATTAATTACAACAGTAAGCGCTGGCTTCTTTAATCACAGCATCAGCTGTCCTAATCAATCTTAATAATATGGAATCTGTACTATGGCACCCATGAATTTTAATCTACATAAATTTCTTAAGACCTCTCGCAAGCTTGTTGTACGAAATGATATAATTATGGATATAGATTAGGGCTGTAGAGAGTGATTTAAATTGGATTTAAGGAGAAGGTGAATAGAGCCCTCCCACTCAGTTATTTATTTATTTTAATCTTGGCCTTCACATAGATTTTTTTTTTCCTATCATTATGTTATTACCCCCCCACACTGACTGAACAGCACTGCCTCTCTTTGATTGCCCTCCTCCCTCACCCACCTTCCCAAGGGTGATAGTGGCCAAGCTGCAGCTCCTGGGAGAGGTGTGGAATACCTCCAGGACAGTGAGAGGAATGGATAGATGGGGCAGAGCTCATAATATGCTGTTTCAAACCTATACAGGAAGCATCTCTGCAAAATAGAGTGAAATAGATGGAATTGAGCATGTTAGTCACAAAATGCACAGATAATCAGAAGCAAGGAGTGGAGAGAATATCACATGGGAGTAAGACTACTTCCACCAAAGAGAAATCACAAGGCACCTTAGGGGCTGAAAAATGTGCCAGGCTCTGCTTTTGTCTTTCAGGAGCACTGGACTCCTCTGGTTTCAGAGAACAGACCACTTTGGCTTTCTCCTACCTGAGCTGGGACAGGGAGGCTGTCCCATAGTCCACTGAGAGCATTGGAAGGCCCCTTTTGATGGCTCAGGCAGTAACTGTCATCCTTTTTCCTCACCAGCCCACTCACTTCAGTGCAGATCCTCCTGATTTACACCCCTGAATACCACAGCAGACTCCAGCTCTCTGTCCCCTACAACCATTTTCACTTGGGACACCCATATAACTGCTTGTCTTGGACAGACACTGGAGCCGGGCTACTGACACCTCAGGAAGGATTTTTTATAGAATATCACTTAAACCAATTTTATTTATTTTTAACAACAGGCTTCATTCTGCCACCTCCATCCATTCATTCTCTGACAGAAGCTAAATGTCAGACCCAACACTAACTGAAAGCCCCTTTAAAAAGTTGGATTTCAATCTAGAGATATATCAGGAGTAAGAAAGTTTCCTGGTGTTAATTTTAAAGCACTGGTTTTTCATGCTGACTTGGGAAATCATCCTCGCTTTTTGGCATCAGGCAGAGGATTTGGAAAGTGACATTAACGGATCTACTTTCTTTGAAGGACTTGGGAGTCATTTCTTGACTTCTGCCTAATGAATAAGTGCTGCCTTCGTTAAATTTATATTTATGGCCATATAGTAGGTCATTGGCTTGTTTTATGTCTCCAGGTTTATGGAAGGTTATCTGCCATGGTCACCTTGTGGCATCTTGGCCAGGATTGTCTTGCAAAGAGACAACTGTATTTGAGCAAGATTTTTCCCGTGGAGATATGGAAATGATCAAATTAATATAGAGGAGATGTCTGGGGATAAGGCTCTTGCCCTGAGCTGCCAAATGAAGTTACTATTAGCATCTGTTTTCACAGTACACCTTTAGTTTGCCCTGGCCAGGCCAGATCCTCAGCTCCTGGAAAGCAGCAAGGCCACAGGGACTTCAGTGGGGCTGACATGATTGATGGTTGTCCTCTCAGGACCCTCTCTGTTTTTTTTTTTTTTCCTTCACCAGCTGATTCTCAGCATTTACATTACACCACCTTTAATCTCAGAAACGTCTGTATGTTGGACATGACACCTCCATGGGTCTGGTCACAAGGAAAGCTGTTTCAGATGTTCTCCCTAGGCACAATTGCACAGAGTCAGCACATCCAAGGTCTTTGGATGATGTTACAACTTAGATACATGCTGATTCTGGTCCAAAAGCTGCTTTAAGGTGCTCTGTGATATCCACGTCTCTCATCAATAGCGCTTACCAGCCCTTATACACCCATTTACCTTGTGTGCCACTGTGGGCTTGCACCCTGGCACAAACAGCACCCAGAGGAGCTGAGGTGTTTTCCCAGCCCTGAATGTTTGTGTTCAACTAATATTTTCAGTATCAAAGAAGACTGGCAAGCTGGATGGGGAAAAAGGGTGACTGAGGCAGGGTAACTCTCTCACTAATGATCTATGTGAAGGCCACCCTATGAAGTTATGTGTATCTTATGGAGGCATAAAGCAACCTTACCTGATGTTCTCCTGGTGCTGAGACAGAGAAATTACTCCTATCTCCCAATCACTTTGAATTTTAGCACGTGGTGGGCTACAGCCAAACCTAACCCCTGTGGTAGGTTGACTCTGAATTGTGAGCTCCTTGTGTATCTGAGCCCATAATGAACTCCTCATAGGTCATTAACATGTAAGAGGACTGTCACTTTACAGAACACAGCATGGCCACAACTTCCTCAAATGTCTAATCTGTGTCTTGAGATTTCTGGATCAATACCAGCTGTTGGTTTCATCCATGCTACGTCTGGGAGCACAGGCAGTTATGCCCTTCACTAGGTCTGATTCATTTACAGGGTGAGCAGCAGCATGAAGATGTGCTCATGGCTGCCCAAGATGCCTTGGCTTCCTGCCAGGGTGTCCCTGTGTCTATGAAGTCTGTGTCCCTGCATCTTCATAGGCCGTGTTGGCCAGCACGGACACATCTACTGTGCTGAAGTCACATCTTCATTTGCTGAGTAAACACAGTCTTCAAGCTAAGGAAGGCGAGTTCTTCAGTGAGCAGAGGTCATCACTTTTAAGAGGTGCCAAGTTAAATTCCTGCTGCTTGTGACTCACCACAACTTTTGCTTTTCCCAAATGGCCAAGGCAGGGTGTGAGACTACAAGTAAAACAGAGCCCCAAGTAAGGAGTTGCTGCCTCCCCAGAGGTGCTTTGAACTCTGCTTTTCAAGAGCATCCAGGGATGGCTGGGTCAATGTTAGGGCCCTGTGTGTTAGAACAGCTACTTTGTGTATTCTTTTCTCATGAGGAAGTGATTTCCAGATTGGAGCAAAGCTGACTGAAACCAGGGCAGAGCCTTCCCACTGGCTTACATGCGCTATGAGCCAAGAGGAAACCCCATGCATGACCTGGGTCACAAGGCAGCCTCGTGAGAAATACTCAGATATTACCCTTGGTAGAAAGTCATTAATAGTTGGGAAAATAATGAACTCTGAAAGCTTTAGTGTGGAAGGCAGAAAGGCTGCATTTCACAGCCTGTTATCCCAAACACTTCAAATAAAGTATTTGCCCAGTTCTAATATTTAAAGGTGGGCCATGATTATCAGCGTAATTTTCTTAAGCAGAATGTCTTAGTTCTGATGGTCAAAATATGGTTCCAAAGGCAGGTGAGATATCCAGAGGTGGGATAAGCAGAGCAGCTCTGCAGTGAGACAGGTGGTCGTATCCAGGAGATAGACTCAGCTGTAGCGGGGAGGTTGGGCAGTTCCCACATGTGCCCAGATAAGGCAAGGAATAAAGGAAAGGACCACAGTCAGACAGGTCCTGCCTAGTGACTTCTCCTGTATCAGTGAAGTGTCAGCCACTGCTAATTATCAGAAGGTCAGGGGGAGAACAAGCATGCCCGAATCAGCCTCATCTGGGGAGGAATGAAATACTGTAACTGCATTTCCTGAGCAGCAGACAACTGCTTCCACTATGCAATGAAGGAAGGACAATTGCCTTTGGGTCAGAGATGGCAGATCCTCTGCTTCACTGCAGTCTGCAAAACCATAGTTACAAAGATTTGCTTCACTCACCACAGGTTCCCTCACCTTTCTCAGGAGATATCTTCTACCTGACAGGACTTGAAGGGTCTAAGTTATTATGATCCATTCTCCTAAAGGGGTGAGGGAACTGATGTATTACTCAACTTTCCATAGATAGTCAATTTTCTTGTGGAACGATACGACCAATATTCTGTTCTTCGAGGAAAACAGTTTTGAGCAGAGGTTAAAAAGAATAGACTTTAGTTGGTTTCTTCTTCAAGAAGAATGGAGTAAGTAAAAACATTTTTTATACTTTCTGAACATTACCTCCATTATTTTCCTGGAAAAGCTACTCTTTAAAAAATGTAGTGTAGAATCTCTACTCTGCCTTCCACTGACCTCCCACAGGTTTTAATGTATTCTCCTCACACCCTTTTGTAAGAAATGAAAATCCTTACAGTAAGACAGCGCTTTCCCATTTCACACATACACATATTGAGGGACTTGCCAAAAGTCAGCTAGGAAACCATTCCAGCCTAAGACTGCAATCCCACTTATTTCTTCCTGTGACTACCCCAGCCTCAAAGTCCACATGATCCAGTAATACCCATAACGAACAGGAGCTTCCAAGCCTTAGCCAGCTAATTGGGTTTGCCACCTCAAATTTGGTCGTTTCACCATTCCTCCTTGTATTTTGGGAGAAAAGTGCAAGACCTTGCAAGGTTCCGTCATGACCAATGGTGATCTTTAAAGTTAAGTTTCAAGCTGGTATTTCTATTTGTAAGAAAACACTTTATCCATGTTCCTTGGGTATGTAATACTCACGTATGACAACCTCCCCCACACTTTGCCATACAGTCAGTGTCTTTCCTTGGATAGGTGTATGGCACCAGATTTCCTTCCAAGAGGCCCCCACCTTTGCATCCTCCAAGCCTTGCCTCCAGCCACACCTCTGTGCGGGTAAGAAGGAAAAAAGGTGGGATGGATGTGGGAAAGTGGCAGTTCCCTAAGGGATCATCCTACAAGGAATAGGTTGGAGGGACTGCATAAATGTAGAACTGTGCAGTACCAATAAATACAAATTAAACTCATAGCAAGAAGTGAAATATTAGGGCCAAGGTGACATTTGGACTGGAGGTTTAGCCAAGCTTTGCTTTAAATTTTTTATTGATGCAGATAAAGAAAGAGCTTATCCAACACGTTTCTCTCTTTTTTTTCTCCCTATCAACCAAAGGAGAAAAAAAAAAAATTCTTAACTAGCTTTGGTTGTATTTGAGCAAGACTTCAAAGTTTCACAAAAATAAACAGTTTTAGTGGGGAGGAATGCACACTTGTAAAGAGAGAAAATACACTTTGAAGCCAGCAAGAGACTGCATACCTTATGCAGAGATTCACAGCATCCTCCCTGGAGCAGAGAAGTGGTGTCCCCCTCCCCTCTATGCAGCTTCTTCTCTCTCACTGGGGGCTGCCTGGCAGCAACACAGCCCCTTGAAGGGATGTGGGGATGACAGGAGCCATTGCTTTGTTCTCTTCTCCTTCCTCCTGCTATGCCCCTGTTGTTTTCTGCTCTGATTGAAAGTTTCATGTGACTGTAGCTGTCACTGAGATCTGAGTTTGCACAGCACCTAGCACAGTGTTAGTCCTGGATTAAGATGAGGGTTCTTTGGGGTTGATTAGTGCCAAAAATCTGCATGATCAGTGCAGATCCATAATTAAAGCTTGGGAAATGAGGAGAGAGGTTTATTTGTCCTCTGCTCCAAGGTCTCACAGGGTGATGGCTGGGGGACAGACCCCTCTTAGCCATCCTGGGGGGTTCTCCACATTCCTGTCCATAGGGTGAGTGAGCTGCTCCTCTTCAACCCTCAGTCCCTGGGTCTGCCTGTTTCATAACACATATTGATGATAAAATATAAGGGGAGAGTGCCTTATGTTTTAACCCCTTAATTCCTTGTCTCTCTTGTGTCTCCACAGCACAGAGCCCCACTGCAGCAGACCCCTTGCAGCAAGCCTACGCTGGAGTGCAGCAGTACGCAGGTCGTTAGTATTAACACTTTCTCCCAATAAACCTTTCTCTTCTCTAAAGCCATTACCCTCTGAACACACCTCAGGGGGCTGAGGGAAGGGAGGTTTTTACTGATACAGGAACAAGCTGGAGGCCACAGACTCCCAGATTCAATTTGCAACAACATCGAGATACCCAGGGTCTTCTCTCACTGAGGAGACAACTTCCTCCATTTCCCAGGGAAAGGCTCCCACTGACCTGCACCTCAGTGAAGCTTCATCAGCATGACCATGTCTGGTCTGCCTTAGCACAGTGCACAAGTGCAAAATCAGGCCACTGCTTTGGAGGCCGCTTTCTAAAACAGGTCTCCTGAGTGCTGCAGCAAAGAGGGAAGATGGGCAGCCACACCCCACAGACCCACTGCTGCTGTGCCTGGAAGGGTATGGAATGCCTGCACCACACCCTTTTTCTTAGGGTGTGTCTGCTGGCCTTGCCCCAGTTAGTCAGTCTGAGCCTTGCTTAAGAGCTATCCAGACATTCCCCTGCTTCTCAGCAGATTTCACCACAGCTCCCCATGGGCCAGCCTCCAGTTGTGTGTCCTGTATGCCGAGCAGCTTCTTTGCAGTTGATGGACTGACACCAGCCAAAGTGACCTGGTGCAGACCACGACCCTGCCGTGTTCAGCCTCCCCTCACGAGGTGTCCATGGCCAACGTTGCGAGGAAGCTGCCACCCCAAAGTCATTATTTCCTGTGGTAACTGGAGCAATCATGGGTTCCCGCTGAGGAATGGCTATTATCTCGTGTCAGCACTGTATCTGGAAACTTAATTTAATTCTCCATGTAGGGCTTCATTTGCCGGTGTTTTAGTTATTGTCATTTATTGCTTGTGAGGTTTGATAGATGGGAAGCAACTCAACCCTTTGAGCTGTTAATTAACCCCTCAGCACACACATGGCCCCTATCCTCTTCGCTCTGGTCTTGCAGGCGACCCATACTCTGTATTTTTAGCAGCAAGGCACATCATCTACCATCTGTGGTAGTGAATGGCTCCCCTTGTTTGCTTGGTGGGGGAGCTGAGATGGAGAAAATTGTTTAATTGCAGCTCACTGTTTCTCCTGTGTTTGTGTGAGAGAAAGGAAGTCTCTATGGGCGTGAAAGAAAATGTATATCCGAGAGTGTACGTGCAACTGTGTCTATGCAGCCTGTGGGCACATGAAGTGGGAAACACACGTGTGCGCTGTTTTTATGAGCATGGGAGTTAATCAGGGTGCCAGAGATGACGTGGGGGAAAGGTGTGCGCATGCTCTGCGCATGGCTGTCAGCATGGGCATCTCTGCACTGAGCTCGTGCCTGAAGGTGTTTGTCTCACCAGCTGGAATGGTTGCATATCTCTGCTGGGAGTGGTCTCAGCAGAGTACCCTTTTACACTGCATGGCTGCCCTGGGTGCCACTGCTGACAGAGCTGGAGGGAGGGAGGACGCTCAGGGCCCTGCGGCACCTCCTGAAGCATGACCGTGTCTCTTACGCCACACCTCAGGCTGCACAAGATGGCCCTTCACAGACCCAAAACACACGGGCAAAGCCCACATCTAGCTTGGTGTGGTGGTTTGGAGAGAAAGCTCCTTGCTTCCCAACACTGAAATCTGTCCTTCTTTCTTCTTTCCCTTTCTCTCCCCTGTAGCTGCTTATCCTGCTGCTTATGGCCAGATTAGCCAAGCGTTCCCACAGCCACCTCCCATGATCCCACAGCAACAGAGAGAAGGTGAGTAAAAGTGATATCCTCCTTTGTGACCCCAGCAAGCCGTCCCACTTCATTGGTTTCCCTCCTCATGCACCGAGAGTGTCCATTAAACACCCAATTGCTTTGAATCCCTGGTCCACTGGTTTTTCTGCATTTCTACACGTGGCATGGTGCCACTGTCACCAACGGTACTGTGGAGGAACATCCATGTGGGGAATTGCTGATGAGATCTCTTCAGTCTCCAGGGAGGAGAGCATGCTGGTGTGCATGGGACATGGAAAGACCGCCTAGCAACATAGCCATTAACGTCCAGTGGGGGCCTCTGTTCGAGACAAGCAACAAGAATGCAGATAAAAATGCAATTGTATTGGAATAAAGAGCTTTACAGGAAACAAAGCACTAGTGGCCCTCTATTAAAAGCCAGTAATGTCATTTCAGACACCTTCTATTTGGAGAACAAGGCCTTGCTATTTAGAGTAGCTGATCTAGTCCTTGCAGCCTTTCAGCCTCCATTGATAATCTGGAAACAGCAATCAGACCTTGTAGAGCACAATCCCTATCAGGATGAGAAAAATCATACAGTAAAAGTTCCTATTTCTTTGCAATGACTATGAGAGTTGCCTGGGTAATCTACTCCACAGGACTGGATGGCTTCACAGAAGACATGAAGAGTAAGGAGAGGTGAATCTAGCATTTTTGCATGTAAATGCCTTGGGAGAAAACTGTGCCATGTAATATTTCCTTTACAGTCAGTGGGGAGCAGTGGAATCCTCACAGGAAACCCACTTGGGTGGTTCCATTCCAGCTGTCCTCCAAGGAGTCCACTGCTCCCTTTGGACAAGAAGGAGGGGACTGCTTGCCTAAGTGAGACATTAAAGTCAGGTGCTCCAGTGTAGCAACTCTCATTTTAAATAGTTACATTTTAAATTTTATCCTCTATTAGATCACTAATTCAGACATATTCTATATTATATGTGTTATTATATGTATGTAATTACATTTAATATTTTAATACTGTGTAAGAGTCAGAATGAAATTAATCTAGATTACACTATCAAACTAAAGCGTTCTGATGATCCAAAACTACTTTGGGGGAGAAATCTCATTTTGTAAGAAAATTAGAAATGTTGTCATTTCCATCTAATTTGGAATTATTTTTTTCCTATGTCAGAATTTCCTGGGGAACACAACTTCCAGCTCCTGATTAGCTCTAGTACATGTGCCTGCTGTGAGAACAGATGCACAGACCTATCGTATCATTACAGAGATGTTTCCCCCATGCTGAAGGACTTTGCTTTTTGTTACTTACTGGGGCTAGATTAAGCACAGGACAAAATGGCGAGCAGATCATTGCTCAGCAAAGCGCTGTGCCAGGAACCACCAGAAGCAGGGGAAAGCTGTGGTGCACACTTTGAAGACCCTCTGCCTGAAGACCCCTGGGTTCACAGGGCGTAGTCTGTCTCTGTGGGTTAGGAGTGAGTGTCACCCAGTGGACAAGTTATAACTCTGCTCCTTCCTGTAAGCAGCAGGCATTGAGAATGAGCATGGATGGGGGACCAGCAGCATGAAATGAACCACCAGTCCAATGCAGGTTGCCATTCCCAGTGTCCCTCATTTTCCTGCACCGTTGAGAGGCTGTGGCTTTCTCTGCTTCTTGCTAGAGAGAAATTCTCTAAAGCACAACACTCCCCTTTAGCAGAGGGTCAAGACCTTTAAGCGTCTCTAACATTTAACAGGAAAGCACAGCCAGAGGGAAGTCTAACAATAGTAATAACAATGCTCAGTGCTGAGGAGAGTACTTTAGACTTGCAAGGATGTGCACAAACACTGATTCATTAGTGAACCAGCCCTAGCACCACCATAACACCAGTGATCACATTGTTAATAACAATCTTAGCTCTCCACTCCTAGATCCCCACTGGATAACAAGCCTGGGAAGTTTTGCTGCTGCAACATTCCTGTAGAGATGAGTCATCACTTCCACATGAGCGCTGAGACTACTGCAGCTGACAGGGCACATAGGGTGGAACAGATCCAAAACTATCAAAGCTTGAGATAAAAATCTTGATTCAGGCTATGTCAACCACACAAAACTTGGAGGCGATTTTAAGTTTGTATGGTATCACTCATCTTGATGTAGTTTCTGAAACTCGGAAGTACAACTTTGTGGTACAAGTTTGCAACTCTTATCTGTGCTGTGCTCAAACACACTGGGCAAGCAGATGCAGAAGAGGCAATGAAATTCCAACCTCTGAGTGTTTGCTGTAGAGGTGAGGTGTGCAGCTGACCATAGTGCTGCAGCCTGACTTCATGGGACAGCCCAGTTTTAATTACTGTTGGAAATCAAGCCTCATCATAGCCTTTCCTCATGACATTGCCTCCTGGTGGTGGGGTGCAATGATGGACAGCTGATGTCAGAACAGGTGTATGGAGTTCACTTACGTTGATGGGCACGCAGGGAGAGGTTGAGTCTGCAGCTGTCCCTGTGCTAAAAAACTGGCAATGAGCTCAAGTGTGAGGAGCACGGGCAGAGCAATGGCTTATTAATGGCGTAGCTCAGGTCCAACCAAGCTGAACCAACCATGTGGTTCTGTGCCCTCGGTCACAGGTTTTTCCATTATCCAGCATAGTTTGCCTGTAATCTACAGAACATCCATAAACTGTGCAGTCCTTAAAGTTCTCCTTGCCTTTTTGTCCAAATCAAGGCTAACTGTGCTTCTTGTATATAAATGAACAGAAATGCATATATGTCATAATATGTATACATGTCGTAAAACCAAGAGCCGTGGCAGACATCAGTGTTGAAATGAAACTTCATTTTTTCTGATGGTGTGTCATGGGGGTTAGATTTCAAGCTGCACTACATTTGAAAACAAAAATAAAGCCTGTCGTAAATAATTTTATTACTGTATTCGGTCCTGAACTGCCAAGTATGATAATCCCCAATAACCCATTAAAAACTGTCCAAAACAAGAACCTTTTCCCCAAAAAGAGAATTGGAGTCTTCAATAAGGTTTTTCCATAGTAGCTGTGGTTTTTCTGTTGTTGCAGTATCCTGAGCAAGTCCCTTAGAACTCATTGCATTTGTGCACTGAGAACCAACTAAGATCTTTAAAGCATTCTGAGATGAACAACAAATGGAACCATAAAATATTTTGGGTTGGAAGGGGCATTAAAGACCCTCCAGTTCCAGCTCCCTGCCATGGACAGGGACACCTTCCACTAGACCAGTTTTCTCAGAGCTCCACCCCCCCTGGCCTTGAACACTGCCAGGGATGGGGCATCCACAACTTCTCTGGGCAAGCTGTGCCAGTGTCTCATCACTTCCATAGTAAAGAATTTCTTCCTTATGATCTTGTCTTTGGTTTCTTAAAAATATACATCAGTATACAACAAGACAGCCGTACACACAAACACACAGCCTTCCATGGAGTGCCCAAAGTAACTTGAATCAGGCAAAAATAAATAAATAAATAAATAAATAAAAGCTATGAGGGCTGAGGCAAACAGATCATGTTTTGTGAGTTCTTTACCAAGGGCTCTGACTGTGACAGGTAACTTACAGAAGAATTTAACAAAAAATC
Organism: Corvus hawaiiensis; assembly: GCF_020740725.1. Lineage (NCBI taxonomy): Eukaryota > Metazoa > Chordata > Aves > Passeriformes > Corvidae > Corvus > Corvus hawaiiensis. Next base: position 17,559,668 of record NC_063255.1, on the reverse strand, counting down.
ACTTGTTAAATTCTAATGGCAGAAATTGCATATGTGAAGGTGACAAAACAAATCAAACTATCCCAATTTTTTTTTTTTTTTCTCAGAAGCAAGTGGAGTTTTCAGCATTGGTAGTTAGGAAAAACTCCTCTGTAGTTGGGAACAAAGTGAGTTTGGCCTTGAATGCCTGAGTCAGTAGGGGAAGCCACTGCACAGGTTTCCCAGGCACATTTTAGACCTGAGTTGGTCTTTGAGAATGGTCCCTGCTTTTTCACACCCTCCCTGGTATCTTCCTCTTGCTCTCTTAGTTGTGTGAGGAAAAGTTGTTTTCAGGGTGAACTAAGGGTTGTTCTCTCCTTGAGCCCAGCCTAAAGGTGGTGCAGTTAAAGTTCTGTGCCTCCTGGTCTGCCTTATGCCTTGGTAGGTGTTTCTCAGCACACACAGGCAGAATCCCTACTCATGCACAACACATCCAAGACCCCAGGAAATGCAGCTGGTATTTTTGAAAGAATTGGCCAGTTTTACAGTGCAAACTGCTGGCTCTGGTGATGTCAGTGGGAATTTTGCTACCAACTGCAGCAAAGCCAAAATTTTACCCATTTTATTATAATGTGAATCTCAAATCCCACAGCAGAAGTGCTCTGGGGCACGTTCAGATGAAGGAATGAAATTTTTCCCTGTTATTCTGGACCGTGGTCTGCTCCTGGGCAGAATTTTCTCAATTTTAACAGACACCTAAGGGGGTTAGTGTTTGTTTAACACTTTCAGACTGTTTCATATCTAGCTTATTATGCCAATAACTCTATATTGTGTGGAAATGGATGGCAGCAAGGATTGGAAAAGGGATAGTTGCTCAGTGAGAAGATTAAAGAAGAGGCAGACGGGAGGTGGGGAGAAGCTGGAAAAGCTTGGCATGAAATAGGGGAGCCTGATTATGGGCCACTGAGGTTCAAAAGTAATTTAGCTAAGCAGATGACCGGGTGCCTAATTAGTTAATTATCCCACCATACTACTATCCCCCCCATTTGGAAGAAACCCTGTTACCATCCTCATGACCTTTAGGAAATGCACAAGATGCAAAGGATCAGCTGTTCCTTCATGACAGTCCTTTTAGCAAATTAGTGGGGAAAATTGTGCTTAGCAAATATTCATTAGGGCTTCATTTTCCATTAATCCAAAAGGAAATGTGGAGAGCCTGTGACTTCAATCATGCTGAGGCCCAGGAATTTTAATGAGCTTTAAATGGGCATCTGCCAGAATCCTGACTTTGCCGTACTTCTCTTGCCAGCCGGGGGGATGAGTAATGGGTAATAAAAGGTGGGAGCATCTAGGCGAACTCCTCTCCCTAACAGGAAAGGCAAAGTTGTAATTTGCTGTGTTATGACACTGTAATTATGCCCTGATGAAGAAAACTAGAGTATTAAAAAACCCTTTCCTTCCCCACACTGTGCCCCAGACGTAAAAAGGGGAAAGCTGACTGAGTCAGGTCACAGGGTTGTAGACACATGGGCTAGGGGAAAGGAGGAAACCCTCCTTCTCTCTCACCTCTAACCCTTTTGGCAAAGGGCACACAATGTATCCCCTTCATCTCGACTCCTCTGAGTCAAGCAGACCTGGAGTTACCTGTCGAGGTCAGTGCAGAGCTGGGCAGCAGCTGGAAGTACCTTTAGAAATAAAACAATGAAAAAAACAATCCCTGTCTCATCAAACTATACTGTTTTCTGCTGTAGAACACTGCAAAGGTTTTAAATGTTGAATTTTTTTAACAAAACCACTTGGACACACCTGCCCCTTTTTGACTGTTGCTCAAGGATAGCATACATAAAAATAAAAGTCAAATTGAAAAGTTGCATTCTAGGCTATTTGACCAGAGGCAGGTTTGCCCCCTTCTGCCCCAAAATACAATTTCAACAGAATATTTTTTGAGGGTCCCTACTTTAACTTCACATTCCAGCTAAAGACTCCTCTCTGGATGTTTTCTAAAACACCCTCTGAAATCGGTAAGATTATATGTTACAGAATTGAGGCAAAAAAGCCAATCCCTCTTGTCTCATAATTTGGATTTAAATCCACCTAAAATCTCTCCTGCAGAGCCCTCTAGAATGGAGGACATGGCCTAACTGTCTAGATCTGGGGGTGTCTTTGGGCTGAGTCAGGCTGGGGGAATGAATTCTACAAAGATGAGCCTGTGGGTTTGTGCGTACCTTTCTGCTTATTATCATCATCTGTGTGATGTTATTGCCATCACACAGATTCAAGAAGGATAACGGAACTTGTGCATGCAGATGCTGGGAAGAGGCAAGAGATAGTGTGGGTCACCCAAAATTCTACAGATTATATAAGATTATGAGGAACAAAGAAAATCTATGGACCATATTCTTTCATTCTTTGTGTTCTTATTCCTCCACTCTGTGCTTTCCATGGCCACATGTGCTGGTGCATTCCTCTCTCTCTAGATTTTGTCCTGGTGTCCTGGGAAAGCTATTGAAGTTACCATAGCATCTAGGTGACTTTTTGAGTTCCTGGTCTTCTACTTTGTCCATTCCTCCGAGAATCTACAGGCTGCTTCCTAACGTGACCACTCACCAGTCAGAGAGAGAAGATGCCAAAGTAAACCTCCACCATGTGCTTTCTTGTATCCTATTTCTCTTCATTCATGGGTCTTCTTTTTCTCTTGATAGGACCAGAGGGCTGTAACCTGTTTATCTACCATCTGCCCCAGGAGTTTGGGGATGCTGAGCTGATGCAGATGTTCCTGCCTTTCGGTAATGTCATCTCCTCGAAAGTGTTTGTGGATCGGGCGACAAACCAAAGTAAATGCTTTGGTGGGTAAAGATAACAAAACAATTAGATTCATCCAGGAAAGGGCTTTCTCTGAATACTTTACCTTTCAAACTGCTTTCTTTCTGCTTAAGCTTTATGATTTCTCTCAATTTACTCCTGTCAATACTTTCCCCTTCCCTCTTTCTCTCCTGATTGTCTCATGCTCAGAGTTGTGTGCGCTCCTTAGAGGTGAAGGTTTGGCATCTCACAAGCAGCAAGGTGCTGCAGACACCGGCGGGGTCAGAAAATATCGCCCCATATAAGGGGAGGTGGGGAGGGTGCAGAAAAGATTAAAGCACCTGGAGCAAAATGGAGGGGGCTGGGCATAGGTGAAATGATGAAATCAGCAGAGGGATCATGTTGCAGAAGGGGCATTTCTGTACCTAAGGAAAAGGAGAAACAGGTCCTGGGGTTGAAGGGAAGACAGAGTTGTGAGGGCAGCTTTCCTGCATCTGTGATGCTTTAGACTGCCAGCAGATAAGGGCTGAGCATCTGCTGAGAGCCTGGTCTTCTGGGGGTGATGGCTGCTTGGTGGATACCATTCAGACATGCTCTGAGCCCACTGGACCTGAGGCAGCACCCCAGCAGATACAGATAGGCTGAGGTAGCCCTGTGCCTCAGCTGACAGTCTATGCTAAGAGGCTGGGTTTGAAAGCTTCACCCAAATCACATAGCTCTGGCCTCACTGCTGGTTCAGCCTCACCAGCTGGGGCGGAGAAGGAGCACAGCCTGAGCTGCCTGTGAGCCCCAGGCAGGGACACCCTGAGCTGCACCCACAACGGGAGGGCTCAGCCAGCCAACAGCCATGGGGTGATGTATGTATGGGCTCTCACTGGGATACCACCATTTGCAAAGCTGGGGCTGTTAAGGGTCCCTTCTGGCAGTGTGGCAGCATGGGGACCCTGCCACATCTGATCCCATCACACCTGGTGGACAGGGGATCTCCCACAGCCATGTGCCCACCACCAGGACCTGTAATTTTTGATTATCTGCTGTCCTGTGCCTCTTGCAGACCCTCCCTGGGAAGTGCAACAGAACAAACTATTGCTTTTCTTTTCCTGTTACTTGCAGCTAATCTGGACTCTGTCTCTCAGGCAAACTTCCAGAGTTAAGACTCGTTGGAGTTTTCATTTGATTTTAAAACCACTCTCAATCTCCACACTATGCTTTCTTTCCATGCTGCCTTCCCCTTTCCCCTCCTGAACAGCCCACCTCCCAAATCTCTTACCTCATCCCTTGCTGCCCATGGTGCATGTCAGAGAGTTCTTCAAGAGTTTTGTGCCCGTTCTCTATGCACAGTTTCTCCTGCCCATCCACAGAGGGCCTGAACAGGCTATTTTCCCCTTTGTTTGAAGGAACCCTGACCCCTGATGAGAGGGACACAGCCCTCCCAGTCACCAGGAGTCACTGGGTTGTTACAGTTTCCAGCACAAGAGGAATGAAGGACAAAGAGTCTGGCACACAGGGGCAGTTGGCAAATTCAAATTAGAACTCAAAGCTGTGAATTAGCCCCAATGAATCCAGAGCCCACCTTCTTTTTATATATAAATTATGTATCTACATAATTATATAGATATATAAAATCTCATAACAAGTTGAGCAGACCAGCAGAGTTCTAGGTGACAGTGAAACAAATGCTCCAAAGAGATCCATGAATTAGAAATGGACGTTTGGCAGTGAAATTGTCATTGATATTTAGAGGAATTCTGGGCCTGGTTCTCCACATACTGAGAAGTAAATGGAGAAATGAGGTGAGAGACAAGCCCAGCAAGGAAGAATGTCTTCTGAACATCTATGAGCCTTATCCCCACTCAGTTCAAAGGCTCATGGCTACAATGGCCTCGTGAGGACATGACACATACCCTATTTGTGGACAGGGTTTTGGGGCTGCTTCTGAGGTACTGTGAGATCGAGGCTGAGAGTTAAGCAAGAATTGAGAGGTCTTAGCAAAAATCTTTCTTAGCACTGAGTTACTGGTAGAAACTAAACATCAGCTTGATGGATGAAGTGAACTCCAAAACTTACTGTGGGATATCGAAGGCTGAAATAGGAAGGTGCCCTTTGGAAGTGTCGACTCAGGCACATAGACAAGTAAAAGAAAGAATTAGAGATTGCTGGTGGATCTTAGTCACCTTATATTAGCTTCTGAGACACAAATACCCAAATCCAGTTAGTTTGGGGTCCCAGGTGTCAAGTCCCAGTTTTCTCTGGATTTCACCTAGTTTCCCAGAGCTGAGTGCCTGCTGTGACAGCTGGTCTCAGACAAATATGTTGACTGTGCTTCCACGTCCACCACCTCCAAAAGGATAGAAATAGCAGAAGCACAGGTAGCCAACTGTCACAGGTAGGTTACGCTGCTTTTCAAACCCTCCCCACCCTCCTGACCTTCAGATTTAAAGCAATGTAAAAATGTAAAAGGTATTAGAGGAAATGAGGCCTTTCATTTGTTTTGCTAAGTCTACTGAAGCTGACATTTTTGTTCAGGAAATAAATTTAAATTTTAAAAAAAATTACTTTTCCTAAAGGAAAAGAAGGGATTTTATTAACTTTGAAAGTTAGAAAATTCCTTCTTTCTCCTTAAACATTTCCCTAAACTCAACATGTAAGAACATAGCATTTGCATTCTATTTCACTTTTTTTTAGTGCAGCTAGAGCTCTCCAAGTGCTAGCCTGGGGGGACAATTCTGTCTGGCCCCAGAAAGATATTCCACTATTATATGACCTTTTAAAATATATCTGCTATGCAGATCCCAAATAAATTGCTGTAACAGAGTTTAGCCCCAGGTTGTCGAGAAATTGTCAGGAAGTCCTGCTTTAGACAAACTTTAAAAATTCTATGGAGAAAAATGTCACCATGTTTTTTTCCACGGGAACAGAAAAAACTTTATTTGTCACCTTTGTGTCACTATTGAACAACCTGTAAGTAGCTGGCACAAACTGAACGAGTACAACAGCATGTCAAAATAGAATTGTGGAGGGCCACGAGGATGATCGGGAGCTGGATCACCATTCCTATGAGGATGGGCTGAGAGAATTGGGGTTGTTCAGCCTGGAGAAGGCTCCAGGGAAACCTGATAGCACCTTTCAGTATTTAAAGTGGCTGCAAGAGAGCTGAGATGGACTTTTTAGAAAACCGTATTCAGATAGGACAAGGCTTTAAAGTGAAAGGGGAGAATTAGCTTAGCTATCAAGAAAAAATTCTTGACTGTGAGGGTGATGAGGATCTGGCACAGGTTGCCCAGAGAAGCTGTGGATGTCCCCATCCCTGGAAGGTCCAAGGCCAGGTTGGATGAAGCTGGGAGCAACCTGGCCTAGTGGAAGGCGCCCCTGCACAGGGCAAGGGTGGTTGGAACTTGATGAACTTGAAGGTGCCTTCCAATCCAAACCATTCTATAGTTTTATTCTTACTGTTTGACTATGAATTCTTGCCTGCATTTTGAACACAAATTTATCTCCTTTGGCCACTACTGGCAGGATAGTGTTGGGGCAGGTACAGGAGTATTAGGAAGAAAATGAGAGCAGAAACAAGCCTTTCTCCTGGTTTCTGGAGTCCATGAGCCTGCAGAGAACCACTGGCACCTGCACATGCTAAAGAAACCATGCTGTGGTCAGAAAGCCTTTGGCGTTTCCAGTTTAGAGGCCACTGCCTCCTGGCTGGCAAGGGGCAGCAAGGAATGCCAGCTACAGCAAACACCAATATCAGATACAAAATGTGAAGTGCTTAGAGTATGTCTGTTGTTTTCCCTAGCAGGACTGCCTGCTCTACTGTGTAAGACTGCCTGAGAAACAACCCTGACTTCTCACTGAAAAAAGTAATTTAGTCTGGGAGGCTTCTTTGCCTATGACTTTCCTTCTGCTGCACACATCCAGGCTAGACCCAAATCCTTCATTTTCTCTTATAATTTTTCAAACCTGTGGCTTTTTTTTCTCCCCTGTCCCTGTACTGATACAGCTGTAACATAGCCAAATGCAGACCATCCTTCTCCTTCCCATTCACCAACACCCTGTCTATCCCCATGGCCTGAGCCTCCATCACTGACCGTATCTGCACCCCCTTGGGTTTCTCCTCAGGCACTGTCTTATCCCCATTCTTATATTCAGACTTAGTGATTTCACCTTCACAGCTCTTCACCGTTCTGCCCTTTTCTCTCCTCTCTCACTTGTTCTTCACTCAATGCCCAGCTCACACCTGTAGCCTCTGCCCACACACTCCTTTTGCAGCCAGCATGTTTCTCCAACTGGGCCATGCACATCACTTCCCAGAGAAATGGAAGGGCCGCAGCAGGATTCACTGTCTCACTCAGGGAAAAATAACACTTAGATGGACACTCCTTGAAGACAGTGGGCTGGTCTAGGAAGACTTGCACAGAGGTAAAGTGTGCCACAGCCTGAATGTCAACATCTGCAGGAACCCAGAGCTTGTGTCTGCACAAGGCAGGGTTTACACTGGGTCTCTCACCTTCCCTCTATGTGTGTGCAAGTTGTTCTGTGTGTAGGTGTGCTAAATGTCACAGGACATGGATTACATCTTTGTGCTGGTCTCAATGGTTCTGGTGATAATTCCCTCTCAGTTATGTAGACAGTTTAAATGTGAATAGTTTGTGTACAAGGCTAAAAGAGAGCTCCAGTAAAATAACACTATTAAGGCTGTTAAGGCAAGTAGGCAATGTGAGAAGGGCAGCTCTTCACCCTGCCCACACATGGCTAACTCTACCTCAGTCATAGGGTGACGCTACAACACAGCCCAGGAACACTCACTCATAAGACACATTTAAAGAAAGCATTTGAAGACATTAAGTTAGTGAAATACAGAGACAGACATATTCTAGAGAAACATTTTAACAGAGGAGAGAGAGCAAGACATGTTTGGGCAGTATTAATTAGGAAGACATGTCAGAAATTAGAAAAATGAGAACACGGATGGAGAAGCAGAGGTCAAATGGTTATTCCAAAGTGTCAAATAAGATGTAGATAAATTAAAGCTGAAGGAACTGCTTTACTGGAACACTTGGTTTGCTCCGGTCACCTCTTTCTGAGAGCAATAAGCACCTGGATCTGCCAACTTTTTGCACACCATTGAGCAGCAGACACGGTCAGGCCAGTTCTGCTCCGTGTCCCTGCTTTGTTCCCTACGTGTCTCCTTGGCATGTGCCTGTTCTCCATACCCACTGGTTTAGCAGCTTCAGTTTCTCCCCATGGGACAGTGACTCCAGAAGGCTGTGAACAACCTGTCTTATTCCCAGAGAGACACTGTGGTTTCCCTCCACTCAGCTTGACACACTCTGACACCCCAGGTGTGAGCAACCCATGAGTGCCAGATGTTTTCCTCCTTTTCTGCACATTCCAGATGCACTTTCACATCGCAAAGTGTCCCACCCCTTTTTGAAATGACCCACATTAAACAAAACAAGGAGCATTCTAGCTTACAAACTGCAAGGGCTGCTTAGGTAGGACCATAGGTTTATGTGTCCTAAAGTCTTGTTTGACTCCTAGTACAACGTGAACATTGAATTTCATTCCAGATTCCTGCAGGGAGTGCATTTGAAAGTTGCTAATGGGCCACCTCATTTGGAAAAACATCCATTCTTCTCTGAAGATGCCAAAATAGAGAAAATAGCATCACTTGATGAGGGTCATAATAGTTAATTAAGTTTGCTGTTAAATAATTATATTCCCTACTAAACTCCTCCTAGCTTATGAAAAGAAATTGGGGAGACAAAGGAGAGAGATTAAAAGTGAGAAAAGCAGTGAGGAATGAGAACTGAACACAGGAGGGGGTGAAGCTTGGGAGAAGGGCTGAGGAATGGGTAGACCTTGTATCCTGTTATTAAAAACATGCTGTGGCAGTTAAATGCTGCAGTGTGGTGGCAAAAAAGGTGGAGTGGGAGATGCAAGGCAGCAGGCAGGTTGTGATGATCTACAGAGTTTCAATCTGGAAGCTGAAATAGAAAGAGAAAAGATGCACCAAGAGAATAGGACACTGGCAAAGCTGTACAGGGCACTGGGACCAGGGGCATTGCATATTAGGTCTAAAGTGCATTGGCAGCACTCCACAAGACATAGGAGTGGAACAAGGGACCCTGAGGTACATTAGGAAAACATTGTTCAGCACCTGCTGAAAGTGTGCCTCCAATATGCCCTGCCAAATATGGCAGTTTCTCATTTAATAAAAAAATATTTTAAAAAAAAAGGCAACAACTCTCCTCGGGTTCATCCAGGGAAATGAGCAGGTGCAGAAGTAAGGCATTGTAAGGGAAGGAAATTCCAGTTGCATGTTCATAGCCCATATGGGTGATCATGGGTCAACCTAGCTGTGCAGCTTGGGTTCCCCTTCTTGGTGCCGTACACTGACTCCTCTGCAAAGGACTTTAGGATTCATGGTTGAGGAGAGTTATTTATCAGATCAAAAGGTTTGGGGGTTTCTCTTCTGACTCTTCTTTAGGAAAACAGGAAATTCTCAGCAGATAGATGCATTATTAGAAAGGACTTGAGGTATGTATCTCTCTTTGTTGCTGTTACCAGTACTATGATTAAGTTTGATTTTTTTTTTTCTTTTTACTATTAACCTGATTTCAAATTTCCTAAAGAAAGTCTCTACCTGATCCTTTCTCCCTGTAGCCCATGGACTTGGGGCCTGTCCTTTATTTTGCATGATCTAGTGGCAATTCATTTTGTTTCAGGGCCCTGGAAAATCGGTTTGTCATTTCCATATGGCTACAGCCTAGAGATCAAAGATCAAAGAGCAATGGAAGAAGCCACTCATTTGAGTGCCTGAGTTTAGACAAAACAAAACTGATTTTCCAGACACATTAAGCATGCCTGACCCCCTGGTATGTTTCAGTTCAGATCAGCACTGGTTTGTTGTGGTCCTCTCCACTCTGAAGGACCCGGCACAGGCACAGAGCCACGGAGAGATCCATAAGGTGTGTCCAGCTCAGCTGGAAACTAATTCAAGGGGAGTAGGACACCCTCAGAGGGGTGCTTTGAGCTCTCAGAGAGAAGGGGAAGGAGGCATAGAAGTTTAATACTTGCTAGCTACTCCCTGTCATATTCCAAAGCAGCCAGGCTCTGAGATTTCAGGTCTGCAGAGTGAGGATGGAACTCTTCCAGCTGATAAGGAAAGAGTTGTGTGAGTAAGAAAGAGAAGGAGCTGTTCATCAAACTCACTGTATAGCATCTCCAGCCATTGCAGCTGGTTGGGGGAGGCTTTAGGGGGAGGAGGAGGAGTGGGAGAAGTATTAGGGCTGTGAGCCACTATTCATTTACAAACTATAATTAATTTGATGTTTAGATTAATTTCTGATGCACTCTCAAAGGTGCACTGAAAGCATTTTTCCTTTATTATAATGTTGATTGCTTATTGGGGAGATAAATCTAACTGTCAGTTATGCACTGACTTACCAAAACTTTCAGACCAAGCAAGCATGTATGCATAAGGAACAGCTGTTTGCAGCTCTCTAGTTAAAGGGACAGCTCTGTCTTTTCCCAATAACTCACATTAAAGAAAATCTATACATTGTACATAGGGACTTCTGCTTTCTTTTGTAGCTCAACAATTTATTAGACAAGAATATGTTAGCAGAATCTGTCTTCTATTTATCTGGCTGCCCATATGTCTATCACTATTCTATCCATCTCTCCCCACAAGTGATAAAGTCTGCCCAGAATTTTTGTTATGGGTATGTGTGTACATACCTACTCACATGCACACTTACACCATCATTTTAAATGTTCTTACTCCTGGGGTAATTAGATGGAGGAACTCATTACTGCTACTCCTTTAGTGATGTTTAAAGGGGAAGTGGTCACTATCGGACTAATAGAAATAACCAGTGTTAAGAGTTAACACCAGAGGAGGACTTTTAGTGCTACTTTTATTCCAGTCAGAAGCTTCTGTTCAGAAATCAGAATAATGACCCCTCCAATGGGCAGGCCCATTTCTGAACTCAAAGTGATGGATTTGGGGAGTGTAGACTTAACACTTTCTACTCTTGTGAGACAGCAGATCCACTACAGCATTTTGTCTGTCCTTGGCATCTGCATTTATATTTGTTTTCCCAGGATCTCTGATGCAAGGACAATTCAAGTTGTACAATGGATGAGTCTCTATCAGTCCATCCAGCCATCCATCCACCCATATATCTATCTTCAACTTCTTTTTCTGGTATCTGTACCACCCATTCAGTCTCATTCACTGCACAGGTCTGCCCTTCAGCATCTTGAAGTCTGTTGGCTAGTTAGTTACTGAGCAACTGTTCAATAGATCCTCACATCTTCATGCTTGGCCCTAAGCCTTCCTTCCACACCATATTCAAGCTCTGCCATGAATACAAATTTATTTTTATTTCCTCATCTGTTTTCCTAAGGCCCTTCCCAGCAGAGCATTTGAGACATTCACAGAGCTAAGTAACAGCATTTTGATGGTGCTCAAGGTGTCCTCATTTCACCAAGGGGATGATGAGGCAGAGAAAGATATCCAAAACACTTTATTGGTCTTGGATTCCTGATCTGAGTTGCCACAAGCCTGATCAGTCTGTTTGCCTGCTTTCTCTAAGAATTCAGCATAATGCAGGGCATGCTGTGTTTTTGTCTGCTTCAGATGCAGGTACAGGCAGCAGCTTTTCTGCCAGTGAAATCTCAGGTCATGCACCAAGGGAAGAGGAACACCCAGTAAAGCTTCATCTTCACTGAAAACTAGAGAGGCCTTACACATCTTCAAAAAACACTCTGCCACCATTTAACATATATTTTTAATGTTTGTGTGCCATTATCTCAATTTGGGCCATGACAATTAAGCCATGGCTGGACCTTGCTTGGGCATGACTCAGCAATGACAAGGGACAGGGACACACACTTTTGAGAGATAAGGGAATTTAATGGCATAGATTCGAGCCATGGTGTACCATTGGCACTCAGAACCTGCTCTATTTTATTTAACTGTTAAAAAACAGCCTAGAGGTCTTACTAAAGAAATTCTGTGATACATTATGTACTTAGTGTAACTGGGATGTCATGGCAGAAATAGGGACAAATTCCAGTTTTCCAAGGCAACATCTGGTTGTACAACTACAAAACCATCCTTTCTCTGCCTTATTTACTGTCTAAATTCCAACACTTGCAGTAACAAGTCTGATACATTGCCATTTTCCTTGCCCTGTTATGTTATTCATTCTCTACAGTAATTAAAACAAGGATGCCATGAAAGAGAAAAACACAGAAATGTGTGGTTAGAAGCAATGCCTTTATGCATCTACAAAGCAATACAGAATTAAAATTGTATAGGTAACATAATTTCTTGCATTTCTAACTTGAGTGCTTCATTTTGCAACATTATCATTGTTTCAATTTATGGTTGTATATGATGTCTTCCCTTTTCAAGTAAGTAAACCTAAATCAAAATATCCCCAGATAAGATTAGCACCCTCAAATAGTATATATTGACATATTCGAAAGCTGTCATCAGGGTAACAACTTGAAGATCCCCATACAAACAGGTATATCATTCTTAACCATTTCTGGTTTCATCTATACCAAATCCCCAAAAACAATTCAGCATCAGCTCTGCTCTCCCTAGTGTTGATCTGTCATATCACACATATATAAGTATTTACATTATATATATATAAAATATAAGATTTGCATAGGTATGTACATTATACAAGTACCAGACATACATTTATTCAATAACGAATATAAAAACTTGCAGACGCAGGTTATTGAAAGCAATGAAAATTGCCGAACAATTGTTTGGATTTTAGCAATCTGCTCCAATGCTTGTTGGCCTTCAAGGGGAAGAGCTTTTCCTTGTATTCAGTCTGAACCTCTGTTGTTTCAATTTATGTCCCCTGTCTCTCATTCTCCCACCATGCACCACTATGAATCATATCTCAAGTTGGAAAGGACTCAATAAAGATCACAGAGTCCAACTCCCTGCTCCTCCCAGGACTATCTAAAACTAATCCATATGATTAAGAGCCTCATCCAGATGCTCCGTGAACTCTGACAGGAAACAGATTTTCTCTGTTTTGGACAACATGACCTAAAAATCTGATTGTGTTCTGACCATTTAAAGGTGAAATTAAATATTCTACAGATAGGTCTCTACTGACCCTTCAAAATCCTTCTCTGGAAGGGTTTTCAGAAATTGTAAACCCTTTACCAGGTCTTTGTGCATCTTCTGACATGGCTGAAGAAGTTCCAGAAGGATAATTGTGTTGCTAGCTTTTTAAAAATTCTAAGGAAAGAACAATTTTTGCTACTGGTTTGTTTTGGTTTTTTTTAGGGGTGGCTTTTTGCCCCATCTCTTCAAATTAAGATCCCTCTCCAAACTATCAGTAAACATCATGAATTTCCCAGGTCTTTAATTTTTCTGTTCAAAGGCATTTTCAAAACCATGTTTTCAGTATATAATTCTACTCCTCTTATTTCAGTAATTAAACCACAAGCTTATTTTCTAATCTTCTGTCCAAGTGTGGATCAAGAGCTCAGATGGGTCATTGGGCAGAGACCCAAGAGCCAGTACTAGATCAAGAGGTAGTCAATCTGTGATATGATTCAGGTCCCACAGACTGAATGTCACTCTTCTGATGAACTGCAGATGGTTCTTCACTGAGATCTCCAAGATTCAGGCCTTTGAAGGCCACTAATGGTGAATGTTCTGCTGGAAGACCCACAGGAATCTATCAGCGTCTCTGCTATAATATGATGGTGTTTCATTCCCATTGATGTTGTTGAAAAAAGAAGCCAGACAATCATTTCCTTGTCCTTTAGGGGTGGTTGAAAACATGGAGGTCTTACAATGACAATGGAAGTACCACAAATGTAATAGCTGGTTGGATCTGGAAATGTTACTATCTTCCAGCTTAAAATGCACATGTACAACTCTTTACTTTCTCTCCTTTCTATCCATCATAGGCCAGTGCCAGTTCACAACCTCCTGGCCTAGATATTGAGAGATTTTCTCTTTTCCTTTCCCAATGACTCACTGAATGTGAGGAGGTTTGTTTTCCTGTTGAGTTCACTTTTTGTTTGGTTAGCTGTTTTTCACACAGTCGCCTCCATAGAAAGTAAAATATTCCTTCAAAAGTCATGGCCAAAAACTGTTCATCACCACTTCTGGCTTCTGAACAGGAACTTCCACACAAGAGAAGCTTCAGGCCTTTCTATCTCTGTTGGGTTGTCCCAAACTACCCACAATAAGATATCAGGTGTTCAGCAACTGGAAGGGAAAGGGTGCGTAGTTGTCCATCTAAGTAATGGTCAGCAAGAGCAAGATGGGAAGATTCTGTGCCTTGCTGCACCAAGAATGGATCTATTTCAGAGGCTCCCTGGGACATGAGAGGAGTGCCAAAAAATAGTGACCAGTACAGTTCACAGTGCACCTTCCTGACAGGATTTCATGGTTTGTTTGGGTGTTTTGGTTTTTGGATTTTGGAATTTTTTTCTTGACTAGTCCAGGAAGGAATTTCCTTACCCACAATGAGATATTTCCAAGAAGAAGGTCACTTTTTATGATGCTTGTTTCTTGTAGACCAAGAAGGATCCCTGGTGGTTTCAGTAGTTGCCTCATTCTTACATGGTTTCTTTATCAAAAAGTCACAAATGAAGCAGGGTCCAAGAGAGAATCTGGGAGTAAAGAAATTAGATTTAGATGAGAAATAGATTGTGACATGGCTGGGGGGGAGCTTCAATAATTATTTTCATCTGGTTTATATTGGAAACTTCAACAAGACAAATGTAAAAATAGCATTCATTTTGATTCAGTAACAATCTCAGTGCATCCTTAACTGAGCATCAGCATCTACTTAGAACTTGTGTAAACCGTGCATTATACTCATTCTTTATTTCCAGTTTCACATTGGAGAAGAACATGTATCCTCAAAAGTTCACCTGCTTTTTTCAACCATAAACCTTATCTGCTTTCCCCCATAAACCTTATACTGGCACATGATGACATCAGATGTTTTCAAGGAAGGATCCGAAAACAAGTCAGGAAGAGTTCCATCCATTCCTGAGAGCAGTTAGGAAATAGCTTCAGTCCTACTCATCATTCAGAAAGAGAACAAATACTATTACTCATCTGTGGGTGATTCATCACTGGCTGTTTTTTCCTTGTGAGGAAGATCACCATCATCACCTGGACTGGAACATTATGTTTCTTATAGAAGAACCACAGTGCTTTTTGGCCACATCAGACACGTATGTATACTGGTCCAGTATGTGATTCATGGGCTCTCCAAAAAATGGTTGAAGCCTCAATCCTTCACTTCTTCCACCAATTCATTGGATGGCTTCAGCTCCTAAGAATGGGTAGTCCATAGCATCAGACAAGAAATTGATCATCCTTTAGAAAATCTCCATTTACAGGAAAAAAGAGAAGTTTTAATCTTCACTCCATTCTTATGATGAGAGATCTGTTGTGGTTTTCTGTATCAAATATTTTACTACCTTTTTAGAAAAATTTGGTCCTGATCATGTGCCCAGATGTATATGTGAGCCAAAACCTTGGATCACAGAATCATGGAATTGTTTGGGTTGGACGGGACCTTAAAGATCATCTCATTCACCTACCACTAGACCAGGTTGCTCCCAGCCCCATCCAGCCTGGCCCTGAACACTTCCAGGGATGGGGCATCCACAACTTCTCTGCGCAACCTGTGCCAGTGTCTCATCCCTCTCACAGTAAAGAATTTCTTTCATACATCTAATCTAAATTTCCCTTCTTTTAGTTCAAACCCAAATCAGATCTGACCATGCAGTACTTGAAATTGTCAAAATTCTAGTCTAATCTTGAGTCTTACCCTTGTGCTTTCAACATGAGTCAAGACAACAATTTTCCTATGAAAAACAATCAAACACCATACAGACTGTGAAAGAGAAGACTCTTAGGTGGAAAAGTCCTTCTTGATCTCAATTACCATATTCAGGTTCAGCATCTATAGCCCTCTGCTTTCAGAGAAGACATTGCTTCTTCTAACTGTAATCTCTCTATCTGATGAGCATCCAACAGGCAATGCAAGAAAACAGGGACCAACTTCTCTGCATGCTCCAGCTCATACCGATGCAATGTGGAGAGGTAGTTTCGTGCACAGGAAGACAGGAAGGTGACATAAGGAAGATACTTGTGTATTTCAAGCTACCTTCTGCACTGGGTGTTCTGACCTTTAGAGAAAGTTAATCATGCCATCTACTTTCACTCTTCATTTAATCTCCCCTTCCCATCTGTTCGGTTTCTCTCAGCTGGAAGCAAGATGAAGAACGAGTACCAGTCAGCCCTCTCAGTGGTCTGCAGCCCACACTTTGGGGCCATTTATTATAAGGCATTAACATCAATTGTCACCTCTATCATGATTGTTACTTCAATCCATCCCAGATTAGTAGGCAAGAACTGATTTTCTAAATATCTGAAATGCAAAATGATCAGACAGATATGCAGTATCAGAAGAGACTGTTCTGATTCTTTGGCCTGAACTCTGAAATAACATATGCCAGATGCTTCAGCTCATGTGACAGGTTAAAACCTTCTGCTTGAGTCATAGCATCCCTTTTAGAAAATCTCTTAATCAAGGTTTCATGTGATAGGTTCTCCACCCCTATTGCTAAACAAGATGTTTCCAAAATAGTTAATTACCTTCACTCTTTAAAAAAATGCAGACTTAGTGTCTTATTTCCATTTTAAATTCATCAAATGCCTGCTTCCAGATAGAAGAAATCAGTAAGTTCTTCTTTTTGCCCCCTATTCTAAGGGACCACATGTTTTAGTAGGTATTATTTATAGGCTATAGCCAGAAGTATGTTTAACCTTTACTTCAGTAAACTGTAGTCACTCTCATTACTCTTTCAGACCTAGAATTACTCTTCTATTTCTGAATAAGTATTAAAACTTACTTGTTTTGTAGAGCAATCTAGAGCAAACTCCAGTAAGAATCTGTCCTGAGCCATACTCAGAGGTAACATTACCTTGTTACTTCTAGAGGCTGTTCAGCAGAGTTCAACTTCATCCCAAAACTGTGCTAACTCTTGGGACTTTGAGAATTTCAACACAGTCCTGAGAGCTCATATATTTGGCTGTTATTATGACACCCATCTTCTTCTTAACAAGCACTGTTTTCTAACGAGGATTTCCTCTTTTTATGAGTGACCCACTTGCTTTTTCCTGCAGATACTTAATTTTGCATTTGACTGGATTAAAATGAACACCCTTTAACTGAGTCCAGACTACGCAGTGACCCAGGTCACTTACTTCTGTCATTATTTCACCATTTTTGTATGATTGGCCAATTTTACCAGTAATTACTTCAAATGTCTTTCAGGTAATGCTAGAGAAAGTGAATAGCACAGAGCTTTCAGCACACTGCTGAAGGAGCCTACTAGAATCTCTGCAATTTTATTTGTCACAATTGACAGGTTTTTTGGTGATGTCATTTCTGAGCTGATTTCATTTTCTGTAAAGAAGTGCTGTCTCAAATACTCCAGCAAAGTTTAAATACATTTTATGATAACTTACTTTATTCATCAAACTTGCAATTTCATGCAATCAGTTTCATTTGATAGATCCTATGTTCCATGAAACCAGGATGATTGGTACTAATTCTGTGTCTTTAAATTCTTTGTCATATTATCTCATATCAAAATTCTTATAATTTTTCTGACACTTATGAAAGTTTAACTAAGTTTATCAGGTCACCTAGTTTACACCCTTAAAAATTAATAATAGATTTTTTATTTTCCTGAAATATTTTGAAGGTTTTCTAATATTCCATAAATTTCTAAAATGAACATTAATGGTTCTGCAAATTTCTGAGCCAATTATTTGAATATTCTGAGTTTCCAATTATCTCATCCCACAGATGGGAAATATTTAGTAGTAGTTGTTTAGCACAGTCGTCAGTTACTGACTGTTCATACATTAAAAAAATAAATGGATGGATGGATGGGATGGATAGCTGGGTAGACAGATCTCTCTTGGACATGATTAAACAGCAGTGGAAGGTTAAATAATCCAAAAAGTCATCCAACCCTATTAGACACCAGAAAACAGCTGAAGTGCTATGCCCTTGATCTGCAGACACACTCCTTTATTGAGTATTCCAGTACCCATAAATCACCTTACAGTACAATACCTTCCAATGCACATATACATTATGGAGCTACTTACATACAGATTGTATCCTGAAATTCTTTACAGCACTAAAAAATTGCGAGGCAGCAGCTAGTACATTGTGTAAAGAACACAGCAAGGTAAAGACCTTGCAAAGCAATTAAAGGAAAACCTCCATTCTCTGATAAGACTAATAAACACGGAGAAAAAGAAACTGAGCAGTTGTAGGAATTAAATAGAATGAAGTAGCAGGGAAGGTCTGAGAAGTACGTGGCCAGGTCCTGATGGGAGAGATGGACAGCAGCCACTGAACTACATCCTTCCCACAGGAAGACTGCTTTGATGTGAGCACCTTATTGCTGCCTTCAGAGCAAAGAATGCCTCTCTAGATCTCACCTTTCACTGGTCAGTAACAAAAGCAAGGAAACCATGCACTAAGGGGACAGTTATATTAATAACCAATTGTATCAATAACTAATTCCTTAATTATTGACTCAGATTCTTGGAGGAAGGACAGGAAAGTAAGGTCTCTGGTCTAACCAATTACCAGTGCTTTCCGCAGGTCCCTCCATTTTAATATTCCCGGACACATGGTGTGACTCTTGCGACTATCCTGTGTAGGGCCAGGAGCTGAACCCAATGAACCTTGTGGGTCCTTTCCAGCTCAGGATATTCTATGATTCCCTGGTTCTAGTCTGGTCAAGCTCCCTAGTTATGGCCTGGGTAGAAGCACTTTGGACAGAACAGAAGCAAGAGGCACGGACTTCTCCTTTGCTAATGCCTAGGCCATGTGCGTGGCATTTCTTCTCTTTCTCTCCCACAGGCTGAGCTACAGATCCTTGGTCTTCTGTTATTCTCATTTCCCTCTAGTAAAATCAGTATGGGTTGAATGTCAAAAGGAAAAAGTTCAGAGATGCTCTCCTTAGCTAGTGACTTTTTTAACTGAAGGAACAAGAAGCACCAAGAAAGATCCCTTATGGCAGTCAGACAAATACTCTGATAGCCAGAACTAGTAAAAAAATATGTGGCCTAAAAAGAGCCAATAAGCAGCAATTTCTACTTGTTTCTGTTGCAATCTCTTGCAAAGCCTATCTCTGAGATGGCAGCAAGTGTCTGGAATATAGCTAAAAATACTCTTCTTAGTTTTAAGACAAGTATAATACTCGTTTCTTTGAAGTCCCTCTTTTCATTTCCTCTGCCTGAGGGCAACCTAGTTACATGAGTGGACCTGCTGTAGGATCACCTGCCCCCAGTTCAGGAGTCTGGATGAAAAACTTGCATCTGGACCTCATTTGTGGTCTTGACTCCTGATTTAAGGGAAGTTCAGCATCATTACCATGCACTGGGCTCCATCCAGAGGAAAGTTCCTGCCCAAGAGAGACAACATGTTGTTCCAACCTGGTAGCAGATTATCAAGAGGCTGTTTTGCACATTAAACACTAATTCTCCTTGCGGGATGCAAAGAGAAACAGAAAACTCAGACCAATTAACGATCCATGAAAACATAACAATGTGCTCATTCAGTACTGCTCTTAGTGCACAAACTAATTCATGGACATGCAGAGACAACACGCACTCTAAACAAAAAGTTTACAGTTGCAAAACAGTCTTCAGATGTACTCTGAGATAGATTGTGAATTCCCTTCTTTATCATCCTGGCTGATTAAAACAGAAAAACAGCCCTTAGGTTGTATCTGTTACATAAAGCCAACGGTGATCATGTCATGAGAAAGGCACAAAGCTCCCTCCACACACCACACTACAGGGACTTTCTGTGGAAGAAAGGGGGAGAAAATAAAGCAATTCCAAAATTCTACCCCAGCTTCTGTCTGCTAGTAGTTTATACAGTCCTGCGGGAAAAGAGCAGGCCAGAAGAAGTAGTGAACTCCAACAACAGTACCTTTCCTGGAAGATGCTGTGCAGAATCAGAAAGATTAGATGCCCTCGGCTGCTGTCCTAGCAGCTTTCTCCATTCTCTGTTGCTTTTGATAAATCATTTATTAGAACAGCATTTTTACATAATCCCTGGGGGGGGAAAAAAAAGGAAAAAAAGAAAAAAACCACCAATATCCCCCCCATAAAGTAGATTTATCACAAAATGCTGTCCTCCTACCAACTGTCTTCAGATCAGAACATATATTTCTCTGATTATTAATTACCTGATGAACAGAAAGAGCTTCAAGCTTTTTAACCTCTCCCTTTCTCTTTTGTCCTTCAAGCGTGTAGATGACAATGTGGGGGTGGTGTTCAAAACACAGATAGCAACTGCAGTACTGCCATCATGTTTTGAGCCCATGGGCTCAAATATTAAAGCCATTTAGGAGCCAAGTATTTAAGCTATTTTCCCAGTACATACATTCTGTTCCTCGTCAAACATATTTAAATCTGTCATAGGAACATGAATCCTGCTGACAGAGGTGAGGAGAAACAAAGATGGTTAACTGCCAATACTACATGTAACAACAACAACAAAAGTCAAACCTGCCAGTAGGTATTTGACCTGCGAAGAGAAAGGAACATGCTGTTGTTAGCCCAACGTGCCTGTCTACTGCCTATCCTTTATCCACTGTAATGTCTCAAATCTCAGGATAAGCCATAGCTTTTCTTCTCTTTGGAGTTCATCCAAATACCTTCAACAATGTGAAACACACCTACACATAAATAACTCAGGAGAGCAGGAGAACTGAATGCACCAGCAAATTCTGAGCATATCAAGGCCCCTGAAAACTAAAACAGTGAAATGAATCTAGAGTAATTAGATGCTCTGTCCCTAGAATGTTCTCACAAAGAAAATACAGTTATTGGCATTTGCCTGTCTCTTTCCACAGCTTTCGATGCTCAGTTCCTCTACCCTCAGCATCCAGCCAGTCAAGATTTTTATATTGCATCAGTGAATATCAGAACAACTAAGGAGAAAAAAAACTGGTCCAAATCTGTAGGCAACTAATACCAAAATCAGAGTACAACTCCCAGCTTCATTATCTGGTCTAAATGAAATATAGTGAGCAAATGCTCTTCTGATCTCTCTTATTAGTCCCATTTGTTAAAATGTTGTATTATTTACAGCTTTGCACAGAATGAAGAAACTGGCTTAGAATTTCATCTCAAAAGCAAAATGATTATAAAAACTAGTATAGCTTTGTGAGCTTATCTCACAGCAAGGTTCTTGCAGAGGTACGACTATATTAGCACCCCACCACAAGGGCTTATCCCTCGAAGTTCTAGTCTTGGCAAAAGTAGAGAAATAACAGTCTTCTGTCATAGTGGGCAGAATTTCTGGAGAGGTTTGATTCAGCAACTAACATCTCTTTGGGGTGTGACCCACCCAGGCACTAGACAGTTAACATTTTACCTTAAGATGTCACTCCTAACTATGGAACCAGGTAGATCCTGCAAGAGAGGTGCCTTGATTTAAGTTGGGTGCCTGCATTCACTGGCAGCCAGCACTGGTGCCTGACCTGTGATTTGAGCACAGCTAAGGGTGTCCTGATAAAAGAGAGAAATCCTGCCCTACACTCTGTTGACTGCATTGGCTGGACCTCCACTGATTACTGTAGGGTCCTAAGGTGTCTTGTTCACAAATGGATGAATGTGCAGGCGCAATCTAGGTGTGCACATTTAGTCAGCAGGAGGGACATCCCAACACGACCTGTTGCAAGAGTAGAAATCAAAGTTCCCAGGCAAGGTATGTTCTCTAAAGACACGAGCTAAGCAACCATCCAGCTGCAGCCAACTCAGTTTTGATCGCTGTGCATATATTAGAAAAGCATACCTGGCACTTCTCCCTAGCACTAGGGACTACTGGCACAAAATGGCCTACACCCAAATTATCAAATCCTCTCACTTTCCAGAACATCATGGCCCATCCAAGTTAACCACTGAATACAGCCTGTCTTCTGTGCTAATACTCAGACTTTGCTCAAGAATTGTTTGGTGTTAAACACAAGTCAAAAAAACCCAGCAGTACAGATTATTAGGTTTCAGTTTCTCTGAACTTCCCTGGCACAACTTTAGTCTACTTTTTAGGTGTGACTGCTGTGTGTTGGCCGGGACTATCAGCACTCCAGATGTGATTTTTAAAAAGAAATAGGTTTCACCACATCCTATATTCAAAGATGTGAAGTATATAGACAACATATTTAAGGTCAAAGCTCAAGCAAGGCATTCCCAAGGGAGTTTCCAGAAGTATTTTAAGTCTGAATGCATTTGGGTGAAACCAGGAAGTGTTTAGTTTATTCCTTTGCTGAGATGGAATCATAGGACTTTGTTGATAGATTATTCAAGTAGTCAGATGTTAACTGGTAACATCACCAGGTGCTTACTGGCTAAAAAGTGATGGCAAGAGCAGATCCATTGCTATTGAATAAAACCACAGCTCATTACTCACTATAGCTCTCCAGTTTTCTCCATAGAAATTGATTATTGCTGTGGGGCTTAGAGTACTTTTTGTCTGTTCATCTTCAGAGCTGCAGTGTTGGTACCTCCTCATCCAGGTGGTTGGCAGGAAAACTGCATGGACAGCCAGTTTACTCGGAGCCTTGGCTTCAAAAGGGGAGAACAAAGAAGATTCCCTGTTTAGTCCATGGGCCTCCCTGTTAAAACCCCATGTGCTGTATACTCAGTAAACCCTGTTGTATCACTTTGAGAGACTAAGACCATAAGTTTTATGTCCTGTCATGAAGTTACATTATTAGCCAAGGTCAGGGAGCACAGTTTAATGCAGGAGTGAGAAGGTGCCTCTGCATGCACGGCTCTGTGTCTTTTTCAGATGCAAGCCACCCTGTGTCACCTGTGAGACTTTCTTCTGAGGAGGAACTAGACCAGGGAGGAAGGGCTGCTGAATGCATCCACAGCACAGCCCAAGGCTGTAAGCCAGGCCTGGTGCTGTTGTCAGGAGCAGGTGTATAGCTGGCAGCAAGCACTCAGCATTAACTTTTTGAGGGGCTCACAAAAACCATCTCTCCATTTCAGCCTGTCTGTTGAGCAACACCAGGCTCCTAGGATTGATTTGTGCTGCCAGAGCCTTGCAGGGGTGGGTAAACAGATGGCTTTCTCTGGAGAGCAGGCTGGTCCAGGCTAGTCTCACCCAAGGTTTGTGCTCAGAAATGTTGTTGGCATGCAGGGACATTTCTGGCAAAAGTAGCAGAGGCAATGCTTGTACAGTGTGATGGCCCCCTGCCTCACTAGTACCTCAGACCCATGGTTGCTCCAGCTACAGCCACATACAGTCTGGGCAAATGAGGCCTTTTTTTGGATCTAACATAAGAAAAAAGTTTTTAAAATACTTTTTTAAAAAAAAGTAAATCCATGCCAAAAGCCCTTCCTGAAGCTGAATGCATTAGTTGCATTGCATCCTGTGTGGTTCTGACCTATTTTATTTCATCAGACAGTTAGAGAACAAACTGAGACAAAAAACATCTTAGGTGACCTGTAATAAAATATTGAGTCACTATAGTTGTTTCTAGTGCTGGATGTGCTCCATTGTTGATTGGAAGATTTGCTGGCAAAGTATGAAATTCCATAGGGAAACCATGTTAGGAAAGCACTTGTGTTCATCTCTCAACTGCAGAATCAACATGGAGTCTGCAGAAATTGCCAGTGATTAAAGCTCTTTATATTGCCTGGCTGGCCAACAATCAAACTATTCATCCCAATTAATATGATAATGGAGAATTTATTAAATTCACATTTTACTTATATTGCCATAATAAGGAAGTAGCAGTAGGTGTATCGTGTTCCCCTCATCATCAGTATTGGAAGGCAAAGAAAAGGTTATGCTGGCAAGTTAAGGAAGGCCTAGAGGTTTACCCCAGTCACTATGGAGGGAAATGGAGGAAGAGAGAATGCCTTGAGACCGTGCACCACATCTGCTGACTTGCAGCTCAAAGGTGACCCAAATCTTGTGGTATCAACATTTGGATCCCTGTGCTCCACATAGTCTAGTGTTCAGACTGGCACTCAGCCCAGGCAGTGTCCTGGGACACTGATCTGTAACAACCCCTCCTATCCTTTGTCCCACATTGGCAGCCATCCTCTCCTCACTCTCCTGCCCACCTGCCCACCCTCCTACCTGCTCACTTCCCCCTCTCAGCGCCCTCACCCCCTTCCCCATGTTCATTCTCAGTGGTCGTTGCATGTACATGCCTTGGCACCCTTCAGCTCGTTAAGTCCCCTGCCTTGCCTCATGTTTTGACAGGTTTTGTGAGTTTTGACAATCCTGCCAGTGCCCAAGCTGCTATCCAGGCCATGAATGGATTCCAGATTGGCATGAAGAGGCTGAAGGTGCAGCTGAAGAGGCCAAAGGATGCTAATCGTCCCTACTGAAGGGTTGTGGGAACCACTGGATACACAGCACTAGCACAGGTAACTGCATGGGGAAGGGGGTGTCAGCTACACTCGTAGCGTCTCTCTGTGTTTTAGACCCTCAAGGAGATTGAGCTCTGTGACTCTCTATCTTCTGCCTTTTTGACTCCGGCTAGAGCCACTCTGCTCAGACACACATTCACACATAAACCAGGAACTGTTTGTGTGTGTCTCTTTAGAAAAAGAGGTGGAAGGATGTTTACCAAGGGATAAGACAACTTCCTCATCCCAGGGGCATCCTGCATCTCTAGAAAGTGTTTCTGGTCACTAGAGGAGAGTCAGCAGCTGTCCTGATTCCACTTGCTCAGTGAAAGAGAGCATTTCTGGTGCTTGAAGAAAATCTGCAATTAAGAGGTGGGACTGGGCTGCAGTTTAATCCCAGGTGACTGGACTGGGACAGTGTCTGTCTCAATAGCTCTGTGTTGCAAACGTTTCAAAGCATTCTTCATTCTTCATGCGGTACAGTCTGTATCCAATTCCATCTCAGCATAATAACTTAATGTAAATATGTCTCCCTGACAACTAAATAATCCCTGATTTATTTCTTCACAAACCCAAGAAATTAATAGAAGGATCCATGTTCACTTCTCGGTCAGTTGTTTTAAACTCCTGTGTGTAGATAAAACCCAACCAAAGCCAAGGAAGCTTAGCTGGAGTGAGGACCTGGGGTCTTGTTTTTAGACTCATGTGCCACGTATTGCTGGAAAGAAGCTAGCTGGATGTTCCAAGGGAACTTCTAGTACATGTGACAACACCAAAAATATCAGAAAGCAGCAGTTGGTTTCATTGGAATCCCAATGTATCACCAAAAACAAAAATGAAGATGTTTCCAAAAACGGAAATATTTTCCACCACTGGCTGGGTCTTCCACTAGGTAATCTTTGAGAAACAGAAATATAAACCCCTGTGTGCTTGTTTACAGAGACAGGAAGTCTCCCTATTGTTAAAACTGTTCCACACCAGAGATTCCCCAATAAACTCAGCACCTAGGGAGGCCCTAAGCAATTTGTACTCCTGAATTAGTGATAAAGAGTTCGGTTAGGTGACCTTTCTATGTCGTTTTAGCTGTAATGTCTAAGATTCTGTGATTTTTATTCAGGCCTCTTTTGACTCATCTAAGACAGGCAGGAAATCCCTATCTTCAACTTTCCCAAAGAAAAACAGAGTGTTTTAATTTTTCACTGGCATCTCAAATATCTTTGAAAAATGTATTTTTTCCAGTCTTCAGAGCAGTATCCTTTCCAGTGAGAATTCAGGAATGGGATCAAAATGTCTTTGAAAGAGGTGCTGCACTGAAGACAACATAAAGGAGATTAAGAAACTTTTCAGTAAATGTATTAGGTGCATATGCAAGAAACAGCTTCCATAGTGTAGAATCTCCTTTATATGTGACTATATGGAGATAACTGTAAAAGCATTTTCCCCCTTCAAAAACCTCTTTTCTTTTCCTTGCTTATGAAAAGGCCTCTTGGAAGCTTGAAACCAAAACATGTTGCCATATCCAAATGCTTTTTGCTTCATCACACTGGCTTTTTTCTGCAGGCTTTGCCGGGGGAGGGCGGGGCGTGCATGCATGCAATTGTGTTAAAGCAGGGGCTGCATTGGTCAGGGGGGTTTTCCATGACACCTGCAAAGGGATCAAGGAACACAAAGGTCTCCCTAGTTAGGCACCAAGCTGTATGTCCTAGCATAGCTGTGCTCACTGAGGTTATGCTTGTTTCTCATGGTGGTGTAAGAAGATGGAGGGCTGTGGATATCTGTGTTGTTAAAGATTCACTAGTATGAGTCCGCAGTGTTTTTTATTATTGTGGCTCATCAGGAAGTGCTCTGAGGTCTCAGCTTGTTTCCTACAAAAAGTTTACTCACTAGTAGGACTAAGATTTGTTGTTTGGGTATTTTTTCCCCCCCAGTAAATTATATTAAAAGGAGTCAGCAGGTAAAATAGTACTAAAATCCCACACATTTCTCTTAGAGCATTTTTTCCTTTCCTTTGCCTGTAGTAAGCAGAACACTCTTGAAGTGTTGCCTCTAGGTAGGAAGCCCTTTAGCCTTTCTGGCTTTTACTTTGGCTTTAGTGCTCTGCTGTCCAGAAAAATCATTCAGTTGTTACCACCAGATCACTTCCACCCTTGGCTTAGAGGAGCCTTGTTTAGAGACCCTATCAAAATGTATCTCAGAGGTCCTTATTCACTTGCATACTCGCACCTTGTTGAGCCCACTGAAGGAGCTGTACCTGACTTTTAGCAGAAAGGAGTTCTCCAGGAAAAAAGTTTTATACATGTCTTTTTCCACCTAACAGAAGGAATTGCCTGAGTGTGTGTGGCCCCAGAGGACACTGCAGGAACATTCCCCAGGGGAGGATTTGGGTTAGCACAGGGCAAACCATGCTACAGTAGACTGTAGAGGACACTCGGTGACAGCAAGGATACCCAGAATGTCAGCAGGGCTTGAACCCAGGTCTTTCTTTAGCTCATCTGCCTCCCAGTGCTTGGGAGCATCAATACCAGCACCACAGAAGCAGGCAGGATTCTCAGTCACGGTGGCCATAGGACAGCTTCCCTCCAGGGCTGGGCAATAGTGGCCAGCACAGGGCTAAGCCCTCAGGAATAAGCCTGACTCAGAGACAGGTCATCTGCTCTTGGCTCAGCACAGTACTATTGTACCTCCACTGCTGGCTTGATTTGCAGCTTCCTTTAACTGATCAAAACACAACAACTCCGCTGTGAGTTTTATCTATCTTTACTTTGGATGCAGCTCTTCAGTGTCTTCAATTCCAATTTGAAGCATGTGCATAACCATATTGACATCAGGGCAATTACTCGTGCTTCAAGAGGATGCTCAAGAAACTTTTTAATTGGGATTTTTCCAAGGAAGGGCTTTTTTCTATTGAATTGCTTTCAAAAAATAAGAAGTTGCCAACAACAACAACAACAAAAAAAAAAAAGCAGCACATGGTTTGATATAATCCACCAAGGTGCTTTTTTCCTAACTGAGAAAGAAAGAGCTTCACTAAATTTTAATTCTGGATGCACGATTTTTTTTTTTTAACTTATAACTCTCCCTTTTGGGACACAAGCAGTCTAGGCCACAGTGATTTGAAGTCCTTTGTTTTCTTTGCAAGTGCTCTAAACTTGCTGTCGAACACTGAAAGGGTCTCTGTGATGTGGCAGATAAGCCCAAAGCTCCAGCAAGGAAAGCCCTGAAGAATTTAGATGGCAAAATGGCTGTCCCATTCTCTTTTTTCTTTATAATTAAAGAGGTGGTTGTAGTAAAAAAAAAAAAAAAAAAAAAGGGGAGGAAGGATGGGCTGGGAGAAAGCAAAAGAGAGGAGGATCATTTGAGGCAACTTTGCCAAAATCAATATATTCTATTACCAATCCCCCCTTAGGACTAGGAAGCAAGGACTCAGAGACACTCCATGTGTCTTTCAGATAGTGAATGCACAAAATAATTAAGAAAAAGCCAACCTGAAATCCACAGCTCCCTGAGGTGGCCATTCCTAGGAGTCCTTCAGTGGCCTGTGCTATGACAAAGTTGCAGGTGCAGCCTGCAGTGCCTGGGGCTGTGCGTGAGCCCTGGGCCCACGTGGGACAGGCAGGCATGTAAGGACAACACTGCCTGAAAAACTGCACGGCACACAGCTCTTCCAGAGCTCAGGACAGAATGCAGAGCAGCCCAGGAGCATCCAAAGATCAAAAAAGGCACTGCACACAAGAGCCGTGAAAATCCTGCCCATTCTCCTTCTGTGGCTTCATTGCAGTGACTGCTCATTGGCAAAGTGATGTTTTCCACCTCGGACTGACACTCTGCTGCTGAAGTTTTATTTAAGGCTAAAGATGCAGAGACATTTGGGTGAGACTAACCCAGAGCACTGACTGGCATGAAACTGAGTGAGACAAAGTTAGTGAGAGCAAGACAAATTGAGTGAGGCAAAAGGGAAACAGAAGAGTAAAAAAAAAAAAGGAGAAAAGTTCAACTAGATTTTTTTAGCTGTGTTCCTGAGTAGCGACAAAACATTAAATTAATGCGCTGTCCAAGCAACCTGCTTCTCCAAAACACCAGGGGAAATAACATAGGCCAAAGCTCAAATACAAAAAAAAAAAAAGACATTTTCAGGTCCTCCTTCACTGCTTCTTAAGCACAGACTGATGTGTGGTTTATTGTAAAATGTGTGAAATGCATGTTTTTGCAGCTGTCTCGAATAGGTGGTATTTTTACTCTGAATAAATGTCTTTCTTCCTTTTTCTTCCTTTTTTTTTCTTTTCTTTTTTTTTTTTTTTTTTTTTTTTTTTTTTTTTTTTTATTGGAATGTATAGTTTACCAGACTGGAAAACTTTGCATTTTTCTCTTTTTTTTCCCTAATAAGAGAAAAAAATAAAAGCAACCCAAACTTTCTTTTAAAGTAAGCATATACTATCAGCCAAATATAAACAAACAAACAAAATGCCAAATAGCCATGAACAAAAATATGTGAGTGGAAAATTTCTGGCTTCTCTCATCATTTCAGATGGCTTCAGTGCAAAGTCCAGTGAAAGTGTATTTTTTACTGAAATTTTTGTTGCTTATGCCTCTCAGATAGCTCTCTATTACCACTAGTGAGAGGCTATTCTGCAGTTGCATTGATCTCACTGTTTTCTATTAGGCTGTTCATCTTGAGATTCATCCCAAATATCCTTTTTCAAGATAAAATCCCATTTCTTGTAGTTGTGCCTCCTACAATCATGCTAACCAGCTCCTCTTCCACCTGCACAGATTATTGTTGTTTCCCTCTTTTAGTCATCACTTAGATTGCTTAGGACTTGCTTACATTATGGAAATTTGCACTAGTATAATTGCATCAAAACAGTACTCCAGCACAAACTTTAATATGAGTGAATAAAGAGAGAAAAAAAATCAGCACAGCTTAATTTTGGAAAGTCTGTTCAGGTACTGGAAAAACATCACCTCAGCCAGTATTTTTTTCTGTTCTTTGGATTACTTTTGTTTTTCATTTCCACTGACACCCGTGATTAAATTAAGCATCCCTCACTGTGTTTGCAACCCAAACTTTGTGCTGTTGTTCTTGTACTCAGAGAATGGAAGTGAATTGTACTGGGGGAGGCTAAAACAGGACTCTTGAAGGCGTTTGCAAGACTGACAAGGAAATCGTTTTCTTCTGTCTGATAATTTTTAACCTGTCTGTCCATGTAAATTACTGATAACTTTATTATGGCAAAATTCTCATGTCTGTTCTACAAACCACAGTTTCAATACCAGAGCATGCAAAATCCCATTTGCTAATTATTTTATTCTAAGATTGGCACTCAATATAATGCACTGATGGAAAACGACAATAATTAATTACTGCATTTACTCCAAAATTACAATCAGTAATTACTGCTCTGAGACTGAATTCCATTCAGCAATATTTGGAACTTGTTCTTCCTCAAAGCAGGGCAGCTTTTCAGGAGTATTGCTGTGTTTGCATCTAAATGAGTCCATGTAGGTCACTAACGGATACGCGCCATTTGTCATGGGAGTGATAGAGCAGCACAAAGCAATACCACAACACTTCCCCTCAGTTTGGAGCAGGAATTCTTCACTAAACCCATATCCCCACTTTTAAAAAGATGTTAGATAATATAAATACTTCAGAATTAAATAACAGATATTAAAGCAGCGTCCCACTTCTCATCCTGCTGTGATGCTCTTGGCCCTGGCACTCTGAAGTAAACTTCTGGAGAATTGTGAGAACTTTTGCCAAAGACTCAGCCAGCAAAGAGCCTTCTGAGTTGTTCCTACTGTGAAAAGACCAGGAGCTTGTTAGGGTTGTGCCCTCTTCAAAGGCTTCCAACAGCAAAACCCCCAGAGCTGCAGGGTTGACTGGAGGGTGGTAATGTCATATTCAGCCACTTGACCAAGATTAGTGTGGGAGTTCATATGGACAATGTCACACAAATTACCTGAGTAAGTCAGATTTTAGAGCCTCTCTGAGCTCAGTGTGAGTTTCAATTGCATCAGTTACTGGGCAGCTGCAGTAACCTGAAAAGAGCGGCCTTTGAAGGAACATTTTTAGAAGGTTCGTTCAGCAGAGATTTGCCGGGCCAGTGCATGAGGGAACTGCAACTTGACGAAAAACTGGAAAATATAAGAAAATGAAAGAGTAGGTGTTTGAAACAGCCGTGATTTGAAATGAGAGCCAAAGAGATGGAAAAACACAGGAGACATCCATAGCCAAATTTTTTGTTCAAGCAGAGCAGCAAACACTGACAGAATGAATCCCCTGCTAAATAAAATATGTACAAAATGAATGAGAGAAGGCAAAGACCCACAATGAAAGAGGATTGTGAAAATACAGGATGAGTCCTAGAAAACAAGCATAGTCATTTTTCTGCAGGACCTTCAAATAAATTACAACTCAGCAAAATCCATTGATACTGGAGCACTAGAGAGACCAGTACTCACTAGTGAGCAAACAGGAAATGGGCATGCTATCAATTTGCAAATGCTACTCAGGGAAAGAGCAAAGAAAGGTCTAGAACTTCAGAGACATTCTTCTCAGATGGCCCCATATTTGAAGGCAGATAGAGCTGTCTTTGGTGTGTTCAGTTAATACAAACATCAGCACCACGAACATGCTTTTTTGTCCAGGTAAAGACAATGTGAACAGTGTAGGCCAAAGGCAGGGCACAGCCCTCTAGGTCTAAGAAGACCTTCTTCCAGGGAAACTGGAAATTCCCAATGAAATCAGAGTTACAAGTCAGCCCCAACATGTGATTCACAGGACTCGGGTCACTTGGGCAGCACTGATCAGTAAGCTGAACATGACCTGATCTTTTTGTCACTGACCTTTGAGAGCTACTGCAGAACCATGAATTGAAGCTCTGTGGGGTAGTGTTTGGCACTTACGCTGTAGAGATAAAGAAAAGGGAGGCTAAAAAACTCCATGAAATTTACTCTGCAGGGGAAAACTGCTACAGGAGTTGGCAAGAATCTTAATAAGGGGTTGCAGAGTACTCCATCAATGTGAGCACCTTAAATTGATGTCCTTATGGTTTGGAAGGCATATACAATCAGCTGCACTAGAACACTGTTTCTTGTTTCCACAGTTATACCCAGTGATATATCAAATGCAATAATTGCATATTTGAATAATTCATAGGTACGGTAACTTTGGCCAGCTACAAGTGAATATCAAAACTCTGGTCTCTGAAGTGTTTGATTCAGCTGTAGCAGAGAATTGAAGGTTTACGGTACAAACCCTGCTTCTTAGGTGTCTTTCATCCTGCCCTGTGACTGCAGTTATGAAAAAAAGGAGAGTTTTTATTTCAAACGGTTCATTTTTCCACTTAGCTGAGCTTCATCCAACCTTTTTGAAATATTGGGTAGAAGGCTGAGCTGGAGGGGAAGGGAGAACAGCAGTCAAGTCATTTCCCAAGCAAGAAGCAGAGTAAATGAAAACTCAGTGCTCTGTCTGGAAAAGTACTAACCACAACCATGATCAGGATAAGTTCTTGAGCAGCGCCAATCACCAGCTGCTCTGAAGCCAGTGAAGTGACACTGATTTATGGTAGCCAAGGATTCAGGCCCACTATTACTTACTTAACTCTAAATGTTCTCCTAGCAGAGATGTTTCAATTATTCGCAATTATAGAGGGAGATGCAATGTCACCATTCTGGCTGCTCAAATCTTCTTGGAGCAGAGAGACTAGGGAATGATCATGCCTATCTCCAAATATCACCATGCTCATTTTAAAAATGCCTTTTTATGATAATGACTTGCAAACAGAAGAAAATCTCTTGCACCCATGGAAAGCTGCAGTTCCACACTCAAGTAATCCTCTTTAGAAAGCAGATTTTTGCCGTTATTGAGAGATACATCCTCCCTCCCCAGCTCTTCAGATATCCCTTTTTCCTGTGTAAAACAGATCCAGCAGCTGGGCTGCCTGAAGCATCTGTTCTATGCAGAGCAATAACACTCTAAAATCCTCACAGTGACAAGATGCCTACCTTTGAGATTTCTGGCTCTATGATGTCCAGTCCTTGAAGCCAAAGATATCTTTTGGTTGATTTGGATGTGCTGTAGACCATGGTTGTTATGGTAGACTCTTAAAAGCAGGTTGTTCCAAAAGAAAATAGGTTTTCACTACCTTGATTTCTAAGGATTTGGAAAAAACTGGGACATTAAACCCATGGGCTGTACAGTCAGCTAAAAATGTGTCTTTGATGGCTAAGGTTCTCTATTTTTCTCTAATCTCTTGAAGCATCTCCACTCATGAGCAGAGGTTGCATCCCATTTGCCGTGATGTATGACACATGAATGCTTTCCATGCTCTTTATTTTTCTCTGTGCATTCTCCTTGCATGGTACATATTTCTCCATCATGGCAGATGGGACACTGGGAAAGGAAACCAGGCAGGCAGCCCAATGCCAACTGTGGGAAATTGGGCTCTCCCATGTCAGTTTTAAGAGACTTGGTGCTTTCAGACAGGGGTTTATTTGGGGGGTTTCTGTCTTCTGCTCTTAGGTTACAAGGGCATTGTTTAGTACAGACCATACAGACCTTGTTACACAAAATCCCAACAGGAATTCCTACTGGCCTTGTTCCCATTACCCAAGAAGACCAGTGTAATGCAATTTAGATGAAGGTGTACAGATCCTCATCAGGAGTAAAAGAATAGCTCACTCCTGGAGAGGTATTCCTACACTTAAACCTGAATGAAGGAATTTATGTCCTTAGATGGCTTTGTTGAGGAGCATGCTAATGTGCTGTGAGTAATCAGTAAAGGCACACAGACTGGCACCATGGTTGTCTCTGGGGTCTTTCCTCTTTCAGCACAGACCCACTTCCTGAGAGTCTGACTTCTGGGACTCACCAGGGATTCCTGGAAGTAACCCCAGGATGCTGCTTAGGATTAAAATGGAAATAATTTTTTTCTTCCGAAATGCTCTAGAATAAATGAGTTGTCCTGAGGTTCACAGGTATCTGAAGAAGTGCTGGGCCTGTCCTTCAGCTGGGGAAAAAATGTAGGCTTTAAGGGAGTGATGATGATTTGTGCCAACTAAACACTTGCCACGGGATTTGGCCACTTGTGCTCAGGGAGCAGAAATCTTCTGCTTTTTCTCTTCTAATCTTTCAAATTGCCTCTGTAATTTTTTCCCCAAGTTGTGTGTGCTCAGTGTGTTCTGTCGAAGTGAGAAGTGGTAATGTCACTCTGATAGGAGTTTTATGGTTCACAGAAGGCAGGATTTGTATTGAGATAGACAGATAGATGGATGTCTGGTGCCTGAACACAATGTATTACAGAGATTGACCCAAAATTTTCAACACTAAAATCCCAAACGATAGACTGAGGGAATCTCTGTCTGGGAGATTTCAGATGGATTTTATCTCCTTTTTTTCTGATTAATACAAGCCTTTAAAACCATATCATCCCTGTCCCTTTGCCCAAATAATTGGAGAAGATCAGAGTAAAGAAGGATCAATAGCAAATAAGTAGTCTACATTTTCTCAGGTGCCAGTGTAAAGGAGGTCAGACACTCCATACTGGGAAGGGAAGGATACACAGTTAGGGGAGTCTGGTATGTGTTCAGATAAGGAATGTTCGTCATAAAAAGGAAGAGGTGAATCCTGTTGCCCACGCCTCTGGTGAACTCAGGGAAGGTGGCAGCAATGTTCATGTCCCCCTGACAAGCCAGGCTCAGGGCCACACTGAGTTCTGAGCTCTCCCTGCACATGCGAGGTAAATGGAAAGGAGCAGAAATGCTGGCTGATGGGAGCAGTAGGGACACCATCCTGCCAAGTTGCCTGCGGAGCCTGGAGCTGCCTCCTAATGAAGGCAAGCGGCTGGTCACAACTGGAGGCGAGCTGTTCCCCATTTGTTTGTGCTCCTCGGAGTGGCAGGGATCTGCTCTCCATCAGAATAATCCAATTGAACAAAATGATTCATATTAGCAGGCACATCTGTCTGAGGCCAAAGCAGAACCCTGGTGTTAGTTTAATAAATGGCGTTCATTAAACTCAGCTGAAAATATAATCTGGAGAGACTGATGGGGTGAACAGAGCAAAGAATAAGCAAAAGGAGTTAGCAATTATCAGATGTCATTTGTTCTACTGGTACCATGGAATTGGAGCTTGTTTGCTGAAATCTTAATTTCATTTTGCTGAGGCAGAATCCATCAGAGAAGCTTATGCTGCAGCTATGATTCCTGTATGTCAGCTGTTGGTAGGGAAAGGGGCATTTTTCTTTCCTCCTTTTTCTACCAGACAGAGCTCTGAAGGAGCACAGATCTCAGCAGAGAGCCCAAGGACAGGAAAGATGCAAGGAGCAGCCTTTCCTCTGCCATGAGAAGACTGCCGAGTGAAGTTCCCTGTGCTGCAATGGAGAGAACATGGGCAGTGCTTTGGGACAGGAACTTTGGGTATTTCCAATGCAGTACAAGCCATAAATCTTCCCTGTTCCTCTACCATTTCCCCTCCATACCAAGATGGTGTACAAACAATTCTCATTTGACTTCAGGACCATTTTACATTCTATAGGGTAGGGGCCAGTGTTTCCACAGGCAAATGTTCCCCTCTTTTCAGATTATACTAAGGTTGAGTTCTTCTTGGTGGTCGGGTCAGGGAAACTCTTACAGCCGTGCACTGGTGGCTGTCCAAGGCAGCATAGGTGAGGAGGCACAGGCACAGGCATTGAGGTGCTGGAGGCAGCCCACACTGCCAGAGCTTAGCCCTGGTGGTCTGGGGCTGCCTCCTTCAGGCCTAGCTCTCACCCTGTTCCAGCTCAGCCAGCTCAGTTATTAGGCATTAACATTCCTGACCATAAATCTCCACACAAAACACTGAACCCAGAGGGAGTGCTCTTAAGAGGGAGAGCTGCCTTTCCCAATTCCTTTTGAGAAGAGACAAGTTTCTTGGGACTGACTTACAGAATGGTCAGCATTTGAAGATTGGCTGGACGACTTGTTCCTTGCAAGTTGCTTTGGTTTTGTTTAGTTTTAACTTGTCCCTATGGGTATTCAAATGGTCCTTGGTGTGCTCCAGGGGAAGACAAGAAAGGATTTTATATTTATAGACTTGCCAGAGCTATCGAGTCCCAGCCAGTTAGAAAAAAATCAAAAGAATAATGGAGGAGAAGGGAAAGCTTGACCTCATGAGCTTTCACCGTTGATTAGTTTGTTGGTGTCAGGAACCTCTTCTTGTTCGGGGCAGGCTAACGATGAAATAACTTTTTTTCCCCTACTCTTTAATCCATCTCCTGTATTCCCAAGGGGAAGGAGGAGCCAATACCTGCCTTCCTGGAGTTCTGTTTCAGAGGAAGAAAGTGCATGGACTTGCACACCAACAGCAAGGGGCTGGTGGGTTTGGGTTTTTTCCAAGATCCACCTTCTCGTTGTGCCCTTTGGCAAGAGGCTGAACGCCTTCAATTTCCCTCAAAATTGTGTAAGAATCAGTTGCAGACACGAGCTGCTCTGGCGATGGTCAGAGGTTTTTCTTGCCCTGGTGAGCACGAAAGAGGGAGGGAGAGTTGCAGGGTGGGCAGCATTTTTCTGATATTTACCCTGGACTCCACCATGGCTATCAGGCTTCCTTCACAGCCATGGAAGTGGGTAAGCCAAGCACTGAATCCCACCTCTTGCCCACTACCATTCCTCAATTTGGTTAATCCAAATTTGTAGGCAGAGGGAGGAGCATAAAAGGCTTAGGTTAACTTGATCCTGTCATTTGTATGAGACTGGTGAGAAACTTGCTGAATTTGCTTGGTTCAGCTCTGTGGATCAGGGAATGATAGCACTCCCAAGCCAGCACAGCTGCAGGCACAAGGGGACATGCTTCATAAGCACAGGCTATCTGAGGTTAAAAGAAACCTAAAGAACTGAGACTGATCAGACTCAACTGGATGCAAATAGAATTTGGGATTTATTTTCAATACTCTTTTCAACGTATATTGAATTAGTCTTATGAACCAGACATCATCGGAATCAGCACATTGGTTTTCAGTGCTTTCAGAAAAAAAAATGTTTTGTTTTGGATTTCTTTTTAAATTCTCAGACAGAAAGTTTTGACTATTTTTAAGCAGTGATAATGTTTGACTGATCACCTGCATTTTCCACCAAGAAAGGCTTTAAACAAAAATGTGATCCAATTCTAAATTAGAATCATATAAATACCTCAGCTATAGCAGTGAAATGAGTCACAGACATAAGTCACATGCATAAGTGTTTTCAGAATCAAATTCTGAGATACTAAAATTTGCCAGGGGACGTGAATTCTTCAGATGGAAACCACTCCAACTATATGGTGGAATTCTTGTCTTATCTTTCTCCAACTCAGAAAGAGTAACCATCTCCTTAGTAAAAGTATCTTCTTTTAGAAACTTCATACAGAATTTGGCTTCAAAACTGTTTGTGGGGTTTTAAACAAAAAATTATTAGTATTTAATAATTAATAGAACTATGTAAGCTTATTGAGTCATCCTGGACTTTAATCAATTTGAAATATTTGGGGCACCAATTTCTACCTTACAGCACCTCACTGGAGGTACATCAGAGTTTTAGTGCAATTAAAATGAAGCAGGAAATATTTTTAGCTAATTGCACTGTGCACCTTGAAGGTAATTTGAAGCTGCAGGCAAAAAAATAAAATATCAGAAGGAGTAATTGAGTGTTGCAAGCTGGGAGTATGTGTTCCTGGCTGCATTCTGATTTAAAGGGGTACAGAGACCAGGAATGGAGCTGAACAGCCTTGGCAGAAGGAGAGTGAAGTCACACAGGACCAGCTTTGAGAGGGAGAACATGTTTCTGACAGGGATGTCAGGCTGGGAGAAGAGCTGGGGTCTCCTCCCTTTGCAACCCCCACAAGCACCACTCCAACACACCCTTCCTGTACCTGGTGAGCAACTACAGACCAAATTATTACCCCCCCCAGCCTGGCAGGAGCTGGGGGCTCTCATGTCTTGTGGCAGGTACTGCAGCCACTGGTGGGGTATATCAGGCAACCTACTGGGAGGGCACAGGCAACCTAATTGACCCTCCTGAGATCTACGAGCTGGACTCGATCAGGAGGTAATCCTAGGGGTCTGCTGAGGAAAGGAAAAGGGTAGCAGGCATCCCTATCTAATGGTCAGCAACTAAAACAGGAGAGTGTAGCACTGGTTTCATCATCATTTTGATAAGGTCTACTCAATCTATAAAGGGAAAAAGCAGAAACGGTGGAGACTGGACACAGAGGCTTTCTTACAGCTTCCCAATTAGACTTCGTTCTCAACCATGTACATTTTTTTAATTAAACTGTTGGTACAATGCTCAGGAGA
Source organism: Corvus hawaiiensis (assembly GCF_020740725.1). Taxonomy (NCBI): domain Eukaryota; kingdom Metazoa; phylum Chordata; class Aves; order Passeriformes; family Corvidae; genus Corvus; species Corvus hawaiiensis. Next base: position 17,522,111 of record NC_063255.1, on the reverse strand, counting down.
TAGAAAACTCCTTGAGGCCCCCTTGTAATAAAGAACCTTTCATTGTATGCAGAAAGGAAGCTTAATTTCCTCTCTCACCTAATATTCACCTGCAGCGAAAGTAGGGGTGAGCACTTGGTATGAGGCAGGATAAATGCTCCTCAGGGCACAGGACCCACTGGCTTGGCCATTGGGAGGGAAAGAGGTGGCATCCTTTGCTGGAAAAGTAGCCATATAACAGTCATTTGACCTTTCGCATCACTGCTTCTCAAAATGACCTGAGTTCATTGCACTGAACTTTGCCTGCAAAGCTCTTGGTTGGCAAAACAGAGCTGAGAGAGGAATAGAGCCATAGCTACATCTGCATGAGCACGTAAATTCTGCGTGTTGCTGAGGAGGGTGGACAGGGCTGTGACCACTCAGACCTTACCAAGCCCTTAGTTGCTCCCAGCTGCAGCCCTGGCAGTGGGCAGAGCTCCCTCCTGCACCAGCCCACCCTAAATCCCACTCTGCCCAGCCCAGCCCTTCCTCCCACCACACACCTCCACATCTTTTTTGGGACTCCTCCACCACCCTTGTGACCCCCACCACCCTGTGGCCACCTCTTCTGCCACTGCTCGGGGGAGAGTGAGAAAAGGCAACACTGCTCAGGGAGCCAGTGACATTTTCTGGCTGTCCAAGCTGGCTTCTCCAGGAGCAGCTGCTCTGTTGTGGTGCATTTTCATCTGCTGCTTGAGACTAATGGCTCTAGAAAAATAGATAAATCAGAGGTGGCACAGCTATTGCTGCTTCACAATTTTTCATCAAACAAGCTGGGGGAGGAGGGGATGACCAAAAAGTGACATTTTGACCAAACTGGATGTTTCCTCAGCAAATTTTCATTCCAGTAGATTAAAAAAGAAATGCAAACAGCACAAAAAGCATAACTGTCTTGATTAAAAATGTTGGCCTTCAAAACACTAAATTCCTCTTAAAAATGGACTGGTTTTCAGACTGATTAAAAAAAGGCAAAATTAATCTATTTCTCTGGCCACCTCCCCCACCCCAGATTTGTTTTGTTTATTAACTAAAATATTCACATGAAAGAAAGCCAAAATAATGACAATTTTCCTCCGGAAAATAATTGTCATTTTTCAACTAGCTCTTAATGTAACATAGTTAAATGAGAGCAATCCTAGTAACAGCACTGCACAGCAAGTAAGTCATACAATTATTTGAAAGAAGGGCATTGCAATTTAAGACCTAATTTTTATCATCACCTTAAATTTATAAATGGGAAAAATGAGGCAGGGTCATCGAGCATATTAAAAAAAAAAAACCAAAACAGAGAAAACATTAGCATTTAAAATGCGGGACTTCCATCTCCCTGTTGGACCACACTGGCTTCTCTGTTGTGTGTGTGCAATTGTCTCTGTTGATATGTATGTATATGTAATACCTCTGTACATATACATGTGGGTCTGTTGCTGTGCATTTTCATGTATATAAAGACTCATAGATACAATCTGCCTCCTTTTTAACATTCAGATGTTAGAACTGAAGCATCTGACAAAAACATTCTTCCCCCCCCCGCCCCCCACTGAAAAGAGCACCCCAAGAGACCAGGTAAATGTGTTGATGTCTGGTATAAATGATCAGGCTTCTTTTAATCCTAGCATGGCTGCAAAGTCCCCTTCACTGCACTGCCCTTCCCACTCTAACACATTTGGGCTCCTAATCTTAGGCTCACCACACAGCCTTAGCAGTGGTTGTCAAGGGACGGATTCTGTTTTGGAGAGCCCTGCCTCCTTTTTCCACCTCTGCCAGACACTCCGGGGAGGAGCTGGGGGGGGGGGCGGAGGGGGAGAATCTGTGTGGGTTGGTATTGGGGTACAGTGAAGAGGAGGACTGAGGCATAAGGAAAGCAGAGCCATCCAGCATTGGAGGCAAAAACAGAGAGGGAAATTGCTACAGAAACAGTACAAAAGGCAGGGGAGAAAAACATTGGCTGGAATTTTAATAATATTGATCAGCTTCAGAGGCAATAGCTGTGAAGATCTATCACCAGCAGCAAAAACATGTCCAGTTCCTTCCAGTAGGTGTGCATGGCCACAGGCTCCAGCAGACAGAAGGACAGGATTCTGACTGCAGTTTTGGGTACAAAGGCACACATGTGTGTGTAAATGGAGATTATTATATATTGTATAAAGGTGAAGAAGTCAGTATATGCCACGATCAGAGGCTTCCGTGTGAGCACAGGATGCTGCCACTTTGCTGCTGTAAGAAGTGACAGCCTTTGAGTTTCTTCAGGGGGAGGTTTCTTACCTCCAAGACAAGAAAAGAGGGATAGAGATGATCAGTGGAGACTTAACTAATAAGGACTCAGGGGAGAGACATGGTAGAAACGATGTGGAACTGGAGGCAGTAGATTTCTGCAGGGGAAGAACTCAACCTGGTAGCCCACCACGATGGTGGCAGAGTTGGGACAAATTTGTGGTCCTGTGAAGGCACAGAGCAAGCTTGTACCTGCTTCTGGCTGCCTTTGCAGCTTAGGAGATATACAGTGACTGCTGCTGTGGCACTCACCAGATAGTCAGGGACTGTTAGGCTTATGCAGCAACTTGCACACCTCTCTCAGGTCACCTACCTGCTTTAAGGGTATCATGGAATCATAGTATAGACTAGGCTGTAAAAAAACTCTAAAAGTATTGAATTCAATCATTAACCCAGCACTGACAAGTCCACCACTAAACTGTGGCTCTAAGCAGCACAGCTACACCTTTTCTAAATATCTTCAGGAATGGTGACACCACAAGGCAGCCAATTCCAGTGCCCAACAAGCCTTTCAGTGAAGAAGTTTTTCCTAATATCCAATTTAAACCACCCCTATTGCAACCCAAGGCTGTTTTCTCTTGCTTTGTCACTGGTTACCTGGGGGAAGAGACTGACCCCCACCTGTCTGCAACCTCCTTTCAGAGGGAGAGTGATAAGGTCTCCCCCTCAGTCTCCTACTGTGCTGAGCCCAGGTGAACACCACTACTGACCAGCCCCAGCTGGATGTCATTCCATTCACTCACACTCTTTGGGCCCAAGCATCATCCAGATCTTTACCCAGGCAACAGTGCACCCATCCAAGCCACAAGCAGTCAGTTTCTTCTGGAAAATGCTGTGGGAAATGCTGTCAAAGGCTTTACTGAAGTCCACATAGACACATTCCCAGCATTTCACTCATCAACTAAACAGATCACCTTGTCACAGAAGGGGATCATGTTGGTCAAGCAGGACCTGTCTTTCACGAACTCATGCTGACTGGACCTGATCCCCTGGTTGTCCTGCATGTGCTGCAGGATGGCACTGAGGATGATCTGCTTCATGAGCTTCCCCAGCACTGAGGTCAGGCTGACAGATGTGTAGCTCTCTAGATCCTCCTTCCAGCCCTTCTTGTGGATGGGCATCACACTGGCTAACCTACATCAACTGGCACTTCTCTGGTTAACAGGACTGCTGATAAGCAACAGAGTTGCTTAGTGAGGGCCTCTGCCAGCTCCCTCAGCACCCAGTACCACACTCGTGGGCAGTGAGTGCCTCCCACAGTGCAGAGCTTATCCTCACAGTCCAGCCAGGAACTGCTGTTAAAAGCTTTACTGCAACAAAGGTGTTTGTAGCATTAGGACTACGGTGCTGACAGCACAGGTTGCAAGGATATGACTAGATTTATGTTTGTCTAACCGTGGCTTTAACTGAGATTCATTTTCCCTGATGGTATAGACCTACACTGTAACTACCCCCTTCACAGCAAGTCAGTCAGGGTCCTCATTATAACCACGAGAGAGATACTGGGTCCTTTTGGCCATGACTCACAGTCTTATCTGAAACAGTTCCTAAGCAGGAGTGATTTGGGACCTACAGTCCCTGTATGTCTCTACTAATACTGTCCTAGAGTGATCTGTTCAGATGAAGATGTCTTGAATCCCATCATTAGGACTTCATGCCCTTATCTCTCTCCAGTGTTCATGGAGAACAGTCCCAGGCTGTTAGGGACTTATGTGCTTCCAAGAAGAAGTTGGGCGTTTACCAGATTTATTTGTCTATAGTTTGTTCAGTGGAGCAAGATCTTGGACATGTCCCTTGAGACTATCAAAGGATCTTCTCCTGTCCACTAACAAGGTAGCTGCTGCAGACCCCCGCTTTTCATCTGGTGCTTGAAACACAGACCCAAGTTATGCAGACAGGATGACCACATGTAACTCTTGTGTGAAAGAATATTTTCAGGTGGCTTTTTTCTTTTTTTTTCTGTTTCTTTAGCCTCAGCAAGTCCTAATCCTTCATCTGTACATATAAATGTTTGTGTGTGTGTGTGTGTGTGTGTGTGTGTGTGCGCGTGCACGCATGTGTTTCATCTGCACTGTCTGAGGGTGTCTGTGGAGGACAGGCAGAGGGATGGTAGTACCACCTCCAAAGCAGTGGTCACTGACACACCAGCCCGGTCCTTCCCACTCTGCACATTAAATCTTTTCCTCAGTAAAATTACAGCAAAGGACCTCTCCCCAGCAGCTCCTCAGCACAGTTGCCTGGATCTAGCATCCATGTGTAAACCCACTGCCCACTAAGCTGCACTCCTGACCCTGCAGCGGGTGCTATCCCACACTACAACCCCAGAGAGGAGACGTGTTGTTGCTACTCCCCAGGAATAGAGCAGGATATTGTTTGCTCCACCAGATCTCTCCCATTCCTGTTGCCGCCTTCATCCATCCATTGAATCAAGGCTTGTTAACCCTTCCTTTTCCTACTGGCACAGCTGAGGTAAGGAAAGAGACAGGTCTTGCTGTGATGGTGCTGACAGCTCTCCTTCCTTTCCCAGCTGCTTGTTTTTCCTGTGTTATGACATGGCCAGAAAGCCCAGAGGGGTAAGAGGGATGCCAGAGATCTTTTCCTCTTCTGGAAGCTGTACAGCTGACACTATTTGCTCTTGGGTACCTAGGAACACAAATGACAACAATTCTATCCTGGGCCATCTTCAAAAGGACAGTTTTCCCCATCTGGGCTTGTGAAATAACTGTAGACACAGATTTTGCATCTGCCTTGGGGGTACCAGGCAGATGCAAGGTTTGTCTATGTCAAACCCCAGGAAGCTCAGGTTGACACTTTCAGATCACCAAAGGGCAAGACTTTGGGGCCAGGCCATCAAGAAGGAGTCAGCTTCAACCAAGACAGCAGCCAACACTGGGAAAAGTGTGTAGCTGAAGCCAGAGCTCAGATGAGGGGTTTAGTTCAGCATCATCTCTTGTCAGCTGAGCATAGCTGCTGTAGCCAAGAAAGCATGTTTCAGTTCACAGAAACAGTAAAGAAACCCCAGACAAACAAACAAAAAGCTAGGGAAAGAATTTTCGCTAGCCAGTGTGCATGACTTCAGGATAAGAACTGCCAACAATATTCTTGTGACACCCCGACAGGAGGTGAAATTTCATCCGTGTGCAGTGACTTTTCAGAAATAGGCTGCGAGGAGAGATATGAGCCCTGCCAAGGGACAGAAAGGCAATACCTGAGGAACGGAGTGCATAGCTGCTGACTGAGACAAGTGTATTGTTCTGTGCAGTGATTTTTGGTGTACTGAGGCAAAACTCCATGGCCCAGTAAAGGGACATTTTCCTTCATAGGAAAGGAACAGGGTGTTTCTACAGATTGTAGCAACCAGCCCCTGGCAGGTTTTATTCCTTTTCCTTTTTCTTTGTCCTTTGCTTTTTCCTTTCCTTTCTCCTTTTGTTTTTTCTTTTTTTTTCTTTCATTTCTGCTTTATCTCCTTCTCTTCTCTTCTCTTCTCTTCTCTTCTCTTCTCTTCTCTTCTCTTCTCTTCTCTTCTCTTCTCTTCTCTTCTCTTCTCTTCTCTTCTCTTCTCTTCTCTTCTCTCCTCTCCTCTTCCTCTTCCTCTTCCTCTTCTCCTCTCCTCTCCTTTTCTCTTCTCTTTCTCTTATTCCTTTTGTTTTCCATTAACTTTTCAATTCAGGCCAGAGCTAAATTCCAAAGGAGTAAATGTCCTTCTTTTAATGACGCTGATTTAGGGACCATTGTATCATCCGAGTCCTCCTACAAGTCTGCTTCCCACACCATACCAGCATTGCTGTTTCAGAGCCCGCCGTCCTGTGAACTGCTAAATGGACATGCAGCAACCAGCAGTAGCTGCTTTCCTTTTTGTTTTTCTTTTTTGTTGTTGTTGTTTTGGTTTGGTTTTTTATTTATTTATTTATTTATTCTCAGTAGCCACAGCAGCTCTTGGCCTATTACTCCCCCACAATTTTAAACTTGCGATGTAAACCAAATCCGAGCGGTACCTGCTCCGGAGTCCATCCAAGGCAATGGAGAGGCTCCCAGAGGACTCTGACCAGCCATCCAGTGAAGCCCAGGTGGCTGGGGGTGGTGTGGGGAAGGCCGGTGCTAACGAAAGCATTCTGGTTGGCAGTGAATGTGTTTATTTTCCAGACTCCGCAAACCGATCTGTGTCTGCGCTCATCCATTCAGTGCATGCTCTCCTCAACAGCCACTGCATCACGCTCTGTTCCTGTTCGCTGTTGACCGTGTGTCCACATTTAAGTGTGTGTTTTATGTGTGTGTCTCTGGCTAGGCCTCCTCCATCCTTTTTTTTTTTTTTCATTCTTCCTTATTTTCTTTTCTTCTTTTCCTTTCTTTTTTTCTGTTCAGTTAGTTTGTTTTGCTCTCATTCTTGTTTCGTTTTCTATAGTTTAATGGCAAGTATTTTCATTAGAATTTTTTGATTGATGCTGTGTTTGTAACTTTTTTTTTAATTATTATTTTTATATATATCTTCTTTCCCCACCTTTCCCCTTTTCCACACTATATATAAATATATATATATAAAAAATCTTTTCTTCTTTTGTCATTCAATCAAATTCCAACCAAGAGCCAGTCAAATCCACCACAGTCTCGCGCTGAGCTAGGAAAAAAGTTCTCGTAATGACATGAAAGTGGAGAATACAGTTCCCCAGGCCGTAAGTTCAAATCAACTCGAAGTTGAAAGTGTGACATGATGGCGTCATGTAACAAGCTAAGAATTGGTTGCATGACATGCCGTCAAGTTTCGTGCAGGTGCCGTGATTGAAGCATTTTTCTTGGATGTTGTATCAGTTGATGATTGGCCAGTCATGATCACATGTGCCTTTTTTGACTTTGTGCTGCCACAATTTTTTGCTGTGCTCATTTTCGTTTCGTTTTTGGTGCTTGCAGTGGTTTCTTTATTTGTCGTTTGATTTCTCGTCAGCGTTTTATGCTTCTTTAGATGTCACATAGAAGGAAAAAAAAAAGATGGATTCCTAATTCTTTAGAAAAAAAATGGGATTGTTATAACTACAGATAATTTGGAAAAAAATATAGAGAGAAAAATGTGTGGTTAATTTTTTGCACTGAAAATCTTGTGATTTTTTTTTTTTTCCGGAGAATTGGGGCCTTTTTCAATTGACACCTTTTTTTTTCCCCTTAGGATATTTCAAATCACTTTCTAAAAATTAAAAAAAAAAAAAAAAACCAAAAAAAAAAAAACGGAAAAACCAAATCAAAACTAAAAAGACTAATGATAGTAATGGTAGTTTTCAAACTATAGTAATCAAAAAAAGCAACCCCAAGAAAAGCCTCATTGTATGTCTTTTCAAGAATTCCTAATTCTAAGGTGCCGTATTACAGCAACTCCAGCAAAAATTAATTGCTTAGAGGGAGGGAGGGATTGAGTGGGAAAAAAACCCATCCAGATCAAAAAGCAAAATGCATCTTTTTGTTTACAACTGAAAAAGGGTCCTTGACGAGTGTTTTTTATTTTTTTATTATATTATTATTTTTGGTGTTGTAATTGTTTAGACTGCTGTGTACGGTTTGCTGTTTGTTGAACCAACAGTGTGAAAACCTGCCAGCATGGATTGATATTCCGCATGACACTTTTCCACCAGAGTGGACCTTTTGCAGTTTCTAAGTTTCTTGATGTAATAAATCACCGAGTGTATAAGAAGAACCTGCTTGCTAGAAGGAGATAAGAGCTAATCCTTAATGATTAAGCATCCTACTTAAATGTCAAGCCTAGTCGGATCATGATTATTTTTTTTAATTTTTTTTTTTATTTAAGAAATGTTAGCTTTATTTTTTTAATTTTTTTCAAAAAAAAAGTTTATTCTAACAGTCTTTTTTATTTAACCTCCTATAAATTGCCTGTTCAAAGTCTTACTTTCTGACATTCACAAAGGAGTAGATGTTATTGGCAGCTACGTCTCCACAGAAAGCTCATACACTGTCAGAGATGGCACCCCATTAAAATACAGATCTACCCTTTTCTGATGCCTTTCACCCTACAAAAGCCTGCCAAGCAAGATTGTGATCTGGCGTTGTAAAGTGGCACTTAAAAATAATTAAAATGCCGCTGTCTTCACATACGTAGTGATACAGATTTACATAGACACGCCCTAATATTATTTTGATTTATTATTATTACTAATAGGAACAATTGTGTTTTTCTTTATCATGATCGTGACTACCTTGCTTACTTTGGGTTTGATCCGGTTCCCACTGAAGTCAAGGGGAATCCTTCTGTTGATGTTAAGTGGGAGCAGAATCAGAGCCAAGGCCTTCAAAAGCAAAACACCAAAGCAGAAGCCCCATCCTGTCCCAATTGAAGGGAGAAGAAAACATCCATTACTTTCAACAGGAGCAGGATTGGGCCAAAAAGAACAGGCTTGATTTTAATTTCATTTTCATTTTTAGGTCTTTTTTTCCCCCCTGTCTCTAATATTCCCCCCACACCTTCCCTACTTCCCCCTCCCCTTTTTGATTTAATTTGCAATGATCTTCTTCATTTTTTAGGGCAGCAGCTGAATGGGCCACATTTAGAAAAAAAAAAAGTATATATATATTAAAAAAAAAAGTGAACTGTTGGATTACACCTTTGACATATCAGCAAATATCAGTCAAGCTGAAGACTTCAGACCTATTCTCTCTTTGATTGTTTAGACTGTAACATTTCTTCAAGAAAAGTATCACATCTGCTGACTTCGAAGGACATGCGCTTGAAAACAAACAAACACATAAAGTAAAATCAGAGCAGGAGGAAGATCAACCGGGATTTCTGAAGAGACACTGATATCACCACAGCGGCTTTTCTTCAAACAGGAGATGCAAACCTGGATACTGGCAAAGGAGTGCCTGTTTGCCACCGAGGATGCAGTTACCATGCGAGACCCATGGTAACAGCCACTGAGCATCTTTATCTGTCATTCCTTAGCTATATAGGGACCAAAGGACAAAACTTTTTACCGCAGACTTGTAGCTGTATGTAAAATATGGAAGTTCTTTCCTTTTCTCTGAGCTGTTCCTAAAACAGTTTTTGAGAGCGATTATATGAAATATGTAAAACCTAAAAAAAAAAAAAAAACTTAAAAAAAACAAAAAAAAACCAAAAAAAAAGCCACAAAAAAAACAAAAAAAAAGCCACAAAAAAATTACAAATGCTTAAATGCTTTTAAAACGGCAAGATAATAGTTCTTTGATACTTTGGGAGGTTCTTTGGTTATACATTAATTAGAGTCTATGAAGCTTTCATATGGTTTTCTGTATACTACGCAAAGATTGCGTTGTTAAAGGCAGGTAAGATGGATATCTATGAAAAGCAAAAAAAAAGTAAATAAATAAATACATAATTAAGTACATAAAAAGGCATAGAAAAGAGAAAGGAAAGATGGTTGATATTAAATGGAAAACAAAAAGGTTTGTAAATGCTTCTAACTCTCCCCATTTAAAATCCTAATAGTTGTACAGAATTTAAAAAAAGAAAGTTTAAAATACCTATATAATAGAAAAAATTAGACAACATAAAAATAAAAAAAAACAAAAAAGCAAAAAAAAAATACTACATAGAAGTTAGCGTTAATGCTAAAAACAAAGATGTTGTAGAACTGTAATTTTTGTAGAGTTTAGATTGAGCATAAATTCCTACTCTCTGCCAATTGCTGTTGGATGCTGTTATTTATCGAGGAGAAAAAGGAGAAAAATGGCTATTTTGGCAGCTTTTTTAACTGCAAGCATTCCAGCTATTAAAAAATAAACAAGACAAGACTCAATTCTGTAGACAATGCAAATGGGAAAAAAACAGCTGTCTTTTTATCAGACGTTAGTTCTAACTTGAACAACAAAACACAGCTAAACGCTTCATGTCTTCATGATCTGCTGTCCGCAAAAATCCCATCATCCTATGCTTCAGTAGCTTCCACATTTGCTCTAGAAACCTTCAGGGCAAGGGATTAGCCTAGTACCTTAATCTTAAAAAAGAAAAAAAAAAAAAAAAAAAAAACTAAAAAAAACTTTAAAAACCTAAAAAAAAAAAACCATAAAAAGTAAACTAAAGAAACAATCTCTTTGAAGAATTTCTGAAACTGTTTACAAGGAATTTTGAAAAACAGGGGGATGTTTAAAAAAAAAAGATGCTGGCTCTGTTTTCTGTAAATAAATTTGCATATTTTGTAGGACTTTTAATTGTAATGATAGAGAAAAAACAAGGAAAACTATTTAATGAAAGCACGATATTTATCTTTGGTAAATGACTTTAGAGCAGTTAAAAATAAGACATTGCTTTAAAAAATCTGACTCAGAAAAAACAATGAATTATTTAAGAACACATATATTTTAAAGTATATCATATTTATTATAATTTATTTTCACAGTCTTAAAACTTGATTTACATCATTCTCACACTTGTTTGCATCGATTGAGCAGTGTGATAATTGTTTTTGATTATTTATTTGGTTATACTTCTGTTGTATTTCAGTTTATGCTCTTGCTTGTTTTTCTCAGTATTTTTTATCTCGATCTCGAACATTTTTTCTTTATTCTTTTTCCTTTTTCTTTTTTTTTCCTTTTTTTTTTTTCTAGTGTTAATTTTGATTACATACTGGGCCTGACCGTGCAGTCCTTACTCTTCCAAAACTCTCATGGGGATATAACGAGCATTTTGCCAGAGTAAGGACTGAAGCAAACTGAGCCCACAGCTAGGAAGTACAGATGTGTAACGCAGCTGCAGTTCCATACAACTGCTCTTTCACTCTCAATTCCCTAAAACTCCTTGTAATCTTCTGTAATTATTGAATGACGCTTTCCAGCTTAGCCCTAAATAAAGCACAGTTTAAAAAAAAAAAAAAAAATAGCCGTGTTCTTTACTTCTTGATGGCTTTCCTTAATGTGTTTGCTTTGAGAACAAAATGAATCCATTTCGACTCTTTCATTAATATACATTGTTTGAGTATCAGAACAAATCCCTTTGTTATATAAAACGTATCTCATTGGATTGAATTAATGACACTGTTTCATTTAATGTCTGCTTGATATTCCAGTGTGGTTTACCTTAAACCTAGTAGGTTAGAAGATCAAATAATGGTACATACAAATTAGTGTCATTGTAGCTCCCATTTGAAGCCTGTTGTTTGATTTCACGCTCATGGTTTTTTCATGCTGATAACTATAGAGGCCAAAGCTCGGGACATTGCTCCTTTTGCTGCTTTGGGAAAACCCTGTGAAATTCAGCAGTCTCCAGAGATGAGGCTCAATTTCTTCCTGAGCATCCCTCACATCTTGTCTTTAGAATGGTTATTTTTCTTTCCCCTGAAATGGCTGTACCAGATCAGCTGAGCTGAGGCTAGGGCTGAGATCAGGAGCCTTTGCATTTTCTCCCTGATTCTTGCAGCCACATCTGCATTTGGACACGTTGCACAGGCTAAATCCACCTCTAAATGAGTCTAATGTGTTTGTCCATAATTTGAACTCCACAGATGGAAGGAGCTCTATTAGTAGAAACTCCTATTATTAATACTATGAGTTAGTTAAGTCTGTTCGGGGCAGTAGAAAGAAATGAAATATAAACAAGATGATGAATACAATGAGTATTGTATTCATCAATGAACATGGTCAGTATTTGCTTTTCTTCCAAATGTAAAGGCAAATACAGAAGGGCACACGTACCAAACCCATCCCTGCTTTTCAGCAAAGATGTTCTGCAGAGGACAGAGTAGGCTAAAAATGTGGGAGCTTGTCTCAGATATCTCTGAGAGGGAAAATGAGGACTAGATCTCCAGCAAGAAGAGGTTTCTATTCCAAAGGTTATTCAGCATCCCATCCTGAGCTGCAGGGATGAACAGACAAAAAGCACAACCTCTTACCTTGGCCAGGCTGAGAATTAAGTGTGGGGGAGGGCTGATGAAAATCACTACTTGAAGGAGGAAAACACCACAACAAACAGGGAAGACGCAATTTCCCAAAGTGGAATAGCAAAGGGAGAACTAAAACGTGCTGCCTGATTGTCTCCCCACTTCCCAGGCCACCTTCCCCACCCTCCCCTGTGACCTTCAATCTCCCCAGAGCTCTTCCCTATCCTCCTCGAGGTAGATGCTCTGTCTCTGTGGTGTGAGTCACATCCTGATGTATCTGCAAGAACACATCTATTTCATCCAAGCAGGATGGGCTGCACCCCTGGGGCATCCAGCTGGGAACACTTCTGGCCAATGAGATACAGCTGGGGGCTGTTGACTGATGATTGTGAGACAAGATTTGTCTTGTTTCAGGTACCCTGCAATACACAGCAAATAAAATATCCAGTGTTGGAGGGCAACCAGCTCCCAAGGGGAGAGCAGAAAACACTGTTAAAGATGACTCTATGGCTTAGATCAATACCCCTAAAAATGTTTCACTTTACAGAAACGCCTTTGGGGTAACTGGATTGGGGAATCTGGATGTGAGGATAAGCAGGGACAACCAGTGACAAAAGAGAGACTATGCCTGGTCCTGACCTTTCTCCCATTACATCCCCATGCATTACACTGCGAGCTCAAAAAGTGGTCAAATCTCTGAGTTCAGCCCCCAGTGAACAGAGAGGCCCCACAAGGGGCCTCCGTTTACACTGGAGGTTCATTTACACTGGTGTGCTGGGGAAAAAAAGCACTGCTGTCACCACACTGCTGGCTAAACCAAGGGATGGATACTTGCCATACTCAGCTCTCTGGTTGTGGTAGAGGCACAGACTAGAACAGAATGGGCTGAAGCACAAATGTAGACATGAACTTATGGCTGGTTAAAACACCCTTCTCCAAGGTGTACAGACACGTCAGCCCTGATTTAAGTGCTGGTATCAGAGAGACTCCATGCTTCTCTCCAGAAGAAGTTCATCCATTTCCACTGCAGGTGCTGCAAAGCAAAACAAATTGCAGCACAAGCCTGCTCAGCATGGGACTGTGTTGCTGGGGCAGGCAATTAACCAAGGAAACATCCCATGTGAAACAATGAAAATTAAGAGAGAGCCCAGGTCTACCTGAAAGCCTGTAGCTGCATGTGTGTGTGCATTAGCACACAGAACACTGTATTACAGAGGTTCGAAAGCCATTGCATGTTTGATGCTGGCTCCTCTCTCTAATCTGTAGCTGCTAAATCACATTACATGAAACTAAAGGGTTTTTTAAAGGTCAAATATTCATCTTTCACCAATGTTCTCCTTGGTACCACCGTGATTATAATAAATTGCAATCCCATCCCCATGAGTAGTTGAAAGTTGAAGGCAACATCTGGTACAAGAACAGGGTACGGTTTGCTGTCATTGTTTGTGGAGTCCCATGGAGACACCTCAACCAAAAATCACATTTTCATACCCCTAAGAAAGCAATTAATTCCCTTCTGGAATCTCTTTTCCATATCAGCATTTCTTGACATAGCTACTGAGCCACTCTCCCCTTGCACGCAACAGGGTGAAATGATTCCTCTCCCCACCTCCATCCCATCCCCACTCCAGGCAGATGTCCATTAGAAAATGTTCTTTTATTAAAAGATGATACGGACTTTGAACAAGGCTGCAGAGCTATGCCTGTTTTCCCTCTGTATAACAAATATTAAAATAACATTTGGAAATGTCCTTGCAAAGCAAGGTGAGGACTTTTCCACCTCCAATATTTCAGTTTCCAATAGCACATTTCTCCCTGTCCCAAATATGACCTGGGGGCAATGACTGTCCTATAGGCCTAGAACCATGCAAGGTCTTTGTGGTCCCAGGAATACCTCACACATCACATGGGGATTGGCAGGTGGGGATACTCATCACCGGGTGCTTCAGTGCAACACTCTGGAAGACTGTGCTCTGTACCACTTGGAGAAGAAAGCTGCTGATGCTCGTCCTTAGTAATGCTCCTTAGCAAAGCTGGTTTGAAATGGCCTGACTTGTCCTGCAACTCCAGAGACAATGAAATGGGGACAGGCTGCAAACTCAAGGCAGCCAACTGTTGAGTCTGAAAATGTCTTTTGGAATAGCACTGCTGTCTATTACTTGTTGAGGAAATCAGTTCTTAAAACAGGTTTCAATACCACAGCTTCTCTCTCACTACAGTAAACACCCACTTTAAAGTAAACACATCCCCAAAAACACTCAGAAGGTTCCAAATCAGAGCCCTTGTGTTTCATTTATTAAGGGTGTGAGGTCACTCTGGTGTCTCATAGAACCATGGAATTGTTTGAGTTGAGAGGAACCTTTAAAGGTCCTCTAGTCCAACCCTCCTTGCAGTGAGCAGGGATATCTCCAGCTGGATCAGGTTGCTCAGAACCTCACGCCTTTGCACACTTGTCTTCACCATTGTGAAAGCTTCTGTGAAAGCCCGCACAACCTGAAACCGTCCCTACAGAGCCACTAAGGAACCTGTGTAACATCAGCGCTGGTAAACACACAACAAATTCTGGTAGGAAGAAATACCCTGAAAGCAAACACCCTCTCACCATGGCACTCATCAGTCATCCTGAATTCTGGGTCTCAATCTGGTGAGTTCTGAACTTGGCATGGACCACTTCAAGCAAGCACAGATGGGGGAAAGTGTTTGTTTGCACAGGTACAGGTAAGCACATGCCCTCTACCTGTAAATAGCAGCCTTGCAGGGTGCCGTGCATCCACATGAGACACAAGAAGAGCAGGTTCAGATTCCTTCCCATCCAGATGAAGTTTGCCCCCTGAGACTCCTGTGACACAGAAGATAGCCCTGATTATAAAACGGTAGGTCAGTCCAGGGAGGTATTCACAACTCCTCTTGTTGATCTGCCTTGTCTTGTTTAGAAAGGTGGAAAGAGAAATGGAATCAGGGAGTGAGTGACTCCATAACCTCTCCTAGGAGACCCAGGGTCCTAACACCACTCCTGAATATGATATACATCATACAGGACACCAGCTCTCACCTTGGTACTCCTTAGTCTGCTCCTTGTGGCATTTTCTTGGGGTGCAATCATTGCTGGGCTGCTGGGCTGCTGGGCTGCTGGGCTGCTGGGCTGCTGGGCTGCTGGGCTGCAGATACTGCTTTCAGCGCTCAGAAAGAAGAGATACAAACATGCTGGTTTGCAGTCAGCTGGTGAGTGGGTGGGTTAACTCTCCCCAGTGGGGAACCACAGCATGACATCCCAAAAATGGGTGCATGTTCCCCCCCCGGAGAGGGAGAGGCCCTAAACTTCTCCTCACCCTTTGAGGCAGATCGGATCACATATTTTATTTTCTTCCATACACAGCACAGAGAATGCAATTCCCTAATTCCATTTGGTGAGTCCTACCAGATAGCAAAACACCCACAAATCAGCCATCATGACTGTGATGCCTCCTTTGTGAGTCCCTCCTACAGAGGGTAAGAGAGACGATTCCGCTTCAGCGAGCTACAGAACACTCTCCCAAACTGGAACGGTTGTCGTTGTCGGAAGGCATATTGTACACAGATCCTCCTACCACCTCCTACAAGAAAAGATTACCTTCTTTCAGCTAGAACAAAGAGCTATTAAGTGAGACAATGGGCCTAGCAGCATTGGTGAACCATCTGTCATCAAGTGTTAGACATTAGCAATGTCTTTTTTAAGCCAAGCCAATAGAAGCCCCCAGACACTGTTACAATGGCACACAAGCACAGATGAAAAGTGTCAGCCCAACTTATACGTGTTTTAACTCCTTCCACTTGGTCTGTTTTCTTACTGCTGCTTCCTGTAGCAACCCCAGAGCATGCAGGACCACACAGACTTCTCACAATAACCATCAAACTGCACTTTGCACCACATTTCAGACAAGTGCAGCAGAGTTTGCTCTGGGGTGCAGGCTGGTTTGGTTTGAGGACTGGCAACCAGGAGACTGATATGAGACACTTTCCCCTCTAGACCCAGCTCTCCTACCCCCAAGGGACAGCTAACCAGAACACCTCTAATTGTGCTCCAGAACCCAAATACCAAGGAAGGTCCTGAGTCCCTGTTCACAACTCTGATAGCTGATAAGCAGCAAGCAGCCAAGTATAGGATAAGAGAAGAAACATAAGATTTAGACTGAGACACACAGAAGACTGAGGAGAGCAGGCTGGCCCTATGTGTGGGAACAGTTATCAGGCTCCTCTGCCCAGTCTAAGCATCCCACTCAGTCAAAAATCCTGTTCTGTTCTGGGTTGTACAGAACAACCCAAGCCCAAACTGGATAAAGAGCTAGAGAGCTACGTGGCTCTGCAGATTAAGCTCTGTAGTTTAAGCAGGAGCTGTCCTGTATCTGGCTTAGTTTACACCTTCAGTTTCCAGCCCAAAAGCTTGACCTTAAAGCTTTACTAAGTAAATATTTTCTCTGCTTGATTACCAAGCTTTTGCAGTGCTGGGAGGTAGCTGAGTTTGAGTGAAATACTGGACATTTAAGGTGTTTTATTTTTTCTAGAAGTAAGGAATCCACATAAAGCAACACATTTACCTGAAATACTTACAGTTCAAATCCAGTTTAATCAGAGACTGGGGAATTTTTCCTTCCATGGAGGGATGGATACAACCAAATGCTAAATTTTAGGACAGGTTTTCATGCATCAGATTTAAAGGAACATTCCCCCCCCACAAATCAGAAATGGTGAATAACAGCAGGCAGAGCTCTGCAGCTGGGGTGAGAGGACAAACTTGGCCTGAGTGGCCTCTTCCCAGGTCATGTGAAATCTTTGGTGGTCCTGGATCAGAGGGGTCCCTATCACTGCTCATGAGCCCAGATGGTGCTTTTTTCTTGCACTTTCAGCTGGAGACTCAGGAAATGCATGAGATGTCACTTCCCAGTGGTTGGTCCTCGAGGGCCTGAGCACGCAGAGCCTCCTCGCCTGTCCCACAGGTGACGGGTGGATGGTCATGGCCAAGCATTCCACCTGCCTAAATTAGGAAACAGCTTCTGTGCAGATGGAAACCAGTAAATCTCATCTGGGAGGTAGTGGCTGAGAGAAGCCAAGTGAAGCGGGAAGTGAAACAGATTAGCCTCACCATTTGAAACAGCCTCAGAGAGTGCACATGTGGTCAGGCTCTGCCTGCAGGAGAGAAGTGCTGGTGTTTCTGTGCACCCTGAGCTGAGCAGCAGCAACTCCCAGTCAACAGGCTTGAGGTGTGTTAAGGCCAAGAGACCACAGGTTCACAGGAAAGCAGGATTCATGGGGCATCAATCCAGCTTCTCCCACTCTCTGGAAATGTAAATGCAAAGATAAATATAGAACAGGGACAAAACTGGAATTCAAGCCAGGGGACAGGTATTGGTCAGCATCACATGGCAAGAACAGAAATTATATGGAACAGAGACTTTGAGATCTTCAGCTGTTTCACTTCATGACTAAACTGTACAGTGTGGCTGGTATGGAGACTGAGTGGGTGTGAGGGTGGCATGCAGCACTGCACGTGCTAAGCAGATCACAAGGGTCTTATATGACCTGCCTTGGTCACTGTGAAGTGGCACAATTTTCATGGTAACTGGAAATACAAATGAAGAGGGACCACTGCTCCACAAATTTTTCCTGTGGCTGGTCCTTTGTAAAGCTCCTCCCATGTCTTTCCAAGTAGGGTTGTCAGAAGCATTCAGCAATGGCCTCTTTCTGCAGCAAAATAAGTTAATAGGAACATTTACAACTGTTTTCAGTGAACACCTTACAAAAGTCAACAAGAAACTGCAATATTAGTGTGTCAAAGGAGTCAGAATATCCTGTCCCAACATGCCCATCTTTTACCCAATAAAATCCACGATTGGTGTGACAAGCTGTAATAGACGAACAGCTATGATCTGTCATTCTTCTGTGTGAAAACACCTTTAGCCCCTTGCCTTATCAGACCTAAAGTCATTTCTTTGGCAATAAGATCAACAGAAACCTCTGCATTTTTCTTCCAACAGTTAAATTATTTATGAGCTTTGAAAATAATCCCACTTTGTCTTCTAACCCTAGTTTTGCATATATACATGTCGACCCCTGTGAATTCTTCAGCTAAAATATGCATTCATTACAAAAGCATTTCAGGGTATTTTTTTCTTTCCTCTTTATCTACTTGTTTGAATATGTTGTAAACTTGATTAATGTTGCCTTCTAATCTCTTTCTTTCTAGAGAGAACACCTGGAGCTCCTTTAACCTGCCTCAAATAAAAAATAAAACCCAAGAGACAACCCAAGTGGCAATGTCACACTTCCACAACCCTTTCCTTTCCCTGGCCATCCATCCCTTCTCTTCCAAGTGGGTGGACACATTAGCAAAACTTGTGTCAATGAACCTACAGGGCCGTGGGTTTCTACTAAAGCCCCCTTCCTTATGCTCCTACTAACCTGCTTAGTTTCAAGCCTCTCTCAGACTGGAATAGTTTGGGGAGATTTATGACAGCAATTCTTCTGGTTCCTTTCACAATGTGTTTTCCACTATTCTCATCTATTGCTCTGCCTACATGCATCATTTATTTAATACCAGTCACTAGCAACATTAAGCTTTTTTTCTTTGCCTTTTTTTTTTTTTTTTTTTGAGGACATTTCCCCTTGTACCTGGAGAAATCATGCAGGTAAATAACATCTGAGCCAACAGCCTTGGACCTGCCTTTTCTGCCTTCATCCAAAGCTTTCCATGGGTATCAATCATCCCTGAACTAGGATTCTTCTCATTTTAATTATGCTAATATCGCCATAATTTCATTCTCGTTAACAGCAATTGAGTTTCAGTCTCTGCAGATGGTGAAGCTGGACAGTTACCAAGCCACATGCCATCTTGAGAGGAGGTTATGGACCAGTGCTTAGCCTGTGGCAGTGCTGCTCAACACCGTTTCTGGGTTGCATCAATTCACTTTACCCATTTGTGAAATGACATATGCCTTTGCCTCATACTGGTTTTGAGATTTACAAAGGACACTTCTAAAAATGCAGAGGCCATTGCCCATCTAGCTCATTCTTGTTACAATACAACCCTGCCTGCTTTGACAATTTCAGATGAAGGCTAGAGAGGAATTACACTATTAATTTAAAGTGGCTACAAAGAGGACAGACACTCTTCACAAGGAACCTCAGGAGAAGATAAAGCAGAACAAGTACACGTTGCACTGGGAAAAGTTTCTTCTCAACATAAGAAAGACATTTTTTACAGTGAAAACTATCAACCACTGGAACAACCTCCCCAGGGATGTGGTAGAGTGCCCATCATTGGAGGTTTTCAAGATGCCCTTGTATTGCACTGAGTTCTAGGTAACCTCATCTAAGATCCCTTTCCCATGAAAATTTGGACCACATGAGCTTTCTAGGTCCCTTCCAACATGGGATGTTACATGATTCTGTGGTCCTGTGGTTGCTGTAGGTGTGCACAGATGCATATGTTACCATGATAGACACCAACCCTCTGAACCTCCCCAGAAGAGCAGGTATAGACCCCAAATCATGGCAGTGCTGATGGGAAGGACCTCTGTGGTTTTCTCATCCAGACTCCTCCTGAAATTAGGTTGGGCCTTCTGAGTATGTCCCTTGTTATTCTCACAAAATAAAGCTAAAGCTATTAAAGGCTACACAGGTAAATTTGTATGACCACAGTCATACCTATGCTGTGGGACAGGCACCCAATGCAGCCCCTCTCCTCACCATTTTCCAGCCTGACAGATGAACCAGGGTTTGTTGCATCTCCTTTCTGGACTGGGTTTCTCTTCCAGGAAAACCAGTGTGGGTAGGGTGAGTGGTGAGCACAAAAACAAGCACCCAAAGAAATATTGGGGTATGCAGAGGGACCAGGACTTCCATGCACCTTATGAGGAACTACTCTGCCCCCACACAGCAGCTCCAGTTCCACCCAGTGGAGAATAGGTGGTTCCCAGAGGTACCATGGATAACCCATCACTGGCTGTCCTCGCCAGGCCAAGTCCACCTGTACCATCTGCGAGCTACTTACACTTTCCAGGCACAATCCCAAGTACAGCTCAGCTCTAAGCTAAGGGAACTTCCACTGCTCCTTGGCTGACAAGCAGAGCAAACTTCAGCTTAAACCTGGCTACAAGTCAGAAATCAATACACTATAAACCAAACTGCACCAGTTCTGCAGGAAGGGCCTGACATTGTGACCAAAAGTGTGATGAATGATTTTACATGGATTTGATGTTTGGGTTGTTTGGGTTTTTTTTTTATCTGAGTACAGAGTCTGGTAAGGCTCTGGTAAGGCAGATAGAAATTATGATGGGCTGTTGCAGATTTCTGGTCTGGAGAATGTATTAAAATCTCTTCAGGAGATGATATCTGACCAGCTTCTTATGCAACTGTTGCCTCCTCCTACTCCATGACAGCTGACCTCCCTGATAATCAAAGTAAGACACAGATGGCAGCTGCACAGCTGAGGTAAACATGAAATGGTCTCTGTGACAGCCCAGAAGAGTCATTGTTTTCCCGTCCCTAAATCAGATGGCAATCTAGGATCCCAGCCAGACCTATCTTCCCCCAAGCATTAAAAGCAGACAAGGAATGAAAAGACACGGTAGTCAAAAGGGTGAGAAACAGTTTCACTAAGATTTTGTGTTGCAGTAGGTCTTCAGATACTTTTAGGATATACTTTTAATCCATGGCAAGGACTTTGATTTTCTTTAATTATTTCATATATTGGTGGGGTATTAATTAAAACATGAGAGAGAGTCACCTTTTAAGGGCAAAAGGTTTTGAATTCTTCTCGCTGATCAGCATGACAACAGTATTTATGCTGATGGCCAAAAAGGACATTTCTGACTCCAGTTCCATTTCCAGAAAACCTCATGGTGCATTATTTGAATCGGCACACGTTGCCAGGGGTTGAATAAGACAGTTTCTCCACACTCCACGACAGAGTACCGACACTTACTAAATTATGCTGTTAAATACTGTAGTATGGCTATAAAAGACAATGAAGGCCCGTGGAAAGATGCCAGCCCCTTTCTGAGAGAGAGAGAGCACTTTTTGGAACCCTGCCTGTGGTCCGTAATTTTCACTTCCTCCTACGACAGTCTGAAGTGACATGAAAGGACTTGTAAAGTCAAGTCCAGGAGGATGGTGGGGATTTGAAGGAGTAAAGATAAAGTTAGAACGTTGATGGTAGCATTTGACCAACTTGAACTTTGCCAGGAAAGAAGGAAGGAGCCAACTCTCCCACACATCTCCATAGCAGACCACACTGGAAAAAAAAAAAATTCCAGCCTGCAAAATCTACATTTTTCAGCCCAGATGGGGCCAAAATATTGAAAACATATGAACCTTTAATGAAGAAAACTGCTCAATCAAAAACAGCAAAACTTGACAGAAAAGTTGCTAGCTAGCAAGATATTCCAGTATTTCATGGGAAATGGCCCTTGGTGAAGGAAAAGAACAAATGGCAGAGGATGGGAGGATGGAAGAATGGCTTACACAAACTGAGTCTTGTCAGGTATTGCAGCACTTCACATGGACCTTGACCTGTACAACCAATAATGAAGTCCTTTAAGTCCAGCAAGCTCAAAATTAAATATCTTTTCTTACTAGTGATTACAAAGGAGTTGAAGGATAGAGAAGGACTCAAGATGGACCTCTGTGAAAAATATTTCACCAGGAAAGATTTGTCCTTCTCCAGTGGTCATAATATGACTTGTCACACTCTCTCTGTGTGCCTAAAACCCTTCACTGCAGGAACACAGACAAAATGATGTTGCACACAAAGCTTAAAAACAACACTGAGGAGCAACAACAGAAACAAAACCAATGCATTCCAACTATTTGGGTCAACCCAGTGATGGTGCCTGACAGACAATGCACACAATATTTTGCCCTCCTGTTCGCTACCACAGTTCTACAGAGGATGGTTAGTTCATTAGAGGAAGGCTCAATCAGAGGAATGTAACAATGGGGTGGAGATGGGTGAGCCAAATTCCACAGGAATTTTAGTCTTTTATGTTGACACATATCTTCATATATTTCTTATATCCCCACACCTGTAAATTTATACACAAATCCAGCCAGCCACTCAGCCTAGAAGGTGTCCTTAGTTGTCTTGCATGTAAGCCATCATAAGATGGTCAAAACTGGAGAGCAGCAGAATTTTCTTAGCAGCAGTGTTTGAACAGAGAGAAACTTGGATTTACCCAAAACACCCTATATTCATTTTCTGGGCTGGGCGTTCACTGGAGGTGATTCTTTGTTACACGTTGTCTCTGGAACAGACCCAGTTTGAGGCATGATTTTTGAATTCATTAAAAATTCAGAAGAACTCTGGTGGCTGCAGAAAACCTTCATATGGTTCCTAGGGATAACTGTCAGCAAAGCTCAGAGGTACCTTATTCCACACAACCTACTTCTTAAAACTCTGTCCAGCCCGGGCCTATGTGGACAGTGATTGCCAGAAGTACTTCTTAGGGAAAGGATTTGAAAGGAGCTGTTAAGCCCCGTGATACAGGGCAGCCTGGAGAGCTCCTGCCCAGCCCCTCCTGCCACCGTGAGGGAGGGAAAAAGTGCTAGAAAGTGCTTTGCCTAAATGCCAGGATGTCTGACAAAACACGCACGTAGTGCACAAGGGAACACCACCAGCTTCCAGAGAGTGAGGGGACCTGAAATGCAGGAAACAGCATGAAGGAAAATGTTAAGCCTTGTCACCCAAAATAAAGTTTACATCAAAGAAAATCCCCTGTACCAACAGCATAGGAGTCACTTTCCTTCCCCCCTACCCTTAGCTGTTTTCTCATCTCCACTGCAATTTTGGAGCAAAATTCTCAGTGCAGTTGGTCACAGTGGTTCAGCTGGGGACAGGGATGAGTATCAGGAGAGGAACAAAACACACAGAAGGGTCCCTTTTACATTTTCAGAGACACAGACTGTATTTTCCCCTTTCCCTCGGGCTCTGTCACTTCACTTTCAACTCCCACAAGTAGCGCTTGGAGAGCAAAGAAAGTGGGGGAGAGGTGTGAGAAAGCTGAGCTGTTCGCCTGGAGGAGAACAGGGATTCAGGCACTGGCAGATGAGCTCTACAAATACTGCCATGGTGTCCTCAGGTCCTGCCACGTGCTCCTGCATCCTCAGCCCTTGCCACAGGCACCCTCACACATTGGGGGGGATGGAGGGGAGTCTGGAGCCCTGACCAAGGAAAATTGATGAGATGCTAGACTCCCAGAGACAGGCAGGAATGAAAGGTTGGTAATAAACTGTGGGGATAAATGGCAGCACCTTCCCTCACTGCTCGTGTCTGCTCTCTGAGCAGGTGTTGGACCATGGCAGGGAGGGCAGAGGAAGGGATTTAGTGAACAGCCACAGCCTCTGTGACAGCAGGCATCAAAAACACTCCCCTACACCAGCTGTCTTCAGACAGGACTGGTCTTGGTCCATGGTTTCCCTGGCTGCAAGATGTCATTTGTTTATCTACCTCATACTTCCCAACCCAACAAATTCCTTTTCAAGCAAAAGTCTTTCCTCCACCTCCTCCTCCCCATTATAAATATAAGAGGGAAAAAACCAACAACAACAACACCAAGAACTACCAAAAAAGAAAACAAAACAAAACAAAAAAAAAACCAGCAACCATACAACCAAGCCTTGGCATAAATCCTTTTGGCTCAGGTTTTTTGACAAATACTAGTGTTTCTTTATCCTTCACATTTCACTCCAATAACTCTGAGTAAGAGTTTCTATCAAAGCTCAGCTCTTGGGTCTTCTCCATGAAGCACCCTGAGAGAAGTCACTGTGTTGAAGCTGGGCAGGGGAACTCTTCCTCTGGCTGTGGAGAGTGGATAAGACATGGAGTGGGCATATGCCCAGGACACTGCAGCATGGTCTGTCTGTAGATACTCTGTTTTATTTCATTGCAGGCATCACTTCAAGCATTGTTATAGTGGAAATTATCCCATCTAGCTGCCAATACCACCATCTGAGCTTGAGATCATCACTGTGGGTCAGCAGAGCTGTAGTCATCAGAACTGACTACATCATCAGATTGCATGCACAAAATCTGTGACAAAGACCAGAACCAAGGTCCAAACCCCAAACCTTCGCTTCCTCCTTGAGTGCTGCAGCCATGAGGCTGCTCCTTTCTGCTCTTCTTGGCTGCAGACCGAGATGCAACATTGAACTGTCCACCTGACCTGAGCCTTTCCCAGAGGATTTGATACCAAGGTGTGTGAAACTGCATCCAAGTGCTACCCTCCACATGCCAGAGTTGGCAGAAAAGCAGAGGGGAGTCAGAACACGTAAGTGTACAGAGAGGAAAGGAGGTCTTTGCTCCTGGCACTGGGGACTTACCAGAGTTGCTGAGAGTTCAAGTGGATCCAGCCAACAGTTTTGGATCCCCTGCTGAGGTTCAGACCAGGCTTATAGACCTCACCCTCACAGAAGAAGGAAGCAGGGGGATAGTTTTGCTGGATCTCACCCGTACCTAAGTTCTAGGCAGTGAATGAAGGAAACACCTAAATTCCTGTCCAGCCAGTGGGGCAGAACAGCTCCATTTCAAGGCTTCAGAGAAACAACTTCTACTGAAACTGTCAGATAGGGTCTTGAAAAAAACCCTCTCTGATGTCTGGCTAGCAAACGCCACTGCCCCCTCCAGGGCACCAGCCACCTAAAATACAGATGCAAGTCTGGTGCCTAAGCCAGGCACACCTGCTAATGCTCAACTTCTGTATTTTAACCTCAAGAGAAGCTCCTGTTATGGTGAAATATATGGGGCAGCAGACCATGGCAGCAGAGCTAAAGCCCATAGATCATGGAGTTAAATATTCTAGTGTGGGCTGAAAGTGAGAGCATAGTTTCAGCTCATGTGTTGGTTGAAGTTATGAGCACGCGAGAAAAGGGGATTTATAATGAGAATGGCAATTCAACCTCAATTATAGTGCACGACTGTCTGCACACTATAAACTGAAGGTTTAATAATGAGGCAAGAAGGCTGAAGGAGAGAATTTCATTGTGTCTGTTTCACAGCCTGGAATTCTTACTAAATTCATCAGATTACGTGAGTTCTCCTGACAACTGTAGCAGTATAACTAATTTTAAAGGGGTTTATTGTATATTCAGACTGCAACAGAAGATACGGGCAGAGAAAACCTCACAGCGAAAGAGAACTCCAGATTGAGGACTATAATGTATATGAGATTTGAAAGAAGTAAGTGCTAAAAGATGTAGACAGCAGTTTTTCAGGGTCCTTAACCTTGATGAATAAATGAATAAAATCCCTTAAAAAATTGCAGTGTTTCTTTCAAGTGGTTTCCAGCATGTTAATGATCAAGAGAAGCTGAGAAAATTGCTGGGAAAGGAGATGACTTTCCTCAATATGCTTTTACCACAGAGACTATGAGAGAGACATGAATTGTAAGCAAATAATACGCAAAATATGACAGAGAGAGAAGAACAGAGTCTCTTTATCTGTCCATAATGCATTTGCATACAGATGTGTTGACTGCAAGACTTTGTGATGCTGCCAAATCAAAGCTTTAATGGAGAGTTGGAGCCTTCCAGTTCTTCCATATCCAGGTACTTAGACAGGACTCTCCTGTATTGTGTTTACCTGACTACACCAAAAGAAAGAGAAAAGTACCGAATTTGAAAAGGGACACAGAGAATACACAAAAGGCTTTATCCACCACCATAAGCATCCCACTCACTGTGTACAACACCCCTCCAGCTAATAATGAATGACAAAGGGAACTGAGTTGCCCACCTCTCTAATTTCTATCACCAAAGTCCCCTAAGTATTGAAGAAAAATTTAAAGGCACACCAGACAAATGCAGTACAGAAAAGGGGCATCTCCCCACCTTCTGCCAGAGAGGAAGGGAATGTCTTTTTGGTGTCCTTGCATGGCCTTGCCCAAGGGAACTGGTGGAAGGTGCAACCAAGACAGGGAGCATCAGGCACTAAAGGGCAACTTGTCTGCTAAATGTATCCCAGATTTAAAAAGCCGTAAAATGGCAAATGAGAAAGGGGTGCTGAAGGCTAAAATTTTGAAGGGATCATCTCTAGCAAGGTTTTTCACCCCTCCATTTTACTGTCTGACAGTCCTTGAAGACAATGCTCTTGCCTCTCCCTGTCTTTGAACTCTCCCCAGCACCAACATCACCCACACACCCCTTTTCTCTCCTGGCCCCACCAACCTCCAGGTAATAATGCAGCTGATTAGATCTTTCATCATTTTTATTGTTATCCACCCGCAGATTAATAAAAGAGCGCTCCGGCTGTTTCTGGCTGACCACATTCCCTAATTTATCATAAAGGCTTAGCCTGAAACACTTCTGTCTGACATGTGGGGAGAGCTGCAGCCCCTCCCAGCTCAGCACAGCTGCAGGAGAGCTGTGGTCCGCAGCAATACCCGTATTCTCACCTCACAGAGCAGAAGTTAACGCGCCACAGCCGAGCTGCTAAAGCAAAATTACCAGAGATTGGTACCAGAGTCACAGAGGTGGAAAAATGGGGAGTTAACTCCAGCTCACTGGAGCACACTGCTTCATATCTGTACTGTCTCTTAATATGAGGGAATACGCTCTTAAAGCGCTCCAAATTTTCTGTTTAAAGACAATAATTGCAAGGGTGACTTAACATGGCCTCAGGGACCATCCTGTAAGAATTGGAAGACTTGATCCCTTAAAAGTCAAGCTGGAGGGATCATGAAACTGTCATTGGAGTTCCTACACATGCTCACCTTCTCCTTCTTGTCCCCTCTCTTCCCATCCTCTGCCATATCCCTTCCGTTCCCGCTTTGCCTTTCTCCTTTCCAGGGTACTGGTTTAAACTCAGAAGAAATGCAAAACTCAAATGTCTTGCAGTCCAAAGGACAATTTGAGCCCACAAACTCAAAAACAATCCCCTCAAAATCACACAGAGCTCTATTAAACTACTGACCTCATTCATTTACTTGGAGCATATGACTGGCTAAGCGAAGGTGAGTTCGTTTTTGAGTGGCCAGTGTTACACTGGGAGCAGCTGTGACCTACTCACTGTTCTACAACCCAAAGTAATAAAAAAGTGAAGAAGTTCTGTCCAGAAGACATTTCTGTAGGACTTTCCCTGTTTTAAACTGAACAACATAGAGAATTTTCAAATTACCAAAAGGGGAAAGAAAACCAAAATGCTGAAAAACTTTTTGTTAAAGAAAAAAGTAGAAAAATTCTGCAGAACTGGTACTGATTTATATAACGATTCCATTTAATGGAAAAAAGCCATTTTTCTGATGAGAAATATTTTCAGGGGATACATTTCAGTTGTGGCTGTCAGCTGTTACTTGCCTTTCAATCACTGACTAAACCAAAGCAATCCTTGGCTTACAGAGCTGGGGTCTCATTTCGGGAAGAGCTGAGTGTAACAAGTAGTGGGGTGAAGGTGCAATAACGAGATCACACAGATACAACAGTCACCACAAGAGAACAGCCCTAGGGCAGAGCATGTGTGAAAACAGCTGCCTCCCAGCCAAATATGCCCTGCCTGGCTCCATGCAGGAACTCAGAGATGTCCAACACAGTCTCTTCTACCAGACCTTAAGAAAACATTTATCTGAGAAAGAGCCTCAGACCTCTCAAGGTAGTGCAGTGACAGTGACGTAGGTAAGGATGGAGCAGGAAAGAGGCAGATAGGGTATGAACTGCCTCCTCCTCAAAGACACTTGTCCAGCTGACTTACACAGATCTGTGGTAAAGACAAGCATCCTTATCCCCTGCAATGCCAGACCATGGAGAACTGGCATGATTGCTGGTCTCAAGGGAAAAGGTGTGAGCTGAGAACACACAGGAAAAGCCCAGAGCTGCCAGTCCCTTGCAATGAAAAACACCTTACCTATTCTGATATCCAAAATATTCTACTCACTTGGATCAGTTTCTGCTGTTGTATATTTCTTTCTTCTTGCTTTCATTTTCTGCTACTCCTTTTTCTCCTCCTCATTTTCAATTGAGCCACCCAAAGTTTCTGTGAGCTGAAGCATCAAGATTGATTTCCCTTGACTCAGGGCCAAGTCCCTTTGTGTGTGTGTGTGTGTGTGTGTGTGTGTGTGTGTTTGTCTCTCTTTGTGTTATGAGAATCCTGGGCCTACCAGGGCCTATGAAGGGATAATACTCATGAACATCAGGGGCAGTTCAGAGGACACCCTTCCTCCATACCTTTCTTCACAAAACATGCAGGAGCTTAAGAACTTCGAGATTTCTTTCTCCTCTACCTAAACCTTCTTCAAAGGAGTTAAAAGTTAGCATTAGAGGGGCACCAATCAGCTGAATGGCACATGAAGTACAATCCCATTAACGCTTCCACCTTTAAGAAGCCAGACCTTGGTGACACACATCCCGTCCTCCCTCTGCCTGATAGTTCATGCATGCTGCCTGATCGACTCCAGTCCTGGGTTCTCTTATATCCTGTGTCAGCTTCACCTCTTTCTCCCTTCCTCCCTCCAAAACCTGAGACAGAAAACAGCATTTAAAAAGATTATCAGGAGCTGGTTTTTGGAACAGAGACCTAAGGAACAAGTCCCTCATGAACAAGTGATGCTTTGCCCAACCAAGCCCAAAGGAAACCCTGACAAAGTCAGGTTAAATGGAGCAAGTGCAGGTTTGCTTAGCTTCTGCAGCCCAGGGAGGACATGGGTCTAATTCACAGCTCCCAGCCCAGCTCTGCAGTGACAGATGCTGCCTGGAACTGAAGGAGAAATGATGATGCAGGGCCGTTCACTTCGAGATGCCGTTCTGTCACCATGGAGGCAGACAGCATGCTCTCAACAAGTTTATCTGCAAAGTAACATGAAAATTCCTCACAGCAGGAGAGATTTGACAGGACGTGCCTAGCACAGCTTTATAAAAAGGTTTCTTCAAATGCTTCCAAATCCCATGGATCTTTTTCTTGCTTTATCATCCTTTTCAACATCCTTCTTTCTCTTGCTTTTTCTTTTTTTTAGCGCCTTCACAAGGCATGTTTATCAACATCAAAGCACATTCTCCTACAGCTCAGTAGTAGTTTTTTTTCTTCTGAATCCACTCCTGCAAACTCTAAACTACTATTTCTCTCCACATCCAGTAACTTCACCAGGACCAAAACTTGCCTCTGTGCACAAAATCTTTTTCAAAGTCTGGGCAGTATTGACATACTAACACAGGGACTGAGATCTCTTACTCATAGGTGAATTTCTCTGAGACAGAGCATTTGTATTTGATACTCCTGCAGACTCCACTGTGCCTAAGCTAAATTTTGACGGCTACCTCATCTCTGAATTTCTCCTACCTCCCAAGCCAAACCAGAGGTGGATGCTGCATTATATTCAGAGGCTGCATTCAGGATGTTCAGCCCAGACAAACAAGTGCTTTGCTCTGCTGGTGTCACCAGAGAGATGCTGAAGGCTTGGTCCTGTGGCCACCACACCGTGCTGCAGGCAGCCTGGGCTCAGGCAATTAATTGTCAAGTCCTTTCAGACCAGTTGCCTGGGCACAGCTCAGCCAGCCTGTCCACATGACAGGGCAGTGCTGAAGGTGCTGCAACGTGGGGTTTGCTCCCCATGTAGCCCCCAGGTCCCCTCAGGTGACAGATACTCTAGGAATAGGTATCTACACAGCTGATGTGAAGGAAAATTTGGACCCAAGACTAGGTCTAAGCCTCTAGCCCCACACCCTCAAAGCTGTTAAAACTACTCCCTGATTTCTTCCATTTTAAGGAAGAGCTCAGCCATGTTCTATCAAGTTCTAGAAGCATGAGTGTATCTGCATGGCATAGGTAGGAAAGTTTTCAAGGCCCAGACTGGTCTGCAGCTGTGTTCCAGGCAAGACTACCTCATACAGGTCTGCTTTCATTAAAAACACCAAGGCAAATCCCACAGGATCTTTAAAATCCAAACCTGGATCAGCTGGTAATCCCCACCTAGCAGAGCCTTACATCTCTTCTCCTCAGCAGTGGCAATGCCATGGGGGCAGGCTGGGGACAGGGGCAGCTTCAGAGAGGTTTTCTCCACCTTTTGGAAAATTTCATTTGGTAACTGGCCATGGGAAAGATAGAAACTGAGTTAAAGGATATGTAGTCACTCTCCTCAGTGCATAAAGGGCTGTGTGTGTTGGGGTAGGGATGGGAGAAGGTGAAAGGGTAGTTGGAAGTGTGAAGTTTGAAGGTGAAAAAAGTCTTTATATCTAGATTAGTGGAGTCCTGGGGCCTTCAAAAATAGTTAAAATTCCCTTTTTTGAGTAATGGAGAAGTAGTTTGCATTGATCTTAAGAATTTGCTTATAGTTTTCCCTGGAGTTCAATGTACTGGGGAGTGCAAAGCTGACACAGCTCAAAAGTTTTATGAACCTCAGGTAACAGCGTGAAAGGAAATTTTAATAAATATTACATTTATTTAAATTTAATTTCTTTCCTTGTTAATAATAAAAGCCAACCTTGGTCTTCTGGGCTTTTCTCATATGCCTGCTTAATACAGCAGTGAAATCGTGGAATTATTTATATTTTAACTTCATTTTCAGTAAATCGTCAATCATTCACCTTTCAAAAGCATTAAATTCAGAGACGAACAGCAGGGGAGAGGGAGACTGAAAAATAAATATTGACTTTCAGGGGTTTGTTTTGGGTTTTTTTAAACACAGGGTAAGAAATAGAAGCTGTTGTGGGTGATGAGTAAAAGCACAGAAAAAGTGAAATATATTTGTGCCTATAGATTTCTCCCCATCATAGTCCTGCAACTCTATTTCTGCTTTGTTTGCAGGAAGCTACAGCAGTACCTATGGGCAGTGGCCCTTGTTGGCTTAAAGAGGCACTTGGCTGAAAATTTTGGGTCTGCTTATCATTGAGTAAATGGTCTTCCACACACAGGACACCCACTACTAGCCATAGACACTGCTATTGTCAGCAGCAACAGAGATCCCAAGGAAAACCCAAGAAAAGAGGCATGACAGAATTGAGAAACCCACCAGGATCGCAATATAGTGACACTTATGCCATGTGAAGATGCCACAGCTTCTTCCTTTCAAGTTCAGTAGCCCAATCAATGCCTAAGATAATGACAGCCTCTTGCTACTGGTCTCTCCTGTCCTCTGAGACTGAAGGACTACAGCCAGCTGCCCCCTTGGGTGCTCTAGAAGCCTTCTGTAGGGTTCTTGCTGTTCTGTGAGTGATGGCATCTCTTAAATCCCCACGTAAAATCCACCCTCTGTACCAAACTCACCTGCTATTCCTCCCCCTAAACCACCTGAAATCCCAGCCTGTGCAGGGTAAAATGCATCAAGAGGGGCTAAACATGGCCTGGAAGATATGTGGAGAGTAGGCAAAGGCCATACATCACGTGTTGTGCTCATGACCCCCTCAGGGGACATTCAAGTCAGAGCCAAAGACCACAGCAAGGGGAGGACAGCCCTCTATCTCAGGCTTCACAGCACCCCAGTGAGCCACCTGATAGACTGGGTTCAACTTCAGCTACACAGCCTTGCTTCAAAGGCCTCCGCAGGTGAAATGTCTTCCAAGACCTTTGGCAATTTGCTCCTAGAGATAATGACCAACACAACAAGTGCCTGGATCCCTGCTCACATGTATTTGTGTTTGGCTTGTGGGCACCGCTCTGTCTTGTGCCTTTCTTTCTCTCTGAGGTTTAAGAGTCCTCTGCAGCAGGTGCACACACACAGCAGGCTGCCACTCAAGCTTGCTGATGAGCTGAACAAATTGCTCTCTTGGAAGCATTTTCTCCAGCCCAGATTTGTGTGGGTTTCTGCATCCTCTCCAATTTCTTGTTTTCATTAACAGAGCACATGTCCCCAGACTGGAGATGGGCTTCTGTTGTCCGACCCCTTCCAAAGGTAAAACTAGTCCCGTCCTTTCACCAGTCCCCTTCAAGCTGATATCAGCTGGTCCCACCACCCTACTGAAAATACAGGTCCAGATGAAGGACCTCCCTTTAGGACCTCTTAATCTCCTTCAGAGTCATTGCCTTCCAGAGGCACTCTGCAGACTGGGACTGGACAGCTGGAAATCAGCTTGGCAGAGAAGGACCTGGGGGTCCTGCTGAACACCAAGCTGCTACGAGCCATCAATGTGCCCCTGTCACAAACAAGGCCAACAGGGCTGCATTAGGCTGATCACTGCCAGCAGATGGAGGATCCTTCTCCTCTACCCAGCACAGGTGAGACAGGCCTGGAGTGCTGTGTCCAGCTCTGGGCCCCCAGTACCAGACAGTGAACAATGTATTGGAGCAAGTCCCACAAAGAGCCACAAAAACAATGAATGAATTGGGGCATCTGATGTGCGAGGAAAGACTGAGAGCTGCACTGGCCAGTGTGTTGAAGAGAAGGGGATCTTAAGAGGATCTTATCAGTAAGTATAAATATCTGGTGGGTGCAAGTAAAGAAGATAGATCCAGAGTCTTCTCAGTGGTGCCAGGGAAAGGTCAAGAAGCACAAACGGAAATACAGAAATTCCATTTAAATGCAAGAAAAAGCTCTTTTAACTGTGATCATGCTAAAACACTGCAACAAATTTCTAGAGAGGTTGTAGAGTCTCCATCTTTGGACATATTCAAAACACAACTGGATGTGGTCCTGAGCAACCTGCTCTGGCTGCCCCTACTCTGAGCAGAAGGGGTTGGAGTAGATGATCCCCAGACGTGCCTTCCAACCTCAGCTGCTCTGTGATGCTGATGTTCACCAGTCCATACTTCCATCTGTCCTCCTGCTTCCTATTCTCTCTCCCAGTTGGATGCTGTGAAAATGTATGTCCTACATGCCTGGACTGATGATGTCCTTTCACACATCCTCAAGCCATATTAATCACTCCTCCAAACTTTAGGTTATCTGTACAATTTAGCCAGCAGCGTTGTTTTTATGTATTTCCAGACCATTGATGGAAACATTAATTTGCATCTAAGTTATGACTGCCTTCTCAGGAATGCCATAGGAAGGTGCTCATTAAACAGATTTCCTGCTCATAATTTCTGTCCAAGATCTGTCAACCACCCATTGCTCAATCTATCAAATATCAGCACATAAAAGAAACAGATTTCCGGTCCATATAGTCTTTATATCCTATTTCTCTCCATTTAACAGCAACAGAGAGCTAGGAAATGACTGCAAGAACTGCAACACATTCACACCCCTACAAATTCTCCACACTTCTGGCAGCTGGATGTTTAGGAGCAGCAATAGCAACCAAACTACTGGGTCCTCCAGTCAGCAGTGGACCTCAATTACTCTACTTCTTTTTAAGTTGTTTGCTTGTTAGTTGTTCACTGTCACAATGAATTCCCTAACAGGATTGTATGCCCCAAGAAAAACAACTTCCCCTTTTTTGTTTTAAACTTTTATGTGATATTTTCACTGGATGTT
The DNA here is from genome assembly GCF_020740725.1 of Corvus hawaiiensis. Taxonomy (NCBI): domain Eukaryota; kingdom Metazoa; phylum Chordata; class Aves; order Passeriformes; family Corvidae; genus Corvus; species Corvus hawaiiensis. Next base: position 17,488,606 of record NC_063255.1, on the reverse strand, counting down.
CTCTCCTCTCTGCCCCATGGGAAGCAGTGAGTCATTTTGCCTTCTTCATGTGATCAGTAGCACTCAAGATTTCGCAGCCTTCCATTCAGGCCACCTTGCTGAGACTTGTCAGCCTCGTTGTGTGACATATTTCCAGGGAAGACATTCTATCATTCCAACTCCTTTCTTGGAACTCGTGCTAGATCTCTGCAACAGCCAGGTGGGGTTTTGTCCTTTGCTGCCATCACACCACACTGCCTTTGCAGCTCCCGATGGCCTGAAACCACCCCTGTCCAGGTTGCATCCAGTTGGGACAACACATTTTCTTAGGAAGCAGGACAAAAACCTCTCTGATTCACAAGGAAACAGAGGCTGGAGCCTTTACAAGCTTCTGCCCTTTGCACAAAAAGCATTCTCCTTCTCTGCTGTCCTCCCCAGGCAGGGAGGCAGGCAGGCAGGCAGGCAGGCAGCAGCTCACCATGCAAGCAAGCAAGCAAAAGAGGAAACAAAAATTAAGCAGAGGTTAAGGGAATAGGAGAAGAAAAACAGATGACCCCCCGGAGTCTGGGGCTGAGCAGCATGAGCAGTCGGAGCCCCTGGAAGCCAGCTCATCCATGCGCACTGCCCTTGCTGCCTCCCCGTTCCCAGGAGGGGGCCTAATAAATTTTACAAAAGAGCAAACAGCTGAAAAATGCTCGTATTTAAAAATATATTGAGAGAATTTGCATGTTGTTCCCTTTTGTGTGGGGATGGCATTTATACACCCGGCGTTTCAGCAGCACCGCATCTCCGAGCACTTTACATAGCAATTAATTACACACTGGTAGTGGAGTGACTGTCTACAGGCAAACTCATCAGCCATTATCCACTCAGCAACATCCAGCATACAGCTGTGAACATTTGCATTAGCAGAAAGTCATCCTGGCTGCCATTAGCAGGGTGCAGGGTGTCAGCGAGGGTGAGAGGGGTCGGCTCACCCCCACTCCTTCCCAAAAAGCCTTTGACAGCCACCGTCACAGCTTTCACAGCCAAACTTGTGACCCTTCCCTCGTTTAACCCCAGGTTTGGGCCAGAGAGATGCCATCAGCTTACAGCACACTGCAGTCCAGATCCTGCACCAAATGCCAGCTTCTCCTACAAGATGGGAAACACTCCTGGTAGGGAGACTTCTGAGATAGCACATAAGAGTGCAGTCACAAAATCTGTGGAGTGGATGGCTTTATAGTATGAACTTTGTCCACAGCAGTCACAGTTTCTATTTAATTTCCTTCACAAAGCCTCTGTGCCCCAGGACTACTTTCAGCACTCCCCAGGTCTCTCTATAAAGAGGTCTGGAAAGACACTGAAAATCTGAAAGACCAATGTCTGATAACTGCTGTGGCCTCGATGCTGTTCTGAAGTACTTTGCAATGCCAGATTCTCTCCTGAGTCCCCTTTGCCTCTATTTTACCCACAGCATGGCAAAAGCATGTGTGGCACCACAACCAGGAGATCAGAGGAAACCTGTGGGCAAAGAAGATCCCAGCAGTGCACTGACCTTCAGAGGGGACATGAGGACAGGACACCAAGCAGCAAAACTCACAGAACCCAAAGATATTCTAGGTAAAGCATTAAAATAAACTCCTATACTACATCTTTACCACCTGAACGGACAATTGTGAAGATGTCCCTGGACATTAGAACTTGATCTTCTGTATTGTAAGTTGTTAAAACACTACCTGGCATGTTTTTGGCACAATCCAGCTAGGATGCTCCCAAATGATGCCTAGACACAGCCTGGGAATTAGCACAGACTAGTGCCCATTCTCAGTAGTCAATTTGGATGCAATCCCCCTTTTTTGGAGGGTGAGAGAATTCAATAGTACAGATGCAGGATATCCTGTGCCAGCTGGCCTCTGCACAAGAGAGCAGACCTAGCTACAGTTAATTTACAGGTATAGATGCAGCCTCAGAGACCTGGACAACATCCAGGCAATGATTGCACCCTCCTCCTTTCAATTTCACCAGTCTGAATTGCAAAAGAAAGCCACAATGCTTCTAATCTTTAATTGCTGCTGTGGACCACTGAAATAGTTCTGTCTTTTGATCCTGGATAAGGTGATCTTTGAATTTCTGAAAGTTAGAGTGTATGAAGTCTTTGGAGCTCCTTTGAAGGGCCACATGAGATACAACTGCAGCACAAACCACTAGGGTCTCTTCTTTCTATCTGACTTGTGTTTCATGTGTGCTAAAATATTCAAAACAATTATTCATTTTGCAAGGCTGGTGCACCTTTCTTGCTGAGCCCACCAAGCCAGCTCTGATCTCCATGAGACCAGAGAGAGCAAACCACCAGAATCATTATTGCCATGCAGCAGGTAACAAATCTCAGCCAAGAAGGAGACATAAGAACCACCTAAAAACCTGCATAGCACAAACCTCTTTCCAGTTTGTGCTTTATAAGAACACAAGTTGGGTGGCTCAGGAAGATCTAATGGACTTGGGAAGATAAATATGGTCTTACAGAAGACGACTTAGGTGTGCAAATCCAGCTCTCCAGCTTGGGATTTCCTCTCATTAAAACTCCAATAAGCCAGGATTCTGGCAGGATTGGACCATTGCCTGAAGGCAAAACAGGTCTCTCTGCTCAGCCTGCCTACCCACTCCACAGCCTGAACTTGCTATCCAGGGTTGCAGGATCTGTGGCACTAGAGGTGAGCAGACATGGTGTCTTCCCAGACCCTTTTGCAAAGAAGAGAATGGAATCAACGTTTCAGTGTCTGGAGAGGGGAGAAATTCTTCCAAGTAACTGGTTTACAGCAAAACCACAAAGTCTTTGGAAACCAAATAAGATAATCTCTCTGGGGTTTCCTTTATCTTGTTTTTGCTGCTGGATTTCTAGCACTTCCTTGGGGTATGGACACACACATTTTAATGAACTTCTGGGAGATGGGGTACTTATCCCACTCTTTGATGTAGGCTGGATCTCATTCTGAGCTTGCCTCCTATCAAGTTTATCTGCCTTTAATGACTCACTTGTTTCCTGTGAGACTTTCCAATTTCTTTCCCAAACACATTCCAAACCCCAAACTCTTGGCAATCCACAGAAAATGCCACCTGGCTTTTGAGGTTTCAGTGGTGTATTACTGTTCAGGGACTTCAACACTGGCAGTGAAAAAAGTCAGGAAATTGAGAAGGATATACCTGAAGAGAGAAGCAATGGGAACAGTAAAGGCCACAGCTCTCTGTGCTCAGATGTCCATGCAGACTTCCCCTGAGCCAGAAAACACCATGCTTGGCTTGGGGTGTTCACTTCCCTTGGGCTCCTGGAAGCCTCTGTAGCCAAAGCAACTTTTTTTCACATTAGCACTACAGGGACTTTTATTTGTTTTGTGCACTTTTTCTCCATCCCACGGCTGTAGGGAAGTGTGCCTGACCCCCTGGCCCTTACCTGCTGCTGGTATCCCTCTCCACAGCTGTCTCCCAGACAGAGGAGCAGAGCAGAAACTGCCTTTTCTGGGATGCACAGCCACATCCTGGGAAGCAGAGCTGCAAACCACCTGGCAGTTTCACAGATTCCACTAGAGACCATTTCAGAGAAGCCACTGAGCTTGATAATGCTGATTTACATAGTGGTGCAGCTTCCCCTCACCGTGGGAATTGCTGGGTGGCGTTCCCTGGCCTGCACAATGCCGGAGGTCAGGCTGCTGATCAGAGCGGTCCCATCTGGCCTGAAAATCTATAAATTCAGATCTGGATGAAATTGGGCAATTTTGGATTTGGATAAGCATTCATGAATTTAAATGAATAAATAATAATATAATAATAAATCATTCATCTCGCTGTCTAGCATGCAGGTCCCCTCGAAGACCTGCAGTTCAGAAGCAGCCAAAGTTTGACTACCTCTGCAATTAGAGCCAATGAATTTCAAATGAGGGGGAGGGAGGGGTAAAAAAAGCAGCAGAAAAGAAACGTTTGGGGGGACCACTTATTCAAAGTGACTTCCCCCTCCCTGCAGGCCATACAAGGACTGGATGCTAACAAACTCATCCCACTGCTGTCTCTGGGTAGTGGCACTGGTGAGAGCTTCTATCTCCCACTACCTGTACTCAAGACAAGCAGGATCCATAAATCCAGTGAGTTCCAGATCTGCTATGTTAATGTAAAATTTACAATCCTCACTTCTGGCTCACTGAGCTATGTTCAAGACTCCCTGGTTCAATTCCAGGCAACCATGCTGGGCAAGTACATTTCCTCTTGGTTGGTTATTATGGAAAGGAGCTTTGGGCAAGAGCAATGCTATACTCTGCTCCAGGTCAGGGTCTCTCCCATGAGAGGTAAATCCATGGGCAGTCGCCATGGTGGAGAGGAGACAACAAGCTGGGCTGCACTTCTGATGGGCAATCTCAGCTCCTGACCTCTCTTATCCAGAGCTGTCTCCTCATACCTACTGAGGGGCCTTTGCCAGCCACTTGCTATAAGAAAATTCCTAGCGCTGTTCTATCCTTCTTTTCTTCACCTTTCCCACTGTTATATCCCCTTGAACCACCCCTAAACCAATTCTCTCCTGATTCTCCCTGGTGAGTTTCTGCCCTCCCCAAACCTTTGTGTTTAATTTCTTCTCTAAACCAGCCCTTGCAGCTTCCCCCAGCTCAGCCTCCTTCACTTATTTCATTAACATGCTGTTTACTTCTGCTTGTAGATCATTAGCAGCAATATTAAACAACTGGCAGCCTGCCCAGGAGGCTGTGATCTCCGGGGTTGATGACTTGTTTTATTTTCCCTCCCTGAGAGAGCTGCAAAAGCATCGGAGTTGGGTGGACATGGAAAGACCTGAGCCAGGAGCAGAGATGAGAGAGGCGGCCGTCTTGCCTTTCCTGGTAAATCTTCCACTCTGCTTTGCCTTTAAATTCCTCACATATGGAGGTCCTTCTTTCATGGGCATGCTTCTGATACCTTTATATGGACCATTTTCTTGAAATGAGCCTTTGCCATCCTTCCTCCCCTTAAAATCCCTTGGTTTGGAATCAATGAGTCCACATCTGGGACTGAATTTTAGATCAATCTCCTTTCAGGCCCCTTATATCACAAATTCCTTCTGTTTTCCTACTGAAAGAGGAGACAACAAACTTACTGACTAATTTCAGCCTGTCATCTTACCTGCTCTGGCACAGACATTTAACTCCTTACAGGAGAACTCACCTCCACGACTCAGACTCTTGAGGTTCTTGTGTGCATCCCTCATAAAATTCTTCTAAGGAACTTCTCAGATATGTGGGAAAAGTTTACATCCAACTCAGGAACACAGAAAATCTTTTTAGTAACCCAGACCAGGTATGAAATGAGTCCAAAGCAATCTATGAAGCCAGGAGGAAGCTGAGACCAGGGCAAAGGGGCTTTGGTTCCTTGCAACAGCTATTCTGTAGTGAACAGAGCAGAGAACTGGCTGCATATTTTCATTAAATATTCATCCATTTTCTCTTTAATATGATTTTTTTTTTTCTTTCCAGGGAAAGCTGAAGGGAAGGAAGTGTGAAAGGGATTTGGCACATACAAAATCTTCCAATATCTGGCAAAAATGTCAACAGAAATGTCACTTGAAAATTCTAATTCAGACAATTTTGACCGATCTCTGATCTTATTTCCAGTGCCTCCACAGTGGCCCCTTGGGCTGTTGGCCATCTCCTCTTTGGACACCTAGACTCCCCTGTCCACACAGGACTTGCAGGGACCCACTGTTGAACCCACTCAGCCCCTGTCAGCACTGTAACAATTTCCACTGCTGGTACAGGGACATCCTCAGAACATGCTCCTTCTTTGCTCCTTTTTTGCTCCTTCTTTTGTCCAGATCAGGCTGTTGCCAGCCATCATCACAAAAGCCTGGAAAACTGCCTCTAGATTCCTCACACAAGGCACGTTTATACCAGTTTGTTCCTGTTCCAGCACTTCCACAAAGCATTTTCCTCCACTCTGACCACAGGGGAATCTTTGGGGAATCACTGGGTCCTCTCTTGGCCCCCAGTTAGCTGGGCTAAGGAAACCAAACCCTTTAGGCCCTCTCTGCCTGAAGTGAAGTGACTCTTCTTCTAACCCATAGTCAGCAGATCCTGCCATTGGGAACTGACATAGTGAATTTGAGTAAAAAGCCTCCTTTCTGTTCACGGACCTCCCTCTCCCTGATGTGCTGCTATTTCAGACAGGTTTGATAGTGTTTTTTACTCAAAGGCCTTCCATCAAAGGCCACTCATGTGGGGCACAGACTTTTTTGTAGTGTTTCAGGCATTCCTTATGATTTCGCTCTCTCTCCACCTTGCTGCCTGTCTTCCCTGCACCTTCCTGGCCAAAGGCATCACACACTGCTCCAGAGGTGTGCTCCTGTGCCCATCCCTCTATGGACACAGACTGCTGCATCCCCATTTGCAGGAGTGTGCAGCAGAGCTGTGTGACAGATAGAAGCTGCATTTGCTCTGCACCCCCAGGTGCCTAATGTCCTCACGTGGCCTTTTATCTCTGCTTCCCTGCCCACTTGTATTCACATTATTCCCAAGCCAAACATCAAGCTATAGTTCCCTGCTTGTCTTTCCAGCCTCCCCAAATCTTTTTGTTTTACTTCCACTGTCCAAACCAGCCCCTCTAGCTCCTCCCAGTTTAGCTTCACCCACACATTTCATTAACATGTTGTTTATTCCCACTTCTAGATGATTAGCGAAGACATTAAAAGACTGGCAGCATGCCCAGAGAGGCCATTACCTTTGGGGTTGATGACTTGTTTTATGCACCTCTCAGAGTGGTGAGAGAAGCAAAGCTGGGCAGGTCTGGAAGGTCCTGAGCAGCACAGGGAAGATCCAGAGGAAGCTCCACATCTCCACGTTTCCAGTATTCTAGTGATCTCTGCTTTCCCCCCACCACCATGTGGAACCACCATGTGCCCTGGGACAGCCCCAAGCAGGGACCTTTTGAGTGGGAGCAAGAAGACATGAAGTAGAGAGTTGGTAGGGAACATGGCTCTTTGTCAAGGATTTTTCTGCTACACGAAACTGAAGGAAAGGGAGGGTGGCAACTAAACAAAAGCATGCAGGACATTCTCTGGCAATGCCACACAGTGTCCTTACCACCTGTAAGGGGTGGGGGATGATGTGACACCATGGTGTTTCTAAACACATTAAAATGCCACATTTCAGAGCATGTTTTAACTCTGACTGAGGTGGAAATGGTTCTTTTGAGGAAATACCCACTGAGCACCAGTGTCTCAGCGGTCTCAGTGGGGTATTGGGTAAAATCCCTTTGCAGACCCTCTCTCAGCCTTTACGAGCCCAAGTTTCAGCAGGGCCAAAAGCTGCCACATACACACTGTGGTGGGGAGGGTTTTACCAGGCACCTGGTGGATCCCAGGACAACTGTGAAAGCAGACACCTGCCTTGACCCCTGACAAGCTGCAGCCTCAGATCTCTGTTTCCCCTTCTCCAGTGGGAAAAACACTTGCCCTCGGAAAAGGTCCCCTTGCCAGCAGAGCGCCCACCACCAAAAACCCTCCAAAAGGTAACTTACACCTGGGCAACACATTTCCTGATGGTCACTTCACCTGCTTCGGTGGTCTTTGGAGATTCTCAGCCTGCCAGATTAGTCTGGACAGTCAGTGGAATGCCTCAGAGCAATGATTTTGCTAAGCAGCTCCAAGTGTAACAGTGGTTCCAGACCAGAGCACGTCCCCACATGAGTAGTCACATTTTCACCAGCCAGGCTGCTTTCAGAGCTAGGAAGGCGCTGGTCACCCTTACAGAAAAGCACTCTCTTTTGGGGCTTTTAGAAATACAGATCTTACCTGCCTTCTACACTCCTTTAAAGAACAAGATGCAAAGCGATCTCTTCCCCAATGAATAAAATCACTGAATTGAGAAAGGAAATGTACCAGGTGGCTCCCACTCTTTCCCACCTTTAAAAAAAAAAAAGGAAGAAGAAGAAAAGAAAGTAAGAAAAAAGGCTTTGAGCCGTTCTTCAAAGGCTGTCTGATTTGCTTTGAATAATATAAAATGATGATGGAGGGAAAAAAGAGAATATTAAACTCAAGGCTGTAAAAGCTCTGTACTCAGGCTGAGCCACTGAAAAAGATCCGCGTACACTTTTCATGAAATAACCACAGTGATCCCCCCTTGTCTCTGTAACAGCTAGGGGATCAGCAGCCATGCAAACCTGGGCCCAAACACAGCCTGGGGAGCAAAACCTGGGGTGCTTCCTCCCTGGAGATGTTTCCCCCCTGGATACATCCAAATGCCCCGCACCTCACTGCACATTTCTCCACCAGACTCCCCTGTGTGCCCCTGTCCTGGGGCAGAGCTCCCAGAGATGGGAGGCAGGAAAGGAGGGACACGCAGAAAGAGAGGGGAAAATGAACGAAAAAGTATTTTCTTCTGAGCTCCCCCGAGAAAATTAGTGTGAAGCTGGAAGGAGCTGATTGCTGTCAAGGCCTGCCAGAGCCCAGATAGCCAGCTGCAGTCCCCAGGCACAAATGTGATAATAGCCAACAAGCTAAAATCATTAACAGTAACGATTGCCTCTGGAAAGACCCCAACACCTAGGAGGAAAAACCAGTGACAGGAGAGGGAGGAAAAAAAAATTAAAAGGGAGCAATTGTTATTTCCTCTTAGCATTTCTGCACTCTGTTTTCCATAACCCTCTGATCCCAATAAAGACTGCCTCACCTAGTAATGGCTCAGTCTAGCTTTCCCCAGCTGGACTCCAGTGGTGGTTTCTTCTCCCTTTATTTGCTGGTGGGAGAGCAGAGGGAATGAGGGTGGGGGAGGAGAGGCAAATACTTGGTGAAAATAGCCATCACCTTTAGCTGGCTCTTATGGATGTTAACTACTTCAAAAAAGGGATCTTTATAGCTTTGGCTGGATGAGCCAAGCCCATGTGATGAACATCTGGGGTGCCCCCACAGCCGATGGCACGTGACACAGAGGGAGGGAAAAGATCCGTTTCTCCAGCAGATCTCTAAAGTAGAGGCAAAAGGAGTACGGGAGTGGTCTGCTCTGGGATCAGTCTGGAACAACTTCTTCAACAACAGCTTGGAGAAAGGATGAGACTTTGCAAGTGGTGCCAGAATTAAGGGACTGCTCTGAGCTATGCTCAAAGAGAGGTCTGGGATGGATATAAGAAAAAGATTCTTCCCCATGAAGACAGTCAAGCACTGTCAAAGCTGCCCAGACAGCTTATCCATCCCAGAGCCTATGGCATGCCCATTCCTAGAGGTTTACAAGAACCATCAGAAAAAAGCCCTCAGCAATCTGGTCCAATCTCAGAGCTGGCCCTGCCTTTAGGAGGATGCACCAGAGACCTCCTGAGGTCCCTGCCAACCTGAATTATCTTGTAACCGAAATCAGACACCTATGTCTCTGCTCTCTGGTCACACAGCCAGCTTCACCATCCTTGTTCAGTGAGCATATCTCTGCCTACTCCAGCATCCTGATACTCCTGGGAATGGCTCTTTCCTCTGAGGAATTTTCTGCGACAACCAGAATTGGGAAGCAGGCCATAATGAGTCTGTGTGCTCTGTGTCAAAATGAAACATTTTCAGCTAAGGCCCTTGACTGCAAGTCCCCTTAAATCTTTAGCAATTCTCATTCTGCAAACCTCAGAAAATTTCTTCTTGCTTCCCAACTCCTTACCCTGTCCAGGCTTTCTCTTTTTCTAACCTCATGTCAAAGCAAACTCCAAGTGAGCAGCCTTTGGTCAATCAACTGCTTCTGCAAGGAAGGAAAATATCAGCTTTTAAAAATAAAAACACAGACTTTGGCTCCGGTTTTATTTGTGAGAACATTGGATTCATGCATCGGGTTTCATGCTTTATCTTGGTACAGCCTCTTGTACCCCATCCAGGGGTAGGCAATGGGAAGCAGGAAAAGTGTAAGTTTGCCCCTGAAGTATTTGGCCCAGAGCACACCCTACCCAGGACAGTGCTAATATTAGAAGGAGAGGAGTACATTCACCCTAAAAATCCCCAGTTTAATGCAAGGCTACATTTACCATGTTCCCTTTGGACTCATTTGCCTTTTTTTGCAAACAATTCTCTGCAGAGCTGTGGCTGACATTCAGGAAAGAGCAATGAAGTGGAGCACCAGCAGCTTTTGCACCAGCCAGTGAGCCCATTGCTAAGCTGCTTTGTGCAGAAGTTGTAGAAATCACATCCCATGCTGATGCTCACCTTCTTGGGGAGCTGGCGGGGAGGACCATGTTCCTTTCCAAAGATTGTCAGGGCTCAGAGAAGCATTTAGCAAAGCCACACTGAACCTGCTCAGATGCAGCTGGAATTTGTAAAATAGGGAGCTCTTCTTCCAAAATTAATTCCTGGTTTTGGATTTCTCTGATGTAAAGAGTTTAATTTTCCAGCTCAGAAAACTCTGCGCTGTTCCTTTAGTGAAGGGATAGGAAGGTCCCCTGCCTCCCTGCTCGGGACCAGCAAAAACACCAATTCTCAGGCTGTTCTGGGAGATTTCCTCCTGCACCTCATCTCACCCACAGGATATCCTCACGTGTCCTTCAGCTCCAGGTTCAGTGTTATGGTGGGAGAACACTGCACCAGTCCAACAGCACTGACCCAGGAGAGGCTGTGTGATCCTCAGGCCTGTGTGAGAGCAGGCAGCGACCTGTGGGGTTTGTTTAAGCTCCCCCAGCACCTGCTAAATGACCTCTAGCAAATCACTCTGGATGACCAGCACATCACACTGTCCTTAGCACCCCCAGCCCCTCAAGGAACTTGCCAGTGCAGCACACACCACTCAGGGATTTCAGAGACCCTGCCAGACCCCACCATCCACATGGGTCCACAGTGGCCTCGGCATGTCTCACCTTGGCTGCCCTAGCTCTCCAAAGGACCACAAAGGCTGGCCCACACCTCTTCCTGGCATTTTCTAGGACGTACTTAGGTAGTTCTTCTGCAAGTCTGGTGTCTTACACTGCCTGTTGGGTTGTTGATCAGGAGACATGCAAGTGGGTTTTGGCGTGGCAGTGTGGGAATCTGTCCTTCCCCTGCTGGACTTTACACTGAGGCCCACTGGAACATTCATGCTATGGGTGGATCTTGAGCTCCGAGCCATGGGATGCTCCAGACACCCCACTCGAGAATTTAACAGCTTTATTTGGATATGCAGAAAATCCCATATGAATACACACTGGCACAAAGCTTGAAGGAACAATTTCATGAGCTTCCTCTACTCTCACTACACTCTGAACCCCTCTGCTGCGGAAAAGTGAGTTGGCCAGTTCTCCTCTTGAAAAGAAGTGCCCACGGATACCTAGAGAGTGTCTCCAAATACTGAGAGTAAATCGTGTCAGATCCCCAGCTGGAAGAAAACAGAAGGCAGGGAAAGAAAAAGATAAAAGTAAACAGAAAACTTCTTATACCCTGAAATGGGAACTAAAAGGTGGAGAAATCCCACATGAAGGACTCCATTCAGAAATCTTGGCAGAGTTTCAGACATCAGACTTCACAGCCAAGTAACTGATGGCAGAGATAAGAAAAAGAAACTATCAGAAGTGTACACAGTACACACATCACCTTGGTGTCTAATTAGCTAAAGGAGTCTGAGTCTTTACTCAAAAGTAAAATTTTTCCCAATGTACACAAAAGCTGATTAAACTTTAACCCCTCCCCATAAATTAACAAAGAAGAGACCCCAGTCAAAGCAATATGGTACAAAACTCGGTCAGACAACAAAAGTTTTTGGACCTCTTATCTCCTGTTTACCTTCTCTATTGAGATTTCCCATCATTGATGAAAGACTTGAAATTTTGATTTTTTTTAAGGAGTATGTCTGTTGCTAAGAAAGCTCCACGGCGTCACTGGACTCTGAACAGACCAAGACTGATTGTCTCTTTTTATAGAGCAACCTGCATCTTACACACCTTCGGTCCCCTCACAGAACACCCGGGAAGGTGGATATTCCCAGTTTTTGTCTACACTAGGTCATTCCGTGTGAATAAAGTATATGAAAAAAGGACTGGTCACACCACACCAGCAGCTCCATAGGCACGTTCATTTAATGTCAAAGAGGTCTCTCATCTCTTTTGGTTAATTGAAGGGGTCTTACTTCAACTTATCTTAATTCCGAGTGTTGAAACAGGGTCCTGATTCAGTTTAATTAATCCCTTTTAAAAATGAATTTGAGTTAATTCTCCCACAGGTCTCAAAGCAGAGAGGTGCCCAGAAATCACTATGTGGCTTAATGTTTAGAATGAGATGGAACTCTTTCAGGGTGAACTACTAAACCCCACCTGAAGATTTCATTTTCATTATTACTGGAGATTGGAGGAAATGTTTTCATTCAGAAAGCAATTATGGGCAGTGCTGCCATGCCCATGGTTTGATCATAAGTTTGATGAAGTGGAAAGGTCACAGCTCTTGGAGTCAAGTGCTAGGACGATATTCCCATGTGCCACATAAGTTTATAACTGAAAAAACATTGAAAAAAAGCTTTGAAGTGTAATAATAAAAGCAAAAACAAGACCTCAAATGCATTAGTATTTTTCCAAATCATGCATTTTTTTCATACTTGTGGTTGGCAGTGTAACATCCAACAGCATCTGCAAAACACTAAGTACTATTTGAACAGACTAAATGCTTAGGAAGGGAGCCAGAAAAATGTTCATAGCAAAATTTACCAGCCCTTAAATTTAATTACAAATCCAGAACTAAAACTGTGTTCAATGAAAATTTCACTGTGGTGAGTGCAGTAGAGATGGGCCTGAGCCAAGAGGGAGCAAAGAAGCAAATCCAGAGCTTAGGGGCCTGGACATTGTTCTGAACTTCACAACTGTGGAACAGGGATGAAAGACCTGGACCTGAGCACCATTCAGTTTGGGTTATTCAAAACCTCTGTCAATCACCATGGGTAGCCAAAGAGTATTTTCAGAGCCAGGGGATGCAGGAGCCCTGCCTGCAGCACCTCCCTTCCTCCCTCCCAGGGGGGTCTCCTCCAGCTCCAATGGGGATTGCCAGGGACTCTGCAAATTTGAAATCCAGCAGTACCACATGCACAGAGTGGGCAGACAAGTGAGATCTGGCACACACCAACAAATCCATACTGATGAACTTTTTTGAAGCAGTCCTTGCCAACAAAAAATCTGGCTTTTCCCATCTCTTTCTTTTTCCATCTTTCCAGTACCTGCCCACCTTCCACCCAGTGGTCAAGTCTATAAGGTTTTCAGTGACTCTGAGGAGGAGACTGGGGTTTTTTCATTTCTCCCTCCACCAGATCTCATGGAGGTTTGGCTGCCCAGTGTCTCTGTCCAGGGAAGTTGAAAGAAAAAAATGAAAAAGCAGAAGCTGGCCCCTGTGCCCATGGCAGCTGATGAGCCTCAGCTGTGGATAACACCAGGCACTGGTCATGTGCAGCCCTGTGGTGCAGAAATTCTGTCTCACAGGATAAATGCTCTTGTAGCTCTGCAACATTGTCTACATTTATTAAGTGAAATCACTGCCTGTTTTCTGCAGCATTAAAAGTGAGCTGGAGTACAATATATTTATTGATCTCTACTAAACACACCCTGGGCCTCCCTCCAGCTTCCTCTCTCCTGTTTATTCAAGCAGAGCTCAAAGCACACACACACACCTGCATCCCCAGGACAGGCTGTGCCCTGTCTATGGAACAGGGGACCCAAAACTGCTGCCCCAGCCTCTGTGTTTCACCTCTCAGCAGTGGTGCACTCACACACACAGGGGAGTTGAAATCACCAGGAAGGAGATGGAGAGGCAAGCTGGTGAAGGGACCACTGGGCAGGCAGGACACAGCTACTGGAACTGGCAGGAGAAAGCAACGGGTGTTGGACTCCTGGGATTAAAAGGAGAAGCACAGATGAGGAGGAGGCTGATGGAGGTATCTCCACAGCTTTCCCTGGGCTGGGTATCAGGAGGAGCAAGAGTCCTGCAGCAGAACAGATGCCAGAAAGGACACCAGAGCACTGGGGTGGAAGGGACACAGCCGAGAAGCCCAGGCTCTCGCACAGCCCATAAGGCAGTGAATCCCACTTTGTTACTGCTCCTTGCCCTGGGGACCCACAGCAGAGAAATGAGCCCCTGGATTTATCCCCCTTTTCCAATTAGCCTCATTTCCCCTCCTCCTCTCCCTCCGCCCTGCTGGAATCAATCCTTGTCCTGGCATTTTAAAGGGCAATGTGCACGTTTTATGGCTGTCCCCTATAAAACCATTCTACATGATAACACATCCAGCCCTTTATTAGGGACGTTTGGCAAGTTTATTGGCCAGACATTTTTCTGCACTGACAGATGAGGTCCTGCCATCACTTCTCTGAGCACAAGAGGCCCTCTCCCTTCCCCTCCTCCCCTTTCCCGAGACGTCCAACTCCGTGATGCCAGCAGCCCACAGACATCCTCAGTGCACCATCAGCCCTCCCCAGGCAGCTGAAGTCCGCAGTGTCCTACATCTCACCTGCAGCCAGGTGAGGATCAGCAGCAGGGCCACCCCCGGGAACTAGAAGCATTTAATAACCTCTGCTACAGCCACACCCACCAAAGACCCTTTAACCCTTCATAGCCAGGGAAATGCTCTTCCCTCCCAGCACAGGCATCCAGAGGGGCAGATTTTCACATCATGACAGGTCAACTCCTCACTTCCCTACAGCAAGCCTGTGCCTTGAGGAGCTGGAAGGTTTTTAGGTATCTTGGGGGGTAATTGCTCTCATTAGATACTAGAAAACCAACTGGCCTTTGTAGTTTTGGGCACTGTGATGCTTTGCCCCAATCAACCCCGATCCCAAGGTCATCACAAACATGAGACCTCGTCCCTGCAGCACTCCATGATGAGATGAAGCTGGGACACAAGTTCAGCAGATGTTATGTGGGGCACAGGGGCTCTGCTCCCCAAAAAAGCCAGAACTGCACTGCCAAAGTGGGTTTGTCTCAGCCCTCGGATGCTGACGCCACCGAGGCTGTGTCTGTGCCAGCTCCTCCTCCCTGTGAAGCTGGGAGGACTTGATGTAAAGCCAGCTGCAAGTTTTATTGTCCTGTGCTCACAGCTGTCCATGTGTGTAAGAGTGAGCAAAAGGGTCAGCGGGGGTTTAGTGGAGGGTCAGGGATTAAGAACAGAGACTGAAATTTATCTGAGTGCTTACCCGGCGCTTCCTTGCTGCACTCCAGGGCCACTGGCCACCGCTGAGGGGTCTGCTCCCCACATGCCAGCACAGCCAGAGGGGATGGGTCCCTGGGAATACAGAGCAAGCAAACCTCTGGCTCAGGTCACATCCCAGTCCGGCAGCTCCTGGGCAATCACCCTTCCAGGTCAGACGGTCCTTGTCACCTTTCAGGTGCTTTGATGGCACATTGCACATTAAAATGGGAAGCAAATACAAGGCCATGCTGTGATTCCCACCCTGCAGGGAGCCTCCCAAGAAGCTGCGGGTTTCAGTCACTGATCTTGACCCGTTGCTGCTGTTTAACCCTCAGCAGGGCCACAAGGAGCAGTGGTGGGTTCCCTGCACCTTCCAGCCCCCCTGCCCCATGTTGGTTCACATGTCACATTCCCAGGCTGTGTTATTCTTAAGTGCTGTAAATCTCTCACTATTATTCTCCCACTTGATATAGTGAGCTGTGTCATTTTGAAAGGAAATACATAACAGTATATTAAAGAAATCATGGATCTCCTCATTCATGTTTAAAACAAATTTATTACAATGTAAGAAACCCTGAATAGCATGAATTTATTATAATGATTTAAGGCTCCTGGCACTTGAGTTAAAAATGTCTCTCAATAAATAACTTTCCCTTGAAAACACAGCAAATTAATATAGTTTACCATTTCCAAAGTTATATAAATCCAAGAGGCTTAAATCAACAGTACGCTGGATAAGATTACTGTTGCTCAGCCAGAGACTGGTATCGCAGCTCAGAAGGATGGAAAAAGTGGTGAAAAATGAATGGCTTTTTTTTCTTCCTTTTTTTTGGTCACCCTTCTCTCCTTTCCACCACCCTAGGCTATGTCTGCTCTGTGAAAGTCAGACTAATGTGAAACAGATGACAGCAGCTGTGGCCTTTGCACACAGGTATCATTAAAACAGAGCGGCTACTCCACCACCAGACTCAACAAGCACCGCTCTGATATTTCCCCAAAGTGCCTCCAACGCACACAGCCCCGTTGCTTTCCATAGCAGTGTTTTAATTTGATTGCAACCCAGGAGCTGAGATGTCTCCAGCTTGGCTGCCTCCAATCCTGCTGCAGTCTCCCAAGTCTAAAGCCAGCCTGGGGCTCTAAAAAACTGCCTGGACTCTCACCCTGGCCCCCGTACAGGAATACGCGTGCATGAGGTAGGAAGGGAAGTGAAACCCCACATGTGGCCATAGCCATAAGTGGGACTGGCAGGTTTTTGCCTGGCCCAGAACTTGCCCTAAGAGCTGTCTGTGGAGCTCAGCAGCTGTTGGAGACAACAGCAAGAGCACATCTGTGTGTCCTGGGGAGTAGTGGGTTTGCTCAGCTGTGTGCACAGCTGGGTGCCAGCTCACAGAGAAAAATTCTCACATTTTCTCCCTCCCCATGGACCTTCCTTCTCCACAGGCCACCCTGCAGCAGGAAGAGCTCGGCATCATCAGCTGAACAATGAGGCAGCCCTTCCCAGGCAGCCCTTCACTCAGCAAGGTCTTCTATGGCTTTTTACTTTATGAAAGCCTAATTTTTTTCCTTTTACTGTCAGCATGTCAATTTTTTTCCACAACATGGGTGATGACTACTTTTTTAAACAAAGTACAGTACTGGTGACATTCTGACAGTGTCAATACAGCCAGAGTACACCCACCTGAGCATTTCAACACGGGAAGTTAGGGCTGTTAAGAGTCAGATTGACAGCCTCGGTAAATTCAAGTCCTCTGTTCAGCAGACGACACAGAGTTATTAGAAGCAGACAAGGCTTTCAGGTCATCCAGTCCATCTCCCACCCCACCTTTTAATTGTCTCTCTCACCCATGCTATAAATATCTGACTTCTCATCTTGTTTCCTCATTATGTCAATTATAGCAGTCCCTGATCATTTTTATTACTCCTCACTGAGATCTCTCCAATCTGCCAGTAAACTCTCTGGTAATGAGATTCCTGTGCTAAAGGCATGAGTGCAAATAGAGGGGCACCAGCTCCACTGACAAGGAGCCGTTTCCTCTGCAATTCAGAGATGTCATTGCCTCCTCACCTGCAGCTCAAGTCTTCTCGTCTGTTTTTGTTGCTATCACCGCCTTGTGCTTTGTTCACTCTTCCCCTTCTGAGAGTTTGTGTTGTCTGGGTCTCCCCCATCCCATCAAGAATGTGTCTGGCAGATTGTTTTCAAGGTGTTTGAGTTCACAGGTACTGCACCCACAAGTTCATGCTCCATCCCAAATTGAGTCACACAATCCTTTTCTTTCGTGCTTGGTATTCCTACCATTATTCTTTCCTCATCAACTCTTCTAAATTCAGCAGGGTCTCCTGGTTTCACTTCTTACAGAATTTCTGCTTCAAGAAACAGAACCATGATCTGAAGTGCAACCAGATCAGGTACCCAGCCCCTCAAAATAAAAAAGGCTTCTGAAAGTGGCAGAAAGGAAACGCTGTGCAGAAATGAGGCCACACTGTCACCATTTCACATCAGCAGCACTGGAACTGGGTATCCTGCTCTACTGTAAACCCTTCAAGATGCATAAATGCTAGAGAAAGTTCAGAAACAGGCCCTCCAAATCATCCAGGGGCTAGAAAAGACATTAGGACACAAGGCATAAAGGATGCCATCTCAACAAAGAGAAGGCTGGACCAGGAGTTTATCACTGCCTTTGGAGTACTCACAGTCTGGCAATATGGCAATTTTGTAATCCTGTTTCCAGAGGCACAACAAAGTCCAGTGGCTGGAAATTCAAGGTAGATAACCTCAGCCTCAAAATAAGGCAGTTTTGTAGCAGCAAGAATAATTGCATGCTGAAAGATTTTGACAAGACACTTTTAAAATTTCACTGCAACTTCCTCACAGCCAACTCTAATTCAAGAATGAACTAGATTTTGTGTCTGTGAATCCATCTTGTCCTTTCCTTCATTATCAGGCCTAGCAGAAGAGAGGAGTTCCCACACTGTTCTTAATGCTCGCAATGCTCAACACCTTGTGTTTGGGCAAGTGCTTTAATCAAACTCATGCTTCAAGGTTTTACCGTAGTTGCCAGTAAGCAACCAAGAAAAATAACTTTCTTCAGCTTTTCACTTTCCTCTTGTCTGTAGACAGGAGACCAGAATGAATGAACTCAGACTGGTTATTCAATGTTCTGAGTGAAAATTATTTTGTTTTGCATACTCAGAATGACTCTTGAATTAAGGAAACTAGGCTCCCACTGCAGCCCATGGATTAGTTTGTCTCCTAGGACCACCTGGGCATCTCTCACCTCATGTATGTCAGGACTTCACCTCTCAGTGACATCTGAGTGTATCCAGTTTAGCTCCCCAATGCCTGAAATGACTCCTTCAAGCCTCAAAATACATGAAGTCTGAGAGCTTCAGCTTCTGTTCAGTAGGAATGTCTGGCCCATATGCTTCTGCTCTTACAGATTACCATTCACAAATTGGTGGTGGATACCTCCAGCGCCTTCTGCTGTGGGCACTAATATAAGTCACAGCCCCTCTGAGATGTGGCACTAAACACAGTTCAGCACAGAATCCACAGCATGCTGTGGAGGGAAGCAAAGCGGCTTCCCCAGAGCTGGGAAACAAATTCAGTTCCCCCCCAACCCATCCTTTTCCTGCAATTGGGATGCTCTTCCACCTGTTAACAAACGTGGGAGTCTTCAAGCATCAACATTGCCCAGGCCAAGTTGGGTTTCTTGCTCTTTTTGAGATGAATTCTGCTTTCAAACACCCTTGTCAGGGATCACCATGAAGCTCTGCTACATAGCCACGCCAGAGATGCTCATGGTAGTTGTCTCTCAGCTACATGAAGCCACAATATTTTAAAACACTTATTGTTGCTGTGAGCAGACAAGCCTTCAAATGATGCAGAGAGCAGCTCTAGATCGGGAGAGGCATTTTCCAGAGGAAAGCCACCCAGTCAGAGCAGACTTCCTTGCTTCTGCTGGTTTAAATCACCTCATTCAATATTCTGTGTTGTCTTATGTAGCATGTAGTTATGTAAATTTATAAATCATACACTAATTAGCACACAATTTCATAAATTTAGTAACAGTGAAAAAGGAGGTTTCTAACTAACCAGGCTGTGCTCTCTCCCCCACAGATGGTACAAATTCAAACACAGCCTGGAGGTCGTATTTGAGAAAATCTCTGCTCCAGCTTTTAGAGTTTAACCCCAGGCTCACGTGCACTTTCAAGGACTGTCTTTTGGATATCTCAGGCTCAATCTCTCTGAAGTGCAGCTAAGACCCTTTCTCTCCTTCCTTAACACCAAACCTCCGTAGCTCATTGGATCACTGCAAATTTTATTTGTTTATTCTGATTCTTGCTATATCCAGTCTCACATTCTTCAGTCACCTAAGTCACCATCCCTTGCTAGCAATTAAATTCAGTCCATGCCCTGGGTTATACCCGGGTTCTGCACAATTGCTCTCCATGTGCTCAGGCCTCTCTGTCCAGCTGCTCTAAAGGGGAGAGGCTAAAGGTAGGTCAAGGTAATTTCCATCTTTCCCTCATTTGCCAAGCATCCCTTGGACAGTAGTTCCCCAAATGCAGGAACATGATTTGGAAAACGGTGTGGAGTCATAAGGCTCTTATGGGAACCAGTGTTTGAAGACATTTCTCACTTTAAAGTACAAGCACACAATTCTCCTTTGCCAGCTTACTATAGTTTAACTCATCCCTGCCCTCTGGCTCACTCCCACTTCATCTCGACCTTTGGTGATCCTTTGGTACAGTTCTCTGCCTTGCATCTTTGTCCTTTCTTGCCTTCATCTCCATCCTTTCTTCCTTACACTTTAATTCACTTTTTTGTCCCAAAGCATGGTGCTGGCTCTCCAATTCTCTTCTCCTTTGTATTTTGAGACCTCTCCCCTACCTCATGCTCCAAAGGAGGCCTTGCTCCTTCTCACAGCAAGACCCATGTCCTGGAGAGGAAGAGAAGGCTTAAGACAAGTTTGTCATGTATCTTAGCAAACTGGAGACTCACAACATATATGATGTGATGATGTGGGAAGTGGAACACATTGTCAATGGCAGTATTGACATCTGAGCTGGACAAAAATCAGAAGATAAGCCAAATAAAAGTCTGGAAGAATAAATTAAATCCCCAGATAATTTATTAGTTTAAGAACTCACACATATAAATACGTGCTCAAGATGGGATTCAACAGCAAGACTGGAGAGGCTAAAAATGAAAAGGGTGTGATTATTACAGGTCTGTGATGTGCAAGGTGCACAAAAGCAGAAACTACAAAAACAGGCAGCAAGTGTGTGTGCACAAACCACGTGGGAAGGACACAAACTGAAGGCGTGGGTAGAAGGCTCAGCAGCAGTCATGTTACTACACAAAGCCTCATGTAAAACACAGTCTGATGTGTAGCTGAAGGATATTCACTGGGAATATTCCCTCTGGACAAACCGTCCAAGGCTGGACCAACTCCCCAGCAGCAGCTCCCAATATAGAAGCTCAAACTTAAAAGGACACTGTCACATCATTGCTTTTGCTAGTTTAAGTTTTGCATTTCCTCTACTGTTTTAGCAGATGGAAAACAATTCCCCTCCCAGTACCAACTACTGATTTTGTCCTTTCCTATTTGACAATCATTGATTTTTTTTCTAAGGCTATAAATGTTTTAATAACTTCAACTTTGTAGTGCCTCATGGCAAAATATCTTTGCTTGCACTGACTGCTAAACACTATTCCTAATGTACTGCTGATAACTAGAGCAAGAGCCAGCATTATAAAAAATGATTTTTCACAGGGTCTACGGAATTAATAGCTTTTGTTTCTTTTGTCCACATCTCATAGAGAATTAAAGCATACAGCTCTTCACCCATCAGGCGTTTCAATCATCTTTACGCTAGAAAACTTTGCTTCACAAAGGTGTGTCCCCCATGTAGGTCAGACTGACGGACAGCACCTTGAGCATAGAGCCCACAACCCTGACAATGTCCTTTTAAAAAGAGCTACAACCAAAACATACAATTCAAGCCAAAAGTCACCTTCAGAATTAGAATTTTTTATGGACTAAGTGATCATAAGGAATCCGAAAGCAGTTAAATATTGGCACCCACAAAGGAATCAAAGAACAAAATGCTCCCACGGAGTGTTCTCAACTGGGTACACAAAGGCACCTTTCAAGAAACATACATGTATTTTTTGCTGTTTTGAAAGGTCAGCATTTATTAGAAAAGGCAATTTAAGTTTCAGTCAAACTGGAAAAGAGACGAGAAGCAATTGGACTGATATCAGAGAACTATTTCTCTATAAATGCCAACACTTAAAACACCAACAAAGCTAAAAAAAAAAAAGCCATAAAACAACCCGAAACCCTACGATCTATGTGACAGTTATCCCCAAGTTTCCTGCTGGTCTTTGTACATTTTTCTCTTCTTTCTCCTCCTTTTTCCTGCCCTCTTTAAGCAGCAGACTACTCAGCCAACAGAATGAGAAAACTTATGTCCCCACCTGCTCTGCTTGGGCCAGGGTACTGAATTCATCTTTGGGGCTCTTAGCAGAAACCTGGGCCTTCACAGGCTCAGGGAGTAGAACAAGAGGGACATTGAACAGCAGATGGACATATTCCAAAAAACTGTAACACTTCACTAAAAGCAGGACAAGACCATGCAAAGACTTTCCACAGTAGTAACTTTCTGGTCCAGCAATGCTGCTTCCCTCCTTTAAACTCCTCCAAGCAGCTTTTAAAAATCACCTGGGATGCACAGAAAGGATATCACCTAATTTGTGATTAAGACTGGGCCTGAATGAAGCAGCCCAGAGTAACCTGAGGTTCTTCTTCCCCTTCACTCTCCTTTTGTTTCACTGACAGAGGAGCACGGTGCTGCCAGGGGCTGTGGTGCTCTCATCTGAGATCCACCTCGCAGAGCATCACACACTGCACAGGAGCAGTGCAGGGAGGCAGGCAGCAGCCATACCCCAAGCATTGGTACAGTAACTCAACCCAGCTATTAAGATAAGCATGGTTGCCTAAAGAGACTGTCTGAAAAGCAGTACTGGCCCATGAAGTGGTGTTTGGGAGCAAATGGCCTAGAACTTGCCCATACTGGATCAATTCTACCTTTCCCTCGCTGCAATTTTACTGTGCAAAATGAGTATTTTAGTCTCATATTTCTAGGAACACATGCCGGTGGCTACTGTTACAATAAAATATGAACACTGCATTGTGCAGAAAATGACCATTAATCCTGTAATGTGCAGTCATTTTTACCAATTCGGTACATTTCTTTAAATAACCAAGTACATGCAGTAGAGGGAAATGCATTTAAATAAACTGAAATAGATACAACATGAATAATTAAAGCTGGCAGGAACGTGTGCATTGCGAGCTGCTAGTGGAAATAATTACTGATTTGTCTTATTTACAATGGAACCTGGATGCAGGATCAAAATAGTGCAAGTTAGTGAATATGTCTTAAGACTGCTCTTATACTAGCACTAGTGTGTATTTCATCTTGAAAAGTACATCAAATAGGTTTTGGATCTCTACAATGTCTGACTCTGTTCTATTTCAGGGCTACGTTACCCAGCACATAAACTCTGTCAAAGAGCACTGATTTAAAGAGGAATATAATTCAAACCTGTGCCTAGTACATCAACCTGCAACATCAACTATTAACACTATCAGACACTGTAGAGTTGAGTTTACGATATATCCCCTAAAAACTCAGCGTGTTAAATATCAGAATGTTGAAGGAAAAAGTAGATCATAAAATCAGTGAAAAAGTACTAAAGTGCTTGTACCTTTATAATATGCCAGGTTTTAAACAGACTTGTTTAATTAGAAAATAATCTACTTTGAACCTGCTGGTTCTTGAATGTTAGGCAGTTCTTGCAAACTGCTTTAGAGCCAAAAAAATCGATAATGAAATATACTTCCGATATAAGGCTGGCAAAACTGTGACTTCAATCTATTAGAAAATGTTGTAGATTAAAAAAAATGCTATTTTAAATTGATTACTTGGCACATGAAAGGTTTAGGGAAAAAAGTTAACAATTCCTGATTGGCCTACCCCAACAATATACTTGCATCATGATAACTAAATCCAAAATGAAACTGGATGCTAATTAGCTGTGTTTTAGAAGAGGGAAAACAAGCAGTGATCACTCAAAGAATTTAAGAGTAGCTGTAGACCAAGGAGTTGTGTCAAATGAAGAAGATCTCCTTGAGGAGCCGGCTCTCTTCCAGCTCATCTGCTCTGCTCCTGGGGCTGCAGGGGGTCTGGCACCAAGATGACGACAGCCTGTGGCTCGCACAGCAGGGCGTGTGCGCGTTGTTCCTGTCAAAAGGTTCTCGGCAGAGGTGTCCCGGGGCTGATATTGGGTTCATAGCTTCCACCAGGTCAAGGAGAGAGGCTTCGTACCTACAGAAACACAGTGAGAAAACGCAGCTCCATTAAGATCACAGCACCATGAAGGAATTGAATCCAGTTTTCCTGCCTCCATAAACCAGACTAGACCTAGATTTGTCTGACAGGGGCCACCGGCACAGAACGAATTTTGCTGTATGGACTCCACAACTGCTGTATGTCAGTAATGACAACACAGAGGTACTGAAAAAGAGGCAAGCAAAGCATGGGTGCTCAGGCTATTTTAGGCTGTTTCATCAGCTTTTCCATTTCAGGTGTGTAATGTCTTAGGTGCACTCTGGAGACTGAACACAGACCTCAAAGAGATGACAGTAAAATGCACCAAACAGGTACAAGGCAGACCCACGCTAGCAATGGTAAAGTGACTTATGCTGCACGTTTGGTTTTTTTTGAATAGACCTCTACACTTGATTTAGTTTCTTGGGGATTTGAAAACAGCAGGAGACTTTATTATTATTGCCACAAACTACATGTGCTTCCTGTAAATCTCCGTGTACTATATGGAGTCTGTCTGGTGGAAGCACTGAAGGAATAGAATCTAAGCAAGGTAATACAAAATCAACACTTGAGGCACCAAGAGAAAAGGTAAAGGTGCTAAGCATCATTCAGACTGTCCTTTAAGTGCAAGTGCAGATGTGGGGGAAGGTTGCAAGCCAATATTATCTGGTAATGTGCACTGAATAATGGCAGGTACTTCAGACAGGGACTCTCTATTAATATTCACAGGAGACAAGACCTGATCTAAATACCAGCACAGGATTGATCAGTACAATATATTTCCTCCTGTCCAATTTTAAATGTCTTAAACAATACCATTTCCACTGCTTCCCCACGGAGACTGTTCTCCAGTGATCTCTCCGTGATATATGTAAGAGATATTGCTCCAGAGTTTTACCCAAAAGTCCCCTTTGTTCCATGCTGTTGTTAGCACCAACCTACCTGATGTTCCCAATCCTGAAGTAATTCACACATTCCAAGATTTTCATGCACAAAACATTATTCACTTTATTCACCCAAATGAAACTATCAGCACAGGTGATTGGATCCATAGGGTACCTCTCTTGTAAGCAAAAAGAGCTCATCCATAGCATGAGGAAACATCTCAAGCTGTTCTCTGCTTTGAGAAAAGCCTCTGATTCTTCTTTCATGACTGTAGGAACCTAGAAAGACTAAGCAACTAAGACAGCTGGGGGAGGTTTCTCAACTCAGATGGGATGAAAAATTCTTAAGAATAAATGTCTACAACAGTTTATGGATGTGAGAGATTAGTAGTGGCCAATTTACGCCTAAAGGCAGACCCCCACCTGTGCTGTCCAACAGCCTTGTGCAGCAGCAGCAGGTAAAAGGTTTTCCTTCTGTGAACTAGCCATACCATAGAAAACACCCTTCTTTATCTCCACAAGTAAGTGCTACGTCCCATCCGTCACCAGAACATTGTCACAGAATCATTTAGACTGGAAAAGACCTCCAAGGCCATCAAGTCCAACCTTTGACTGGTCATTGCCCTGCCAACCAGACCAGAGCACCGAGTGCCACATTCAGTCATTTCTTGGAAACCACCAGGGATGGTGACTCCACCACCTTCGTGGGAAGCCCATTCCAGTGCTTGACATGACAAGTTACTTTGTCCATGACAAAGTAACTCATTGTTGTGTCTGAGACACAGAACTACTCCCTCAGCTCAAAGGAGTTAGCAGTGGTACTGATGGGTTAATATTGATGGTAATGGTGACTACTGAAGTTATGCTATAAAAACTTTTATTTCCTTCAATCTTTATTGTTTCTTCCAATCTGATGGTCAGCACTGTTTCTAATACAGTCTGACTTGACCTTATTGCCTCATAGGGCTCTCTCCTCTGTTTGACTACAGACTTTTATTTTCCTACAAATGTGCTAGCTTGAATCTCACTCACAATCAGAAAGCCAATTTGCAAATTTCTTTTCCACATTTTAAGCTTGTCTACATGTCTTTCTATTATCTGTCTAAGTAGCAAAAAATGAGTGACTCAAAATGAAAAAATACAACTTTTGGTTCAATTGGATCTTGTTCGTGGCTAACCTTAAGCAAATGTAATGTCTTTCAGTTACCCCAACCAAAAAGTTCAGAAGGACATGGAGTTTTGCGTAGCCAAACCAGATCATTTTAGAGAAATATGTTGTTTGTACTAGCATTCAGAAAGTACCCTTTAAAAACTGAAACTCCTTAAAAATATCTAAAGATAACATAAAATGGAATAAGCTGCACTGATAGCAAGAACTAGCACACAGATACATGAGACTTTTCACATGGAGAAAGTTTAGGATTAGACTCTATACAGATACACACATATGGTTTGAACCCCAAAGAAACCCAGTTAACATATACACTGCTTTCATTAGCCACACCTAAAACTTCTTTTTAGATTAATCTAGTCTAGCATACAAATGCTTATCTCCTCTGACGGTAGTGCTATCATAAAATTTCAATTTCTCCAGCAGCCATATTCAATCACAGATTAAGCAGGGGAAACCAAACCAGCCACTGCATTTACAGCAGATGTGCAGGCCCTAGATTTAAGCAGTACCTTCGAGTTCATTTCTTCTGCAAGTTTATCTAAGTTTTACAGCATTTCTGCTATCGGGAAGGCTAAATGATTTGGCAGATTACAAGCACAGCAAATAGCAAAGATTATGTAAAAGACCAGGTGTTGTAAATCAGTCTATTTGACACCACAGTCATATATGCAATAAAGTGAATGAACTCTGCTAACAGAGCGCTATCTGATAAAGAGAATGCTCCTTGCAGGTATTTAGTGTTTAATCCCAGGATAATGGTTTGCCCTGGTTTGTCTAAGTAACATCAGACAGCATCTGGCTGGAGGCAACAGAGTAGACCTAGAATGGTTTGAAACTTGCAAAGAATTTTCTTACCATTTATTTGTATCATAATATTTAAAGAGACACAGTCAGAATGGTCAAATCCTGAAATGCAACTTTCTCTAAAACCAGGGTATGTATCCTTCACATGACTTGAATAACAACATAAGTAAAAACAGGCTTCATTATTATTATTACTGATATAACACTTAATAGCTTCAGTGAAGTCAAAGCTACAGGACCAGCCACCCAAGAGTCAGAACATTTCAAACAGGAAAACTGATTTGGCAAACTTGGCTTGTGATAGTGAATGATTTTTACAAGCAAACTAATGGCCAAGGGTCCCCTTGTACTGTTCCTGCTTACCAACCAGAAAAAAATCCCAAACATTCTGCAGAAGTTTGCTTACACACATTTTCTTGGATAGGTTTTGCCCTCCAAACAGAAGGAAGATGGCATGGGCAACTGTCCCTTTAAGTATGGTGATAATTCAGGCTGTCCTCACTTTTTTGGTACATTTGCCAGTGTGCTGGATGGTCAATGAGCAAGGGGAGAGTAACCCAGGTTCTTGTTAATGCATTCCTTGGAGTGGATTAGAATGAAATGGGTTAAAATATACTCACGCTCAGTGAGAATTCCCAGGTACCTCCCCTGAGTGGGGGGGAGCTTTCATTCCTCTGGTGCAAGGCCCCAGAAATTAGTCTGGGGACACTTTGGGGGTTGATAGTTTATGATCCCTTCTCAGCCGCCTCTCAGTCGAGCTGATAATGCCCCATCTTATCTTCCCTTGGGGGAAGGGAGCAGTTTAACAACTGAGGGAGTTATATAAGGAAGAGCAATTAGCATAGTAAGAAGCACCATCTTGCCTTGCAGGAGCCAGGCTGTGATAGTTCACCTCGTCTGTCTCATGCAGACTAGCATATACACACCCAAAAACTCACCTCC
Source organism: Corvus hawaiiensis (assembly GCF_020740725.1). Taxonomy (NCBI): domain Eukaryota; kingdom Metazoa; phylum Chordata; class Aves; order Passeriformes; family Corvidae; genus Corvus; species Corvus hawaiiensis. The sequence continues at coordinate 17,461,322 of NC_063255.1, read as the reverse complement.
TCCCTCGAGGGATGCAAACCTGGCCTCCTAAGAGCACCCTGGCACCTCCACAAACAGGCAAATGTTTTGAATCATTAATCATTAATAGTCCAGTCTCTCACAGCATCTTGGCAACAAACTGGAAAATAATCTCTTTTTTTGACACTTCCCCCATGTATACTTTTTCATCTAACTTCAATGAGCTTGAAAGTCTGCATGTTTCATCATGGGAGAAGAAAATCTGTAAGGTCTACAAGTTTGGATTAGAAGTCTAACTATTTAGACAGATAAAGTTTGTGAAAGTAATCTTATAAAGTCTCCAAAAAATTCATCAGGAGAGGCAACACTAAGAATTAGTGTACAAAGCAGAAGGAAGGCAGGGCCGTGGGCAAGAGGATAGAGATGAGAGCAGGGAGACCAGGCCAAGGTAAGCTTTGAAACTCTTCTTTCAATGAAGAAGTTTCACTTTTGCTTTTATTGTAGAATATAAAACTCCAAATACAGCTCAAGAGAGCAGCACAGAAATGCCCAATCTGAGAGGTTGGTGCCACTGGGATCAAGCTGGTACAGCCGGGTCAGAGAAGAACTGGTCAGGCATTGCACAGTGCTGTGACAGCATTCCCTTCACATCCTCTGTACTACTAAAACAGGCTGCTAGAAATTTGTCTTCTCAGCCACTAAAAAGCCCCTTTGGAAATTGTATTAGAAACTCTCAGCATTGGCTCTTAATTAAAGAAGTATGTAGTAGAGTTTATAAACTCTTAATGTAAAAAGAGTTTTGTAGTCTATCACTAAGATAACAGGAAGCATCATAAACCATTATGATTCAAAACAGATCATTAAGCATTCACATTTTAAAAACAAAAACAAAAATATACACAAGATGGCACAGACCCAAGTCCCTCTTTCCACAGTGTTTCTTTTTCACTGCTCATGCAGCAAGAATACAGCTCTCTGAACATCTACAGGTGCATCTTACTTTGTCCCATGTTTCCAAACTGAAAGGGAAGGAAGGCTTTCACTTTTTTTTGATGAACATACAAATATGGCTGATGCTCTGGGAACCATAAGACCGCTTATGCCCAGAATGGTTAGTGAGAAATGACCTGAAACCACTTGGTATTCCTTCTGATAAAACCTACAGGGCAATGAGAGCTCAGACAGCCCCACAATGTACAGTACCAAAAAAATGGTCAGATTATGCAAGAGTGATGCACAGAACTCATAACTGTGCAGGATATTAGAAAGAACAGTGCTCTTGAAGGTAACCACAAAGCTTACTTGCCTCAATTGGCTGAACAGTGATGTTTATTTATTTAGACATTTGGGATATGCCAATGGATTTTTAATGTTGGTCTATTTCCCACTGCTGGTAAAATATATTTCTTACACGCTGTCCAATTTTTAAATTACACTATTGTATTTTCATATCATGCAATCCCATTTAGCTAATAATATCATTTGTTCCTTCCTGAAAAAAAACAGCACAACTTCAACAAGTTTGATATTTGGAGGAGTGGGAATCTCCTTATGAGGCAAAACAACTAAACTTATTAGAGTCATAAATACTCTGGCAGTAAAAGATGTATGTATTTCTTTAAACAAGCATTGTCGGATATTATTTGATCACTATATTTAGAAACATCTTTTCATTTACACGCACTGAAAATTTATTCTTCAACCATAAACATGTATAAAACACATGGAATGTCTCTTTGCAAGGTGATGGCATTTCAACAAAGCATACTGGCAATACAGTTTTGTAGCTGTATGGGCTTACTTTATTTAACTGTATATACCAGAGGAAATAAAAAGATTTATTTTTATACTACTGCTTGTATTTTCAACATAAAGTTCAAAGTGATTTACTAATGTTACATGAATTGCCTTTGAATTACGGTACAGTATTGTGCCCAAGTACAAAGCCTAACACTATTTTGTATTCATAAAACACCACCTGCCCCTGAGCACTTTACAAATGCTAAATACAACTAAAAACACATTCAAGGGGTAGGGAACAGACCCATTTTACAGAAAATTAAACAGTTTATTGTTATGATAGAGCAAATATCAAATCGCTGTTTGACTGGAACAAACAGGGCAAATAAAAGCAGAGAAAAAACAGATGCACATAAGAAGTGGCCTGGGCAGTCAAAGTACCTGAAATCTAAAGACACCATACTAGTGATACATCCTGGGGTTATCTGGAAGAAACAGCTAATCACCCACACCCAAGCTAACCCAAGCTCTATTGGTGAACGGAAGAACTCAACCCAAATTAAAGGATCCTAAATACTTTCTACCATCTTTATTCTGGCATACAAAATTAGAGCATAATGTAATTTTGATAAGAGATTATCTCCATAGCTTGTCCTTTCAACATCCATGTATCAACCCACTGTCCATAAATTTGCCTAATTGTTTTTTCAACCTGCAGCTTCCACAATGTCCTGTGACAGCAAGCTCAGGAAGTTCACTGCTATTGACAGACATACTTTTGTTTTCTGTTTTAACATCTTGCTAGTGTTGCCAAATGTTTTTTTTTAAGGATTGACTCCAGTAAGTCTCTTTCACGTGGTGGAATCCGGTAAAAAACAGTTGCACATTCAACTTATCCACCACCTTCACAGTTTTGCACCCCTGATCATTTTCTCAGCCTTTTCCTATCCGAAGTCACAGCTTCTTGGTCTCTCCTTAAATGGCAACTACTTTATCTTGCTGATCAAATGAATTGTTTTGTGTACCATTCATAGCATCCACTACACCCTTCTTGAGAGGCAAAGACCAACTGGAATTAAAACATGGGTGCAACAAGACCTATATATCCACAAGCTGTTGACAAATTTCGGAAAGCTTTGAACTCCACAAACCCTCACCACCTGCTCTGAGTTCAGTATCATGTAGGCATGGTGTTGATGACTCTTCCTCAGATAAATTACAGTTTCACTCGCTCAGTTTTGATGCCTTTTTGAAGTTGTTTGCTACTGACATATCACTGGACTACCTGAAAGAATTAGTATCACACACAAATTTATTAGGTCACCCAGGAGATTTTGCTGTTCACTTCTCATTCCAGGTCACTGATGAAGAACCAGCCCAGTGGATTTCTGGGGGATCACTCTGCTAACTCTAAAAAATGAACATTAAGTCACTTTGCTTGCTATCATTTAACCACCAGTAAATCCCTAGAAGGAACTGTCCTCCAATCCTACAGAAACTTGATTTCTTTAACAACTTTTTGTGTGGAACCTTGGCAAAAGCCTTTTGAAAATCCATAGGCCTGAGCTGATACCTCAGATTCTTTCTTCCCCACTCCCTGCTCTGTGAGAATAATCCAAGTTTTAACCAGCAGGATAATTGGCCCAGGAAACCTGAGATGAATATGTCAATGAACATTAGAGGCTGGTTGGGTAGGAAATGAAAGCTGAGAAAGAGAAGCTGACTTTGCAGTCATTCAACCCCCCCGCCCCCCCCCCCCCCCCCCCCTCAAAGGCCACACATCAAGATAAGGGGGCTTAAGGGAGCTTCTCTTAAGGTGAACCACACCTTCAGTGACCAAAACACACCCTGGGGGAATATTCCCACTTACTGAATGTCAAGACACCAAAACAGAAGAAAAACCAACACAGTGAAGGGCAATCCATGAGGCTGAAACACCAAGAGAAGGAAAAAGATTAAATTGAGAATGAGAGAAAGGGACTGTGACAGCCTGAGATTCCCATTTTACTTTCAAGCAGGCTGGAACTCAGAGCAGATACTTCACTGTGGGATACAGGAGGAGGCAAATTTAACAGGGCTATATATGTATTAAACCAACTCCAGGTGGAGACATGCTCTTCACCTGCAACAGGTCTGTATGTTCCAAAAGCATTTCAGAGTTTCTGAATTCTTAGAGAAAAAGATCAGACTGCAGAATGTTTCAAAGCAATTAAAAAAAGATCTGACCCTTTTATTTAAAATATATCACACAATGTAAAACAGAATATATTTATACAGTGTCCTCAGCAAGAGCCTCCTGGAGTGCTGTAAAACCCACACCCACGTAATAGAGAGCTTACACTATCAGAGACTTTTAGAGAGCTCTCCGAGGCAGTATTCAGAGAATCATAACCTAGAGAAGGAAAAGACTTATTAGATCATCCAGCCCTCTCCCTGCTGACAGAACTGCTCCCTACAGTGTGCTTCCTCACATTTGTTGCTAACAATCAGCCTCTCGCTACTCTCCATGGGAAGCCATTCCACAGCCAAATATATCTCATGCTATCATTACCATTATTACTTATTTATGGGCCACGGTATAACCTAAAGGGCCTTGATCAGGATCAGGGGGACCAACTCTAGTACCACTTGTAAGAGCACTCCTCTCTCCAAAAGAGCACACAGTCAAAAGAGGTAAGTCAAAGCCCAGTGGGAAACATATAACATACCATTAAGGAGAACAGAATAGCATGGGAAGTGCCACTAATGTTCCATGAATTTTTGCTTCAGAGTTTGGTAGGAGGGAAAGGTATGTGTCACGCATAAGAACATGCTTCTGACAGTCACCTAGAGATAAACAAAGAGGATTTTCTTCCTCCAAACTTCACCCTACTAGTTGTGGCTACAGATCTGGCATGTTACTGAGAAATTTGTCTTCTTTTTTTGGTGCAAATACACTTTAAGTATTTAAACAATGTTACACTTTTCTGTTCTGCTTTTTCTGTTCTGCTCCAGTCTCAGTCAACATTTATCTGAGCCACACGTATTTTAATCTTCTCTCATAAATCAATACCTCCAGCACTGCAACAGATTTTGCCACTCTCCTTCCATCTTTGACAATTTTTTTCCAGTAAGCAATTACCCAGAAATAAGCACCATATCCTCTGGAGGGGCTACACAGAAGCAGAAAGGAGATCAACTCCCTCCAGCACTCATGCAATGCTTGTCTGTGCACAGTCAGCCTTTCTGCTGCTGGTTCCTTTCTCCACAGATCCTCCTTTACCTGTAGGTCTTGCAGAGCAGTGAATTCAATGCCTCATTTTCTGGGGTTACTAACAATTACCACCAAACCTTGTGGAAAGCAGCATCAGAGATTACAGCCATTGCATAGGAGAATTTGGAGGGAAGCAGAGGAACTGAGTATCACACCTTTGCTAACTGAAATGTGCTGTGCTTGGCAGCGTTTTGGGATGAGCCTCCCTCCCCAGCATGGTTAACAGTAGTAAAGAGCTAAAGAGGACTTGGACTTGAAAGAGGCTGAGGACTCTGGTTTGTCCCAGGCCTTTTGCCTACCAAGCAGTGCCAGTGCTCTAAAGGACACCAGATCCAGCAACAGCATCTCAAAAAACTTGTGCCCAAAGGCAGGGCTGATAAAGAGATTTTTTCCCCCCCCCAGTTTTCACCCTGGCTTCACCTGTGATGGCATCCAAGCAGCTGTCATTACTGAAACAGGAGTTACTGCTGCTCTCATTCCTCCTTGGTACACAAGCAGGACATTTTCACTTACCTGCTCATCAGAGACCAACACCTGCTTTCCTCACCCTTCCACCCACACTCCCATCTCAATGCTCCCAATCTTCAGTTATCCTACCTCTTTGCTCCTGGTAACTCAGCCTTTGTTATTTCCCCACTGGACTCAGACCCTGCTGCCGTGTTACCAACACGTCAAATACAATTGAAAGTGCTGCTTCATTGTTTTTGTCTCTGTGTGTTTTTCATAGCTAAGTAATAACTAACTGAAGACCAAGAATAAGAAATACCACAGATCATTTCCTTTAAGGTATGGCTGCAGGCTGCAGCTGAATTGGCATAACTGAGGTTGTAATAATTCTGGAAGGGGGAGGGTGAACAATGACATGAATGCTGGGAAGTAAAGAAACCTTTTAAATCAGATCTGCCAGTGATAGAAGAATAATTTAGAATGAAGTTTTTGTACAAAAGAGAGAAATTACAGAACCAGGGAACTACCACAGAGTTTAACAACCACCTTCTGCAATCACTCTGTTTGTATTGTCCTTCTCTCCCCTCCCACACACCCGTTTCTGTGTCATCAAGTCTGAAAGCTCTTCAGATCAGAAAATGAACCTTGGTGTATGTACAGCACCTGGGGCCCTGATTCTGCTGTGATATTACATAATAACTTTGCACTTCAGAGCACGCTTAGCTTTTATTCCCTTTAAGCACTCTGTCATCACAGCATATCTTCAGCAAGATCTTCACCCTTTATTGTTCTAGGCCAATACTAAGCTGTCATCATCTTTTCTGCCATACTTCATCCCGCTACATCTCCTGCCTTAACAGCCTTTCTTTTCAATTTTTTACTCTTACAAGTTTGTCCCCAAGCATCCTTCCCCTCAAAGCAAACTCTAATTCAACGAATCATTTTCAAAATTGTGCCTTTTCTTTTATAATGTACTAAAGTCTCTGACAAAGGTCTGCATATGTAAGTCACGGTAAAATCTTGCACCTCCTCTCTGCCAGTCTCAGTGTTTCTCATTAAGTTTTGATTTCTTTTCCCTTTTTCATTGCTTCTTCCTAGCATGCTTTAAGCAAAGCTGGGACTACCTCTCCCTAGAACTTTTGTGGGTATTAAATAACTATGGAACAATTTTAAGGGGCATGGCTTAGGGGAAAAAGAACCCCACCACATACAGCTTGCAAAGTCTATCACCATTTACATGGATTAGCAACCTGTCTTTTTCGCAAGCTCAGTCCAAATTCCCAGCCTGCCAGGTAATAAATCAACTTTTTGCTTCAGTTGTACAGTCATTGGGAGATGCGCATAGTTTTAGGTCAAGCATTTATAACCATTTTATGATTCCAAAGTTTCTTACCTTGTCATTTAGTTACTGAACTGTGAGCTTTCATTGACTTTCTAACCATTGTGGCAAGAACTGCAAGTAGCTGTGCAAGATTTAAAACCTCACTGAGCAGAGGAGCAAAATCAGACTGCAGTAATTTTAAGTATATATTGGGGTGGAATCGTGACCCTATGGAAGCCAATGGAAGTTCTGCCACCATTTCACTGGGGTTAGCTTTCTTCCCTGCCATTTCTTGTGCTGGGGTGAATAAGTATTGCAAGCTCTCTATTTTACAACCTGGAAATAAGATGGCTCAGAATGCTTGGAAATAGTTTATTTTACCATTCTATTTTGTTTGGATTTTTTTTTCTCCCTATCCTGGTAAAATATTTTACATACAGTCAATTGCTGTACCTAAACAGCAATTCTTCTTGTGGTTCTGCATGATCCTTCCTCTCCTGCTTGTCAGCTTAATTTCTTCTGCTGTGGCATGGAGTGTGTAATAGCAAATCTAGCACTCAAATTCTTCTGTTTCTTAATTATCTCTGCCCTGTCAGCTATATCAGTGAAAACAAGCTGGCATTAGACAATTCAGATACAAGTAAACATCAAGTTGTGATAATACAGAGTCCTGCATTACTGTCATTATGGAAAAAGCTGTTTCAAGGAGGCTTAAAAAATTAAATAAGCCCAGCACTTCTAAATGGCCAAAAACCTAAGGATATCTAAATTATTCTTCAATATCTTAATCATCCTGGAGAATCATGATCTTATATAATGGTCATTTTAAATGAAAGGTTCGCTGCTCTGCACAGTTACCACTTCCTTTCTAATTGTGAATTAAAGTATAATTTAGGGTGGCTGTATGCCAACTGGACTAGAAAAATTTAGACAGTAACTGTGGTTGAAAGGGGGGGGAAGCAGTTCGATTTCTTTAAGTAATAGACAATCACTCACCAAGTTGTACTTTAAAACAAAACACTAGAGCTTTAACTTGACAAACTGACTTGAATTAAACCACAGAAAAAAGTGCTTGCACTGTAAATCTTACAGGGCAAAAGTGATGGTAGGTTATCATTCTGTTTATTAGCATGCACTTTGGAGAGTTCAGGGCAACTATGGATACGCATTCATTCCATTTTATGCCGCACATTACTGACAACACATTCCTCATAAATAATTCATAAATGCATTGTCTGAAATTTCAGATTCCAAAACTACAACACCGTTTTCAACTTTATCATTTCTTGGTGTTCAAAACAGAAAGAGACAATTGGATGGATGGGCTTCACAAACCTGATAAGAACTCATCAGTCAGAATTACACTCCAGAGGTAAATGCAAACATCTCCCAGCCTCTGATCCCTGGAAGCAAGGCTGTGATGGTAGACCCTGTCCTTGAGTTAGCAGTCCCTTGGTAGGGAAGAGGGAGAAAAAGGGAAAGGGCAGAAGTAACCACATGGTGAGGTGTGGTAGAGAGCTAGTAAGTTGAAATTGGGTAGAAATCCAGAGGAATTTAAATTTAAGGTATATTAATAGTCAAAATATAAAGACTGAATATGGCTTGTCTTGCAAAAAGCCCATTTTTCAGACCAGACTGCGCTACAAACTTGAGTCCTGCTTGCTGTTCTCAGCTGTTAATTGGTATTGCTTTGTTTATGACATAGTAACTGGCATCATCTTATGCTAGCATGGGAGAGGTGAATAGGTTCTTGCAGTTCATTTGAAGTCTTATTCTGGCAGGGAGCAGAGTGACCACAACACACACAGAAGAAACTGAAGTATGCTTCATAGGCTAGAGTGCTTATATACCTGTGATCTTGCTGACATTATATATGTAGCTTATACTCAGTTGCTTTTTTATCTTCATACCATGCTCAGAAGCCTGACATCAGATATCAACTGCTTTTCAGCTAGATTTGCATTCATTTGCTCTGTTCTGCTCACCTCCCAGTGACAGGCGCACACAATTTTGGGTATCTTATCTAGAGAAACCTTTGGGGCCCAGCTCCTAACAGAACAACAGCCCATGATCTCCCTATGCATCAGCTCTTTGTATGAACTCATTCCCTCCAATTTGCCTAGGAACAAACACTGCAACTGAGCTCAAATACTTGGCATCCCAATGCACTGACTGCTTGGGTGCAGACCATATGTGAAAAAACAACGCTCTCATAAAAATTGTATTCCAGTACCCAACTGCTGTAAAACTTCCCACTCGGTGCTCCAGTGTGGAAAGACCGGACTATCTGTCACTCTGTTCATTTCCAGGTGTGCTGAACTCTCTGGGGTAATATTTAAATCAGCTGAGATTTCATACATCAAAGATGAGGATACATAATTCAAGAGGAGCCACTGAGATAAAACAGTAGCTGTAAAAAATACGGCGTGTTGGTGGTGCCTGGTTTAGCATGTCAAAGAGGGGGCACTGCTGGCAAGGAGCCCGCATGCCGCCGGCACCGGAGCAGGTCATGTGGCAGAGCAGGCACAGCCACTGTAAGCTTCACAGGAACACAGCCACCGAGCAGGTCTGACACTGTGCAAGTACCGGGTTGTAAGGCACCCTACAGGAAAAAACAGCTGTGAGGCACAGAGCACAAGGCACTTAGGCCTAGTGTCCCTTGGCTATAGTCATCACAAGCTAACAACCTCTTTCAAAAACTTTACACAGGTGGTAGGTGTCCCACCGAGATAAATTACCTACTTTCAGCTGCTGAACAGATGGGCAGGGAAGTGAAATTTTACTTTGCTCATTCCCAGCAGTAACTAGCAAAGATGATCTCGGCTGCTGCAGGATTACTTTTCGATAACCACACACCTGTGAACAGTCCATGATTCCATTAGAAACTACATAAGGTCATTAATACACTACAAAATAAGGCAGGGCACTTAACAACTCAAGAAACTGATGCTAAGTCTCTCATTCCCATACTCTTCAGAATATACTCTAGGCTGAGAGAAGCCAGAAAGTGTACAGAGAGGGACCTCAACAGGCAGGAGAAGTGGGTTCACAAGCATCTCACAACATGCAACAGCAGGAAATGCCTGGTCCTGTAGTTGGGGAGGAATAACTCCAGGCACTCGCACATGTCAGGTTTGACGGGCTGGAAGGCAGCTTTGCAGAGAGAGACCAGGATACTTGCTGTCCTGGTACACAAAATCCCTGAACAGAAGCCAGCAAAGGCCAGAACTGCTGGAAGGTTGAGGGAGTTGACCCTCCTTCTCAACTCAGCACTGGTGGGACACAGCTGGACTGCTGTATCCTGTACCTGTATAAGAGACATGGACCCAATGAAGATGATTAAGGCTTTGATGTATCTGACACAAAAGTAAAATGTGAGAAAGCTGGGACTGTTCAACCTGGAGCAAATGCAGCTCAAAGGTGATCTCACCAATGGGTATAAATACTTGATATTGGGAGGAAAGAAGATGGAGCCAGGCTCTTCTCTGGAGTGACCAGTGAAAGGACAAGAGGTAACGGGCACAAATTGAAATACAAGAAATTCCATTCAAATGGAAGTAAAAAGGTTTTCTTGCTATGTAGGTGGTTGAACATTGGCACAGACTGCCCAGAGAGGTTGTTCATCAACACAGACCAAAAGGGCAAAGACTGACTACCAAGGGCTGGACACTGACCTACCCCCCATGCAGTGCAGGCATGATACAGACAGGGAAGCTTAAAACACCAATGCCTGCAAACCAGGAATCTCCAGAAACCAATCCAAACATTAACCAAGGAGTTCTGCCCAGAAAAGTTTGCAACTCATGTAAACCAGGGTTATGGGAAACCTGAAGATATATTTAAACAAGGGTTTTCCCTCCCTTTCCCACATGCTCCACCAAATCACTTGCAACTATTCACATGGAAGTTGATCATAGAGTAGCCCAAACGCCATACCCATTTTTTTCTTTTTTAATAAGATGGTAATAGGCACACTGTAAAAAACTTAACAAAAAATAGTTTGCGTATCTGCCCTTTAAGCTTGCAAATATTTTCCTGGCAGAAGTCCTGAGCTAACTTTACAGCAAGATCTCTCAAAGGAAACAGAACTTTAAAAAAAAAAAAAACCAAACTCAAAAAAATACACTACATACACTACAAAATGAATGTGACCCAGGGACTTACCCTTCTATGCAACAACACGATCAGAGTGCACAGAGACAGTGAAGTCCGCAGGGCGTGAAATTAAAATTTTCACACAGATACAATGAAGTAATGATACAATGTTACAACCTTGGCACAAAAATCTTCTGGTTTGAGTAAAGTCAATGTCATGTGATGTTACGGTTTGTGCACTGGTAGAAAGGGTCTGCTGCTAAAAAGTTCATAACAAAACAGAAGAAGCAAAAGCAAGAAAATTGTACAGCTAATTACAATAGACCTGTACATTCTAGTGATCCAGACATCCCTTAAGGTGCTCATCACAGTCGAATCTGGCTGTCAGTGCAGGCTGAGTTAAGAAAACACACTTTTCTTTCATGTCTAGAAATCTAGATGCTGAGAGGCCATTAGGAGATAAGAAAAAGACTGGCAAGGAAGGGGGAGGGAGAGAACAACTCTCTTATGAGGTCAGTTTGTTGCCTACAAACGAGGTAGATATACAGGTTCAAAATTCCAAGCATATGGATAAGAACAGGGACGCACAGAGCAATTAACAGAGTCAAGCAGAAGCTGGGATGAGCAGCAGCTGGAGCACTGTTAAAGTCCTTCTAGGAATTGCTTCACCTGTTACAGTAAAAAGAAAAGGCAGTGCTGGAAGAACACTGGCTCCTCAGCAAGGACAAGGTCATCAGAACAAGAAAGCAGCTTGAAAAATTCTGGGCAGAGCCAGGCACAGGGGCACAGACACTTTAGAAGACTGTTCCACATCAGACACCTGCAAAGCAAGCAACCTTCGTACTGCGGATCCAGCAACACAGTCCCACAGGAAATCACCAGAAAATCTGCAGGAAGCAGGAAACATTTTATTTCTAAGAGTATAGAAAAGTCTCTCACAAATCATAAAGTTGCTTGTACATTAGGATGTTTCACAGAGACCCAACAGACTGACAGACATGCATGTATTCTATAAAATATATTTACAGGTCTGAACTATGGTGGGGGAAGAATCGGAATTCAGTAATCCTGCTCATCTCAAACCACTATTTTGTGATCACAAACACAGAAGTTAACACATGTAAGAACTATTGGCAATGAATTTCCAGTAACCCTTCTGGAAATGTAACAGAGAAAGTGAGTCTAACAGTGCAAAGGTCATTCCTTACAAGACATGTTTCTCATCTTACTGATCCAAGACGGTACACACAGAGAAACATACAGCCAAATGTGACTTAATAAAAACTTCAAGTCTTCAGCTTATTAATTTTTTTAAAATTTTTCTCATTTCATTCCAGTGATTTCATTAGGTTAGACTTCTTCATCTTTATTATAAAATAATCAGAACTGAAATGTTTCAATAAACCCAATTTCTGTTTTAAGTAGTAAAAGATGATTCAACGCAGATGAAGCAAAAACGAAAGTTAAAAGTACAATGGCATTAGAGGCTTTGGGAATATACTTTAAAAGCTGTTAAATACATAAATTATATATTAGTAATCCAAAATGTCTTTGATTGGTTTTTGCAGAAAAAAAAAGAACTGTATCAACAATTTTTTTCTTTAGAATAATAGAATAGTTTGGGTCAGAAGGGACTTTTAAGGGTCATCTAGTCTAATCCCCTGTAATAAGCAGGGACATCTTAAACTAGGTAATTTTCACTATGTTCTCCACCTGTATGGAACAAAACAAAATATTTCAAAACTTACAGGTGGGAAGAAACAAACATGAAAAACAACACATAAATCACCACCATTAAAAGAGAGACAGCTAACTTAGTACAGGGTAGAAACAAACACAGATTATTTTCAGTAAAAGGTTTAGTTCTCCATCATATTTCCAAATGATTTCCCTCCCAACACACACAGACTAAAAGAAATTTTTTTTTTTTTTTTTCCCCTCAGAGGGAAAGTACCATCCCAAAACAAATAAAAATTAACGTACATGGCCCCAAACTACTGGGGAGATAGAAACATGTTGCATTGAGAAATTTAAATGTTAAATATAATCAGGATCTACAATTAAATAAATGGTGAAAAAAACCACCAAGATACTGTTTTCCTAAACGATTATCTAAACGTTGAAGAGATAGCTTCAGTGCTCTAGTCACAGCCCATCACAAAGCCAAACTTAACAATGATCAGTAGCACATGGTTTTGAAAAGGAAATGTGGCCTAGGAAGAAAAAAGTCACACCTGCAGTAAAAACTGGTGCACTCAGCTTGAACAAAGATCTGTAACCAGAGACTACAACATCACCTTTGTTTCCTTCAACTCTGTACCTGAAAGCTAAAGGCATCATCTTACATGATTCAGGGTTCCCCAAAGTTAAGCTTACAAAATAAAAACATATTCAGTTCAGCAGTTCCAAGTTCAATATTCTTTACACTGAAACATCACCATTACTTGCCCTGAACAAATGTGGATGATACCTTGGCACTTTCATTACCCTATCCAGGAAAAATCAGGGCCCAAACCTTCTGTTATTATGTCCTATTGAACTCATGACAGATATGCAACATTGTATGATTGAGACATAAGCCCATGGGTTTTTCCCAATCAGAAACATCTTCACAAGGATGATAAGAGACAATATTTATTTGAAAACAGACAGCTATTTAAAAATCATTATTATAATCCATATATTAAGGATGACTTTAAGAAGCTGTATAAATTAGAGAAAATGACAATAACAATTTTGAAATACGTGGAGTTAAGAAACACAATAATGATAAAAGGTTAGGACATGAGCTCACTGCTGGTATCTGTCTTTATTTACATCCTCTGAATGTGCCATCTCACAACTCCGCCTGATGCCCGCCAGTTTTTCCAGTAGACAAGACAATAAAGAATTGTTCTCTACTCATTTTCTGCAGGTCTTTTGATTTTATTAAATTCTAACAGTATCCTAAACTTAGCCACCTCTTTTCCAAGCTGAAGAGTCCTAGTTGTGCTGTTCATTCCATAAAAGCTGTCACACATCTGGGAGCCATCCATTGCACTGCCCAGATGTGTCAACCAATACACAGTAACCATTACTGAGCAAAAATTTGCTAGAGCAGTCTTTCACTTCAGAAGTGGAAACAATATAAAAATGAGAAAGCTTGTTAAAAATAATAGTCATACTAGGGCTCCAAAAATGGAGATTCAACCTATGGAGAAAGACTTCAGATGGATGAAAAGGAACCTTACCAGTTTAAGTGAAACCTGTCATCTAGTAAGGTCTAAATAAAGAAAATAGAACAAACAAATTGCTAGTTAAAGGAAAGAAAAAAAATACCACAAACCCACAAAACCAAACCCCACAAAGAATTCCAGCCAAAGACTAAAGGTTATTCTGCTGAAAGCATCAGGTCCAATAACAAATCCTGGTTTTAAGTATATAAAATATACAAAGTTTAAGTTAAAGCTAGGAGGAAATGAAGTTACAAAGGAACAGGATGATAAAGCCACAGCAGAAAAGCTCAATGAGATGAACATACAGTCACCATGTGGGAACTTACGAAGTTTCTGAAGCTACAGAAGACACGGTGAAAGACCTGTTTGAAGCTGAAATGTCCTGCAAATAAATTACAGAACAAATCTGCATGAATTAACAATAATGAATTGCTGGGATCAGCTGGTACTCACACAGACTTCTGAAGGAGCTCAGGTATGAAACAGCTGAACTATTAACTCTAGCATGTAACTAAGTGCCTAAAACTGCTTCAGTTCTGGGTAAATGCAGGTTTGTTTGGGTTTTTTTAAGTGATCTGGAAAGATGCAGAAATCTACAAATAAAGAGGTCTAATGTTTCAAACAACCAGATTGATAGAAATTATAATAAAGAATCAATAAACTTGACATATTGGCAGAGACTTAATATAAAGTCCTCATTCACTGGGGACCTCTACAAGATTCGTAAGATTATTATGCCTCTAATAAAAGGAAAATACAGTTTATATAGTCTATCTGGAGTTCCAAAAGCCCTCCAGCAAATCTATTACCAAAGACTTAAATGCTGACATAAACTAAGAGAAAAATCCATTAATGGGTAGATACTGGTTAAAACTCAGGAAAATAAGAGAAAACATTAAAACTGGCCTGTTATAAAGTGGCCAGAGAGGTCACCAGTGGAGCCTCACAGAAATTTGTTAGAGCCTGAACTCTTTAATGCATTCACAAGTTGACTAGAGAAAGGACAAAAAAGGAAGAGACTTTTGCCGATGATACCATGCTATTCATGGTCGCTCAAAGAAAAACTGTATGTCTTTATTGGGGCAGAAAACTAGAATATCACAAAGGCTTAAAAAAGTACATTAAAAACTGGAAATGGGGCAACTCAGACACTATAAAGCACTGGTTACCGTCCTTAAGTGACAGAGAGGCAGGAACTTATTTTTGAAGCAGGCAACTCATCAGCTGGAAATAACTGATGAAGTAACTGAGAAGACAGAGCTGTGTCTGCCTGCTGAGACCCTCCCCTGGTGCATGGCACTTCTGACTGGTAGGGATGGGACAGGACTGGTGCAAGGCCCTGCTCAGACCTAAAATCACTGCAGTACCACAGTCACCGGTGTTCAAGTCACAGGGCGTCACCAGGTCACAACCATTCAAAACAGGACTCTGCAAAGAAGCCAAACTTCCACCACCACAGTTTTTATTGAACATGTTACCACATCACAAGCTCATGTGCTGCTGAAACAGATGCTGCATGTTCACAAGCAGGCATACAGACTCCCTCTCCCAGAGTGGAGGGCTGTATATCTTTGATGCCTAAGCCCTTTGATTTATACTGCACGCATTAAAAGTATATGAATAATCAGGGCAGTGACCATGCAGCACACACGTTAACCCTGCATTTGCCTCCAATCCATAATGAAAATATGAATGACAAACAACTTATTTTTAGTTCAACATATCCAGCTACAAGAGGAGTAAGGTGTCAGTGCACGTTACTCCAGGCTTATTTTGCAGCTCACGGGATAACAGGTATCACCAAAAGGATATTTAGCTGGTTCTAAAATAAATCATAAAAGGAACTGAGGGTAACTACCTCAGTTGTCTCAAGATAAGCAAGACAAATTCCACCCTAACTACACCATCATCACAGTTAAACACCATTATTGCATGGATCAACCAAGCACTGAGACATGCTGTGGCAAGATCTTGCCCTAAGGAGTTGACAGCCTGAAAGGCCCAGGAAAGTGAAGGAGAGAAGAAAAAGGGAATTTACTAACACATATTGGTGGAAGGACGGCAGAGACATCTTTTGGGATATAGGCTTCTTAAAGTAAGATGCAATTATCCTGCATATATTATTCATCAATTCCTCCCATCTCAAAAATAAAACAAACCTCAAAAAAAACAAGAGGAAATGCCTCTGAAAGAGGAGAAATTACTACAGTACTAAGAACTGAACAGTTGCTTAGAGAACCATGAAGACAGGAATCAAGACTGATCTTACCTTGCCAAGCTCTGTAGAAATTGCCATCACAGTAATTCTAAAAAAGCTTTTAAAAGTACAAGGCAGAACACTTCAAGCTATCAGTACAGGAAAAAGAGACAGTAAAATAATTTTTTTTGACAAAGGAGTAGAGGAAATACAGAGGAACCTGAAAATATTTTGAGGCTGTTTTCATTGCTGTGATTACAAATGCAAACAAGAATCACATCCAATGAACTAACATTCTCTTAAGATTTAACGTGGTATTTGAGAAACTGCAAATGCACATGGGGAAAAATTGTAAAAAATAGCAATTAAAATAACAAAGAAAATGATGCAAAGAGTTAAGTCAGTTTCATAACATGATTTGTACTCTATTTTCCATTGCTTATTATTACTTTCAAACTACAATCAAGTTATTGCCATACCACTGAATGATGGAAACCTTGCCAACTACTTCAAAACTGACACGTTTTCTGTTGCACTGAGCATTCCCAGAAGACATTTCCCCTCATTTTAATACAAAATCCTGTCAGATCCATGGAGCTGAAAAAAAAAAAAGTGTAAAGGATATGTAGCTGTAATAGACCTCCCCCAACTAGAGTCAAGTTTGGAATAAAAGACGATCAAAAAAGACTCAAAGATCCAGTGCTAGATTAATGCAAATATCTGCTTGTCTGCAAGTGTACTTTTTGATTAAACTGGCATACATCAAGTACAATTAGAAGGGTTATTTATAACTAAGAAATACATAATTCTGCATTTTAATGAGGGTGACAATTACAGCCAACAGTTGGTAATTAACATTAATCCTTTTGCACTGTGAATCAGAATTTCTCAATATGATTTTCATTGTCAGCAATGGACACACAGAAACTGTTATTGCAAAGTAGCTATTAGGTAGGCTGCTTTGACACAAATAGGTGTTCCTGTTACACACAGTAAAGAAAGAAGCCAATGACGGGTTAAATTTGATAACCTCAGATGTAAGTACAGAATGTCACTTCAAAATTTACTTGATGTCTACAACACAAAATATAATCAAGGCTTATCATTTTCATGGCCGAACCCAATTCCAAGTTTCCCAAGAGCCAGGCTTCAGAGGTGAAATCTGATTTCAACACAAGCTTGAAATCTCCCGTTGTTAAATTTGGTTTAGATCCCAGCCCTGGGTTCACATCTGCATTTTCCCCCCGAGACTTCAAATCTTTCAGTGGCTGTAACCAAGCAGAGCAGATAAGGAGGAGCATTTGCCCAGGCTGTATCAGTTTCCAAAGCAAAGCTCTCAAGAAACTACTAAAGACAAGAAGAATCACCACTGAAGGATTTGCAACTGTGGCAAAACCTTATTGCAAATTCTTTCCCTAAGCAGGTTATCAATAAAATTTTGGTTCTCAAACCCACTGAATTTTAAATCCCAATCTTCCCAAATTGCTCTAACTTATTGCTATTCACTAAGTAAAAATTTCTCTGTACATAAGTTCCATGTCTATAACAAATGTTGAACTTACTAAACACTTCTGTTTCTGATATCTGTAATCCTCAAAGAGATGATTTAGATTTGCTGTGTGGGTCCTTCCAAAAGAGAAAGTATTTCTGTTTTAGCCTCTCAGCTGTTGCCTTTGCAGCCAGAAGCAATAGAAAACTCTTTTCATACTGGTCTTTAATAGGAAAAGAGACCTGGTCCAAATCCTATCTGAGGCACAAGATCACAATGCAGCCAGTAAATTAAGCCTCTAGAAGAGTGCTGAGGTGTTCACCACCTGGGTCAGGCAACTGGAGGGGGATCAGTGTCAGATATGAGTAAATGAGAAGGCAGAAAAGGAGAACTCTGAGCCATAAGCCAAGAAACCTACAATGCACTTCTTACAAAGAGCTCTAAAATTCACATTTATTTTTTAAGTATGAGATAGATGGGTTATTTCTACATACAGAGGTGCCCAACTAAAATCAAGATAAGTGATATTAATGTCCTATGGTCAGTATTATTGAACCTCGAAAGCAATAAAGTATGAGTCGATAAATATTACATTTGCAACATAGTTAACATTCTTCTACTGTCTCTGGCACTTATTACACATTGTAACCGCAAGTCTACAATACATTATTCATATTTGGGGTGTCACTGAGTGATGGATTGCTGTAAGAGAGGCTGTCCTTTAAATAAATCAACAAATAAAAATGCAAATGTTAACATTTTCAGCCACAACTTTTTCCATCTTGAATGGGGAATGAAAATTTCACATTATATCGACAGCCAGCAGAGAGAACAATTAACAACCTACACTCTGAATAAGAGAGATTAATTTGCCAACGTCTGGTTTTGTCACTTGCATATGGAATTACATTGGACTTTTTGCACTGCTGGCTTTCTCGGGGAGCAGGCAAAACTAGCGTCTCCTACAACATTCAGAAATTAACTCACCACCCCACTCCAACCACACTTTTAATCTCTTTAAATGTTCCATAGTTAAATCTAGAATGAAAGTTTTCTGCTCCTTCTGAAACCTGAGTGGTGTCTGATTCTAAGTGCAAAAAAGCAGTTCTATTTCTTTGGCAGTGCTTGCTTAGACTCTGAAGTATAAGGAACTTCAGAGACCATCTTAAGTTGATATCCATATTTAAGCATCCCAAATGCAAAGATGTGAAAATCAACCACCACATAAGTAAGACAAAAGCTTGAATCTCATCACTGTCCTATTTCCTAACAATCAGCACAACAGATTTATGCTAGACTATTCCAGTGTGCATTATTAAGTATATAGTTCTGCACATTATATTTTACATCAGATATTAATTTGCTTAAAAGTCCCTGAATACACATTCACCTGAGATATGCTGGGCAACCGGGTAAATAGTTTTGTTTTTAAAATGTCCCTAAACACAAATTTACACAATACAATCTGTTTATAAGAACTCCAACAGGCCACTGTAGTCTAACAGATAATAATACAGCTCAAATACAGCATTCATATTGCAAGAACTTCTAAATCACTTCTTTTAATGCCTACAAGAAACTTCGCTCCAAGACAATGCATTCAGCAAGTATGAAAGCTTTGATTTGAAACTGCAACCAAAAAACCACAGACTAAAAGCTGAAATCCCAGACTATCACACAGTCCCTTAATTCACCTAACTGTTCTTAAATTCACTTTGTCCAAAGTGAAAAATGCTACAGGAGAGATATCTGTTTCCATGGTGAGCAGAACAAACTTTACCTGTGCCTTTTTAAATGCTCAATTTCTGCAGTGTTATAGGACTTACTGTGCCAAACTCAACACTACGTGGGGAGAGCCTAACAATTGCAACAGGGCTGTAATCAAATTAAATGGTATTTCAGAATGTACAATTTATAGATTCCTTTTTTCCCCCAAAAATAGCTGAATACTTTAATTTAGAGCAGTTTCACTTCTGTATGCAACACAACATTTGTTTTGCTGAAATCAGTACCTGATTGTAGTTAAGATGTAGTTTATGTAAAAACTTCTTCACTACTAAATGAAAGCATAAATATGCCACTACTTCCCCTGTCCAGCTCCCCTTCAGTTCACCAGAAACACAGACTCTCTCTTCTAGGCAAACACCAGTTATGAAAAAATGTACCTGATCACTAAAAAGGTAACATTTAACACAATCAGAGTAACCATCCTTCAGGAACAAACCTACTCTTCCAAATTTGCCCGGCCCCAATCATGCCTGTGATATTTTTTCCCAAATATAGTGGCTTTGGTTTAGATAAATAAGTACATGGAGTAGAAAAGTTTTCCAGACCTGCTGTGAACGTAATTTCAAGGGCCTCATGCAGGTGTAGACACTTGGCTTAAGAACACTGGATAACCAAACTTGCAGTGTTTGGCTGTGTTATGGAAGGCAGCGACAGGCATGCACAGAAGCCTGACA
Organism: Corvus hawaiiensis; assembly: GCF_020740725.1. Taxonomy (NCBI): domain Eukaryota; kingdom Metazoa; phylum Chordata; class Aves; order Passeriformes; family Corvidae; genus Corvus; species Corvus hawaiiensis. Next base: position 17,441,145 of record NC_063255.1, on the reverse strand, counting down.
GGCAAACAAATTCACACTATTAGCCCATCTCCAGAGGCCAGACAAGGAAATGCTGGGGTTTTCTTTTTCTTTCAGAGATATAACTGAAATCACCTTGTGCACACTAGTTTTGCAAGTCTGGTCCTTTTACAGCTCTAGCACTAAGGCTCTCAAGGTTTACATCTACTTTCGAGGGACACTTATTTCTTGTTCATGACATGATTCATTCCAAGACAGAGAAGAAAGTAGGACTGCAGCAATTCTTTCTCAAGCAGGAGGTATCTGTAACACACTGAAGCCTCCAGTTGAGCCCTGCCAAGGCAGGCTATCACGCCAACACATCTTCTACCTGCCATGCCTGCTTACCCAGCCAGCCCTTCCCAGAAGCTGTGCTAGCACCCTGATGCCTCTCGCTGCCAGGGAGCTTCTGTCGCTTTCCAACACCTTCTCTCTGGCAGGCTTTCCACTGCTGCTGCTGCCGGGTGCCAGGGTTTGTGCTAGTTAAAGCTGGCACAAACACGAGTTGAATCTAGTCCTATAAATTTAAATAGTCAAAAGTAATTAGGTTTACACGTACTGCTGAATAAATAAATTTGCTCTTAGGCTAGGGCTTTGTGTTGCAAGTTTCAGATCCGTGCCAACTGTTATGGTTAAGCTGTTAACCCCCCCAAATCACAGATCATAATGAACATGCTGACAAACCCTTACTTTAGTGGCACAAAAGCAGCAATAATTCTCAATATTGATTAATTTAGTTAGTTAAACCTGCAGTCTAAGCTTATAACCATTCAGTGATAAATTGAGACTGACCTGCTGCCCAAGCAGGTTTTTTGATGAAGGATAGAATCAGCTTTAGGTCTCCCCAGAAATACTTGTCCATTTACCATTTTCAATTACAGAAGGCCAGGAGTAAGGGAAAGCACAACATGGCTGTTTAACCTAGTGAATTATACCTACAGCACCAATGGTGAGAAAGAAAGGGAAGAAGCATGGGAGAAAGTGCCTAGAAATACAGGATTTTTCATCAACTGGTAAAATAATACTTTAAGGATGACAGCTAATCAGACTCTTTTTACTGATTGCTTTACCTGATATGATTTCTAACAGCATATTTCAACAAATATTTTACTCCCCTCTGTGGAAAAGAATAGACCATCAATCCTCTTGAATAAAATTTCTTTTTCTGAGCAGTCATCATATGATGTGCATAATTATATCTACTCCTCAGTGTTTGAATGGAATCTCAACTTAGCACTATTAGACACTACCAGGCAGTATCTCTACACACACTTTATCTGCTATGACTGCCTTGCAAAGGTAACCATTGCTTCTAAGAGAAATGCTTAGGCAATCTTGTGGTTTCTGTTAGTTTAAACATACAGCTACTTGTGGGAAACAGCCCAATCTAAGTCAGTTCTTAAATCCTCCAAGAATTATCATCCTTTCCATCAGAAGAGAAAAAAAAAGTGTTTCCATAGCAAGTAAGTACAAATTTGTCAATATTGATAGCAGTTTCTCACCTATTATATATCGCAAGTTCTCGCAGAAGATAGAAATAAACTGCCAGCTGCTGCCAAGAATACAGGGATGATATCAAGCATACATTTTCCAAGTCCACTGGGCCAAGAGAAGATTAAATCTGACTCTAGCCCTCTCATCCTCCAAGAAACATTTAACTCTTCTCATGAACGACTGCACATTCCTGTTATGCCACTGCACTGTTATCTAACTAGCGGTATAAAACACTCCAAGTTCATATTTCAATCTGCTTGTATTTTGTTGCTTAACTAAAGATTTTATTATGAGAAAATGTGGGATATGATAAAGAAAAGCATGGATTGTACACTGTACTTCTAGGCATTTACCACTAGAAATGTAATCCTGCCTAAAGAAGGCAAGTTGTTTTCAGACTCGTAAGTATAACAACAATGCTGCTTTCAGTTTTTTCATTGGAACAGAAGTGATAATGCTGCTTTTCCAGTGCATTTAGTGCAGATATATAGTATAATCAGGAATTGCTGACTTAATGTGATTTTGTTGCTTGTCATTAAACATAAAATAACTCTCACAACAAAACATTCTAAAAGAAATGCCATTTGATAAAAATGGGGGGGGGGGGGGGAGGAGGCAGGCAAATGCAGAGGGATTAAAATCTTCAAGTGGATGTAAAACCTAATGGGGTTAACACTGTCAATTCAAATTATGTACAAAGGTGTAAATAATGTGTCAGGACTTGCAACATAAAATACTTTCTGCTCAAAATCTAAGTAAAATTAATATGTTAGAACTTGGCATATTCTTGCTTTTCTTATTCTAACATGCAACTTAAGGCTTACTATAAATGTCAAAAGGATATGGTAGGTTTTAGTTTATATTATTCGGCTTGTGCTAATATGAAACATCACAGAAATTCAGTCACTTCTCTGCATCTAGGAGAATTTGATGGTTGTGTTTGCAGAATCTTAAACCAGAGATTACCCAGCAGCTTACCGTGAAGGGTCATGCTGAATCAGTGATATGGCTGTGGTTGCAAGCGCTTTGCTGCTGCCCATCAACCCAGGAGATATGGCTGCATCTTTCCTAGGTCCTGAAGTTGTCCCTGTGGAATGAAGTGAAGACAAGCCAGGCATCAGGAGCTAGCGATTTTGGAATAGATGTTTCTCAGTTCTGCATTATTATAGAACATTGGGATGAAAAACTGAAACAGTTTTTGAGTGACAAATATACACAGAGAAAGTACAAAGAGCTCATCAGTCAACAGTACTATGGACAACATCCATTTCAGGACCATGCAGAATCAAATCTGTAGAATAAGACACACTCTACAGCCTCCATCTTACTGCCCAGAGTTTGACAGAGTTGCACTGTTATAATTTCTTAAGTGGCCCACAGGATTCAGCTTGTTTCACAGATGCAGTTCTCATGACGTGCTATAAGACGTTCGTTCTCCAAGTGTAAATATCACTATAACAGTATTTTCGTTTAAATAAAATAGAACTAAGAGTCCATTCCTTCTTCCCACCTCCAAATAGCTCTTGAATTACAAAATAATCTAGGTTTACAGGTGAAGTTTGGAGGCCATGTAGTTCAATCCTCCATTCAAACGGCATCAACGGCTTTCAGGCTACTTGTCACATTAGGTGCTGAATGTCTCCACTGATAAAACCTCTCTGGGCAACTCCTCTGGTCCCACTGTTTGACCACCCTCATAGTGAAAAATGTTTTCTGTATAGCTAATCAGAATTTTCTGAGTTGTGTCTTTTCCCTGTTGTCTCTTGAGCAGCTGATGATGACTTCCAAGAAGCCTCATTCCCTCTTCCCTACACCCTCTTCTAAGGCAGCTGAAGCAAGAAGGAAGATCCACGATGAATCATCTCTTCTTACGGCTGAATGAACTCAGCTTTCTTAGCCTCTCCCAGTTCCTATGCTTCAGCCCCATGGTTGTCCTGGCTGCCTCTGCCAGAGTTCCTACAGTTTGTACTGTTGTCCATGCACTTTGGAGTCCCAGACTAGACACACTGCTTATGGACACAGTCTCACAGAGCTGACTGGGGGGGGAAGTGTCATTTCAGCACTCTGATGACCACAATTGTGCGATTATGGCCCAGGAAGAGGCTCTGGTACTCCATCACAAAGGCACATCACTGACTCATTGCTGTTCAGCAGGACATCCCGTTCTTTTCTGGCAAAACTGCTTTCAGGATTGTCCTGCTACAGGAGATCAGTTCAACCCAGTTGAAGGATCTGGCATTTCCCTTTGCTGAACCTAAACAGGGTTCTGTCAAACCATTTTCCCAACCTGTTAAGGTCCCTTGAATACTGTGCCCTGTTCTCCAGCACACTGACTACTTCCCCAAGCCTGCAAACTTGCTGAAGGTGCCCAGGCTGTTGATGTTAAGCAGCTAACCACTATGAACTGGCTGCCAGCTGGACTGAAGACAACCCTTGAAGGCTGCTGGTCCAGCCAATTTTTCACTTGCTCACCTGAGAACTGAGTTTCATTGATCAGATTTAGTAAGACAAATAGCATACAGGTAAACGAGAGGTAAAGGGCAATAGGAAAATTTGGAGCTACCTGATCTACCAACAACAGCCTGTGGATTGGGGCTTTTTTAAGCTACCCTAATTAGTTGTGTGCAACCAACATCACTTAACTAAAGAGTTATTATAGGGAAAACTAAATATCAGCAAAAATTGAAGTCAAACCAGTGTTTATCTCTTTATGTAACCCTATGATGACCAAATATTTCTCGGCTCTGTGAACACCAGCATTATCTCTCAGCCATGCTGAAACATGAAGCAACACAAAGCTGTAATTCCAGCTTCAGTGCAAAATTTACAGATGTCCAAGGAATTATTTAAAACACTGCATTGATCTAAGAGTTATGCAAATATATACAATTTAGTAAACTCACACATTTTAAGATGCATTTTAGGGAGGCTAACAAAAAATGGGCTATCACTCTTTTAGAATGAACTGTGCTTCAGTACCATGCAGTGAAAAAATCTTGCCTAAGAAAGAGTTAATTATCAGTGAGGGAAGTCTTGGAACTATCATGGGGATATATGCTGATTGTGTGTCCCTGGTAACTTGATAGTGTGCCAATCCATGATGAGAAGAGTGGGTATGCATATAAAGACTGGAAGCCTCTTGCTTAGAGTTCTGACTTCATGAACGAATAGGAGATATTTAGAAATCACTTCATGTGACAGTGGAATGAGGCAGCTGGATTTTAAGAAACTAATACCAAAGTAATAAAAACCTTGTTAAGATGGGAGAAAATATTCAATTGCTAATTCAAGAAAGGACTGGCACACCGTCAACATACTACATCCGCAGAAAACGAGACGTATTTCTGTGAAGAAAGACAATATATGGACTCAGAAGTGGCCAACCCAGCCTCAAAGACCCAAGTTTGAAAGTATTACCAGAGCTTGAAACAGAAAACAAGAAAAGGAACTCAGCAGGAATTTACTGAGGCTGTTAGGCTGCACAGACATAAAGCAGGAGCATCAAGAAACCCCAAATAAATGTATATCTAAAAAAAAAAAAAAAAAAAGTTTAAAAACACATCTTGGAAAAAGCATGCAAGTCTTTTGAGGGAAAAGAAACACTCAGGAACAAGCAAATATATAAAGATGATTAAATCAATAATATTTCCCAAAATGTCCAAGCTACTACTAATTTTAAAATATATTATGAGAAAAAAATCAAGGAAGGGAAAATTGGCAAGTAGAGGATAATGAAGACCTTGTTGATGTATAATACCTGCCTACATAAAGCTGATGAAAAGAAACTACCAGGGGAAAAAAAAAGATACAAAGTCTTTAGTCTGAAGGATATATATTTCAGGGCTAAGGGGAATTAGTTAATGAATTTATGAAGTGACTGGTAATTATTTATGAAAAGTCATAGAGAACTGGGGTGATACAAATGACAGCAAATTAATTAGATTGCAGGTGTTAGAAGACAGTATGAGACTGGAGACATTGCAGATGATCTAGAGAAGCAAGAAACGTGGAAAAAGAATAGACACATTTACCCCTGGAAAAGACAAAAAGCTCTTGCATAGTGTGGTAATTTAAATCCTGACACCAATGGAAAGAACCTGGAGCAGCAAAGAATCGCAAAAAAAAAACCTAGACATGAGCTTGCAAGGCAAGCTACCCCTAAAGCAATTATAAATGCCTCCAAAATGGTAATGTGAAGAATACTATTTTCAATTTGGCTAACTTGGTACAAGAATGATTTAAAATAGATAAAGATTCATTTGAGAAAACTCAAACAGCCATATATTTCTGCTTGAAAAACAGACAACTAAAACACTCTGAAATGGGGAAATACAGCAGTCTCTATTTTAAAAGTGTAAACACTAAGAATGAAGAAATATGGTTGAGGCTGGTTCAAGCAGCAATGGAATGAAAGTAAGCAATGGGAAATCTAGGTTGATAATCATAAAAGAAATCTTTATGACTTGAATAAAAGTAATATTCATAAGACTTAGCATTTATATAGTACTTCACATCTTCAAAGCACTTCACTAATATTAACTAATTGCTCTATTCAATTGTAGGGAAGAGTCTTCCCTCAAGGGAAGAAGTTCAAGATCCTGAATCCCTAAGAAGCTACATTAGAAAAACTACTGAAAAACAAACACTATCTAGAGAAATCAGCCCCTGGAAAAGTACAGGGCTAAAATGAGCTAAAATCATTTGCCTTCTCTGGCATTTTCTTTCACACATGGAAAGGAAACTATGAATGCTATACAACATCATGGAGATATTATGTCCAACAAGAAGAAATAAAGGGAAAAATAGTTCTTTCATTTCAATGCAGAGATGTTTCAGAAAGGGTTCATAAAGAAGAATACTTTAAACAGAAATGGAAAGAATTGTCCAGTACTGCACAGTGCAATGGATGTACGTTTCCCAGCCCCACAGCAAAATTTTCCAGAGGAGAAAGGAAGAGAAACACACACTTCTGTATTCCAGTGCTTTTTAACTAGACAAGTTGTTAGATTTTAGTACACATTGACATAGCTGGTGGTGCCACCAATAAAAACAATTTACTGCTGAAAGGATCTAAGACTTCAGGATTGCTTCAACTGCTTAAAGTTTTGCTGGTAAAACTAGAAAAGTCTGACTACCAAGACACAAACACCTGCTAAAGCACAGGAATAAAAACTAAGGAGCAAGCAGAAACAGAAGACAAAAAAGCAACAGTGAGGGAATAAAAACTGATTGCCTAAGTTGATCCAGTGAGTTTCTACCCTGAAAAGAGAGCAGAAGTGACCCTTTCCACTCCAGGAGGTGAAGGGACCACATTATCAATGCTCTTCTCCCCATTACTCACCATCATCAGGGAGAAAGAAGAAGTGGATTTCTTAGGAAATCACCCTTTCCAAACCCACTGTTGTCACAGCAAGTGAGCAGTCTTGTAGGCAGGAAAGCCTTCCACCAGTCCAGGATGGGGACAGCTTCCTGATTAATAATTTTAAACTTGATAAAAGTGCCTATGTTGCTCTGGAGGGACATTACTACTGATACAGCCACCATTCCCAGTGGAACAGCAAGATAACAGAGTGCCCAAAGGCCCACATCAGCACTGGCACTACACTAAGGTGTGCTTGGATAGAGTCACCATCCTGGAGAACATATAATTTAAATAGACCAGACTGATACAGGCATGAAAAAAAATAAACCTCTGTAGCAATAGGTCAGCATCTGATGGTCGAGAAGTTTTCAGCTGAACATTTTTCTGTACACAGCACTGCTGTGTTCCAACCAAAAGGCCACCTTCAGGTATGTGTCTAAATGACATCGAGTTTCATGCCTCAAGATATCATCTTGTGGGCTTCATTCCCCTTTCCCATATTGCATTGAACCAGAAATCCCAGGTCAGCAGCAGATGGGAATACCCAGCAAAATCAAGGACAGAGCCAGCTAAGTCCAGGCTATCCGGAATTAAAAACCTTGACATAGTGTCCTGGTGATCCCCTAAGATGGAAAAAACACTTTACATGTATGTGTGTGTGCTTGCTAAAGGAGTCCAAATATATAACAGAAGGAAGCCAATTTAAAAGGTACTAAATACAGAAGACTTCAACTTCAGTGATTAGTGCTAGGTAATTTGCCTTGTGATAAACAACTATTCAAATCAGTAATAGACCTGAGGTTGTTCCACAGCTTGAAAGCATTCCTCTGAACTTTATCTGCTATCACAGCAAGTGCCAATGTTTATAAGTCAAATTTTGCCATGCAGCTCTACACCATAAAAGCCAGCAATCCCAGTAACTGCTTGCAAAAGATGCCCACCATCTTCAGAGATCATGCTTGTTACAGTGGGGATGAGCCCCAACACATGCTGACCACTACAATCACTAAACCAGCATAGGTGCAGCTCAGTTGCTATGTGCAATAGCCAGATGCAACTTGTAACTTCTCATCAGTTCTACAAAATGAAACTAATGAATGAATGAATGAAGAAGAGACCAGCTTGGATATTTTCCCCTGAATCTATAGAAAATAAATTACTTTTTGGGGACTATCCCCATCCAAGGAACAAAACCCATCATCCAGTTGTGAAAAATCCTAGTTTTATCACTACAGAATAGAGAAGGAGGGGGGCAGAAGGAAGAGGAAAAGAGAAGAAAAAAAATGATAGCTGAAAAAAACCATAAAAGAAAACCATCAGTGAAAATTGCCCCTGAAACTTTGCAGAATTGTAACGGCTTTCTCTTGCTTAAATTGATTGGTGTAGCAATGTTATAAAATGTCTATTAGGATTCATTGTGCACAACAGAAAGTGTGAAATGTCAGCAGACTATACAGCAAAAGTAATGGGTCCTGAACCCCTGTTAGTCAAAAATGATTTTGTTTCAAATTAGAAATTGATTTTTTTGGACACAAGCCCTTTACAGGCTTCCAACTTTTGTAGCTGTGCCTTGGAAGAGATTAACCTCAGCCACTGTTTGGATCCAGGCTGATGATACCCTTTTGAAAGTTTCTTCACAGGGACTGCTTTTTAATGTTGGTATGGTCTTAACCAATAACACAAGTTATTTGTTCCTTTGAGAACTGCACCACATTTCTTCTCATTTTGCCGTTTTCTTTATTTTTATGCTGACATATACGGCAAACTGGCTGACAAGTTAAAATAAAAAAATAAAAAAAAAAGCTAGTTCATAATTGAACCAAGGATTATGTTCAACACTAAGCAGTGAAACATCCAAGCTGCTTTTGTTCCCAACCTTTTCTCTTCCTAAGAGAGAAAAGATTGCTTCTCTGCTCCTTAAGTGGAGGCACTAAGCTAAGGGCAGGATAGGTTCTAGCAGTACAGACATCCCTGTGTGGCAAAATAGCAGGTTGTGATGGTGAAGTCATCACTCAAGGAGGAAAAGAATGCAAAGATTACACTTAAAGAGCAAACCCCACTGCACTTATTCTCATTGCCTTTTGGGAAAGTTAAAAAATAAATCATCGAAGGAGCTTTCTTAGATTAAGGGCTATTTTTTTCTTTCATCAGGAACAGCAGACAAGATCACCATTTGTTATTTAAAATATTTTTTATTGTTTTAAATGGAGCTACCACCTTCTCTTATGTTGTTTTAAACACCTGCAAAGCTCTTCCTTTAATTGTGCATTTTACTGATATCCTTTTGAACATGCCAGCACACTCACAGCCCTGCAATACAGTATGCTTCCCCTTACCTTTCCTGGAGTTGGTGCCTTCCCTCTTGGTCTGCATTAGAGGGGTTTGCCCATCATCCACGTTTGCACCAAAGCCAACCATTTTCTTCCCTGAACTGCTCCCACGACTGCTCCCTGGTTTTCTGGAGTTTTTGCTCACTGGAGGTGTCCTCAGTAAATAATCTTCATGTTTCAACACCGGGACACTGGGAGGAAAGAAAGATCGTGCTGTTACATGATGCGCTCAGCCCATTAACACTGCACCCAGCTCTCTACCCTACTTCTACTCTCCAGAAGCACAAACATCATGCTGCTGGTTGAGCTCTTGTTGAATCCATTTATAATTTCTGAAAGCAGGACACCTAAGGCTTGAAGAGTTACCAACCCACTTTATCAGGAGTCTTTGATTATCAGCAGCAAGCAGCACTCTGACAACTGTATTTGGACTTTTGTGGCATTGGGCACATTCCTTAAAAGCATTAGGTCCTGGATTTCTTGAGTGGTTAGGACAGGACCAGTGGGATGAAGACATGCAAAGTACTTTGTCCAGCACAATGGGCAAAAACTGGAAAAAAGAGAAGTTTAAAAAATGCTCACTTCGCTAGAATGCGGAAACAGAGAAGATTATCTGAAGATCACGTGAAGAGAAATCCGAAATTTTAGTTTGCAAAAGGGAAGCAGATTATAGAATCACAGAATTATTTTTATTGGAAAGGACCTTTTAAATCATCTGAGTACAACTGCCAAGACCACCACAAAAACACATCCCCAAGTGCCACATCTATATGTTTTTTAAAAGCCTCCAGGGATGGTGAGAAGCTGACTCAAGAAGAAAATGGATGAGAAGAGAGGAGACAAAGTGAGATGAATGAACAGAGGTACTTTTAAAGAGGATAGAGAATGCATGAGCAAACTGGTGGGAGAGCATCTGATGCAGAAGTGCAGCACCCCAAGTAAAGTAAGAAAAGAGAAAGTTAACCAGAATCATTATGATTCAAGATGAACTTCACGCAAGATCATAATCACTGCATGGATAGAGGCAGGAGGCAAATCTGGTGATGGGGAGCAATCATGACCTCAACTGTGCAGACACAGGCATCTCAAAATGTTCTGGGTGGACAAGGGGCTATGAAGACCCACATTTCTCTCAGTAAAGACTTTTGAAAGAATTTGAAAGCAGTAAACCTACTGCTTTCAAATTCTGCTCTCTGGGAAGTAACTACTGCTTTAAATGACAATTCTCAACATACGTAAGTTGTTAGTCCTTGTCAAAAAAAGCCCCTTTATAAAAGAAATTAAAAATATTTAAAAGTATCTTTGTATTATCCACATGAAATAATACAATTTATCCCAAGATTATATTCATCTACTTGCAGTCATGGAAGTGACAAACAGCTTTCCTAAGTTATCAGAAGATTAAACAAATCTTAACAGCTGGACTCTATGATCCTAGAGTTCTTTTCCAACCGAAACCATTCTATACTTCTGTGATAAATCTTTTTACTGTTTAAGCACCAATTTTACATTGGCAACCCAAAGAGTGTGACTGAGATTGTATTAGTTAGGATACAGCTTCATGGAGGCTGAATCACAGGAATCTTTTACCTAAAAGCTTGTACCACTGAAGTTGCTGTAGATCTGAGGGAAAAATAGGAAATGATAGCTAAATTAAAAGTTTCACATCAATGTGCTGTATAAGACATTGTTTAATAGGGCCCACTGAGCCTGTTGGACAATTAGTATTACTCCTGTATTATTAATGCAGAACAGTATATAATGGCTTATGACCTATAATAACTGACTGAAGTGTTGGATATAACTTCTCCAAATAACCTCCGTTTAGGGCTTCTAACTGTGTGACCACTAATAATACTGCAAAGTGTTTTTTAAATTTATGGTGGACTAAATTATTATCTCATTTGAATTATATGAAATTATTAACCTACTAATTCCTGCAACCCCAAGAGCAAAAAGAGGCTGTTTTGGATACAAGCAACTGCTTAAAGAGTCTTAAAGGTGTAATACTTGACCACATTTCTCTGACAAAACAGGACCTCATATTCCATTTGCCTGTACTTGGATGATTAACAGCATTTAAAAAAACAGTGAGGTTGTCATTATTTGGATGGTTTTTTGAGTTGTTTAAAGCACTTTTGATTACAGCCTACAGGCCTCAGGTGAAGACAGTGACCTTTGGCTTGCAGATACAGAGGTGATTACTCAACTGGTTCTTCTTCTGAATGCAGTATCTTCTACATGGTGCAGTTGCCTCTAGAATACTGAGTTCTGTTTTAAATAATGCAGTGGCAGAGGCAGACACCAAGAAGAAGCTACATAAGCTAAGGTATAATGAATAACAAAAGTAAGTGTATTTGCATTTATAATTGCAATAAACAATTAGAGCATTATTGTTTAGTATTTAATAGAAGACAGCTCATGCTAAAGTTTTGCTCAAGTAAGGATAGAGTCTCAAATCTTAAAACGGCACTTAATCTGAAAGGTGTGCAGACCAAGGAGGGAAAGGGATAATGCAGATAAAAAAAAAATCAGTAATTAACTATCTACCACAATTAAACAAAGAAGACATAAGGAAAATCTGTTTCTGAACATAATTACTCATTCACCTCTGGAATAATTAGTAAAACGAATGATGTGACTGATCCAACCTGGAAATTTAAACTCAACATATGGTCCAAAGGAATCAGCTATTTATATCTGGAGAGATTTAGCAGCAAAAGAGGTTCCTCTGTATTTTCATATCCAACTACCTATTGTGTCACTCAAAGGCACCATGGTTAGTAGGACTTCCTGCAGGGCACCACAATATCCAATGAATTTTCATGGCACTCCTTGAAAGTACACAACAGAGAAGACTTTCTAAATAAAGACCTTATTAACCTAGCTACCCTACACCAAGGCAGGAGATGTAGTGTCACCAGAAAAGAAGCGAGTCTCAACACTGCTGCCTCATTATGAATATCCAAGTACACCATCACCAAAGGAAAACACACCTTGAACATTCCTTCCATCCTGTCTGAGCCTCGTATCGCGATACCCCTGCTGAGCATGAATGGCAAATTTTAAATGTCATTCAGGACCCATTGAATGCTGCTAGTATTTGCATTCCTTAAAAAGTAGAAAAACATTAACCTTTTGTTTTATTGAATTAAAATGCCATGGAAATGCTGATGTAGTCTTCAGAGACTGAAATACTTTTACAAAGAAGAATAGCTGTCATTTATTAGACACAAAGAACAATTACTTGATAGGATGCTTTCTGACAAAAAGCAGATTGGTATTCTCATCATAGAAAAGGCATTGTAAAAAAACCCGGCACAGACCTCTGAGACTTGAATAATTTAAAGCTGCATTTGGTGCAATTTGAATTTTTCTTTAGGGAGGCAAAGTTAAATACCTTTAATTTGTTCTAATTATTTCAAATTTGCAAGTTAATTATGGCTGATCATTAAATAACAAAAAGGACTATCGTCTCCATAGAGTTTTACCTCCTACCCTCTGCATTACTTAAGCTAGATTTTAGTATGCATGAATTAACTTTCTAAATAATCACACGGTTTGACTAAATGGCTCAGTAAAATGAGCTCTGATCCTCAGAATAAGCATTAATGGACATTAGAAAGGCTATTGGGACCCATGTTACTTACATTATAAGTATTTTTAATGGGGTCTTATTTACTAATCTTTATGTACTGTTCAAGTTAGGGCACCATATAGATACATTATTCTACTTTAATAGAGGAAAGTCAGTTCTTCAAGATACTAAAATAAATGACCACTTAGAGCCAAGTAAATTCATTTGTAAACTAATGCAGAAAAACTCCGATAGAATATAACTTGTTTTAGCTGCTGATCCTGATGAATCAATCCAACGTAATGGCAGCCTTGGTCTGCAAATGGAGTTTTGCAGATCTGTTGAAGCGCTAAGCAGCCCAAGCAGCTCTTGCCAGAGCTGTGCTTACAATCAGCATGTGATCTACCTCGCTCACGAGGTATCCTCTCTTCCCGGCTCCACATCCACAGCTCGGCTGACTGGGTTCCCAGTCTTTGATCCCAGATTTGGATGCTCACCTTTCACTGAACTCTGATCTTTCCATGCATTTTTCAGTGCAGATCAGTGGCATTCAGAGAATAAGACTATGGTGTAACTACTCAGAAACCCAAAACGTGAGGCAATTCATGTCTCCAGTATGTATGTTCAACAGATGGCTGCCTTAATGGTACCCTACTGCACTCTGCTGAGGCAAGGGCTTGCGAGTTTAACCATTATCAAACTAACAGATTGCTGTGGTAGGTTAGCTCCAAAAGCAAACATGCTGGAATGTTATTTTCCTGTTCCGTAATTTCTGTTTTAAAAATAAAATAATTAACAGTTCATGTGTGCAATCTGCTGCAATTATATCAGGCCAAGAATGCATAACACTTAATGATGCAAAACTGGTGATAAGTAGACAACCCAAGCAATACGTTTCTGTAGCTGGAACCCAAATTGCCATTTCAGATACAGTTTGACAAACAGGCTGAAAATTGCTTCCTCCCCTGCCACTTTGGCTGGGAGCATTTTCCAGCCAGATCAGCTTCCAGAGTCAGCTCAGTATAAAGCAGCAGCACTACAAGCACTGGGACAAAGGATAAGGTGTCAGGATCTTCTTTCCAGCAGGGGTCCAAATTTATATTAGTTCACATCAAGCTTGTTATCAAACAGCACTTTTGAAAACCACCCGTTCCAAAGCAGGGCTGCTTGGGAGGCTGTTTGTCTGCATAGAAAAGAAAAAAAATATTTGGAGGGAGAAAAGAAGCACTGCAGGCTTTGGATGCATGGATCTGAAAACAAATGGCAGTGGTCTACTGAACAACCACAACTTTTCCAGTCCCCTCAAGTGGAGCTGAGGAGAAACACATCAGAATGTATGAGCCAGCAGAGCAGCACATGGGAAAGAGAAGGGAGATTGGTCTACTTGTTACTTCTTTGTGCAGGATGTATAAATCCACAGGGCAGCTAAGCAGAGCTGGAAGGGAGGTAAGAGAGTTGCAGGTGAGGAGGAGAAGCACAGTGTGAACTTCAGGGCAACCTCTCATCCCTGGATGCCGTCACCCTTCCTTTCCTCCCCACAAAACCAATCTGTTCACGCCAGCTGATCAACAACCTTAAAACCACACTCTTAAAAAATCTAAAGCCTATCAAACTGAAACTAGAACACTAGAGAAAAAGAAAAAAGCTTAGCATTTTTTCCTCCCTTTAAGAAGCAGGAAAAGTCCTATTCTAATACAGACATTGCAGACCATATTCAAGCCCAGAGTGAGATTTCATGGGCCAATTACAAAACCTGGCATTTTGAGGCTTATGTTAGATGCATCAGCATATGTTAATGGCACTGCTAGTATCCAGTGAATGTCAATACGAAACAGCTGCTTTCCTTTCTAGAAAGCATGTGCATTTGAGACCACAGAATCGGAGAATAGTTTTGGTTAGAAGGGACCTTTTAAAGGTCACCTGCTCCAATCCCCTTGCAATGAGCAGGGACATCTTCAACTAGAACAGATTGTTCAGAGCCTATCCAAAGTGACCTTGAATGTTTCCAGAGATGGGGCATCCATGACCATTCTGGGCAACCAGTACCAGTGTTTCACCGCTCTCATAGTGAAACATTTCTTCATCATATCTAACTTGAATCTGTCCATTAAGTTGAAAAGCATGACCACTTGTTCTATCGCTTCAGACCTTGTTCTAAAGTCTGTCCCCATCTTTCTGAAAAGACCACTTTAACCACTGAAAAGGTGCAGTCAAGGTTTCTCAGCACCTCCTCTCCTCCAGCTGTCTTCAGGACCATGTCCATCTCCCTTCTCACACATTTTTTAGGCAAAAGGCAAGAAGGCAGGGACAGGTAGGGAAACACTTCAACAGTCAGTGAGAGTTCTGGAACTGAAATACAAATATTATCAAATCTGCTTGTAATAAAAGGATTTTTCATCACAGAAAATAGACAGTGATTGCCTACAATCTACATGTTATTATGCAGACAACATATTGCTGAGCTGTCATGCAGAGATTTCATCTCTTACAGCACTCTTCAGGCTCAATGCCCTTGAATCCAGTAATGCCCATAGCTGTGTCAGGTTTCTCTGTTGTTTTTCGGGTTTTTCCCACCCCTGTTGAGCTCTGTCTCTTGAACCTACTGCATTTGGTCTACTTTTCTGTCATCTTGGAGGAGCTATACCGGTACCTACGCTAAAAATTTTTCTGTATCTGAAGCTGTACCAGGGTACAGCAATCCATAGCACAGCTTCCCCACACCACTCTTTCAGAGACCAGTTCCTTCCCCATTCCCTCAGTGGCTAGTGCCCAGATATTTAATTCCACCAGCAGGAATTGAGGCCACATATACTCTTAATTAGTGATGACCTATTAGATCATACCAGTCATAGGTGAAACCCTAGCCCCACTGAATCAGTCAGAACACTGTCTTTATCTTCAGTGAAGTCAGGACTTCACTTAATATGCATGGTTAGAGGTCCATTTGTAACAAGTATTAAGCTAAATTTAACCTAGAATTATATGCATGCCTTCCCTTTGAAGCCCTCTCCTTCCTCTGGTTTAAGTTCACTACATTTCAACTCCCTACCAGCACCTTTCAAACATATCTGAGTTTTCCTAAAAAACAGCAAAATTATAGCTGTGATTACTTTTCTATCTCTTTTCTGAATTCAAAGAAAATTATACCATAAAGGTTTTCAGACAGTCACAGAGAAATGGCCACAGGAAACAGACTGGGCAAGCTTTAGCAGGGCAAAATGCTCTGACTGTGTGTTTGGCCTTTCTTATAGAGCAAAGCAGAGCAGCTGTCGTTCCAGCAAACTCTGCTGTCAGCCTTCACAAAAGAAGTCATGTAAATGTCAAGTCACAGGTACAAAAACAATCCTTCCAAACAGTGTCTGTATACCTGAAAAGCCTGCCTGGCTGTCACCAGTCAAAGCACCACGAGGAATGATGCAAAACCCTGTTTAGGACAAACTTTTTGAACTAAATCTAAACTTCTTCAGTACATCAGGCAGCATCACTCTCTCCTTCAGAAGGAGAATCACATGCTCTTCAGCAAAGTGAATGCCAGTCTTAGTGCCTTATCCAGCATCACTAGCATTTGGCTGAGAGCCAGCCCCAATCACAAGATACCCATCGAAATGCCATATGCAAGCTATCTCCTGAACAAACATGCCCCAAATTGGATTGCAATTTGGTTGTGATAAAGGCATAGAAGAACAACACATCATCTCTTCTCAACTTGGCTTGCTCAGAACAAAAGGCTTCACAGCAGATGGGCTGCATTTCAAAACAGGCTGTGGCAGAGGTGGGTCTGGGTGTGCAGGTAACCACCTCATGTTTTCCTTTGCTGAGACTACCAGTACACAAGCACTCTCTCCTCTATAGAAGTTTCCAGACAGGCTGATAGGTGTTGATAAGAGCAGCTTCCAGTAAATGAGCAGCAACTGCAAAAGCCCTTTTTCTGATCATGGATCACATCATGGAGCAATCAATTGCTAAGGGTAAGTGACTATACAGCAGAGGTGGGACACAATGAGAGCTGAATAGTAGATACTCACAGGGTTTTCATTTCTGAAGAAATTCCTAATTAGAGCAACAGCTATTTAAGATTGCACTTTTTTGTGCGGGGATTAAGTTATACATGCACAGAAAATCTGCAGTTTTGGAGGATCAGAACAGTTAAAAAAGATGTAACAACTACTGTTGCTTCTGTTCCTTGAAAAAGTTACACTTGATTGATGCTAAGTTTCAAAACTCAAGATACCAGTAAGATAAATTTTCATTCCTGGTTTCTAAATGAGGAAATGAAGGAACAAAGTTTCTTCTCACACCAACAGCAATGAAAATTGATAACCACTAAACTGAGCAAATACACACACCCCTAAGGATCCTGAGGTGACTTTCTGGGTCACTGACAGCTCCCCTGATATCAGGGAACATGTCGCAGGGAAAGACTTTCATGAATGAATCAAATTCCGTAACAAACACAATCAGAATTTTTATACTGTCTATTCTTCTGAGGCTGCAGAATCTCATTTCTCTAACCAGGAACTATTACCACTGAAAACAACACAGCAGCACCCTTGCAAGACCCATCTCTTTCCATTAAATTTCTGTCCTCTTATTCTAATCACCTTTATCTGTATCACAGGATGATCAAATTACGCATGTTAAGCCAGGTTACTATAGGTTTTTAGGGTTATAGATCTGTTAGTGTCAAAGTCTTACAAATCTTGGGACTAGTGAATCTGGAAGCTGCAGTGCTTTTCTTATTCCAAAAAGCCATTTGGCTCCTCTGCCAAAAACAAACCTGACATAGGTTTTGATTTTTGCTTTATAATGATAAAACCAATCATGTTAGAATTTTGCCAGGTCTTTAACTACAAATGTACATGGCATCCCAAATACTCTCATACTACAGCATCTTTTAAAATGGTGTCATACACTATCCCAGATCAGTTAGAAACACCCTTCATGACGCATCTTCACACTTCATTGGCCATTTCTCCATGATTAAATCACATCTGTGGGACATGGTCACTCTATGATTAAAGAGTATATTAATGATTTACCACTACACTAGTACTCATCCGTATTATATTGCTTAGTAAAATGAAAACACTGAGATTGTTTATTGATCTGCTTTAAAAAAAATCCTTTAGCCTGAAATGAAGTAAATAGAGAAGTTGAGACTTTGGACTTTACTTTGATTAGTAGATTACCATGCCCAACAGATGCAGATTTGACAAGATAGCTGTTGGTAAAGATTTAAAATAACAATTTTAGCCACTTCAGTTGCCTTAAATTCACTGAAGTTACGTATTTCACAGACCATGCTTGATGGCTAGTGACTGAAAAATCAAGTATTTATTGCAAGAGCAATACAGACTTAGATGCCTAAATAATGGCATACAACTATAAAACCCATGGCCTGGGCCCCACAGGAAAACCAACACACTAAAGATTTCCTTTCAGTGCATATATTTTATGTGAATTTGACAGCACCACCAAATATTGACTCAACCAGGATGTTTACGGAACAGATTTAAGATGTTTTTGCACTCATATTTAGAAAATATTCAGATAGAATAGAATTGAAACCAGACAGAAACCACTGCCTCACTAAAAGGCACATACCACTGAGATATGTATTGGCATTGCTCTAATGTCCAGCGTCAAGAGAAAGAACAAAGGGAAGAGATCCTGGCACAAGGCTGTTTGCTGTGAAGCTTTGGGCTCTGGTCTGCCAGTTCCCAGCCTCTGGAAACCCTTTTAGTCCAGATATAAGTGATTTTTGCCATCTTAGAGCTACCACTATTGATTTCTGGGCATGAAAGTCTACCTTTGCATAAGTTTGTTACAACCTGGTGTAAACATCTGTCCAGAGCAGATGCCATGAGTGCCATTCTGACACCATGATGTGGATTCAGAGGTTTGCATTATTTGTGCTGCCAAACCACCTCAGCCCTACTGAGTCCACAGCTGGTATATAAACTTAAACTATCTCTCAGAGACATTGTTTGCTCAAAAAGGATGCAAAGATGTAAATGGAGATTAAGGGAACACAGAATTTAAAAGAAAAGAAGGATTAACTATGCTTTGATCAAACAGAAGGGCATGTAGTTATACAAAGAGGTGAAGCCTGGCACTATTGACAGAAGACTGAAGACACTGCAAATTGTTTTGTTTCAAACTCTTGTGCATGCTAGGAGCCCCATGAAAATGTTTCTACAAAGAAGAGTTGATGACTTGTCACTGTGGTTGGGTTCTAATGCTTTTCTCCCCAGGTCACCAATGAAATCTTTTGAGCACAGTGTAGATTTTAGGTGTATTTACCAGGCAGAGACCATCTTTGTGATTAGCACAAAGAAAGACATTAGTTTGAAACTCACCAAATTAGCATTGAGGGTAGGGAGAGGAAAAAAACACTCCAAAAAAGCTTAGGACAAAAAAAAAAGAAAAAAATAAAAAAAAAAAAAGCTCAAACTGGTATATGTAAAACAAGAAAGACATTGTCAGAACAGACAGATGGAGGCAGAAATCACCATGACATGACCCAGTGGTTCCAAAAGACAGAAAGAATTAGGAAATGCAGTAGGAGCACATGGCTGAAAGTTAATCCCACACAACAAAACTCTGAGTGCCACATAACAGAAGGAGTAAAGAAGAGATGGTGGCAGAGAAAATAAAATAAGAAACAGCTTTTCACAGACAACGGGAACCTGAAGGTGAGTCTAAGAGAAGCAAAGGAGACAAGATCTGAATAAGCAGCCAAGATACCAATTTGGAAAATTTATTTTGAAGTAGGTGAATGAATACTGAGCAGTGAAAGAAGACTTCAGAGTAGTCAAGGTGCAAGAAGAAGGACTAGAGCAAGGGGTGTTGTTTTAACTGTTGACACACCAAAAGGATATTTTGGCTGTGAGGGAGAAGGAAGCTGCAATAGCTGTCAGCAGCCCAGATGAGTGCAGAGAAGAGTGACCCCAAGGTTATGAGTCTGAGTGGCAGGGAGGATGTGGCATTATCAAAATCAGAAGTGAAGAGAGATTCAGTATAAAAAAGTAAGGAGTTCTGTTTCAGCCAGATTAGGAATGATCTGAAGGCAAAACAACTGGGATTATATGTCAGGGAGGCAGTCAGATATGCAAGATTAGACAGAACAGAGCAGAGGGTTTAAGAGTTATTGGCAGAGAGATGACAGCCAAATCCGTGTAACAGGATGTTGTCATCCAGTGGGTACAGAAATCTCCAGTCAAATCAAGGAGTGACTAAATCCCTTCCCTGCCACCTCACAGAGGTTCCTACCTAGTTTCAAATGAAATTATCTAAAATAGTGCTGCAAAAACATGCATAAAAAAACCCTGACTTTCCATAAAATCTAAAGATCATACCGTTTCTAAAACTAGGGCAACCACTAAATGAAAGTTAACCCGAACAATAACTTTAGCTAAACTTCAGGTCACATGCATTTAATATAATGAGATGAGGAATATGAAAAGGCCATTCATAATGGAATTCATTGAGTTAGGAATGCCATGCTTAGCTGCCTTATAACATATAATTAATGATCCTATAAAAATCCAGCAGTACGAACTCTCCTGGCTGCCCGCAGAACTGTTCTTTATGCTGGGTAGGGCAAGCAAGCATCTGCTTCCACAAATACTGCCCTTTGAGAAGCTCAAAAGCTTTTTTTCCCCTGTTCCATCAGGGACCACAGTGCCATTTCCATGACACGCTGAGCTTTGAACCGTTACCCAAATCAGACTATAACATTTGGCAACCCAGTACACATCTGTCATGATAGACTGGTTATTGGTCAAATGTTAAAGAAAAAGTCATTAACTCTCTTCCACTGCTTCTAATACCCCACCTTCCTCCAGATTATTTATAATCCCCACTAAACCCACCCTCTGTTTATAGTCTTCTAACACAACAGTGAAATATATACTGTCTGGAGATCTGTCTTGCCTTATACTACTCCCAACCATTTGGTACAACAAAAGACGTCCTCTCTCCATCAAAAGGCCTGATCCCTCCTGAAGCATTGATGCTCGCATTCAAGGTTAAAGGATTAAGGCCTGAAGCACTGAGTACCAGAGGAAATGAAGCCAAATATCAAAAGAAACACAAAAATCAATCCTCTTCACCGCAGGAGCAGTGTGAAGAACAAATCAGCTGGGCTGAATCTAAAATTTTCTCTGTGTGGCTCTCAAAAATTAGCACTTTTAAAAATATAATGGGTAGTTTTGCAAAGCCTCAGCACCCGTGCAAAGCCACAGAGTTCAACTCTATACAACAGTACGGTCTGGGAAGTTTTATGTCAGAATAATTCAGTGGCAAATATACAAAGTCCACTTCAGAGAGAGCAAGAGCTGGGAAGTGAGTGAGAGCATGTGTGCTGTTATCTTTATATATAGTCTGCAAATCTCCAAGTGGGAGAACCCAATATTTACTAAAGTTTGCCTTTTGCTTCAATTCTCTGTGTGCTGAAGTGCAGCCAAGGTCACAGGAGGGGTGGTGGAGTGGGTTTTAGCTTAATGCAGTTGTGATCATGGGCAAAACAGCAGGGTACAGAGGATTTCTTGCATAACTTTGTAATACCTATAGCTTTTGTTCTTAGTCCTGCCCCATCAGTTCTGATATAAGCTTTTAAATGGCATGAAAGTTGTGCGGGTGGGTTTAAAATTTCCTGATTTAAAACTCCTTCCAGAACATTTTGTTTTATAAGGTTTTTGTTAACTTTTCCAACTGATAAGTTTCTGGGACATATGAATGTCTAGGTTAAACATAATATTCTCTTCATCCAAGATTACACATAAAAATAAAGAGTAACAAAATGGTATGTCTGAAAAAGTAATCCACTCCAATTTATAAAAATAGAATTCAGGTTTTCAAAATTCAATTCAAGCAGTAAACTAACAGTGTCTACATTCTCCCATAAAGGAGGCATCTGCAAATGACTAGCAAAAATGTCTCTCACTGTCTGCAAGTGTTGGCAAGGAACAAACTCCTTCAGGAGATGCATGCATTTCAATATTTCAACCCAAAGAAAAAATTCTCCAAGCATTTTTAGTTTTGGTGTGGGATACTACTGAACCAAACCCATGCAGAACACTGGCAGGAAATGCAAGTTTTGTGAAAATACCAAAGCACTTGTGTTTTGACAAGCCTGTTTTCACCAACTGCCCTTCTAAGCTTAGCAGTGTTTCTAATACCTGAGTGTCCGTGCTTTTTGAAGACCTCACCTACAGGGTGAGGGTATCTGCCTACAGAAACTACTTATGGCATTTCCTGCTTACATCTTATACCTCCAGCCTCTCAGTAGGCTTCCTGCTCAAGGTTACTTTGGACTGCAATGGGAATGATGTAATACTGCTGTGTGCAGCAGACTTGATCATGAGAACAGAATCAGCATAATTCAGGTAAATGTTAGATAGGCAGCTTGAAATCACTGTTGCAGTCGAAAGTAAACCTGAAAATTAGATTAGTAAAGGAACCAGGTCAGCAGAAATGAACTCCTCTCTCTCCAGTCCGATAAGGATCACTGCCTACCCTAACAAAAAAACCCCAACATTAAATGCATGCATAGGTATATGTAAAAAATTGCCACACACTCCCCTTTATGCTTTTAGTAACCACAGCAGAACAAAAACCTTCACCCTGTGCAAAAAAACCTACTACCTTCAGAGTCTGCACGTGGTACTAATGAAGCAAAAATGTGTGTCTGACTGTACTCTCCCATACGTCACAGCAGACTCCAGCAGCCATCTGTTGGAAGGATGCTGTGCCTATATATAGCCAGACACCACCACAAGAGAAAGAAAAACTCCTATCCGCACCTAATTCAGCATGTGCACTATTGGCAGATCTGCGAGTACTTTTTTTTTTACCAGCCAAACAAGCATTCGCTCCACAAATATCCTATCTAAAAATGATACAAACTTCCATGTAAAATTATCTGGAACAAGAAAGTAACTTGGTTGTTAAAAGAGGCACTAACAGGTGGGTAAGCAGCTTCCAGATACACAGATTTTATGGGCCATTTGCAACCACAGTTGATTTCATCCCAATTTAATGTGCCAGTCTGCCAAAACAGCAAATAGAAAAAAAATTAAAAATGACAACAAACTATTCCGTACGTTCCTAAAAGTTGGTCAAGTCCTTTATAGACACACCTAGAGAGACCAAGGACAACTCAGAGATGACTCGAAGCCTGGGAGTCTTGGACAATGAGCCAGTTGCAGCTCTGGTGACAGCTTCTCTTTCAGAGGCTCAGGTCCTGGACACACCTCAGGACCTGGGAGGTGACACGCTGGAATGAAGAACTGAGAAGAAAACTCCTCATAGGAAACAAAACGGGTGCTACCACTGTTTTGCAATTCTCTTCTCCTCAAAGACAGGAGTAATGGGGCCAGCTAAAGTCAGGTCAGCAGTGCCAGAGCCATGCGATTGCATCTGATTTTTATTTTATATTTAAATTATTTGGAGGGAGGAATTGTGTGAACAAACCTGGATATGCCTGGGACAGCAGGGGGAGCTGCGAGTCTGCGTTCCTCTGCAGGTCTGTTTAATTGCATTGAATATTTGGACAAAAGCACATAAGTGTGCTTGCACATCACCACAGAAAGATGCCTGCATGTCTAACAAGCCTCAGAAAAGAGTTCATAACAAAGCATTAAACAAGGAGCAACAGATAATTGTCACCTCCTCTCACTAGATAATAAAAATAGTTACACCATAAACATAAAAATCTTTTAAAAGACCCCTGACAGCACTCCCTCCTGGAACTATCACCATAGCAATAAGCATCCAAGTACAGGGGAAGCACTGCTGAATCCTGTGTTTGATATTTTCAAGTAACTAAAAATACAAACTGGCAAAAATACACACGGGTGATGTAGAATGAGGCACACAAACATAAAGAGCCTTCAACGAAATTAAAGGTGGCAAATTCCACCTGCAAATCTTTAATACACCAGGAAAGAATCCTTTCACCAGGTAGCACACATTGAAAGAGTGCCTGCAGATAACTGTAAACACAACTGATAGCTGCTGTATCCAACAATTCCTCTTTAGAACGCTTTGCATGGGTTTGTGTAGAGGCTCAGTGGCAGAATCGTGTGAAATCTGAGGGAAAGATGCCCGTTAGAGAGAAGGCAGTAAAAAGCCACACTGGCAGAGCCTTATAGGAAGCCTAAGACTCAGAAAAACAGGGAACCTCAAATGTTAAGATTTAGGCACGCAGCAGCACTCTGGAGAGGGGTGCTTGCAAAGTAGAAAACTGTGTCTCCTCTGGCTGATGCCACTAAATACAGCTTATTTCCATGCCATTCAGATCCAAAGTTAAGATTAAATGAAGGAGGAAAGAGTTTTAAAATTCCTTTCCCAGATGCAGATGTCAGGAGCACACACAAAAGCAGGTGCTGGGTGTATTGATCCTACTGAATACGCATGGAGTGGGTACTTGAGCATGTATCAAGCATCTGCGTCTGGGAGATGGAAAGCACTTTGTAAAAGGCTGTTTTATGCTAAACAAATGCATCAGGTTATGTTTTTATTTTGAATATTTTAAAGCATCTTGCACACTGGGGCAGACTTGAAAAGAAATTATACAGACAACTTGCCATTAATTGCACAAGCTACCATCTCCATAGCTGCAAATTGGCTGTGGGCTCACTGAGGAGCACTCCAAGCTACTGAAAACCGTCCTCAATAAAACCTGCTCTGACTGCTGCACCTTAGAGAAATGGAGATCCTGCATCTGAAGGTGGTTCAGGTCCCACATGCTGGCCCAGCTGCAAGTAGGTAGAGGGACAGGCACATTTCTTCTCAACGTGAGGGAAAGGACAAATCCAACACTGCAAATTCATACCAAATAGGCTGAAACGGACAATGCTTGCTGACAATGACAACAAAAAGACCTTAATATCCCATGTAGAAGAGAAAACGAAACAAGCAGCCCTTTGAAAATCTGGCTATAATTTGTAGTAGCCCCTGAGATCGAAGTTTTCATTTTCACTAACAGACTCTGAGGAAAATCTGTATCAGAAATCAAACTCTGTACTGTATTTGCTTGTGGAATCTTTTTTGCTTTCTTCAATGAGGGAAAAAAATAATCCCTACAGGAGATGACAAGATGCCTTTTAAACTACATACCTCATTTCTAACTACAATTACCTTTCAATAGTCTGGCACAGGTGCATGCTCCTATTTGCTTTTTTTTCATTAAGGGTTCCTCTATTATTTGTACCCATCCTATAGCATTTATGCCTGGCAGTGATGCACATTCCCTTGTCTACAATTCTTCCCACAGATAGTAGAGGATAAATTGCAATTAGATTTTTGTAATTGTAGATAATTAACTCAAAATGAGCTGTTAATTATATAAAAAACAATGTTTTTCAGTTCTTGATTATATTATTTATTTTACTTCTCACTACAGCAAATTTTGTATTTTAAAGGTATTTCACCAATTCCTTTAAAATACCAGGATATTTTTAAGCTAAGTTTTGCTTATTTGAAGACTGAAATCAAGTTCTATGCTGTAAGATTTGCTAGAAGAGCTCTCATGTATGAACTGGAAGTCCGAGGCCTGATTTTCCGTTAGCGTTCTGTGGGCATTTGCCGTAACAAGAACTGCTTGATAGGTCAATTAAAAAGCAAACACCACCATCACAAAAAAAAAAAAAAGAAGAAGAAGAAGAAAAAAGAAAAGAAGCCCCACACCATGGGAAAAAAAAAACCAAACAAAAAAACAACAAACCAAAAAATAAAATAAAACAAACCAAAAAATAAAAAGGCAAGGAAAAAAAAACACCAAAAGAGACAGTTAAAAAAAGGATGTATGTCTACCAGCTCTTTCTCTTTTCTAAGACCCAGCCACATACTTACACTCTCCCTCTCTGTACTGAAGAAAACATCACTTACATATTCAAATGCATAAAAGAGACAAATGGACTTGTCTTCCACAGCCTCTTTAAGCCCTACATTAGAGTAAATTATTTAGGGACCATTCATCTGGTAACCTTTGCGAAACTGAAGATGGCATATAGGAAGAAAAACTTCCAAGTGTTTTGCTGCCAAACTTTGTAACCAGCTGGCATGGCACCTTGAGACTGCTCAAACACAAAATAACTTTGAAAAATTACAGTAAATTAAACCAGGGGAATGAAGAGAGGGTGGGGAACCTTTTGAAGTCTGGGACTCTCATTTTGTTAACAGCACAGGTTTTCCTCATTTTCCCTGTTAGGATATGTAGATATTTGCACGTTTTTGGTAAACTGTTGCCAAGAAGCCCTACAGATGTTCTAGGTTACATTTTTCCTCCAAGGGGCTTAATGCTACTCCATCTTAAACATGTCATGACTCTCCATCTTTTTTGTTACAGTGATAATACTTCGATCACTTCAGTTTGTATGAAAATGAAAGAAAAAAGCATCAGAATACAATAAAGATATGCCAGTAACTCACAGCAGCCAAGCACCTGGTTAGCAGTGAAGTATTCCAAGGAAACTAACAACTCCTGTTATTCTGGAGAAAAAAAGGCTTATCCTCTTTTAGTGAAAAAGGATCTCAAAAAGAAAAATAAAATTAGTATAACAAAGTTAAAAAGTAAGAAAAAAGAAAGTATTGGAACTTTGGTTTATAAAAGAATTATCAGTTCTTCCAGTATTCTCAGAACAGAAAAGTTTATTATTTTGAGGTATTGTCCTGTCGCTAAAGAAGGAGTCATTGAAAGCACAGCAGCTCATCTTGCCCACCATTCTTTGGTCAAAAGAACACCTATAGTTACAGCACAGAACAAGAAGCTGTTACTTTCTGAGAAAAGGAGAAAACTCTGCCAAATCCACAGTTTTTATTTGTTGCTTTTCTAATAAGCCTGAATCTCCTTCCAGTGTTAACTTGAATGCGACAGGGTAGGACAGAAGGAAAGTACAATAGTGTACTGATTGAAGTTTTAAATAGCAAGCAGGATGGAGATAAAGAGCTAAATATTGGCTTGACTCTGCTTCCAGTTATTTCAGTGGCGGTTTGCTCTGATCACACTGAAGCAGAGGTGCAATGCAGAGGTATTTAAAAAACAAGTAACTGTCACCAACCATGGAAGATCTATCTGAGACTTAAAGGATAATGTATTATTTACATCAAGTCCAAATAAAGACTAAAGAGACATCCTGATTTTAATTTAAAAGTAACAAGCAGCACCTAGAACAAAGAACTAAAACTAACATTTTGTGAAAACTCCATTTTGCACTGGGCTAAGAGGTGGCACACAAAACCTGAAGCCTCTTCAGGAAGTCAGCCGCTAAACTTTGAGTAATAACAGGTCAGCATAACTATTGAGTTGACTCATAAAACACAGCAGTCAATGAATTTTACCCTTCCTGCAGAAAAAAGCTCTTAATCTGAAACAAACACATGAACAAATACACTTGGCAGGCAACAGCACACTGTCAAGAAGATATACAGACCCTGTGAAGCACTTAGAAGTGAAAAGAGAAATTACCTTAACCCCATGCTGCTGCCGTTCATCATCAGAGCAAGTTCTCCTGGTGCTTCAGCAATGGGCACATCTTCTGAGCCAGGTACATGGCCTCTAATCCTGGAAAAGATGAGTTAATTGGTTCTGCAGCTGGTCAAATCATCACACCAGGAACTTACCACTCAAAGGTGATCTAAGTGTCTACAAATGGGGCACCTACACACGTTAAACGCAGAAGCTTTCACAATTGTCTTCACACTTCCAAATACACTTTTGTATTGGAAGGCTGGTTTAGGCCCAATGTCTTTGCTTCTAAGGGTTATCACTGGGAAACAGAAAAGTTTCATTCACAGATTACAGCACCGGAGCTCAAAGGCACCACGTGTAAGATACATAGAAGAGAATTTGTTTAAGAAGGTTGTGTGTCCTCAAACTATGGGCCCACAAATGATGCTCCATTTTCAACAGGTCACTCCACCTTCTCCCTTCTCTCCAACAAAGACAGAAAAGTCTAGACAGAGGTATTTTGTTTTCATTTGACTAAAACTCCTGTTTCCAAGCTTTGCTGTTACTGGCCTGCTCCAGTGAGGCTTGAACCAGGAGGAGCCACTGAACTACCCCTTGGCCTGCACATACACACACAATTTTTGATAGCTGAGCAACTATTTCACATGGAGAGAAACCGCAAACTGTAAGTACTATGGTCACATAAGGCTAAATAGGGAAATGTGGAAAATTAAAAGCAGTTATGATGCAGCGTGGCAAAAAATAAAAAGGGATCAATTCACACTTTAGCTAAAAGATTAGAAAAGTTAATAGCCAGTAATTGCAAATGGTCAAACCTCTTATTTGTCATTCAATGACAATGGACCTTAGCAGCACTCCACCCAGGCAGAAGGACAGACAAAAATAAACACTAGCTGGAAAAGGATTTTTTTTGTATTGTTTTTTATACTGTCATGATGTTCTAACTATGTTAGAATCTCCTGACAATGAAGCAAAGGGTATTTGAGCTTAGCTAAACAAATTTTTATTGTTAGCAGTATATAAAATTACCCTGTTACCAAGTGCAAAAGTGAATTATATATCTGGAACTGAAACAGAACTGTGATGCCTAAGAGATTTACCTCTAGATATCAAACATTTAATTCTAAAGATACCAAAATATTTTTAAGAGAAAGCACATTATATTCTAGTTGTTTTCTTAGAGAGAATATGGCAAATCTGACTTCACATGCACGTCTGAAAAGAGATCACAAAAAGTCCTGAGATTGATCATACATGATTTTTCATAGAATTCTTTTTAGGTAACTAAAGCTCTGTAAATCATATTTTTTTTTTTTTCAGAAATAAAAATAGCTAAAATAGATACAATGATAGTAACAACCACATCGTTACAGGTATTTGAGGTGCATTTTTTTCTGTTATGCCTTCAAACCTGAAAAATTTCCATTAAAAAAAAAAATCTGCCAAAAAGCTTAGTTTGTGTGTCCTTCATATCTACTTGCTTTTCATTAGAGGGATGCATGCATAGAATTAAGGTATTTGATGATTAAGATCCATCTGTTCCTACTCAATTCTCACCTGAAGTCATAATCCTTTGTTAGAGACCTCAGTCATTTTCAACACACAGAGTTGTGATTCCTTCTTAAGACAGGCACTTTTAAAGCCATATAAACACATTCTCTTCAATGTAAACAACAATCCAAGAAGACAAATAAAATACCACCTAGATTACAGTACTCTCTTTTACAGTTTGAAAAGTAACTGAGGGGCTGAAATCAAGAAGGGAAAGTGATGTATTCCTCCATCGCAGTTATAGTACACGATGTAGGAAGTGGGTCATCTAAGGCACACCCTCATGGGATGCTGTCAGCAGCTGCCATATTAAAACAGTATAGAAATATCCATCCCTGTGAAACTCTCCTACCACCTCTTCTAAAAGACTGCAGATTTTTCCCTATTGTTTTATCTTTCTAATGCTGAAATGCTAGTACTCAACTGAGTTACAATGGCTAATTTAACCTGCTCCCATTCACTGCTTCTCTCACTTTAGTAACATCATACCAACAAAACAGTTGTTCCCTCTTTCTCAAAGACTCCATTTACATTGTCAGAAAAGTGTTACCTTCTGCAATAAACTCACAGGCCTCTCAAGCCACATTTCACATTTCTATGGCTGCTCCATTTCCCTTCAAGTTGTAAGCACATATTGTGCCTCAGTCTTAGCATTCTCCCTTTTCACTAACATCCCTGGAAAGCAAATGTCCTTGCTACACAGTGCTCCCTTCCTCTTCCCTAAATGTTTGGGGGAAAAACACACATTCCATATGTAAAAAAATATATATACACACATACATATGTGTGCGTGGGGGTGTGCGTGTGTGTGTGTATACATATGTAATGATCTCCATCTTTTCTGTAAAACACACTCCTCCCAGTCCCAACCTAGGAGGTGCAACACTTCAAAACCGACCTTTCCAAGGAAAGAAGGGAGAATGCCACATCTATGTCATCCACACTCACGCTGGCCTCTTGACAAATGTCTGTATTCCTTTCAAGTGCCTGCACTAAGATCAACCTCTCATTTTCTTCTACTGCTTCTCTTTTCCTACCTAGTCTTTTAGCAGTGCTTTTCTTCTGCCTTTCTTTCTACCACATACTGTTTTCCTCTGCTGCTTTCCACAGCTGTCATGCTGCTTCCCAACAGTATACACTAACATACTAAAAAGTCTCCTCTCCTCTGAATCACTGTTAGAAATTGTGCCACAAGCCTCGCCGGTCTTGTTTTACTCTATCTATTGTTGCCTTGGTTCTATTCCACCATTTAAATCAATTATTGCCCATGTGCTCATTAGAAATTTTTAGATTTTTTTTTAATTGTAAGTCTCAAAATCACCTGTTATAATCCATACGGGACTGGTGTAGTTGCTGTTGTTTTAGGAGCAGTTTTGCTTCTTGCTTAGTTAGTAAATGTTGGAGTCGTTCCTTTTCGATTTCCAGCTCCATTTTTTGCAGAAGCAGCTTCTGCCGTCTTTCTTCATACAACCTTTTAGCCAGCTCTGTTTCCTTAGGCCCTGAGTCCGTGCTGTGATTCAGCCCAGAACCTCGACAGTGCCTGGAATGATCACAGGTTTTGTGAACTGTCCCAGAGTGTTTTCTAAGCACCTGGCTGACACAGCAGCTCTCTTCCATGCTTCCTGAGCTCCCCACATGCCTCCAGGCACAGCCATGTCTCACTTGCTGAGGGCATGTGTTCTGAAATTCACTTGCTCTCTGGTCCATCTCCTGAGCTTGCTTTACGTGGTGAGGGCTCCTCTGCTTGGCTGGGGAAATAACGTTGTTGCACTTTCTGTGCAAATCATTTTCCATTGGATACTCCTTCAGACGCTCCTGATGGTTGTAATGCATTTCAGTCCTGTAATCATGGTTATTCCTGCAAGGCTGAGACAACACGACACGGGCTGGGCTTCCAGCCTTCGGTGCTCCACTGTTCTTATGAAGAGTCCAAGGTCCCCCAACACCCAAGAAGGAGCTGTCCAGCCCCAAAGAAGGCTGTTGGCACAAGCTCTTCTTACTCGATACCTGCAATAGGAGAAACAATTTCCTGTAAATCACTAAAATTCATCTTTGTTCACCGATTTCCCTTGGTAAACGTGCTCTCTTTGAAACAGAGCTGCTGGTCCATGTTGATGGACATACAGCCAAAGCCAACAAAATGTTTACCAGAACACAGACACAAATCTGCTATCAAATTTATGTTTCATTCCATTTACACAAGTGTAATAAATGTAAAACTACTGTCTGCAGGATCCTCAGCATAAAATGAGTCACTTCAGAGTATCAAGTAGTTGTGAGCATCTAGGGTTACATAAAATCAACTTGAAGAGTGGCAAAAAACATTAAATGTTAAGGTTTGAAAATGTTTAATTTTGAATACCAAGCCAAAAAATCCATTCAGCCACTATAAATACTCTTTGATTGGCTATTACACAGCAGGAGATTTGATGTAAAACATTTCACCTTGCACTGAATGGGATATTACTTACCGCTGGAAATTTGATGAGAGTTTTTGAAATATCTTTACAGAAACACAGATAAAAACCCGACTACTTTCTGTAAAAAATGGTTGTACATCAAAAGCTGTCATTTAAATACAAAACATGTTTAAATACAGCTATAAACGTAACTGATTTTTCAATTAAGCTGGGCAAGTGATTATAGTCTGATAAAACTCTGAAGAAAGCAAGCAACTGTAATTCACATTTGTCAACCCAGTACAAGCAAATTCTAGTGGTTTTGTTACAGTCATGGATATTATGTAACAGACATCACAATCGTAGTTACATCCTGGAGTATCTTTGCACTAAGGTTCATCTAGGCAGCTAAGCATTTGAGCTTTTATGCACATCACAACAGCAGTGTATCGGGCACATGCATTCCTTTTGCTAGAACCGTGCATTAATTTCAATAACAAACTGAATTTAAGCTCCTCCAGCCTTTGGGACCTTCCACAAAGATATGGAGCTTTTTAATTACAGAAGCCAGATTTGTTAAAGATAGCAAAACCACTGCAGTCTAAGTGGTTTAGCAGGGAAATCTGGAATCCACTGAAGAAAAAAAAATGTATTATTTGCCCTCTGGCAATGCTTACAATAGATAGGTATTGTGCACATAGACTGCCAGCCAGCCAGCCAGACCCAAAATACTCGAATTTAGGGATGCAAGCAAGCGTCCAGCAATGATTAGAAGAGAGATAAAATACAAATCTATGCAGCATTTACATGTATAATTTAGATTCTTTTTTTTAATAAATAAAATACCAAATATACTCAGCTGCCCTTCAAGACAACCAATTACAAGTTTCTTATAGACTTCACAGAATGTAAATTAATGTGGATTAGCACCTGAATACTGATATTTTATTATTTCCAGTTTCGTGCATACAAAAAAATCTCTGCCATGTGATTGAAAGTCAAGGATGTCATGTTTTGCCCCAAAGGGCCCAGTGAGTTGGAGGCATTTGCATTAATGTCAGTGCTAAATGTCTGAGGAAAGTCTGGTGCTTGAACTGGGTGAAAAGTGCAGGACACTAAATATTTTAAAGTCATAGGGGCTGGCAGGGCAACTGAGCAGAAATGCAACATGCTGCCAAAAAGACGGAGTTTTGTTATTTATTATTTGTAGCATGCCATCCTTGTTAGCAATATTTTCTAGAGAAATAAAGGCTACAGAGCCCTTTTAATCTAAATTAGACAATACAGAAAAGGATGATGCAGTCTCTCATTTCCCACATCACCTGCTTCTGGTTATAGAGCATTTAGGGCACCTACAGGAAGAGGCTTTCAAGGTGGAAGGTTTCCCAGTCCCCAGGGACAGCAGAAGGTCTCAGACCTAAAGGCATTCTTAGAGCATCCTATCTGGGCTGGCAGTGTAGGGTGGTCGGCAAAAAGCAAACACCTGTCCTTCTGCAACCCATAAACAGTAGTCAAAAAGAACACACCAGAAAAAAAGGAAACTCAAAAGATGAAATGTATGAAAATACCTTTATTTTAATAGTTTACCGACTGAAGAGACAAGAGAATGTTAAGAAATCTAAGCACATGAATGAAGATGTTACAAAATAATCATCAGGTTTAAGAATAAAGGTCCACATTGCAAATTAACTTCATGGCTGAGACTCTATTAAGAGTCCCTGAAGGCCCTAAAAGAGAGGTACCAGTTAGCATTTGTTGACCTTGGCCACCATTAAGTCTGCCCTGATGGTCTCAGAAATGGCATTGACATTTAAAGACTTCATAACAAGGCAGAGAAACTTTAATGTTATTTCACAGTTACAATATGTTTGCAGGGGGGAAAGTTCTCATTAATGTCATTGAATATGAGTGGGATTTTTTTATTCCTTTAGAAGGAGGGAGGTCATGTTAGGCAGAAGACTGAGTTCCAACATGCCTTTGCTGGCTACTCAGCACTTTGCAGGGTCTAACCCCAAAGAAAAATTAACTATTGGGAGTCAGAAACTAGTCAACAAATTTTTTAGTAATTTGTGGGGTTTCTGCTAAAGCCTTAATTGAAAATACAGCTGTATGGTAGATGTACAGGGAAAATGGACTGGCATTTACACGTATGAGGGCTCAGAAGAGACTGGTACATGACAGGACAGATCTGTAAGATGCAGGCTAGGTGAAGTAGAAAAGTAGAGAAAAGAAATATTCCAAAGACCCACCTACTACTGTGAGTCTAAAGACACACAAGCATAAAGAATCAGATAGTTTTACAAGATGAGTTTAAGAAAGATATTGCCTATGGGACACATGGAAACCATGACGGACCACGATGGAACAGCTGTGCTTTCTCCTCCGTGGAGCTCTTCCAGGCTTGCTGTGCCGTATTTAAAGATACAAGTTCCTTTAACTGAGGCTTAAACAAACTCAGACTGCTCCTTGCAATGTAAGCAGTTAATAAGACTTGATCTGATGTGAAACTCTTGTGAAAAAAGGAGATACTAAAAATGGTTTTAATAATCTTTAGAAGGATTTAAAGAGGGAGACACGTGTGGAGGTCTACAAAGTCTTTATTGCAACCCCAGTAATTTTTGCTCAGGGATTCAGCGCAGAGCTTAAACAAACATCCAGTCCTTAAAACTTCCTACGAACAGACAAACAGTGCACCAGTTTTATGCAGGCAGCATTATGATCTCTGCAAATTGTTCTTAAATGCAACTTGTGTGCTTTGCAGTTCTAACTCACAGTGCTGGCAGAGGAAGCACAGTTACAGACTGACTCCAGCACAAAGGGCTTTGTACTGCAAGGGATGAACTAGTAACTGGGCAGATCTTTACAATCGCAGCACAGGAAGGTCTTTTTTTACTGCATGTACGAACAGATTTTACTGCACGTACAAACATGTTTAAGAAACAGCCCAAAATCATTTCCTTGAGATGTC
Organism: Corvus hawaiiensis; assembly: GCF_020740725.1. NCBI lineage: Eukaryota > Metazoa > Chordata > Aves > Passeriformes > Corvidae > Corvus > Corvus hawaiiensis. Next base: position 17,406,991 of record NC_063255.1, on the reverse strand, counting down.
CTGCATTCTGAGGGGCAAAAACTGGGGTCCCAGCAAAATACATTGCAGAGCAAAATTGCTAGAGATGTTAACAGCATTAGGAGTTCAGTTCATAGCACCTGGGTTTGTAGCTTTTAGCTGAAATATGTTTGAATACAGAAAAAGACAATTAAGTAAAATCATTCTCAGTTGTATCTTGAGGACATTTCTCTAATCTGGATTTTCAGCTCAGGGGTTTCTTTTGGTGGGGTAGAAACAGTGGAAGGAACACACTGATTCAGAACTAGTCCATTGTGCTGACCTAAGGGGGGACTCTGAAGGAAACCAAGGAGAATGAACGAAAGTAGCAACCAGAGGAGAAATACAGAGATTAAAATATTTGTAAAGATTTTTAGAGATGAAGCAGAGGCTACCATACACAGAAACACCTTAAAGAGCACCAAGGGCACATACTCTTCACCAGTGTAGTTGTTCTTTGGGCATGGTCAGCAAAATTTATTAGGAAAAATTTGTTCACTGAAAGCGTTGCCAAGCTCTGGCAGAGGCAGTGGCAGAGTCACCAGCCCTGGAGGTATTTAAGAGACATGCAGATGTGGTTGTTTAGCGACAAGCTTTAGTGGTGGGCTTGGCAGTGCTGGGTTAATGGTTGGACTCAGAGGTGGTTTCCAACCTAAACAATTCTGTGATTCCATCAGTGACCCAGCTGACACCCTCACTAGGGTATATAACCTAAACCTGGAACTCAGTCACCACTCTGCATTGTTGATATATATGGGTCTCATCTGAACAAAGCCTGGCTTTGGGTTTCAGGTCTATCGATGGTATAAGCACTTGCTTTTGTCAGCAAAATGAGGAGGGTGTATATTCTAAATAAGCTCAGATAGGATATTGGGGCAACAGAAATGTTGTTTTTAAGAACAATTACATCGAATTATAGGACTATGTGAAGTACATTACTAGTGATTAAGGAGCTGTTCTTTCCAAGATTCTGTAAGAATTTATCAGGGAGAATGAAAATGGGTAAAGATTATAAAATATATTAGTAGGATCTACTGGAGTGTATAAATCTTATTATTTAAATCACATAATCTTTTGTTAAAATCTGTACCACAAATAACCCAATATAAGTTATTACAAAGTGCCATGCAACAGTACAACAACTGTCTCTGTCACTACCGAAGATAAATACAGTAGATAACTCCTAAGGTAAGCCAACCATTTTTCAAGCAAGAAACAAAGCACTACTTTCTGTAGAAATTATGTATAGCTATGATTGCCACATTCCACTGAATAAAACAAGTGGTCTCAAGTGAAAGATAATGTGAATGACAGTCACCAACCTGTATTTTTCCTGTAAAAATCTACTGAACTCAACATACTGAACAGGCACAGCTAAAAAAAAGTAATATCACATCACAAAAAAGTGAATCTATAGTTGCTAGATGATAGCAGAGGAACACCTCCTATGTTTGTGCTGCCTTCAGTATTTTTTCTCCTCTTTGCTAAGAGGGTTTGCACTTGGCAGGCCAGGTGCACAAAAAACCTGCATTCAAAGTAGCATGTGAGCATTTGCTGGCACTCAGCTTTAAGTGTATATTTTGCATTCATAAACATGCCACCCTTCTTCTCCAGCTACCCAAACACTTTAGATAATCTCTAACAAAGACTCCCATTTCAGATCAGCAGACTGGTTTTACACTGCCTGATAAGGCAGTTAATAGTACAGTGCTCCAAGAAAACTAAAGCGAGGTGCCCGTGTGTTGAGTCTTGGAAGTCACTGTGAGCAAAGTGTCCATTAAGCCCACACAGCACCCACACACAGCAGTGCAATACCTAGCCACTAAATTTAAGCAAACATATTTGCTTTTTGAAACAAAACTGTATCATTCCTGTTTGCACTATAGAAAAATGCCACTACACTAATCTTGACAGCACCAGGTCCAACTATTAAGACTCAATGTGCTGCCAACATTATAAAAATAATAAAAAAAAAAAAATCCCAATCTTCTGACTTCAATTTTTTACTTCTGCCCTTTATTTTACCGAAGAATCAGTAGTTCAAGACCTAGATAAATATTTCAAAAACTATACTATTTGTGAGCAGAGCAGGTCACTACCATTTCCCAGTGCATTTGGAGTTCATGTGAAATAAGGGCAGAAGAGTGATGAGCTGCATTTTTAACATGGGCATATACAGAATAGTTGTCTAGCTGATAGAGAATGTGTAATGCAACATCTGCACCGTACGCTTGCCAAAGCCCATCCCAAATAAATGTAGTGCATTCTCCCTAGTGCAATTAACTCTTGTACTCTGGCAGGTTGTGCTAGAAGATCATCAAGGTAGATTACCTTCCAGCGTATGAACTAAATACTTACAGGTGTTATATCATCAGTTATTACTTACAAACTTCTGCATTTAACAAGACATCCAGGCAAATGAATGATCTAATTTATGAATTATTTATAAGAATTTCACAGCATGCTCCTGGCGTCATCCATGGCCTTTTCCAGGTCATATGACACCAATTAGAGCTGAATTTTAAATTATTCAATAACCTGAACTCTCTTGTCATTTAACATATAGATATCAATGCAGTAAACAAGTTATGTCTAATGGGCCCTGGAGGTTTGCATTCCTCCACCCATCAGCAGCAGAGGCTGTATGCTACCACTGGAATAGAAAATAATAGAATGCAGCAGTCAAAAACATTTGCAAGGTTTTAATAAGTTATTTTGCCTCCCTTAGGGATTTTAGTATAACTTACAAGCCTTGAATCTAAAACATATTAAAGTCCTTAGCTATGTGCTTTTAAAACAAAATTAGGACATAGCAAAAGAGCAAGTCTGACACTAACCCTAATTTAGGCCCTTAATTTGAAATGTAGTGGAAATTATGGAGTAAGCAAGATTTACTATGCACAACTCATTACCTTCAGGCTCTCCTACAGCAGAGCCAAAAATAGCCCCTCTCCCAACACAGATACACCTGCCTATAAAGATAAGGCTACACAGAGGGAAATGGAAATGTTAATTTAACAGCTATCAGTTGACAGGTATATCTCATATTCCTCACCATTTGGGTGGCAAAAAAGACTTCCACCATTCTTCTGTCCCAAAAGCACTGGAGACACCAGTGATCTGGAAACCCATCAGGATTTGGTTACTGGCTTCAAGACATAACACTTCAGAGAGGTTTAAGTTGGCACCACATCATAAAAAAAAAAAAAAAAAAGGTGAACGTAACAGCCTCCAAAGCACAGACATAATAAGAGACATTTAAAACCATGGTTTTCCATGATGACTACAAGAAAAACAAGAAGATATCACAACAAAGATGATGAAATGAACAGCACCATTAGATATTTGATTCTGCCTCAGTGTGAAGTCTGCAGGAAATCTATGGCAAGCATGCCACATCCTGGCTCCAAATTTCATGAGCCTGTGAACATGACCCCCTATCTACTGCTGATCCACCCTGAGAAGTCCAAGTCATATGGCAGAAAACTTCTGAGACTGGGCGTGCTCAGTACAAGCCTAAACTCTGCCTAGCACCAACAGACTTATTTTTATAGTACCTGTGCCTCAGCTTTCTGAAGGCTACTAAACTAAACCCCAGACCCACTCCTCCAGATGGTCACTTGCAGAACCCTGTCTTGGAGGACCCAGCAACCCCATTCATCTGCACACGCATTTCCTTTGCTCACTGCTTTGCAAGGATTAAAAAGTTTCCTGAGATCTATCCAACAGCAAGAGGAAAAGATAGAAAGGAGATGCTCAGCTTATCCATTTAAACACTAGCAAGAAGTTCTCTAGCTACTGCTGTCAAGATAAATGCCAAAAAAATGATGTTGAAAAAACATCATGCCAAATAAGTAAAAACACACCTATCCAAAATGTCTAACCAGATTAGCAAGAATAAGGATTTAGATAAAGAACACAACATTGGATTTTCTGCTCCATGACCTTATCATAGGAGGGTGCTGCAACAGAGTTCTCTGGGGTTTTTTAAACTTCTTAAACTTTTTAAGAAAAATAGCAGAGAAGAGGAAAAAAGACAACTGCCTAATCTCTCAGCACACATTTTAAGAACATACAAAAATAGCTATAAGGGATTTTATTTTGGTTGGCAGCCAGATTTAGCTTCATTCCAACACTGGGCAGCATTTGATTATTTCACATTAAGGGTAGTAACATGTTGAACGATAAGAGGGAAGTTCATATTGGTTTTCATTAAACAGTAATATCCACCATGTATTTGGTTCTTCAAGGTAACTTCTTCGAAGTTATTTTAAAAAGCAAACAGTTTTCCACTTGGAATCGCAAGTTTAGCGTATTACAGGCTACACATGTTCCCAGCTACTGCCAGTCTCTTTAGAATTCAATGAACATTTGCTCCAAAGTCATGCTTTCATAGCTCCAGACACAAGACAAAAGGGCAAATATACTGTGACCCTTCTAAATAGCCCTGATTACTGTGATCAAACAGAAGCCAGATACTTATGTGGATAAGAAGGTGCAGAGTTTGATGTGTGAAGATTACTGCAGAAGTAGACATTGAATCAGCATTTGCCAACATGCACCTCACCATGACAGCCAATATCACCTTTCCCCTGTATTTCCAGTAGGGATAATTCTGGAACCCACTGGCCAGGGATGAATTGTAAGCAACAGCCACTGTTCACTCAGGACAACTACAGAAAGTTTTACTTCCTTCAGGTGTCTCCTGCAGCATCCCTGGGGTATGGATGAAAGTTTTGAAATACTTTCACTGCACAAAGAAAGGAATAGATGACATCTAGGAATTAAAAGCATGTTCAGAAGTAGGGACAGTGCTTTGAGGAAAAGAAGAAAAAAAAAAAAACAAACACAAAACAACCAGAAAGTTATTTAAATAATAAAGAAATTCCACACAAGCAAAAGCAGAAAATCTTTTGATTTTAACAGTGGAAAGGTGTGCCCAAGCGAGTGCATTCTGTCAGGAGTGTCCTTGCACTAAGAGCTAGGCAGCATTTAGATTCTGCTAATGATCCCAACTCTGGGAAATAATTCATAAAAAGTAAACAGTAATTTTCATATGCCTGCCCTTTTGATCTTACATTTGTAGGGAGTATCCTGAGGCTAGCTGTGGGCACCCTCGTGGCTCTGGCTGATTGACCTCTAATCTGCCCCTCAAGTAACGATCATGCCAAGGAATGACAACAAGAGTTGCAGACATTTCAGTGCAATCCCATTAAAGACAGGCTGACTCACTTCATCTTGTCAAAGAGGAAGTTTCACACAAGAAATAAAAGCTTTTTAGAAAGACTCTTTTATTTTGTAATGACGCTGTTCTTCAGAACAAAGACTGGAACAAGACTAATGCACCAGGTCCTGACTGGTACAGAGCTTTACATTAACTGGCCAAATGCTGGTGTGCAAGACAAAGCTACGTGGTAAATAGTCTTGGTAGCAGAAAATTAAGAGCATCTTCCAAAAGAATCAAGTCAGAACCCTGGTACTTGACCTCTCCACATTTCAAAAAAGTTCCTATACCATTTAGAAAACAGCAAGTTGTATAACTGACTGCTCACAGACTCATTAGCCACAGAGGCTGCGAGCTTTGAGATCCCAGCCTGTGTGGTTTTACCCCATGCTAACTCCTAGTCAACACAAGAGGGGTCCTCACGTCTCTCTCACTGGGTATGAAGCTAAGAGAGGAAGCAGCCAGTCTGAAGCAGCTGACATCCAGAAACTTGCTGTCATGTGGAAACTTGCTATCACGCCAAGGTGATTAAATTACCAAGAACAACATACTAAAATAAGGGAGTGAAGAAACTACAAAGTAACCTGCTGGAATCCAAAGAAATGGGAGCACAGACTATTTCCTGTATTAGAGTAATACTGAAAAACCATGCATGCTCCCAACACACTGAAGGGTACAATGCAACAGAGAGATAAATGAACCAATAGAAAGGAAGCGTGAGTTGCCACCAAAGCGCTTAGAACACTAAGCCATCTCTGAATGGTGGCACAACCCTGTCATGGGCAGATATTACATACATATCATGATTCCATTTCCTGCTTCAGTTTTTCCGTAATTCATATCCCTGCTCTTGTCAGATTCTCCTCCCTTAGCAAGAAGTCAACATCTTAGATTACAGTTATGTAAGAAGAGCACTCTGCATATTGAAAGAACGTGAACTTTTTTGACTAACAACATATGCAGCTGGAAGTTTTGTGCAAAATATAACCACCCCTGTAGAAGTTCCACCCAAGCATGATATCTCATAATCTGTTACCTAATCTGACAGTCTCTGCATTGGACACGTGTCCCTGAGACCTCTGAGCAACACAGGCAAATGATCTCACAGGAGTCTGGAAGGCTCAGCTTGCTGAACATAAAAATTCAAAGTTCTCTTGGCATACTGGCTGTGATTTCAGTGAGAGATTAAATGTCTTCTCTTTGGCATGCTTGCAGTATCTCAAACAGGTATATAAATTAACTAATGAAAGACTGCATGCAAAGTTGAATCAAGGAATAGGAACAGGCATGGAGCAAATAGCAATCTCTCATTCCCGGGGTAAGCGAGCTGTTGCCTTTTGAAGCTCTCCATGAAGATGCTGACTCCACAACATTCCCACCACACTTGAAACACTGCACTGGATGTCCCATCAGATATTCCATGTATGGCTGAGGCTCCTTAAGAGCTGAGGGCATTCTGCAGTGGGTTTAGTATTGTTGGAAGTAGCAACCACTGACAGAGGGAAACAACCTCTGATATATCAAGCTACAAAGATCAACTTCCTCTTGACCTATGGAAATGGATCTTTTACAGTCCTGTGTAACACCATAAAGTATAGCAACATTGTCACAGCTATTATTTGCATAAAGTGCTAGATGTGTTGTACAGCAGTTTGACAGTCCAGCCTGATGGGTCTCAGCTGCAGAATATTGATATAAAGGCTCTTCTATAGTAACCATAGGCCATTAGGTTGTCTGAATGGACATCCATCACTACCAGCTTGTGTGAAGAAGAACATTAAGTTAAAAAGGCATGAACAGGAATAAATTGAAAGGCCCTTCACTACTCCAGGGCAGCAGTGACTTTGTGAGGCAATTGCCTTCATTCTGGGGCACTGCAGTCTGGACAGACAGACCAAGTAAACCCACACACAGGTTTATTAAAGTGAGCTCAGCTTCGTAAAGCTCTCAAAGTCTCAGCAATTGCATGAGCCAGAGGAAAGGACATCCTTGGACAAAGCAGGGCCTTGGTCATAAGCACACAAAAATATGCGAAAGAATTAAATATGTGATCATAGTCTCACATTAATAGTTAGCAAAACATTGTGCCCTGCTTACAAGCTGTCGGACAGCGACGCAGAAGCACAGTTTGCCGCTGTGAACCCCTAAACTACAGTCTTTTCAAGCTGCAGAGGTGGACCTTCCTTTCAACAGAGAACCATTATTTTGTCGTGTTGTGCCAATTTAAGAGCTCTATTGTGATAAGCAGGCGCTCATACCTCTTTTGTGCCATTTCCAACATGTTTATATGCATGTTTAACAGACTTGCATACAAAAAAAGAAAAATATCTTCCCCACATGATAGCAATTAATGTAGCAGATACATAAGACAAATGAAATTTGACCTTAGTTATTCTCAAGTAGGGAACCAATTTGTGATGGGAATTTTTTTTCCCAGGGTAAAGCACAGAAGTTTGTGGTTTTATATTTTACCTTTGCTCTGGTTTCTCTTTCCCCACTTTGTGAACTCAATCTGTACAGTAAGTCTGCACAAATGCTGAAAGCAGAAACAGCCCATGATGCAGAAAGCAGAGACAGGCCACGATGCCAAAAGGTATAAATTTTTGAAGTTCTGATAAAATTCTAATGCAAAGTTGAACTCTCTATCTGGGTTCCCAGGCCTCTTCTTTGGATAGAGTTAGTTAATAAATGTATTCTGATTACCAGGCTTAAGCCTTTCTTATTCCATCTGAAAGAGCTGCACTTCAGCTCTCCTCCTTAAACTCTGGATTCAACAAAGAATAGTAACACTTTGAGGCTGAATATCTCTAAAACCACTCAGTGCCAACTTTAACGGGAGCAGAATTAGGTCAACAGTAAAATTCACTCCCTCCAGGAACAGAGCTTGAACCATCCAGTTGAGCAGAGAAGAAATTCTCACCACATGTTTCCATATCTGTAAAGTTCCTTGGGATTTGTAAATAGTAAAAAAAATATAAATAAATAAACAAATTCAAATATTGTCATAGAGCAGAAAGCTCTAGCCTACTGGAGAAGTAAAAAAAGAGATTGAGCCTCCCTCATAGTTACATATTTAATAAGTACATCTTTTGAAGTGTCATAAACTTGATGGGGGAGAAGACAAAGTCACAAGTATTCAGAAGAACTGAGTTGGAGGGGAAAAAGAAAGGAAGAAGGGAAAAGAGTAAAGAAGAAACCCAAATCACATTGGTTCAGTCAGGTATTTAAAATGAGTTTTCTTTAATTAGCTGAACTGTAATGCAAATTAAAACTGTATTTCTTGTTCATAGTATATTCATTGGAGGGGAGGGGATGCAGCTGGCTATTTCCAGAGCAGTTCAAGCTAAAACAGACTCAGTTCTGCAGGACTGAACAGGAGCCAGTTTCCGTCCTTCTCAAAAAGACCAAAAAGCAACTTGGCAGCAGAGACTCTTGACTGCAAGCTCCATCTCAGAAATACTTATGAAGCACGACAAACCTGTGGAAATTGTGACTGAACTCATTAAAATCACTACAGATTATTTAAAGTCTTCATGCCTGACATTCAAGTCCTTTACTATGCTTTAAATGTCCAGGAAAAGAAGCTGTAGACACAGGGCAGAAATGAGGGCTTTAATACCACAGAGGATCGCTAAGTGATGAGTAAAAGGAGTTTGGTTCCACACTGTATTTTTGTCATGAAATGTTAAACTGGATTGATTATAGAATTTCCTCTTGTTTTTGAAATCTTTTGCTTTCTGATGGCAGAACTGTTGATGATACAAATGCCCAAGCCCAGTTTCAGTCTGGATAATGACCAGAAGCAAAGTAATCAGATCTCTTGGATCAGTGTCTGTCTCATGATACGAGATAAGATTAATAGTTTCATGCTGATTTGCCATTTCCTAGAGTAGTGTTAAATTACAAATTTACAGGGGGGTAGGAGGGAATGTGTACCATATGAAACTCTCAGAAAAGGGCAAAACCAAAGAACAGTTATCATAAGATAAAACCATAAAACAATCACAGCCCTTGGGGGACCAGAAGCTCTGTGCAGCCTCTCATGTGTCAGATCATCACAGGGTGCCTGGTTATTTCATGATAAGATTATCTAATGTTAATCTCACCACTAGAATTGCCTTCAATAAAAATGTTACCAACTTTCTAATTTTAATTACTGGGTTCCTGAAGATAACTACTTCAATTCTGTTCGGAAAAAAAACCCAACAAAAACACTCCCCATGCTTTCTTTGAAGCTGGGGTACTTCAAATACCAAAATTGTGGATTTGATGATTTTCCATGTCTTTATTTCTGTGATTATTAACTCCTCTCTTCCCTTCTATTTTCATCCAGTCATCCTGACACAGGACATTAAGTGCTTATAGGATAACACCATTTCTTCCATTTTGTTTCATTTCACAAACTACATCCAAAAAAGCGACATATACCTCAAAAGAAGAACAGGATGCACCTATACATAGGCATTCTTGAAATAATGCAGAAGGGGAAATTTTTCCTAACCAAAAATTGCAAATGTGATGACCTTAGAATTAGCTAGCAGAAGTGGCAACCCTGACTGTAACAACTCCAACAGCAGAAGCACATGAGCTAATTCCCTGGAGAGGATTTCTGTGGAGCAATGTCTTCAGAATCCACCACTAACTTACTGAAGAGACAATCTCAGGGGTGTTACATCAACTGGTATTACAATACACACACACACACCCTCTCCCTGCATTGTAATTCTTATATCTGTAAAGCTTTTATAGGAAATATCCCCTCCCACTACCCTGATGCACAGTGGCAAATGATTGCAGAGCCATGCAAGCCATTTGCTGTCATAGGACTTCAAACTGCAGACAAGAACTTACAAAAGGAGATAGGGTGCAAAAACCCTCTAGGAAATTAGGTTTTGGGGACAGTGGGGTGCCTCAGGAACACATAGGAAGTGCAATATTAAATAGGAGGGAACAAAAAACAAGTGTAAGGACTCAGACAAATCCAAGAACCTCCCACTGTATCAACTCGATCTGGTCCAAAACCACATTGTCACCAGGGACCCTGGTTAACTCATTCGTAGTCCACAGTTTGGGTCTGATTCTACATTTTTCATCAAACCTTATTATTACCAAATTAAGGTCTTCATGCTATAACAAAATAAGTTTCTCACAAGAGCTGCAGTTATTTGGTAAAACCAAGTAACTATGTCCTAACCACACTGCCTTTGGATACTATTCTACTATTGTAATTTTCTGTAGATGAAACTAGATAAGAACAGATGAAGCAATTTAAAGAATAGATTTGTCATTTTACCCACTAGTATGATACAATTTGCTAATATATCAGTTATTTTATATATGCATACATAATCTACTGTCTGCATTTTCCTTGTGCTTTTAGCATAAAAATGGTTAGAGAAAAATCTAGATGTGTATTTCTCCTGAGTTCACCAGTTCCTGCTGTTTGTTTCTCACCTGAAGTCATAAGCCTGTCTTTGACATCATAATCATTTTCACCACCACCAATTGAGATGTCACAAACAGAAGATTATGGCCAGGTGGGGAATAAGCAGCAGGAGCAGTTGAACTCTTAAGAAACAAAAATCTTGTTTTCATGCAAATGTCCTTCATAATAGAGAACAAAAGAACAAAGGGAGAAAACTACAATGGAGAGAAACATACTAGAAGCCAGATTGTTTCTAAATACATGAGCTCCCTCAAGTTCCCTCTGAGGAGTCAGCTGCCGATTAACAACCACACAGATCATTACAAAAATAAAACAAAACTTGACATCTGATAATTGCACTCCCCCCACTGCCCCTACTACACATATACACAGTTTTCTGCTTAACGTGAAATCAGCAGAAATACAAGGCGCTTTGAGAGAACTTGTAACCTTTAGAGGTATTTATATATTCCTGGCAGTAACAAACACTCTTCTCCTTGTTCTGTAGATGACGACACTGAGGTCAAAGAATACACAGGACCTCTCTGAATCTCAGTCACAAATAGATTGCTGAAGACATTAGGTATTAGAAAATTCAGAGCTGAAGTGGCACAAATTCTGGAGGAACAAAAAACCCATAGCTCCAGTTGCAGTCCAACAGGAGGCTGATGCAGAAGGGCTACTCTGGTTTACCAGTTCCAAAGAGTAAAAATAATTACGAACAATTTTTATATTTAAAAAAAAAATCATTCATAAATTAATCTGTCTGATATTGATAGCTAGAATCAATCTGAATGTCAATATAAAGTCACTGGGAAAAAAAATTAAATCAAAACTGCAACCCAGATCCAAAACAATAGTAACTTTATATGTAAAGAGAAATCCAATCAGCTACACCAATACTCACTTTTTAAGGTTGCTGCAAAACATCTACCAGGAACCTGCTTTCATTTCTAGTTTCTTCTTTTATTCAGGTTTAGTTAAGCAGTGCTAAACTGGAAAATGCTTAAATTGCCATGTTCTTGGCACTGCTGCTATACCCTTATCAAGAAAATCAGTGTTTCTCCACCAGTCTAATTAAAAAATACAAGAAATTAATTTCTGAAAAGGGGGGGGAAAAAGCACTGCTTCACATACTTGTGTTCTGCCTCACTATTGCTTGTGATGATTCTGAATGGATGCCATTAAATGTGACAGCATAGATAGCCTACAGCTCAAACAATTCCATCATCTGCCTGTATTCTATTCCCACACAGTCTTCTGGACATATCCTGTCCAGATCTTGTCACAGCACAGCAGATGTGGCAGGTCATTTCCTCAGCAGTAGAGCAGGGTAGGAATCTCAGCATGAAAACTGTGCCTTCTCTCCTCTTACTTTCCGATCTCCAATTTGTGGTGCTGAAGTATCAGGACTGTTTCAAGTTCATTTGAGTTGTCCAAATAGCCTGCCTGTAAATAAAAGTGCCATGGCCTGCCTCTAAATAAAAGTGCCATTTGACAAAGGAGTTAATTCAGTAGAAAAAACTTTTTGACTTTGCCACTAATCACTTTGTATTTTAGCACTAATGCCGTCTTTCCTCCAAATCTGAGCAGAGTACAAGCAGTACTGTGAACAGCATTGCAGCTTTTAGGCACTATCAAGCATGAGAGCAGACTGCTAAAAACACAGAATAGTCTGTGTATCTGTACAAGACAACTGCACTTGAAAAAAATTTAAGTAGTATATAAGAAATCTATCCATGACTTCTAGTAAAGGAGTTGCTGAGTAACTCTAAGATCACCTAGGATTTTACACTTGATGAACAAAACTCTAACTATCCTAACTAGATTTTAAACAAACTGTTAATTGCTCTCAAGTTGTATTAAACTTTGAAATCTGCTGGGTTTTTTTCAGATCTCAAAAGAAGTTTAGCTGTCCAGAACCTTATTAATTTTCCCAGGCTTATCCATCTAGTTTAACAAAAAATAGTAAACCTACCTAGAAATGTTATCCCACATTTGCTTTTACACCTATACTGTATTTTTTTAAATGGAAGCTATATTCATCCACAGTATTTCTGATCATCTTTAAACCTGTCACTTTAAGAGTCCAGATGGTAAAAGAATCTTTTGCTACTGAACAAATTTATGTATTATGTGTTAACAAGGCTCAAATTCTATATTCAGAAAGCAGATATGGATATTTATGAATAACTCAAAGAAAATTGCTTTACTGAAAATACATTTAAATTCCTCCCTTCATTTTTCATAAAGGATGACGGGTAGTTTGTTACACTAATAATCACTTGGAACATGCAAAGGGATGTTTAACTGTGTTCCTGTATCTTACTGGTGGCAGTAACCAAGCTGACAGAACTTTTTCTATTCATAACAAAAAGACACATACAAGAACATGGTGAAGTTAAGAGCAGGTGTTTTTACCTTACCTGTACTGAAGCTTCTGACCTAATGGGAAAATGGATACTTTTAACTTGCCCTTTTCTAAAAATTCACAAACCTGTACTGAAAGCAAAAGTTCAATCATCTTGGAAAGAGTAATACTGTGTTCAAATTGAATCTTTACTTCTTGGTGGAGAGAACCAAGCGTGGAATAAATTCTACACTAAATATACATCCAAACCCTGTATTACCATAACACCTTTGTAAGGTGAGCAGCACCCGTGCTGAGAACTGCCTAATGAGAATTCCAAGACTCAGCCTTTAGATAACATATGGCAGCAATGGATAATGGACACTCTAGGAAGTGGGGGATAGAAAAACGCCAGTTAAAATATTTTAACACTAAGAAGGCAACAAGCCTTCCAGAATGAAAAAAATCTCCTCTTGGAAACAAATCAAACAACTACGGTGTACTTTGTTCACGGCAAAAAGAACAGAGGATGCAAAACCATGCATTTGAAACCAAGGACTGAAGGCCAGTCCAGCCACACCGCTGCATAGTCTGTAAGTAGCAGCATTTCATTCCGAGAGGCCATTGGTGTCTGCCGTTAAAGTGAAAAAGTCAGGTAGGTAACAGTATAACTGATGTGCCTCCCAGCCAAAAATCCTTACTGTCATAAAACTGAGTGCTAAGCAGAGCTTTAAATAAAGTTTGGAAGGGAAATGTTCTCAAACGTTAGCCTGTGATTTCTGAAATTAGAGGTCAACTCTATTACCCCTTGATGCTTGACTTCTGAAATTCCTTAAAATATGGCACTTGCTTCCCATTTTCAGGAACGCACCTCATGCAGTCAAGCATATGGAGTCAATAAAGGTGTCTCTTCATCTGCCATCTGAAGCTTTATTTTTCTCACTTATAAATTGCAACTGGTTTTAGTAATAGCAACCCCTGCACATATTTGAAATGCACTTCCATTTTCCACATTGCAGAGCTATATGGCTTAGTAAATACATGCAATTTAGGTTCAAAACCATAGCTCCAGGCACTACATATTGAGAATTTTGTATTACTGAAAATTAATGCCTTTTTTGCATATGCTTGAGCAATAAATTAAAAAGCTATGTCTTATATGTATCAATTGGGATTTTCTTAGCCTTCATTTTTAAAAAGAATCATGCATACAGAGTTGCATTTCAGTTTCTTCTCTGGGCTTTTAATAAGAGAATATGAATTTATTTCAATTCATCAAAAGCAACTAACTAGAACTCTAGGAGTCTCATATTTTGTACTGAAATTTGTAGGTGTTCAACTGCATCAGTATCAACCTCTGAATTCAATTCTCTAACTGAAAAAAAAATGGCATCTGTGTGTACAGCACTCATGGCAGTACCCAAGTAGAATAATCGAAGTAATAGTCATAATTTCTTTCAGTACAGAAAACTGCAGTAGCCATATCAGAGTTGAGAAGAAAATAAATGAGATTATGATAATTGCTGGAAGGGGGGCACCAGGACTAAATAATCCTTTGCTGCTGTTCTCTACTGGAGAGCCCCATTTCCTCCTGAAATCTCCATTTTCCCATGTACATGGAGCAGAGACAGAGCCATGGGTATTACTGAATGTGTATCGAAGGTGCATGAGAAGTAGGGCAAAGAGTCTTGCTCTCTGCTTGCTAACACAACCTCACTTCTTACATGGCTTTCTCTGTCTTACCCCAGGCTGACCAGTGACCAAGGTGTAAATGCTGGAGTTAAGCCATAGCTTAGGGACTCTTCAAATTAAGGCTACAGTAGAAGTGGCCGAAGAGATGGCCAAGGAAGGGCCAACAACTCTTGGTCCTTACTCTTCCTCCCCTCAATATAGAAGGGAGAGCCTGGAGCCAATTTAACCTAGATGGCTGGAATGCCAGGCCACAGACTTGTGGGACAGAAAGCTTAATCATGAAATCAGCAAGCTATGTCAAAAAACACTTGAAACAAACATCTCACACAGAGCTCATTTGGGAAAAGCCTTTCATTTTTGCTATACATAAACCATAAAGAAGACAGAATTGGAAATAAACCTTTTCTTCCTCTGTGTCTTACTTGCTTTACTCAGAATATGCCTCTGCTCTAAATTCAGATTTAAACTTGGGGACGTCATGCTTCAGAAAGTAAAACTAATGTGGAAAAGATGAAAAAGAACTTTCAATATGCAATCTAATACACATTTTACCTCCCAAGTATAGATGGAAGAATCAATTCAATAAAACAATGGTAAGAGAAATCTGTTAGCTTATTTCCCTGTGAATCTTAAGAGTTCACATGGATTATTAGGAATTATACCATCTGATTTCACGAATTCCACTAATTTTAAAATGTATTATTTCATAAAACTTACAAAAATAATTACATAAATTAGAAGAATTTGAAAAGAAGTATCACCTTCCACTTCACAAGAGCAATGAGCTAGGCTGCTTGCTTATAAAAGAGAGATCTAAAAAATTATAAACATTTTCATTACCACAACTTTAACTCACCAATATTTGAAAGGAGCATATACAACTTCTACACAAGTCAAGTTCAAACTAAAGTTCGGATTTGCTTGTCAGGGTTTTTTAAACCTTCATTCTACAAAAGCCATAGCAATGTATTTTGCTTGTATTTTTCCAGCAGTGGGATCTCCCTGGAACTGGAGCGATGCCAAACCCCTCCATTACCACAAGGCTTGATATCAGCAATGGAGGCCTTTCTAGAATCACTTTTTGAAGGTAACTTTCAAAGTCTTTCCTACATTACAAATATACTAAATGCACCAAAACATAATTTTCTCTAAACAAAATGGTATTCATCAAATCTTCAACCTATTATCCCACATTCTCTTTTGGAGCAGACATGTTGATAGAACAGCATCGTCAATCAATCCAATAGATTTTGAGTGTATCCGCAATGAATCTACTCTGCAATAAATTGGCTTTACTCATTTAAAAACTCCTGTCTTAATGTTAGGAGAAGAAAAATTACTATTTTGATCTACTCCTCCTCCCCTTAAAGCACCTTGGGCAAGGGCTAAGCATTAAAAAGAAAAATAACCAACAGCTGTATTACAGCAATAAAGCCTAAATAAAAATGACTGATCAATCCAGAGAAGAAAATATAAAAGACATCATTCTATATAAAATACACACAAAGCTTTTGACTCAAAAGTTTTCAACTGTGTCAAATGTGTTATAGTAATTAAACAAGCAGACAGGGTGCCAAAGCTGTAGGTAGTTAGAACACCCACGTTTTCCCCCTTTTAAGTCTTTCTGTAGTTTACTAAAGCATTTAAACTTGTATCCTTTCCCAAACACTGTTCTATTAAGATACTTAGCAAGAGTACCACAGGCAATGACGACCTATAAACCTGTATGTGGATTTCTCTGCTAGTATCTACAGCACCACAAGAAGAGAGCCAGGATTCTCTCCTCTCTCCTTGCATTAGGCAGGAATTTGCAATTCCTTTTCCAAAATGATTCCCATTGCACTTCCTCTTCAATGCGTGTTGCACTTACTTCTCTCGGATGAATCCCAGCTACGTTGTACTGCATCTCAGACTCCTACCAGCTCACCTTAAAAGATTGTTTTCCTTCATGAAATAGTAGGGCCTGAAAATACATAATTCACTACAATTTCATCAAATGGCACTGAGCAACTGCTTAGCTCAAATTATAAAGAAAGAAGAAGGTTCACCAGAAGGCAGCTTCTGCCGCCCATATAAAATACATTTCTGACATTTGAGCAATGCAGTGGTTTGGAAAGGTGCTAAGGAGCTGAGTGCTCCCACCTTTCAACAATTTCAAAGAGTCAAGAACACTCAGAATCAGCAGTATTAGTTCAAGCCCATGTCAAATCACTTTATCTGAACATACATTTAAATATGTAAAGTAAGCTACAGATATAAATGAAAACTGCACAGAACAGAATTAAGAGGGCCAGTTTCCCATGGCAGAGGATCACCTGCAAGGGAGTAGCAAATCACCCTTCCAAGAGTTAACAAAGAAGTCCTTCCAAAGAATCCCAAGGCAGTATTCCTTTATAACTGAAGGCACACAAATCTATTTCAAAATTTCTGATACTGTAGGATCACCCTAAAAAGTTTCCCCAAAGTAACTTTTAGACTGTATCTATCATTCTGCTCAAATCAATTCTCTTCAATGCATTGCACTAAGGAAGACTGGCTGAGATACAGCTGGCATCAATGACAGCACCATGAAAACTGAAAAATTACCTCTAAAAGGGTTTCAGAAGAAAATGCTCAACACTGTATTTCATATCACAGAGCCTGGAACAGAGCATGTTGTTTATAACGCTTTCTCAAAGTACCACCATTAAAAAAAATTGTTGTATTAAGATACAGACAACAATTTAAAACACCAGTGATCCAGTTAAAAGACAAACACTTAAAAAGAAAAACATAATGCACTAATAGGTTAATACCAAATAATAGGCAACAGTTATACAGGTTACTAAAAGGGATGTGAAGTGATGAAATGGAAAATAATGGCTATGAAAATGCCTTGTGATAGCAAACCACAAAAGAAGCCTCCCATGGGAAGCAATGGAAACCAACTTTCAAGCTATTTAGGCTGGACAAAAATGTTTAAAAGAAGATCTGGAAGGACAAAAATCCTACAGTGGGAGTAGGGAGTTGAAGATGAAAATTTTGGTTACACACATAGATGGAGAATGCAAGGATAAGGTGAATTACCAAAAGTGAAACTGGAAATTTGAGAGAAGCCCATATCACTCTAGGTGGGAAGGGGACAGAGAAGGAAAGGCTAGAGAAGTTCTTCGTCCCTAATGTTTCTGATATTTACATCATTTTTCCAATTCAATGAAAGCAAGCAACAATCTCCAAGTAGAATTAACAAGCACACAGAAAGGCAATAAATATGGATTTAAAGTGGAACATCTAATAAGAAAAGAAAGTCTTTCTCTTTTCTGCAAATGGAGGATAATGACAATTTAAATAAAAAAACCCATAGCAAACCATATTCATAATATACGGTTTCTGCAGGCTACAAAAATCATTGCGAGGTGCTGTATACTGCAGAGTTTTATGACATTTTTTGGCTGAGTTGATGATTAGGAGATTACATAAGCTGTTTATTACTTGCTGCAGCCTATGGAGCGCAAAAAAATGAACTGGTCATTTAATTTACACTAAATTTGTCCCAGATAGCAGGAAAAAAGCAAAGCAACTCACTGAAGACAGAGCAAGCATTAAAATGCCGCAACTGAGAAAACAGCACAATTTTCCAATATCACATTGTACAGAGAAGAGAAGTAGTTTGGTAAAAGACAATTAGTATAAAAAAGCTCTTGAACTCTGGACCCATGGATTAATGCCTAGCAACAGAGATGTGTGCATGTGCATTCACTTGCACACGTGCATGAGCATAATGGTTGTGGATGGACCAGGGAAGAGCTCAAGAATGACATGGGGCAAGGGATAAAAAGAACAGCAATTCAGTCTTCATGTTTCCCCAAAGTCTCAACTAGAACTAATCAAAATGAATTCATCTGAATGTCTGTGATGGCCAAGAATTTAGTCACACACAGTCTGGCTGTCCAAATGAATGGTGAGGAAAGGGCTCACATCAATCAGCTTCATCTGAGAAGACTGGCACAACTTCAATAGGGATTGACAGAGTTCGGTGTCTGCCAGACTGATGAGCCAAGCACCAAGCTGAAAACGTTCTGACTATTCA
Organism: Corvus hawaiiensis; assembly: GCF_020740725.1. Taxonomy (NCBI): domain Eukaryota; kingdom Metazoa; phylum Chordata; class Aves; order Passeriformes; family Corvidae; genus Corvus; species Corvus hawaiiensis. The sequence goes on along the minus strand of NC_063255.1, from coordinate 17,388,234 downwards.
TAATGACATTGCAGTCTAGGGCCTTTGATTAATTAATTCAGGAACTAAAGCGTTCAGTTACTGTAAGAATATTTGAGGTAGCTGTTTCTCCCCCTTTACTGTATATGAAATCCCACTGCTCTGCACTTGGGCCTGCACTGGTGCCATTACTGGAATGCCTTTGACTGCTGCTATGCTGGGTCTAATGTACACTCCAGTTCCTCCCCTCCCTCAAACAATTTACTTTCCTGCAAAATAAATAAAGCCTTGCAAATGCTCAGTGCCTTGCCTTTGAGAGATTTTGCTAAATGAGCCTTCTTCGAGCCACAAAAGAAACATTTGTCTTAATTGTTACTAATAATGTTATCTTTCAGCCCTCTCTGAAAATCTCTGACCAACAGCAGGGCCCTCGCCAGGCACTGCTAAAAATGTCGCTAGGTAGCATTACACATGCAGGCAATTAACAGCTTAAAAAAAGAAGGTTGATCATTTTATTGCATTATTGTTCAGACAGAAGAAAATTCATTTTCATTAAGATAAGACCTTTCTACTCATTCTCAGCCCTAAATCCGGTTAGACGAAGGCAAGGTGTCTGCTATATTAATGTATTCCAGTTAAACACAATTGGGTAACGCAAATAGGAAACTTGAACAAGTTGTCCTGAAGTTAGAGGGTGCTGCTACACTTTCTCGGGCATGCAGTCAGTCACACCAACTGTGTTTAATGGAAACATGGAAGGATGAAAGACATTATACTGAAGTCAGATTGAAAAAAATTCCCGTACTCATCTCTCCCCAACCTAAATAATCTCACCAATATTGCCCATGTATCTGAACAGAGTAACCTATACAGACTCAGTTTATAGTTGCCCTTTCTTTCTTTCCAGTGTGTATCACTTTTCTGCTTAGCAATGGTGCTCTCTTTAGCATGATATTTCCCTAAAGCATCCATCTGCACTGAAAAATATTTTAAAGGGAAGCAACAAGCTTGACATAAAGAGTAGGAGTGAGATCCCAGAAAAACAACAACAAGGGAAAAAAACAAGGATTAAAGTTGGGAAAGGTTATTAATTGACCTTATTTCTCTAGTATTCACTTTGCATCCAGTGTGCATTTATTTTTTGAAAATCCATTTGTTCAAAAATAATACTTGCATGCCTTTTGCTGGAACAAAGTCAATCATCAGTAAGACTGTGGCCCATGTAAATGATGAAATTAGCTACAGTATTATATGTGGTGTTTTAATAAGAAAGTGAAGAGGCATTTCCGTAGTTTTCATGCCCATTTAAGCAATCTTCTTGTTCTAGAGTAAGTCTCACCTGGCAGAAGACCATTAAGCTACAAAGCACAGAGGATTCACAAGGCAGTAGCATGAAGGGCCCTTACAGGCCACGTACAACAAACCCCTAATGGAAATACACCTGGTAACAGCGGATGCAGTAAAGTCACCAGATTCACAAACTACACCCTTCTCCAAATTACAAACCATCTGTAAGGGACACACAAAGACTAATCCAAAAGCTGTATTTATAGGCTTGTCGCTGTTCATAGCTTTCAGTTTAGATTCAGCTTTCAATTTAGATTCAAAACTCCAGTTTGGCTCCTGTAGAGAATAAAATATTCCATATAAAGACTATTTTCTCCTTCTTAGCACTGGGAAATATGACCTTTAGGACATTTTGGCTTAGTTCAAGTCATTTGGCTGCATTTCTCTCTTCCCTTGTTCCGTTTCAATAGAAGATTATATAATTCAACTTCATCTGTAAAGCCCAGGGTAGCCTATAGGTAGAGAACAAGGTACTGATCTGTTATAAAGCAGCAGCTGATAAACAACTTTTTACTTCCTCTTAACTTTTAAACAATTCCTTTGCAGTAGTTTCTTGTATGAAATAAGAAGATTTGTCATGCCAGGACCTATTTCTGAAAATCAACTGAAAAAATCAACTACAAGGAGAGCAATAGTTACTTTAAAGCTGAAGGACACATACAAGACACTCAGGGAAACAGAAAGTCTGCTAATTTGAACTGAATTACTGAGATCCAGAGTCTCAGTGAAATGAGACTATCAGTGACTAAAGCAAAGCCATCCCACCAAAAATGTCTATACACAAACCTGTACTCATTTTGTTTCAGGCATATACAAGGTGACATCTTCCATTTCACTGCTAACAGCTAACACGGAGAAGGGACTTTTAAAATCTTTCCTCCCTCCTTCCATCCTGTTGTCACTGCCGTGCATTTCGGCCTCCCTGGCCCTGGTCACAGTCACCTCTATGAAAGCCACAGAAGTATTGCAAATTGACTAACAAGATTAGCAAATCCACGCTTGACTTGTTCAATAAGGTGTTGATGCATGCAGATATATTTGGTGAAATTACTTCATCCAGGAGCCATCAAATCTCGCTGGAGCCCCTTCTATTTTCGGTCCCTAATCCCTAAACCTTTTTAACCTGTATATAAGACAAAAAAAAAGGGGAGCTGAAAAGGAAGGCGAGGAGATAATGATGCCCTCCGCGAAGGCAGCCGATCAGGAGTGCCTCCCCCAGCCCCTGCACATACAGTCAGTGCCAGCTGTAGGCCAATTAAACCCAGCCGCTCGCAGGTGTTCACAGAAATGACTAACACAAAAGAAATTCGCACTTCAGAACTGCAATATTTAAAAGCTTTGAGGTGGAACCAAGAAAGATAAAAGCCCAAATTAAGTTTATTGCCACCTTGTGCTTCACTCTAATGCAGGTTTTGAACAGGGCCTCCCATTGGTATTAAAACTTGGATGAACATCTGCATTTAAAATACAGGAAACTGAGCACGTGAAGTGCTTTTAAAACGCCAGTTGCCATAGTAGATGGGGGCTTTTGTATATGTTCATTTATTATTATAGTTGTACAGCAATATGGTAAAATATATTTGCCAAGTGGGCAATACAAGCTCGACTCTAAGTCAACATAATATGCTAGATTGCTTAGATTTTCATAAATATTTTTGGTGCTTATTTTCCCTAAACATAACTCTCATTTCCCAAAATAACAATTTCTTTAATTTTTAATGAGAACAAAACCATGGCAAGATCTTATCATGCTCTCTTATGTTCAGATTAAAAGCCACAAGAGGGGAGAAAAAGGAAAAGAGAGGCAGCCCCCTGACAACTCTCCATGTTCTCTTAAGTGGTCAAGTGACAGGAACTATCCGATAAGTGAATTCTTTTCCTCTCTCTACAGAGCAGCAGGCAAAGTATCTGTAAAATGAATTTCTCTTTGTGGTCCTATACCAAAAATAAGTATACAAATTAACATCCAAATGTCTTTAATTCCCATGATATGTCTATTAAACAGCACTTCTCCATAAGGCTGTTTAGCTATCCAAACAGCAGCCTAAAATTATTATCTCTATAAGCTTTCCATAACTTATCACTCAGCTCCTATGAAAAGCCATTAATTTTGGCCTCTCTCTATCTTGGTCTCGCAGGAAATATTCTGCAAAGGGATGTAATAAAAATGTGATTTCTGCCATCATTTCATTAAAATTCCCTGTTAAATTTCTATCTGAACAGTGTACATAATATAAAAAAACTCAAGGCTCTTATTAATGGTGCTGTTCCTTATGATATGGACTTTAAAAAATAATGAAGACCATTTCTTACTTGCAAGAATATTGTTCATTTTTCATTCCTATTAAAATTTAATCTGGAAGTTGTTTAAAAATGTTTAAGTTTCATTACATTTCAACATCTTAAGAAGGGGAAAGAGCAAGCAAGTTCATGAGCAGGAATGCTGTCACTCATCTGCCTCTTCCACTGATATCTCAACAGTAAATCACTCAACCCATCCATGACTCAAGATATCCATCTGTAACACTTTACTACTTACCCATCTCACAAAAGCACTGTGAGGTGACGTTTGCTAAAGACCTTCAGCTCCATGGGTGGAGTATGATAGAGAAGAGGAGCAAACTGCTTCCTCCACAGTATCGCTGAAGTTTTGGGAGAGGATTTTTGCAGGTCTTTGTTGGGGTTTTTGGTGTGGGTTATTTTGTTTTGGTTTGATTTTTGGTGGGTACTGGATATTTCTGGAGGATTTAAGCAATCTGAAATCAATGCAAAAAATTGTAGGCAATACACAATGAAAAACACATTAAAAGTCAGCAAGTGTTCAATATGGGAGCATTCTTAGCAAACACACTGCTGAGATGCAACCCCAAACTGCCTTTCAGAAATTGGAGAATCAATTTGGGTAGAATGTTAGTCTGGTTCTCAAAAGTGGAAACCAGGCAGCTTTTCCCCACAGCAATACTGGAGTTACTTCACATTTTTAAGAGTTTCCTAGAAGGAACGAGAGGTCTGACTTTCAATAGTCTTCTCTCTGCTTCCTTACTTGTAAATACTGAGTGGTGTAAGACACAGTTACACCCACCTGAGTCGCTGTGCTGCAAGGGCACATCCCTGCACTCCCTGAGGTTCAACTCAACCAGTTTAAGTCAAGAGAACAAGACATTGTTCTGCGGCAAAACTGAGTTAAATGAAGTGACAGTAACCCACCAAGAAAACTAAAATTAAACTATCAGAACTAGGGCATGCATCTCTTTACAAACACTGTGCTTAAGCACTTTCTACAATCAGGTCTTTTATTCAGGGGTTTAATTTTAGACATCTAAGTATAAAAATTCTGGCCCATACACTTAATGGAAGCGTGCGATTGCCAAGCTGAGAATGTTAAATCTAATTTTAGTTTTTCTTTGCGCACTTGTTTTTTCACACAATTTCTGCAACTGAATAGGAAAATATCTGTGATATTTTCTGGACTGTATTCACAATACTCAATTTAGGCATTGCATGTGGTGTAGTTATAAAGCCTACTCCAGTGAGTTGGAGCTTTTCATTATTGACAGTGAAACCAAAATTTAATTCTAAGCAATCAAAGTATTTTCTCAGGAATTTTTTTTGTTCTAAAAAGATTCCTATTAAAATTAATGTTAATACATTGTGATCTGCACACACTCTAAATTAGAAACTAAAAGTTCACTGAAACTCTTCCTTTTCGATCTCTTTGTGCAACTATCACCTAGTTATTGTGCTACAGGCAAATTTTTGAATTTTCTTCTTCTTACACAGATAGGCTCATAACAGGGATATATTGATTTAAGCTAGTTTCATCACTACTAATGCTCTGCTAAATTTTAAAGACAATGCAATATTGAACAGAATAATGTGTTCTATTAATAAGCATGCTATTGAAATACTGAGCAGATTTATTGCATTTGGATGTTCAAATAAACATTAAGATCATTTTATGTATGTCATCTCTTGCCTAAAAAGATGACTGAAATGGGATTTGATTTAAAAAACAATGATAAAAGCAACAAAAAGCTGTTTGAATAATTAACCAATGGATTTTAATCAAAAAGAATATTCTCTATCAGACACGTGTGGGCCTTGTTTAAAGCAGTACTTATTCCTTATCCACACAGATAAAAAGGACCTCTAAATGCACTGGCTGTAGCTGAAGTTTGAGGAAAGAAGTTTAAAAGGAGATTTAAGGTCTGTTTTGTAAATGAAATAAAGCAAAGATGGCAAAACTTTAAGTTCACACTGCACAGCGCTTGGCTCTTGCACACATACTTAAGCTGGCTCGGGAACCAGAAGTTAAGTATCCATGTCAGTGCAGTATCTGCTTGAGCCTGCTAATTAAGCTTGCTGAGAAGAACTAATTACTGATGCAGCTCTACTGCTTCTGGGAGCTGAGCTAATACCACTATGTGGTACAACATATCAGCCTGTTCAGGGGGCACCTGACCAAAGCAGGGCACAACCATGCCCTCAAGTAATTCATTTCTGATAACAAACAACAAATAAAGATCCTGTTTCTTCACCGTTGACCCAGCATGTGATCTCCCACAGGCCCTCTCCTCCGTGCCTCATCTGCCACATACGGAAAATGCTCCTGCAAGACTGCCTGATCAGGGAAAGACTTACTGAAAGACAGGAAAATAAGCACCTTCTGAGCACTAGCGTAACTGCAGCCAAGGGTTTGCACACACTGGAATCTTCTTCATTAACTCTGCTACAAAGCATCCTCATTTCCTGCATTCTTGATTGCCACAAATATTGTACTAAGTGCTCAGGTTAAAAGAGAATGCTTTAAGCCATTTTCCAGCACAAATTTGAACTGCCATAAAACATTCGCTTCCTATCTTGCTCTAACAGTTCTCCATAAGAATATTGCTAAAACTACATGGGAATCCAAGCTGAGGGGGAAAAAAGCAAGACGGTAATCAGAATAGCAAGCCCCGCTAGGGCTAACAACTGCTGGTTACTACTGCTAGAAGATAACAGTAAGGCAGGCACAGAGCACCACTGTGCTCCCAGCAAGCATAGGGCAATATGGTCTGCGGACATCCTCGTCTCTCCATCTCTGCTACCACCACCATATATTTTTCTTTCATTTCTCTGCTGCTTGCACCCCAAACCATAAACTGGACAGGACAGGAACTCTGTCTTATTTACATGTGCAGCACCTGCCTAAATGACTCCAAGACTGATGATTGTGGCCCCTCCATTTTCCAGCACCTCTGCAGTGACACAAATAAAGCAGATAATCTGAATTTTGTTTCTAGTTTATTACAGCAGTTCACAAAACCTGACAGCTCCCTTGGCTGTCAGTACGTATTTCCAGGCTAAGGACCCTGTTGCCCAGAACGCCACCAGACTGCCCAGTAAAGAGGCCATACACAGGTATGAGCATCAAGCTGTGCTCCTGCAAAATTGCAGCATGGGCCAGAAATCTGTATCTTCCTTTAATATTTATGCTATCCCTAATAGAATGGAGCTTGATCTTCGAAACACTAACACAATACAAACAACCACACTAATTTTTTACAACCCGCCATTTCTGCTTGCACACGCTGCATGGCCTACAAAAGGTTATGCATATAAAATTGTTAGGTTACAGTTATTATCTTGTTAGAAAGAACATTTTAAGAGCATTTGAGGAATGAAAGGACTTTTTTTTTATTAATATTTCAGTAAAACTACAAGTGTGCAGTACTTGCTTCTGATGTATGAAAAACTAATTTCAATTCAGTAATGCAGCATAACTGCAACACCAAATCCCAACATGCCTCCAAAACCTTAAAGATGTAAAACTGGGCCACACTCAGACCTTAACCCAATCTTCACTAGTTCAGCAGAGATCTTCCACTGCCTAAGCAAGCTCTCTAACCACAGCTATGTACAAACTTCTGCCTGTCAGATATTAAATCTTTTTAATCCCAATACTGATTAAGTGTATTTTAAAATGTTCCCAACAATTATTGTCATTACAGAGGACCTCTCATTAACCTGTGCTGCATACTTTCTACTGCTCCTCCAATCATTTTATTCCCTACCCACATTGTCTCTACAGCTTACTACAAATGTATAAAAGCCTTTTTTTAATTAAATGATCTCATCTTTGATGGGCAGCTGAACTTGGCAAACTGAAGACACCTGCTGTGTCGCAAATGCACATACTTACCCTTACTTATAGAATAAGTGACAGAATTTTTTCCAAGTTTGAGAGAAATATCAAGTCTGGATATCCACAAAGCCCTCTTACCAACACTACATGCACTTACAGATATTCTTCACAATGCCTATGTTAGAAGATTACCCTCTCAAGAAACAATAACCTGGATGTATTCTTCTTCTGGAAATATCTACTGAAATAGCATTATCATAGTTCACAAGTATCAACAGAGCATGGCTACATCACCTCCCTGTTCTTCCACTTGAACACATCTCCCTGTTCCTACCCTTTGTCTTTTTCTCATTCTGGTCTTATATTCCCATTTTACCCATTCACTGTTAATCTCCAGACAATAACTTCTGTAACAAACAAGTTACAATGCGTGCTTTAGGTAAACATTACGTGAATGTCAGAAGTCTTCTGATTATCTTCAATCATTCTTAATCTATACTGGCTTACCAAGTAAAGTATTTGTGGACTACTATGAGCCCTCTTCTCAATTATGTCCTAAAACAAGCTTTAAAAACTAAGTTCATAAAAGAAATGAGGATTAAGCACCTGAGGTCTCACTAACATACAGTCTTCAGCTAGTCATTCAAGATCCTTCCATGCATTCTTCTTCAAAGGGTACACCCCTTTCAGCTGACATGCTTCAAGATTACTTCCCCTGCCCCTAACCTTTTTAAATAACTGACTGGAACAATGATGAAATGAACCTTACCAAGTGCTCACTGGTCATTAGCTCACTATCTAGTCAGCACCTGTACCTGGTGCTAACCCTTTGATTTCCATTAACAGGCACAGCTCAGGCACAATACTGCACCCTCAGTTTAATTAGATGTGAAAACCCATGCATCACCTGGTGTTCTGACCAATGTGTCACCTTATTTCTGACCAAAATGAGACACAGTGCTCAAAAGCAGCAACCTGAGGAGTCTAATAAACCCTGCTGGCATTTAAATGGTTTGCCATTTTGCATGAACACTTCTTACAGCTATTTTATATCTCAAAACCAGAAAAGGGATTACAGACTTGATTCACCATTCTTGCCTCAGCCCAACTGTTCTTATTTCAATAGAGGACTTTGGTGCAAAGGGAGTAATGCCATTATGAATCTTGACGGTGCTTTGTTCTTGTGGTTTTCAAGCACAGAACTTGAAAAGCTTTACAACTGCTGGTGGGAAGCACTGTTGACCTCACTGTACAAACAGTGAGCTTAGGCACAGAAAGCTGAAGTAACTACCCAAAGGTCACAGAGTGAATCAGTAGCAGATGCAGGACAAGGACCCACTTACATTCACTCCCAAATTCCACCCCCCCCTTACTGCAATGAAGCTGTAAGTGTAAATCAATAACTGAGGTCACCAAAAACTTTCTGCATGCAGACTGCAGTGAAGTCACCCTCAGAGAAAGCAATGACAAAAGGGAAGGTGTTTAATGAATTTTTCAATGGTCCTTACATAAGGATACAACAATTCAGGAGGAGGTGAGAAGATGCTCACTCAGGAAGCCGTGTAACAAGGCTGCAGTGACAAATCATTACTCCCAAAACACTGCAAAAGGAAATGTAATGCTGCCGTCTTCCAAATGCTGGGTTATAAAACCTTCCACACACACAATATTTAAAACCGTGAATTACACCTGAGAATGTATCCAAACATCTAACAGTATCAAGTCATGCTAATGGTTATCTGTTTATAGGTCAGAAGGGCAGTAAATTATTGCAAGGAAAGTAGTAAAGCCACATTGTATCCAGTTGTGCTGTTTAACAGGTGATAGTGGAAAGTAGGTGATGCATGGAAACTTCAAGTTTTTATAGCTGCTGCCTCAATCTATATTCACTTATATAAAGATGTCACATTTTTAAACATTTAAAAGTCAAATTGTCTGGAGAATAGATTCCTATAAAATTTATTTTCAGAAATTGATATTTAGCCTACTGCTATAAGAGTTGATTGCTCTTATGTATAAGCTTTATTCAAGTTTCTACAGGTTCGAAAATACAAAGACTGACATTTCAGATCCCATACTCAAGTGTGTCATTAACCAGAAACTGAAATGGGAACATTTCCACTTTCTCAGAAATACTCAGTTTGTTAGGGTGATAACTGCATTAACTGTTTTTGAGTTTTTGTGAAGCTACTAAATACGACTCTATTTCAACACAGACAGGAAGGGGGAGTCACAATGGCAAAAGAAAAATCCTGAATTGGTTCCTTACCCAGCACAATATGCACTGAGAATTAAATAGTTTCAAAGCTCTGCCAAAATAGATATTTGTAAGTGGCTAATGGCAGAAATGTTTTATTCTGTTTATGTCAAAGACACGTTTGTCAGGCACTGGACAGCCAGACAAATCAGGGTCTAATTAGTTCAGTCAATTCCCTCAGTTTTATCCTTTCAGTCTACACTGAGTTATTAAAGCATCAGAAATAAAATGCTACTGAGACAGCAGTAAGGGAAATAAGATGTCAGAACTCTATTAACAATGGCATTTTCAGGAAGCAATGTAAATAGAAAATCAAATTTATGCAAGAAATATATATCAGTAAGTAATACTTAATTTAATCATGCTGCATTTATCTTCAAAGCAGCTTTCATATCCAACTGATTTTAAAAAAATGCTTCAACACATCAACATTGTGACTTCTTTGGAACAGTGACCATCATTCAGATTCAAATTCAGATGCATACCTAATACAAGAGGATATTGGTCCCCAATCCAAATAGTACAGTTATACAAATAACAGTATGTGAGTAATAATTTATTCCACCCTCGACATTTAGCCAGCTCAGAAAGAACGTGTGACAGTTAAGCAGTTGCAAGATAAAAAGAACCGGAAAATGCCACATTCAACTGAAATGACAGGAAATATTTAGGTAGACAGAATGTAATAAATTTGGCAGACTTATGGGAGTTTAATTGCCCCTTTGTGAAAAGAGATAAATACATGTAAAAACTGTAACTGTGAGGACCAGTTTCTGGGAGGAACAGCTTTCTGTTAGAGGTGTCTAAATCTTCATTACTTCAATACGACCATCAGAGAAAGGAAATTTTCCAAATCCACAGTGGTGATGGTTGTGCTGACAGCATCACCTCCCAGGTCTGTGCCTGGCTCTGTGCAGGCACCAAGGGAACAGTGGCCTCCTGTTCCCAGAGGGCTGTCACATGTACCCACAACTTACTGGCCTTGCACCAGTTCACACCTGCTAGCACACACAGTGAGATGTTCCCTACTTCAAACAGCATCTGCCATCCAAATAACTGAGCCTTATGTGCTCACAGATGCCCCCAGGATAAACTTTTTTTCTGCCCCCTACCACGGTGAAATAGTGCATCTTACTGTGATGGATGGCAACTTCCACTTTAGCTCTTACTCAGGTCAACCTGTCTATCAAACCATGATATGTAAAGATTCTTCACTAACACAAAGAGAAAAGAAAATTGGTGATCACACCCAAAGTAAGAAGAGGTTTCTCCTACGCTTTTGATAATTTAAAAAATGACCAGCCCTCCACTTTACAGTGTTTCTGACATTTCAAAGTGTTTTCACAATATCCTTAAACTTTTTATTTAGTGTTTATTTTAACAGAACCACTAATCTCTTAATTCAATCTTTTAACTTGCTTCTATTAGGTTAAAAGTGAGTAATGAAGATCCCTAACTTTGCCAGGTCTGTTTGGCAGCCTTCTATCTGGAATTTGTTCCCATACAGAAGTGCAGACGTATGGACCCAACAGGTTGAAGACAAATTAAAAGGAATACTTAAAATACTTATTAATTTTAAGAGAAGGGATTAGTTCAACATGTAAAGAGCCTTAATAATATTTCTGAAAATCAAGCCAGACCAGAAAAAAAAAATGGTTCTTACTACTCAGGGTTGTCCACTTTATGTGCAGTGTTCGTTATCTTAGTGATTATGCCATCTAAACATTCATGAAAAAGTAAACAGAATATCCTGATATTTAATAAAAAATAATAAGGACTTCAGAAAGAAGATGCCCAGATTCATCTAAACTGAATCACCTGCTGGATTTGAGTAACTTTCTGCAGGTGTTCCACACTTTCACTCTTGCCATGTACACAGGGACCCAAGAGTGACTGACATTGCTGTTACTCATCATTACAAAGAAGGAATCAGGGAGCAACTTTCCAATACGTACATGTCCACCAAGTTACACAGCTTGACTGACAAAGCACTGAAAGGGAAAAGCTGCAAGTTTTCAAATACTTTTTATAAAGCAAATCTGTAGTCCTCCAAATTTATTTCTTTTTAAAAAGCACACTATTACAACCACAGTGTTTTCAGTAAACTGTTATAGTATAATTAATCCTTAAATAAACTGATAATAAAAATGCATAGGGGTCCGTCTACCTAATAAAGGACTCCAGTGTTTTCTTCTTGTATTTTACTCACAGAAGCACATACTCTCCCATTTCAGATGATGTGATTCTTTTTACCTCTGATGAATAAACACGTCCATGAAATGGATCATACCATATGCATCTGCCTTATATCATACAGCATTGGAGGGAGGAGTTTTCCCCATGTTGAGTACTTGCTAACTGAGCTCTCCTTACATTATCTTACAACTAGACCTACAATTCAACTTTGCATTTACACAGCATTTTAAATTCACTGAGCTTACATTCTCTAACAAACACTGGGCACCATCTCCTATTTAAAGAGCCACAAACTAATCCAGAAAGCAATTAAATAACTTGATGGCAATACAGCAACAGAACAGAATTAGATCCCAATTCATCTGCTTGCCAGCCCTCACCTACCTGGTAGACCACAGTAGCAGTCCCAGCTGCACACTTGCATGCAGAATTCTCATAGTCAGCACAAGTAATGAAAAATATTAATCAAAACTTCTCATGTCCCATTAATGATATTCCCATGGAAAAAAAATGAAAAACAATGGCCTAAATATTTAAAGACCTTTTTAAATGTGTTTCTGAGCTCTCATTTCTGCAAGTAAAAAGGACTACCTCCAGACCTATTCCTGGCTCTGATTTTACCTGAACCTTTGGAATCTATAGTAAGGGCATAAGATAATGTTTCAAAAGGCTGACATCAGCTGATTAACCAGAATGTCCAAGTTATAAATAAGTAAATTAATTAATCTGGGACTTATTTCTGTGTTAAGATTTAGAAAAAGTAGAAAATACTGTAGTCACACAACCAGAGAGGGTATTATATTCAAAGCTTGCTACATGCGTATCAGTTCAAGTGGGAATGCTGAACTTGTGCTGATGTTTCAGCCATAAGTTTGTGTCTTCAATGGGTGCTAAATATGGGTTTGCTAAAAACAAGGTTACTTACAAGTCAGTGTATTCATTCACGTGATGTTTGCACATGCACCCACATACACAGAACAGGAGGCTTTTTCACTGGCGGTGCTGGTCAGAAGCAAGTCCTTCCCACATGTCTGCTGATACAAGAACACCACTGTGCATCCCAGGTCCTCTATCCCTCCCAACCTCAAGATCTCCAGGGACCCCAAGAAGTGTGCTCACACCTAATGCAAAAGTTACAGCTAAAAATAACTATTCTGTCTCCTTCAACCCCATGCCTAAACGTACACACTCATTAAAAGGGACACTCTCAAATACACCAAAACCACAAATGACAAGGAGTCCCAGAGTGCCTAGCTGAACAAGTTCTGAAGGATAAGTATTCAAAAAGAAGCCACATTAACTGTGGAATGCTGCGCTTTATATGAGCGGCATATGGATCTCAGGAAAAAAATGGTCTCCACAGCTGTCACTTAACATCCAAAAGAGTGACTTCAGTTGCTCACAGGCAACTACCTTTGCAGTCTTGTGCTCTCACTTAATGAGACAAACTCTCCGTTAAAATTTTCAGTCTCATTCTCTGTTGCCATGAACTTAAATGGTTCCTGACTAAAATGATGTTCTCAATATGACTGTGAATAAAAGCTTTTCTGCTGAGGTTTAAAAGTGAAAGCCTGCAAGAGTAGGTCCTTGACCTAGTCACAGAAGGGACCAAGGTTCTCAGAAGCAAACAACCCTTTAGGTTGGAAAAGACACCTAAGATCATGAAGTCCAACCATTAATCCAGCACTGTCATGCTCACCACTAAACCACGTCCCCAGCTGCCACATCTACACATCTTCTATATGTTTGCAGGATACAGAAGTGACTCCACCACTTCCCTGGGCAGGCTGTTCTAATGATTGACCCCTCTTTCGGCGAAGAAATTTTTTCTCATATCCAACTTAAATCTGTCCTGGCACAACCTGAGGTCATTTCCTCTTGTCCAGTCCCTTGTTATTTGGGAGAAGAGACTGACCCACACCTAGCTACACCCTCCTTTCAGGTCATTGCAGCACGTGAGAAGGTCCCCCAAGTCTTCTTTTCTCCAGTCTGAATACCGCCAGCTCCCTCAGCTGCTCCTCACAGGACTTGTGCTCCAGACCCTTCCCTTCTCTGGACATGCTCCAGCACCTCTGTGTCCTTCTTGCTGTGAGGAAACAAAACTGAACCCAAGATCTGACGTGTGGCCTCACCAGTGCCCCCAGCACAGGGGGATGGGCACTGCCCTGGTCCTGCTGGCCACACTACTGCTGACACAAGCCCGGTGCCATTGGCCTTCTTGCCCAACTGGCCACACTCCAGCTCATGTTCAGCCAAGGAAAACCAGCACCTCCAGGTCCTTTCCCACTCAGCAGCTTTCCAGCCATTCTATCCCAGCCTGGAGCTGCAGGAGGTTGTTGTGACCCAAAGGCCGGTACTTGGCCTTGTTGAACCTCACACACTTGGCCCTGGCCCACGGATCCAGCCTGTCCTGATCCCTCTGCAGAGCCTTCCTGCCCTCCAGCCACCCAACCTGGTGTTCTTCTCAAACTGACTGAGGGAGCTCTCGATTCCCTCATTCAGATCATCGATAAAGATAAAAAACAGGGCTAGTCCTGGTACTGAGCCCTGGGGAACACCACTAGTGACCAGCCCCAGCTGGATGTAATTCCATTCACCAACACTCTTTGGGCTAGGCTATCCAGCTATTTTTTTTTCCCTAGTCGCCAGTGCACTCATCCAAGCTATGAACAGCCAGTTTCTCCAGGAGAATGTTGCAGAAGACAGAGTCAAAACCTTTACTAAATTCCAGGTAGACACCATCTCCAGCCTAATCCACCAAGCAGGTCTTCTTTGTGAAAATTCCTTGTTGGGGTTCCTCCCCCCTGCCATGGGGTCCTGGGAGAGGGGGCCCTGGGCTAGGGGCATGGCCTAGGCACAGGGTCTCCCTGATCCCTGGTCACATGTACCCTAATCCTGTTCCCCATTGGTTATTTTGTGTTCCCCTGCCCGGGGAGGACCCTGGTTGTCCGGTGATTCCAGAGTCTTTTCGGCAGTCCCCCGGCCATGTGGCTGGAAAATAAAGATCTCTGAAACTTCTATCAAGAATCACTCCCTATTTCTTTCCATGGGTTCTTGCTGCCTATGGATGTTGCAGGAGACCCCACTGCAACAATTCCTCTGAAGTTTTAGAGCAGAGACATTCATCAGATGCATCGTACAACTAAGGTACTGATGGTCATGACTCAGCTCCAGAGAGTAAGAGGAGTTTTTGAAATTACACACCAGAAAACAGAAGACATCCTAAAGGATTTTTTTGGTCTGCTCCAGTCAATAGAATTGCTACCATTTATGGAGAACAGATGGGGAAAGATTTAACATGGAATTAAATGCATCTATTAAAGATTAATGAGAAATTACTTTATTTCAAGGCAGAGACCAATTTCAAGGTAATCCAGACTTCCAAGAGAGGTCAGAGGACATCATTTGCTTTCCTGCACTCTAAATCTTAGTAAGTAACTCAGTCAGCCTGAGAGCCCATGCAGATGTGTGGGTAGCTTTGAATACTTCGGTTTCAGATCGACCATTTTCTTGCATAGACAGGAGAAACTCATGTACCCCTTTTTCTGTTGACAGTACTATGAAACATCTTTGGCACATGATGGCTCTGAATGTCTACATGATCTGTTTCTACCCACATTCCAAAATCTGAAATTATACAAGCACAGTTTCAAAATGAAGAGCAATGTGTCTTACTATAAGTCAAAGAGAGAGACATGGCAGACATTTTCTGGCACTTGCCATAAATAGACGGCAACCAAAAATTGTTATGCAATGATATTTAATGCATTCACTGGATCAGAGACAGGTAAACATGCTGCTGTTAACCAAAAATCACATGCAATATGTATGCAGACTTGCAGTAAATGCTGTGGATGCATGGCCTGTGCTGATGCCACCTCACCAGTTACATTCTGCTTATATAAGGAGATGAGTCCAACTGTCTCAAGAACTTAAGAAATTTGTCCTATGGTGGGTAAGATCCCAGAAGGAGACTCCTTACAAACTTCAAATGGCAAACTGCGCATCAGAAAAACTTTAAGTTTGAACTTTTTGCAGCTCAAAATGAAAGACTCAAGCTAAATCTTAGGGTATTCAGAACTAACTCGAAGAGATATTTCTGCAGGCAATCATCCTGGTACAGACAGATAACGAATTCCCACCTTCTTAGCTGAAAGAAAATTACACCCTCGGCTCTCATGAAAAATCTTTCTGCCATACAAAGACCAACCTTTAGTGCCCTGAACTGATAATCACCTGGCTTTCATTAAATAAAGACACTTCTAATTAAACACCCTGATCAACACACAAAAATGTGTGCTTTGCAGGCAAGAGATGGCAAGCAATTTATCTTTCAATATAGTAATCGCTTATATCACGCTATCTGTAATCTACAGTGATGAATAAAGGTATTTAGATTATGAAATCCTAGATGAACTACAGACTATATTCATTTCAACAGCAAGAAATGACAACTCTAACTGTCTGCATTTTCAGAAATAGGATTCCAACTGTTGGACTGGCGCAGAAGCATTTTCACTTTTTACCAAAATATGTTCTCATGGAATCATCTCCCTCTTGAAGGGCAGGTGACAAGAGAATATACAACAGTCACTGAAAAATTCAAGTTGGATGGGTACTGTGGTAGTTATCTGGTCTACACCTCACCAAAACAAGGCAAGCTTCAAAGTATATTAGGTTCCTGGTTCAATTGGACTTTGAAAGCTACCAGGAACAACTTTCCTGAAGTTCAGGAAGGTAATGTTAATGACAATATGAAAGACATGCCATACTTGGAGGAATCAGACACGTCTAGGAACTGGGAACTGGTGAATTGAGGATGTAAGTATACGAGAAACTGATTTTCAAAAGTCTCAAGTTTTGAAAAAGGCTAAATACTGCTGAATCAAAGGGCACGTGCATAGGTCAAATGGACTATACAACAGTAGTGCCAGCGTATCGCTAGGCAGCTACACTCCTAATGACTGCCAGGTAAACAGCAACTCCACAAAGTGATGGATAGAACAGAAGTTTCCTTCCTCACGGCCTGTAGCATAATACAAAATCTTTGACAGCAAGTGCATTCATATGCAGCCTTGAATCCACTGAAGAAAGCCTTACTCCCACTTCAAAGTGAGAGGATGCTGGTGAGTATGGCCACAATGCATTCTCCCAAGAGCCACTACAAGTTAGACTGGAGAAATTGCAAGATCAGATCTAAGAGTTTGCAAAGTGCTTCTCAAGGACAGGAGGTTCTGCTGCAAATTTAAATGCTCGTATAAATCCAGAGGTGATGTTTCACAAGTATAACAGTATCATCAGAAGCCTACAAAGCCAAGAGGATGTTTTGATCTTGGAGAATGGAAAGAAAGGCACTGTCTTCTTTCCAGATTTATCCCCCAACAGAAAAATATACACCAGACACGACAGCTCACCCAAGGAAAGATTTCCACAGGAGGGACAGTTTTTAAAGCTAAATGGATAAAACTGAGAGAGGCATATTCAAAGAAAACAAAAGGAAAATCAAAATATCTTAAGGAGACTAGAGACAAGACTGATTAAAGACTGTAGAACAAAGAGATGGTGAACTGGCACCAATCTCAGTTAAGCAGTGAACTGAGTGAGTTGAGAGTGAAGTGCTTATCACTAGGAATACAGTGTCATCCACATCAAGAAAATAGACAGGGTGAGCCAAACAGTTCTACTCTGGCACACATTCCAGGGGATTGAGTGTGGGTGGAATTCTGTTGTGAATGCTAGCAACACACAGGTATTGCAATACTGATATTTCCTTTTTGCTTAAATATTTATATCCATCTGCATTCCTGTTCAGTGTTAACATTTGTTAGAAAAGACAGGTAAATGAACTATGACCTAGTATCTTAGAGGTAAAAGGGAAAAAAACATTATTTTTCTTCATGTTATTATAGGGTAGTCTATTCCAGACCACCCTACGTTTGAAATATCACTGCTAATCACTTTGAACACCCATGAAAAAGCACCCGAAATCTGACATTCTCAGTAAAAAACCAGAAAGAATGAGGATAAAAACATTATCTCATTTTTACAGATAAGAGAGGCACAGAGAGAGATCAGAGGATTTGCAGAAAGTAACACAGGTAATGCAAGGCTATTCCTGACAGTTACTCATGCTAAAACTGTCTCTGTTGGCCTTGCAAAATTATTCCAATACCCTTGAGTCCCGACTCAAATTAGTTCTTTATTTATTATCCCAGTTTTCAAGTATCTTTCAGATGGGCTCATCCATTGTTCCCATACAGCTGGGTAAACAGACAAAGTCAATTCTATCATGCAGGTTTACCTTATAGCATTCAAAACCCTTTGCATGTGTGGGATTTTTTTTTTTTTTTTCTTTAAGCAAGCTAAGAATGTGTTTAAAGGTGACCTGTGCTGGAAAAAAAAATCGAACTGGGGAAGTTTAGGGACAGAAAGGCTTCTGAAGATTGGTGTGTTTCGATATCTTTGTCAAAGAAAAAAAATTAATAAATCAAGTAAGTAACGTTTGAAGTTTTAATATGTAATCATCCTTATTATGGCAAAAAAAAAAAAAAAAAAAGGACACGAATCTTATTTTCCAATATGAAAAAAAAGCAAGGCTTATGGCTTTTTTCAGATTTTACTGTGAAGTGATACAATTGCATTCAACAATTTTTAAGAAGTGATAAAAGAGAAATAGCAACATTAAAAAAAAAAAAGTTAAAAAAAAAAAGCCTTCCCAAAAGTCAATTTTGTTAGGATTTTACAATACATCCAAAGCAGACCATGTTTTTCAGGACGCTTGCATGGTGCTTAGCATTGAACAGTACCTTCCTCCTGATGAAGGCCACTGGCAGACCCCCCAAAAGAGGAGGCAGACATCAGAACACAGAAGGAGAGGGGAAATGATACACCATTGCAAATAAATTCTTGATATTCCCTTCCATTTATAATCCCACTCCATATCCATGCTTTTTATACACAAGGAAGAACTGAAGCCTCACACACACACACACAAGAATCTTCATGAATCGAGGGAATTGGCAGATGTGTTGGTAATCTTCCACAAATAAGAAACAAACTCTGCCAGCTGTACTTGTAAATTCAAAGATTAACATAAATAAGCAGTGCCGAGACCACAGGTACTGTGGTCTTCCTTAAGGTGATAGAGCTCAAGAACCCCAGTTCTGCAGAAACTTATCTGCGTGTCCAACTTCAGAGCCTCAAGTCCTAGCCTACACTGCAAAACATCTACAGATTCATCAGCCAGAACTTGCCAAAGCAAACTGGATTCTTGCCACTGTTTGAGATGGCAGTGAAGTAGCAAGTATATAAACTAGGTCAGACATGATTACCTAGAACAAGGGCAATTTTCTTTACATGTCTGTGTAAAGCTTCTGAAAATGACAAAGACTGAACATTTGGGCGCTGCAGAGAGTATATCCAAAAATCATTATTGATAGAAAAGTTTAACTGCATTTTAATATGAATTATATTTTCTATTAACAGCAAGGCAGAAGCCTATTTTGCAGTAAAGCTCTTCCTTTACCAAAGTGCTATCTCTCTGAATCTGAGTCAACTTTAGTGACCACTTTAATATTCACTTTACAATTAATGCTTCTTTTTATGGGTTGGTAGAAGGTAAACCAATTTCAGTTCGGCTTCTAGGTATTGAATTTATTATAAAAAGTTATGTACTTAAAACTCCTATAATGAAACCAGAGGCATCATGAGATATTAACCTAGAGTTAATGCTGAGAAGGCCAGTTTGAATAATTCAATTCATGTCACCTTAAGTATCTTTTCAAATGGAATTAACTTTATCTCACAAAAAAACGGAAGTTCCATGTTCCAGTTACTGATTATTGACTCCATGAGAGTTCTGACTTAAATCATCTTACTACCATCTTCCCAGCAATTTTATTTCACTACTACCAGGATGCTTCTTCACATTTTGAGGGCTGACTTTCATTATAATGAAGCAATATTAGCTAAGAGAAAAACATGGTTTCAGAGTTACTGCTATCGTTAGGTGATACTAAAACAGACAAAAATAAAAGTCCACACCAAAGCATCAGCATTAGTTCAGTACAGCTACAAACCAGGGCTGCATTTCAGCCACATGCACACAGCTACTGCAGTCGTTTACATCCTATAGAACTCCACCTCTTTTTACAACGATGCCATCGATGTTTCGTAATGCTGCAGTTCTCTTTACTTGTTAATTATCTTATCCTGACAGAAAACCCGGCACTTAAACACTGAAAGGAGATGTTTTCAAATACCTATCTAAGCCCAGGGGAAAGTGGTAGCTCATGATCAGCATTATGGTAGGGTAAGAATGAGGGAGACAGGCACGTGAAAGCAGAAGCAGGAGGTGTTAAGATATAGGTGTAGCTCTAGAAATTACTCCAAACAAGTAAGGAAAACGAACAGAAACAAGAAAGAACAGCTCAAAATAGGCAGAACAAAGAAGTGCTTCATTACAGATTACAACTGTGCTGTCCAAGGTTTCTGCAAGTCATGGGAAAATCGGAACAACATCGCACATGGAAATACAGACACCCCAGTAAGATCAGCAGTGTCCTAAAACAGGAAGCATTGATTATGTCTCCTAGGCAGTTCTCTGAGGACAAAACTATGTAGCAAACTAGTTGTCTTTCTTTAAACACAGACAAATCCAGGATTTCTTCAACTCAGACAAAAACGAGCAAGGAAAATATTTCAAATGCATCTGGATTCAAACAAAACTCAGGAAGACTTTCATTAGCCTAATATTTCAGTAAGGTGGCTATTGTAAAAGTCCACCTTAAAACAGAAAAAGCTTCAGCGGGGCAATAAGAACTGGCATGGGCAGCAGTCGGAACAGCAGGAAAGTGTTCTGGGTCTGTCCTCTTCCAATTCTTTCCTCTCAAAAATCCCTCCCTGTTGTGTTTCCCCTGGGACAGACCCCATCCAGGCAGACAGAACAATGCCGGCCTGAACTACTGTGTTAAGACAACACTGAAATAGAACAAAAGAGACCCATCAGGACAGTGAGAGCTCATAGTTCAGTGTTGGGGTCCCTCCCCTGCCATGGAGCCCTGGGAGAGGGGCCCTGAGGGCACAGACACGGGGCTTCCCTGTCCCTGCTCAGCCTCGTTCCCATTGGTTGGTTTGTGTTCCCTGCGCGGGCAGAAGGACCCTTGGTCCCGTGACTGGGACAGTTCCTCAGCAGAGCTCCGGCCATGCGGCTGGAGAAATAAACATCTCTGAAACAGCTATCAAGAATCTGTCTGTCCGTATATATTTCCTTTCCACGGGACTCCTGGTTTGATATATGCGTGTTGCAGGATCCCCACTGCAACAAATGGTGGAGATTTGTGAGCAGAACGATCCCCGATCCCTAAGCGACTGATTTGTGTGAGTAAACCCTGGAAACTTTGGATTCCTCTTCTTGGTTTTGCTTTGCTATTCCATATCTAAACTATGGAGGAACCGTGGGAATCTTGGCTCTCAGAGCCGCATATGGACATTTATCTTAAACTTAAAATGATTCTTGAACAACGATTTGTAAATTTTAGCTTGATTCAAGCTCAAAAAGAACTGAAACACTTCCTGGCATGGTTGTTTAAGAACTTTTTCTATGTTTCTTGGAATTTAATTCTTACCAAGGGCTTTTGGAAAACCGTTTGGACACAGTTAATACTAGAGTCAAAATATATGCCGATGGAAGAATATTTTCGTGAATATTATTTAGTTACCGAGACTGTTGAGCAATGTCAGCTGTGTCCTGGCGAAGGGAAGCGTGGCGCAGGGACCGTGCGGCCCAGGCCACGTGCACCGAGCGCTCTGAGAGCAGCAGCGAGGCAGTTCCCGCGCGCGGGCGGAGCCACGCGAGCCGCAGTGTCGGTGGCGGAGCGAGGCGCGGTGGGAGCGGCGGGACCCGGCGGGACCCGCACGGCCGCGTGCAGCGCGTGGTGGAGCGAGCCCCGTGAACGCCCGGCCGAGAGGGGCGGCGCGCGGGCGGCGGCTGGCAGTGATGGCGGTGGAACGGAGCCGCGCCCAGCCGAGACGCGCGCTGGAGCAGGGCACGGGGGGGTCATCGCTCGGGGGCCCGGCCGAGACGTGGGTGCAGCGCCCGGCAGCGGCAGCGAAGCTGTGACCAGAGGAGGCGACGCACGGAGAACTGAGCGGCGTGGCCCGGCCCGGCCCGCGCAGCCCCGAACGCGACCCTGGGAAGAGCGCCCAGGCACCAGCAGCCCCGACAATTCCAACACGGGAGCGACCGAAGGAGAGAGCAAAGACGCAGCGAGACAGAAAACAGCAGCCACTCGGAAAAAGGAAAAGATCATAGCAACTAAGACCTTAGGGATAGTAAAATGGTATAATGTTAAGCAAAATTATGGTTTTATAACAAGGTGTGACAACCAGCAAGACATATTCGTGCATAGAACTGCTATTAAAAAGAATAACCCTGAAAAATGCATCCCAAGCTTGGGAGATGGAGAGGTGGTGGAATTTAATATTGTACTAGGGAGAAAAGGGTTACAAGCATCGCAGGTCACTGGGCCTGATGGTGTTCCTGTAAAAGGCAGTATATATGCAAAAAATCGTAGTCATGTTAGACAGTATCTCCATTGTAAGCCCCCCCTACAGTTTCCCTTTCCTAATCCCACCTTTCCCTTTTACCCTATGTCCTATTACCCCCAGTGTACTCCCAATCCGTTTTTTCATCCATGGTTTCCCTCACAAAACCATGCTTTTGCCAATTGTTTCCCCAAAAATCCCTTTCCAATGCCGAGTGGGGGATGAAAAGGGGGAGGGAAGAAGTTAAACCCTCTCCTGCCTCAGTTTCCCCACAAAGCATGCTCAGAGAATTCTGTCTCCCTTCTGTCAGCCCTAAGATGTTCCACAGAATCTGATTGGACATTTAAAGGCTCAGGAGGGTGGCTTGTTTTGTTTTGAAACTGTTCTTGTTATGTTTATCCAGTTGTTTTCATTCTCCTTTTATTAAAATAAAACGGGTGAGGTGTTGGGGTCCCTCCCCTGCCATGGAGCCCTGGGAGAGGGGCCCTGAGGGCACAGACACGGGGTTTCCTGCCCCTGCTCAGCCTCGTTCCCATTGGTTGGTTTGTGTTTCCTGCGCGGGCAGAAGGACCCTTGGTCCCGTGACTGGGACAGTTCCTCAGCAGAGCTCCGGCCATGCGGCTGGAGAAATAAACATCTCTGAAACAGCTATCAAGAATCTGTCTGTCCGTATATATTTCCTTTCCACGGGACTCCTGGTTTGATATATGCGTGTTGCAGGATCCCCACTGCAACAGTTCAGGTATTAAAAGATGTGTGAAAATAACAGGTAAGTCCATCAAGAAGCAGCCCAGTGACCTTTCTTGGGTTTCGAAAGCTATCCCATGAAGGAGTGAGTGAGGAAAAGAACGGACAGAGTGGTGCAGTCTTGCTCACCTCTCCACAGTTTCTGAGCTGTGAGGAGAAACAGCACAAAGTGCTTGTTTGGGTGAAAAATGGTAACCATTTATAGAGCCAAATGAAAAGAACAAGAAAATTAAAGAGGAAGGCTAGAAACATCAGAAACATTTTGCATGCTACAAGAAAAACCAGTTGAAGCATGTTTTGACAGGTTTTAATCTATACCTACAAAGCTTTGCACGCAACAAGAGGACCAGGGTAATTTCAGACTTGATAGGCTGGAGCTGTAGAGTATGTAACCATAAATGAAATTTCAAGGCAAACCTCGATATAATATCTGAATTTGCATTTGTGGACAAAAGTACCTGTAAGTATAGAGAAAAGAAATAACGGAATCAAAGATGAGCTTGATAAAACTTCACACATGAAACCAGAAAACAACTTTAAAGAATTCTCTTTGTATATACTGATAGAGTGATTAGGAAGACAGAAGAACAAGAGGAGATGAACGTGGATTGTTGAACCGATTTGACAGTCAAGGGGCTAAAGGTTTCCTATTATCTGCTTCCGTGCTTTTGTTCTGTAGATGTGATGACACCGGATCCCTCAATACAAAGGTCTAACCTAGTATAGGATAAATGTATTTGAAGCTGAAAGACTAGAGATTAAACACTCAGGCCAAAACCAGAAGGAAGGATTGGCATCACCCAAAACACAGCTGCCACAGTGCTGCTGGACTACATGGACTCCTCTGGACAATTTTCCATGGAGATCCCCAGCAAGCTGCATACCGTACAAGCAACAACACAGACATCACCCATTCTGGGAGAAGGATATTCTTGTTTTGGACTCAATGCCATCACAAAAATGGATGGCAGATATAAACACAAAAGAATGGAAATGAAATGTTTACAAAAGATTAAAAGCCTGACAACCAGCTCAATGTCTAACAATGTTGGACAAAAAAAAAAAAAAAAGCTAAGAAAACCCTAAAAAAACCACATCATCAGGACAAAAAAACCCCACTCCTGATGACAATGAAGTCAGAGTATTACTACGTGCTTCCTGAAGAGAATCAAAAGACTCTTTCCTGTCTCCTGAGAAGCAGGATCTGCTGTATAATTCTCACAGCAGGGAACCACTGAGACGCCAGAATCAGGCCTCCTTTTGGATACTCTGTGCTGATGACTTTACTTCTAGCCCTGTTATAAATAAGCCTTTTAGACTGTTCCAGCAGAAGAGAGGATCAAGGGCATAACCTCTACAAAAAGGCATGGTCTTAATGTAAGATGGATTCTGGAGATCTGCAGATGGAAGCTGCTACCAGCGAACAGCAAGCAAGAACATGGGGTAGAGCACTTGCATAGGCAGTCTTCTCTTCCAGGGTATGATCTGCCATCAGCAGGGATGCAAACCGAGCACCTACCTACCAGAAAAAAATCTCAAGCAACCATGTTCTCGAGGTTTTGGGCACCTACATCAGAGAAACAGTTTACCACTTAATTTAACACGTATCCCCTAGCCAACGTTTTCTGGTTTTAACTGCATATGGAACTATAGGTCTTCTATAAATAGCTCAAATGAGATGAGCTGCTTTACAGACTTGAGAAAGCTTTTATTGACCAAATACATCATCTGTAATGCCCTTTTCAGTCATCAAAAGCCACAATGTGAAAGGCTGTATCTTCAGTGACTGCGATTATTTTCCTGTTTAAATAACAGAACAGAAAACAGAAGAGCATCTTAACTTTTTCCTTGGCAAAGGTGTGGGTTCCCATGATTCTTACTCCATTACAACATGGTCAATTAACTTCACCTATATTATTGACCCAAAAGTTGTGGGGGTTTTTTTGTTTGTTTTCCTGCAATCCGTGTATTAAGGGAAGGACTCACAGGAAACCAATCACAAAATAGGATTCAATACTTTATGATGCAAGATAATACACTTACAGCAACAAAAAGATGTTTTGACTAAGTCATTTAAAGAAAAAAAGGAGATGGCAAAAGAGAGCTTACCTTCTGCTCCTTTTCCTTGGCAGCACTGAGTTCAGAAAGGGAGTGTGATAGCTTTTCTTGCTGCTCAGCCAGGTACTTCTGATAGAGGCTCAAAAGTTCTTGGCATTCTCTATACTGCTGCTGCAGAGGTGAGACATCAGAAGTTAAGGGAAAAACACTCTTTAGCAAACAGTTATAGCCAAATATATACCAACTTACTCTGTGTAAATCTGATTTAGATCCATAACAGTTCAATTTAAAAACAGATACCGTGTGTTTGAGTAGCGCCTAATGATGATAAATCTGCTTAGAGATGAATGTTCAAGTACAACCTTCTTTCTACTCAGAGTGGAAAAAGAAGAATTGCACCAAATTCTTTTATCATCGGAAAAGGGACAGCAGCAGGAGGCAGGTGATGACATTGTTTCAGCTGGAACAACTACAAGCCTCTGATTCGTATTCAGCAAAGCCAGCCATTACAAGTGTTTATTTATAAATAAATAAATAGCCAGCCAAGTAAGTAAATAGTCCATTTTTAAGCACAGACATCGATTCACAAGCCCACATACCCAAATCTAATCTCTTTGCTTGAGCACCAGTGGCTCAAAACCCCACAGTCACAGATACAGTGCTACAGGCCTTTTACAGACCAGCAATAATTTTTGGACAGTAATCTGGAGAAGCAGCAACTTTGGTGTTTGCAAGGATATTAGCAACAGTGTCCTGCCTTGCTTGCAGCATTGAAATTCCAACAGGAGATAAATCTGCTCTTCACCTGTCATTGTGTAATTCCCTCCCTTGCTCATGTAGCATGGTAAACCATTTATGCTCCCTCTCTCCCCCCTCACTTTTAATTATGCATGCAGATGGGATAAGGGCTCGCTGTCCAAAGAGATTACTCTGAATAAATACTTTAATAACAAGTCACTGCAATTAAGGTAGGGAACAAAAACTTCTTCAATCTATAAAACGGTGTTGAGTTACAGATTTCCTTAACATTTTTATGATCTAATCATTGCTTCTGGGCAAATTCATGTTGCAATCACTTTTGCCAATCATGGCTGCATAAATAACTCACTGCTTTGTTATTCCCTGTTATGACCCTAAGGGGTTTTTTTTTGGTTCAGTTTTGTTGCCTTTCCTTCCCTCCCCCCCTCACCCCCCTTTATTCTTTTTCCAGGACGGGTGGCCTTGCCAGGGCTTCATTTTTGTTGTTGTTTGGTTGGTTTTCTTTCCTTTAAATAAAAGGCTACAGAGAGAATAAGCAAAACATTTTAGGAAGGAATGGAAGGTTAATAAACCCCAATGTTGAAATCAATCAGGAGAGCTCTCATAACACCTTTGCTAAGCACCTGGAAATATGGGAGGGTACAAACAGTGGTCTTAACAAGCTAATTGCATTCCAGAGCCAGCCTGCCTGAAGCCAGAGCTGTTTTACATTTCAGTTCATTTCATCAGAGAGCACCAAAAGGCTGAAGTGATTTGTGGTGGTCTCAGGAGTCTCCGCCAGCTATGATGTATATAAAAGGAATTTTTTATTCCAGTTGTAACCATAGGCAGTAATGTTTATAGTAGGTGAACATATTAGCCTGGACGCAGGGCATGAATTTTACTTTAGCAAAAGCCAGTTCATTTATACAGCCTAAGAGTTAAATGTCGGTATTTGAAGACAAATTATAGGGAAATTCATTTAAACCCATGTTATGTGGCAGAATATAAAAACGGACAGTCCTATCTATCTTTATCAATTTTTTACAGCCCTCTTAATTCACTTTGCTTCCAGCAACCCCTTCCCCACAAAACAGATTTTGCCCTCTCCTCCCTCCAGCTAGCACACTGCTGGCACCAGGAATGAGTACCCTGAACAGCCTTGGGGCACACAAGTGATGGCCAGGCAGCCACCCTCACTCTTGCCACAGTGTTAGTATCAGTCCTACTGGAAAGCCAGGCAAGACTGCCCCTCACTCCCAAGCACCATTAAAAAGATGCCCCATTTGTGCTTCACAGACTGCAGAGCCGTCACTGTACACACGATGTGCATGTGACTGCCGTCACTGTACACCTTCTGCATGTGACTGCCAAATTCATTTAAAACACGACAAGCAAAATTAACATCAGCAAAGTATGCAAGCAAATCCTGATTGTCCAAGGGCCAGTTATGCAGTCATGAGTGGGAAGGGCAATAACTCACAAGCTTGAATGGCAGATGCCCCTGAAATTCTTGTGAGATTTGGTCAGCCACAGTAAAACTTGGTGCATTAGAAGATTAAAACCTTGTTCATTCACACAATCACTCTACATTAAGTAAAGTATTGTTACAGCCACCACAGTCTAAGAGTTTAAAGCCCTGCTTTGCTTACTAAGTAAACATGAAGCTTTGAATATGAAAAAAGAATTCATTTGTTTAAGACATATGCAGAATAGCTGAAAGTATGGCAATTCTCAAAAATGTGCTGGTACATTTACTGCAGAATGTGTTCTTTAGGGAAAAAAAAAAAAGAAAGCCTTAATATTAGACCTTACTACCTCATTCTATTGAATTTTTTGCTAAAAGCAGCAAGATGATCTCTTTTTTTCTCCTACAAATTAGGCGGGCAATACACAACACTGCCACAAAAACATTTTAAGTCATTCAGATATAACAAGGTCATGCATCTACTAAGGCAATATAGTCTTTGGACAAATATATACATTATGATAAATATGTTCATAATCTGCTTTAAAAAAAATGTTGTAAGTTTGAAAAAACAGTATATATAGTCCTATAAATTTGCATTCCAAAAAAAGTAATACACCTAAATGCATACATTAGGTAATTCTTCATGTGTTCAGGAGCACAAATATTGGATTTGCGAGATGCTAGTTACCTGGGAGAAGTGGTACTTGGCATTTCACTGAACAGTAGTTTTATGTCCAGGAAATATGCATCTGAATGCATTAGAGTAATACTTTTTATGCAGTTTATTAGTAAAGTATTAAGGTTGTATGTGGAGGGGGGGAACAAAAAAAAAAATCAAAATTAGAAATGCAAAGGTTAGGATTTCAACAGCCACATTTACTTGCCATACTGCAAGTACTACATATTTTATAGAATAAATTAGTTAATTTTTTCACTGAACGTAAATCAAAGAACTAAGAGCTCATTTGTGGCTCTTAAGAGATAATAACCTCAGTGGAGATGGTTGGCTTTGAGAAGAGGGGCTGCCAGCACACAGTTGTGACACGCTTACAGAAGCCAGGGATGGATATCCAGGGAGCCAGGCAAAGAGCTTTTCCTTCGGGGTGAAGCTTCACAAGAAGGTACAACCAACTTCATGTTCAACTGCTTCCAAAGATACTCTCCCACTCACTCCTTCCACCCACACCAGCTCTGCAGCCACCCCAGACCCCTCACTATGGGCCTGAGCAAACTGACCCAGCAAGGGAAAGGGATGGCCAGGCACAAGATCCAGCATGAGGCAAGCAGAGGGAGTGGGAGCTGGGAGCAGAGGACACCTCTTCCAGCAAGAGGCACCAGTCTGGGAGTATTTATCCATCTTGCAAAGTCTCAACCCTACCCTTCCTTCAGTTCCATTCTTAATCCTCAGGCTTTAAGGCTCCATGGCTACATCAAGTACTCACAGCTTACTCCTTGCTGAAATACTGCCAGCCTCCCACAGGCTGAGGTAGAACAAACAGCTGCAGTTCCTGCTTCCCCAGAAACTGGGAGGGAAAGGGCCTGTCTCTAGCACACCCACTGACCTCCTGCACTGTTCCCACTCCACTGTTTCCACTCCCACTTTGAATATAAGTGAATATACAATTAAAATCTGAAATGTTTTAGTGTAGAGCATCCAGCATCTACCTAAGAAGCTCTTGAATTCTACACATCAGCGTCCACATCCTTCTGCAAGCAACATTCATGCTACAGCAATTCAAACAACTGCTGGTCTCTTCAGGTCCAGGTTTCCAAATGAAGCCAACACCAGGCTACTCCATGAGGACTATTTACCAAAATTCTGCTTTTCTTGTATCACTTTCTGTAAGAGGGAAAAAGACAACCGGGCCCGAAGACAGAGAATCTTCTCCTTAGAAAGACTTATTTGGGGGCCTTTATCATTTAAGAAGAAATGTTTAGTTTTATCTCACTTTATTTAAAAAATATATAAATTTAAAGCAGCTTCTGATCACAGCAAACTGAGGCTGGAAAAAACTTTTCTAGAAGCTACTAGCAAGGGAAGAGAACACAGCTAACGAGATTCTTTGCAATCAATCTAGTAACAAAGGCCCTTCTGTATTTTCAGAGTGTTTGTGAGAACTCACCACCTAGTGACACTTTCCTCACTGGTTTGCCAAGAGCATTTTCGGGTCAGGCAGTAGCTCTATTGTTCCCTTTTTACACATGGGAAAACTGTGTCACAGGGAGTCTTTGGGCATGTCTGAGCACACAGGTGCAGCCCAGCAGCCCCACACTCCAGAAGCCAGCTCCAGGACACAGGTCTTGCAGCTGCAGGGTAAGTTAGCACAGTTTAGGCACAGCACTAACAGATTAGATTCATCTTGCACCTGATTAGCTCAGAGTTTGCCTGCATTCACCCATGCATAAAAGCCCTAAAAGACCTCCCAAGCATCAAACAAGATGCCCAGTGATGACTCATTCCTGTAGTCCCTGACTGTAGCTTCAGCTTGGACTCTCCTTTCACTCAGGGCTACATTCTCTGATCCACGGCCAGAAGAGAACACAGGAGATGAATCTCATCTTCAGCCACAAGATGCTGCAGTCCCATCAGTCCCCATATCCAATGGAAGATTCTCTAGAGACTCAGAGCTATTACAGAGATATGCAAAGATGAATAAAGCAATCAAAGGAAAGAAAAAGTCAAACGCACACAAATTGGATCGGAATTTAAATCAGACAGCATTAACGTGAACTTTGTGGTAGAGATACAAGAAACTTTCAGTGATGTGATGAAGAAAGTTTTTTGGGATCTGCAACCATGACCCAGTAGCCACAAAACACTGGTCTTTTTAAATTTCTGCTTAAGGACATGCATCTAGAAACCTGACTAGTTATCATCATGTTGGCAGTTTCAGCAAAGACTTAACTCTCTTCACTGCCTCAGGTAGTCCCTTGAAGACAAATGCTGTGATAAAAACTAGACAAGGAAGGAGATGCTGAGGAAATGTCACTGACAGTGGGTTGATGAAGCTACACTGAGCACTGAGATGTTTTTGGTCTCCCAAGAAAAATCTACTCAGATAAATTGCAGGCAGAACTGAGCTTGTCTGCATGCTCTCCAAGCAGGTGCGTGTGCCAGACCCATTCAAGGAGCCATGCACAGTCCCAGCAGCACAGCATCAAGCACCACGTGCCTGCTTTAACTTACCTTGCTTCGATGTTTTTGTGGGGTTTGTTTGGGGTTTAGAGTCTTTTTGGCAGCAACAGCAACACTACACCACTTCCAGAATGCAGCTGGCCTGTGCTTGGCACTTGAAGAATGTCACAGCAAGCTCACAGCTGTTTAACAGACACACCACTGCATCCATAACTTTGGCACCATGTACTACAACATTTCACTGTACAGTTACTCAGTAGTCCAAAAACTACTTTAAAGAATGCTGCAAGAGTAAGAAAGCATTTCATCAAACTCAGGCAAAGGCCAAGACCCATGTAGCTGGGTCCCCAAACTATGCTATCCCTGTAGCTACAACTAAGGATCAAGCTACATCTAAACATTCATAGTACAAGGGAACCTAATTATAGTCTGCAGAGCCCCAAACACCCACAACAAATTCCACTACAAGTGTGCTCAGCTTGAAGGGACCCACATTTTTTTTTCATGCATCACCCAAGCATGTATTTTTCACAGTATTTTGACACATGAAGCAATGGGGTTCATTTTCTGCCTTAATATTTTGCATATCAATAGGAGAGAGATACTGTGCCTTTTGGGAAAGAAGCAATATGTATGTCATTCTGATTTCCACCTGCAGGCTTTTTTCTTCCTAACCAAAGAAAGGATTAAAATAATGCAGCTTCAACTACTTACATATGAAAAGTCATATGAATAAAAATAAACTGCTGGTATTAATGAATTAACATGTAAAAGGAACACTTTAAAATATAAACTAAGATATTCTAAGCTCTTTCCTTTGGCATTTAACAATTACATACTTCATTGGAAGCTGACCCACATTTAATTTTAAACTACTGCTTGTGTTTAATACATACAGTCCTGTGCTTTGACAATCTCATCTCAGAAGAGCAACAGGACTACATTTTGGAAATCAGACTATCAAGGCACGGATCAAAGTCAACCCTAACATGTTTCTTCTGCCTTTAAAATTAAGAGAAATAAAATGAGTGGTTTGACTCTATGTGAATCATTGTTCTGAGAAAGGGTAGAGACTAGTAACTTCTATGAAAGTTTATTATCTAAACTCTGAAGTTGCTGCAAAGACTGAAGGTAATAAAATGTTTTATGAACAACTTCACTCATTCTTATATAACTGAGTTTATGTGGACTCCCTGGCACAGTGATGCTAAGAACCTGTAGGGAACTTTCTGCACATCCACTTTTCGATGTATTAAAGAAATCATCTGGTGAGAGTCTGAACCTTATGAGCCTTCAATTCAAAACACAATCTCCTTCTGATCCAAATGCCTTAGGAAGCACAATTCTGAAAACACTATAAAGAAGCAAGTCACATACAATAAGATTGGAGTGATCTCCAATCTGAAGCCCAGCAGTTACATTTTAATTTACACTTGAATATTTTAATGTTGTTATCCAGTCAGTAAATTAACTCAAGATGCAAGAATAAAAAGGGAAGATGCATAGGGGAAAGGTCAGAAGGTCCACAAAAGTTAAGAACTTCACTCCTGTTTGAAGCATCAGCATTATGTTGTTGAATGCCACAGCTCTCATATAAAGGAATTGCTTAATACATTCCCATTCTGTTTGAAGGGAAATTAAATTTACATTCTTTGGGAATATGGTATTGTAATTAGTTCATGACTTGATTACACTTTGAAGTGAGCTGAGACTGCATATGGTGCATACAAATTAGTTAAGTTATGGTTACCTACCTACAGAAAAGCTACTGAGTTAAGAAAGTTAGGGACAAAGCCAGGGCGGTCCTTTGGAGCTTTCACAAAGCACACGTAAAACTTCAAATTCAAATCTAGTCTCTGGACTCACAGATGTCAGGTGTGAACAGAAATAAAAAACACAGTGTCCTAAACAGCTGAAGAGTTGTTTTCAAAAAATAATCTTTCCATTTCCACCTACAGCACCTGTAAAGCCACTGTTAAAACTGATCCTGAAGAAAAGCAATAAAGAAAAAACTTCCTACCCTGGTTAAATTCACCAGTATGATTTATCCAAGTACTTGTAATTTTGTAATTTCTTTTATAGACAGCCTAAGTTTTATATCATCTACCAAGATGCTCTGCTCCACACAGATGATGAAATTCCCAAGTTCGCTTTAACGCTCTGGAAAATATTGAGATGCACAATACAAATATAGTGCATCTAAAATTGGCCAAAGAAAAAGATAGCCCGTATGATTTGATGAGAGCAAGGAAAGCATTTAAACCTAAAACTAATTCCCAATATAGCAGATGAACTCAGAGAAGTCTCTAGCATACTTTCAAAATGCAAAAGCAGTTTAGGGTAGGGGATTTGATCCTACGTATTGAAAATCCTTTCCACAGGATATGCTAATCAAACTGGACAGCTTATCTGCCATGTTCTCTGGTTCAAAGGTGGGTAAGGACAAAAATATCACAAGCCATCGTATGCCAGCAGATGTGCCTGGATCGATAAATGCAAATACCATCTCAGAGCTCACATTTTCTATTCCAAGTGGAAAGCACATCTCCAGCCTTACCTTCATTACTACAAACAAAAGAATACTTACCAGCAAAGAAAAAAAAATAGAACAAAGATTTATTTTACAGCCTGGCTCTGCTAACAACTTTCTTTTACTGAAAAGGAAGGAAGAACATGACATACAGAAGACAAATTATGCCACTACATATACAGGGAAAACCATGCATTTTAATAATAATGAACATAAGGGATCTGATGAGAGATAAGCTAAGAACCTGAATACACAAAATACAGACCGCACAGATCATCATAACAAGATACAGGTCCTGGCATGGGCCATGAAAATTTTTACTTTTAGCTGAAGAACTGCTATGGCAGGAGATTTTTCTCACTGGCAAGAAGGAATTTGTCAGAACATACTTGCTCCTTTCAGGGGAGCTCTGCCAATGACTATAGTGACTTTCAGAATTTAAAGACTTCCTTTGGCATTTGCTTAAACGGCACAGCTACCCAGACTCTTCCACTGGAAACTGCGAAGGAACTTGTTACTTATGTATTTGTCTACCCACCAGTAAATGTACCATGCATTTTTTATGGAAGAAAGGAGCCTGGAGATTCAGACATACACAATTTCTGTGCGAAACAGTCCCAGCACCTGAGAACAACTCCACACATTTCATCATGTACGAGAGAAAATAATCACAACCTGCGCTATGTGAGAACACGAAGCCAAAAGGAGGCATTGTACCTATCACCATCCCACACAAAACCGGCGCTATTTTTCCTTCTACATATTTAGAGCGCAAAATTAAACAAATAAAAGGAACATTGCATAATTTAGCTTTCATTTTCTATCAAATTGCTCATAATTGTAACCATAAAATGATAATACTGTGCCATATGTGCATCTGCAGAGCCGGCAGCGGCACTGACCGGTCCCGGCCGCGCCAAACGTGGGGCTGTGCCGCCACCGTGTGCCCGCCCCGGGTATTGCCGCTCCCGGCGGCACGCCCGGGCAAACGCTCGGGTTCACTTTCTTACAGAAAAGAGATCGAACGCATCGCTTTGAAACGTGAAAATCCACCGTGCAATCCTCCTGCCACTGTTCTTCCTCAAAAAACACTCTCCCCCATCCGCAGAGGCAGTCGCGGCTTTACGTGACATACCCGTCACTGGGAACACTTGCTGATTTAGTTGCAGGCCTTTGTGAGAATTAAAAAAATCTTTCACAGTAGCCACCCTCACTGTTTACACAAAGCCATTTGTCATCTCAGTACTACTAGATATTAAAACAGACATGTTCCTTACTCTAATTTGACAATGGGGCTCCTGGCAGAAGCCTGAGGAGAGATAAGGTGGGAATTGAGGTATCTGAGAAAGGATGCTCCAGCCTCTTTATGTTTAGACACAGTAAGAGGAGTTATTTAACAGGATAAATGTGAGCTCAGAATCAGATGCAAGGAGGAAAGGGGATGAAGAGGCAAAAGAGAAATGGAATGTAAAAGCTGAACTTACTGAGAGCAGAGCTACACCACCTCCATCTCAATTAAAGAACATGCATATTAAATCAAAAAGATGTCTGCTTTGCAGGGAATGAGAATGTAAGATCACAAAAACATCAACTCGTTTTATAACTAAGCTAATCAGGTTTGGTCTTGGTTACTATCAGAATGGGGATCACCTGAGAATACACAGCAGTGTCTGTCTTGTTGCTTCCTTGCAGGAAACAATCATCACTCTTAATTTTATATATTTGATGTCTCTCACAGAACCTTTGCCTTACCCTCAAACACGAATAATGCTGATGGAGAAAAGCAGTCTCTCCTTCAGCCCAGCTCCCACCACCTTCAGAACGACAAAATCCTTGTCTGGGTCCTTACTGGAAAGGAAACCTGGCTGCTAGGGGAAGTTTTTGTTTGCTGCTTCCTAACATAGTTGCCTCTCTGTATCTTCCACAGTGGGCATCAGGTTTGGGTATTTAAACTTTCTTATTTCCTTCTTTTAAACTAGAACATAATCAGACAGCAGCATGCAGACTTTAATCTGACTATTGGCAAATGGTGCAAGAGACAAGATGAAAATCTGTAAATGCTGCTGGACGAAAATAGAAAAAAATAAATACCAGTGAGCCAAGAAACCTTGCCCTTCTTATGGAACTGTCTTCAGTGCTATAGCTATAACAGCACCAAATGTAAAAATCATTGATCATTGTAGATAAATTTTTTTTCCTTTAAAACTATTGCTATTTTGACAGTCTTTCTAACCCTGTTGGAACACAATCTGTTTGCACGACGCAGATGAGAGAAACACAGTACTCCTTTTCCTAAGACACAGCTGAGGTCAAAACAGACTCCATACCAGCACACTAGTATTAAGGGAGGTGTCCACAAGCCCAAAAAAGGGAAAATATTCCATGATGGAGTGCTGGAAAGATCTTTTCCACCACGTGCTGTACACATTTCTGATAAGTACTTCAAAATGACAAAGGCCTCAGAAAGTTGGTCCTTTCTTGTGAAATCTGGCCTTAAACATGCCAAACTCAGAAGCACTGGTTTCACTGAACTGAGGCCAGTGAAGGAAAGATTTAATAACAGCCTCATTGTAAGGTTCATTGTTGCAGGACTATTTAATATACAAGATTAACACATCTTATCTCCCACTTTCACTCAAACCTATTATACCCCTCATTAATACATGCACATTTCTACATCATTTACAGCACTCAGGTCTCAAACAGTATTGCCTGAAACTGGGTGTGTTCTGTGGCTCTTCCTGGTGATAGGCTCAAAACCAAGCCTCACAACTCAAAATTAGAGACATGGGTAGGTAAACAGGGCTGTCTAAAACTGGGAGAAATTTAAAATAAAAATCATTTGTTTTGCCAACACTCTGGATTTCATTTCTTTATTTCAGTTCCCTCACACCCAGACCGTTCACATAAAACAGGAAACTCCTGCCTTCCCAATCTGATGAATAATGGTATTCTTTCCTCCTGACAGTTTGAGTTTACCTATGTAGAAATAGGTAGTGACCCATAGCTTGTCAGATTAAGAGGCATTTAAAAAGTCTTCAGATCTGGATGATCAGAGAAGAAGAGTAAGGTAAGAACAGTACAACACTTCCCCAGATTACATTCCTTTGTGTCCACAGATGCACGAGGGCAGACCAGAACAATGTACCTTAAAATTATATGAAGGGGAGGAAAAGATATCCACCTTTATGTTCTCAGTACACCAAAGAGGGTTGGCCCCTATTCTTGCACAAACTGTTATGAGCTTGCAAGCATATCAGGACAGAGAAAATGCACTTGCCCAGCAACCGAGCAGATTCAGGTGTTTACAAGCCCTAGCTCCCCTAAGCTGTGGAACTGTTCTTCACACAAGGCTGCAAATGTTTATAGGGACTCACCTAAACAAGTCCCCAAAAACAACACCACCACCATCCACTGTTATCAAACACAGAGAAACATTCTGACTGCAGTTATCAATTACAGGTTTCCAGACATTGTGAGACATTGGGGAGCAGGTATTAGTGTTTGCTTATCCTGACCTTACACTTTGCCACATGCTTGTGGCCACTGACCGTATTTTAACACTGGACTTTAACACAATACAGATGTTTTATGTTCTCATCATACTACAGTTAATAAGTTAAACATATTAAAACATTTCAAGAACACTGAAGATACCTCTTCTGCAACCATCTGAGGAGAATTGCTACCCCTTGTACATTGTTAGAAAGCATGTTTACAAAATTCCCTTTCCCTCACACTTTCTGGAGCTACCCTATGATAACAAAAAAGTTTTCAAATCAAGTGGTTAACACTTATTGAAGAGAAAGAAAATTAATGACCTGGAATGATTCTCCTGGGAAGTACTGATAGCAAAGACTTAACTTCCATGGGCCAAATGTACAGCTCCTGGGATTTTTTCTACTGTTCTTGGAGATAAAGATGTTTACTCTGGCTGGGTTGTTATGTATCAGAAAATGCATCTTGCTGGGACAGGCCAGGGTGACACTGAACCATTCACACTGAACTTCAGGCTTTTAGGAATTGTACATGCTTTCAGGTAAAAAGAGTCATGAGGTTTTGGAAATTGCTACCTCCTGCAAGAAAAAACACTCATCCCTAAATCCTCACATTTAATATCACTAAAAATTAGCTGACATCCTGAAGGTTTTCTTGGCCTCTTACAAGGAGCATACCAAGGTATCCAGCTGATGTGTATGAACCAAGGAAGTCTAAGGGATTGTTGGGGAAGAGAGAAAACATCTCCATAGCTATGACTTTTTTTCCCTCACACTATAGTTCTTCATTCGTCTTAGAGAAATACTGCTATGTGTTAGCCTTGAGGGTATCAGTGCTGGAGGGCTGTTACTCCTGAAGACAGGAACTCCTGAATCTAAACTCAAAAGTGTTCATCAGAAGAAAAAATAGCTGAAAAGAGTTTGCATAAAGACAGTTACTGGCAGCAAGAAAATGATACTTTCAGATATCCTCCTTTCACAGGATTAGTATTTGAGTAAGCAAATAGTTCTTTGGCAAATTCTTTACTTATTGTAATGCAGTCAGAATCACAGTGAGATGACTCCATGCATACAGCCACTGCTGATAACGCAGGGATCACCACGGATGCTTAGAAGAGCTTAGTCAACTCAGGAATGGAACAGGCCTTCTTGTAAAATACATTCCCGTGGTTATAATAAATTTCTGAGCCATCAAACCAAGTATAATAAAAAGTTTTATAAAACAGGGGCCTAGAAAAATCAGAGAAATTAGGGGTATCTTCCAGACCAACAGGTGATCAAGGTAACCTGCACACCAACTTATATGGGAATGCCTATTTCCTGCCAACAAGCAGGAAAGGATAATTAGTGTATGTGAATACCTTGCAAGGGCACAAAAGCACTGAACATTTAATCAGATTTTCTCACTGATAAATACCATGGAGACTGTGGAGGACTAATAGCCCCCAAAGAATTCACTTCTTTAGTGCAGGATTAATTTAGAAGCCAAAACTGCAGCAGAACTGCTAGGTACCTCTCCTTAATTTCAACAGATCAAGGAAACATCCATACCTTTTCCATCTCAAATGGAAACTTACTCCTCCTCCTAACAGCCAGAAACCTTCACTATTGCAGTATCTCACCAGCTCACAGGTATCAACAGACTTATTGTCATCATCCCTGTATGTTCACTCTGCAGGGAAAGTCACATCTGGTATGGGGGAAGCCGAGCTACAGACAAGGTATGTGATTTACAGGACTACACAGAAGTAAGAGAACTCACATGTATCAGACCCAAGAGAGCTTCCACAAGAGCCTGCAGTACCATTCTGTCAGCACCATTCTCTGAACTGTTGCACTCCATGCTGCTGACGTGGCTTTCTGGGCAGCCTCCCCAACAGTCCAATCCCTAGCTAAACCAGGAAAAAGGCATGTGTACTTTCCTCTTTTTTCAAGTTTTCCTGAGTAAGACATTTCATCTAGTCTTGCCTTCCCCTCCCAAGGATTAACATGAGAAAGAACTGAAGCAAAATAGGGACAAAAATTAAAGCAGTAACTGTACCATATCACATCTGCCTCTGAAGCGAGAACGTCTTCAGATCTGACACGTTGCTCTGCTACTAGCAGGTGAGACGTCACTCCATGACAAGTATTAGAAATAAAGGAGCTTAATGCAACTTCTAGTGTTTTATGTGATTTCTCTCTATCATGCAACAGGAGACGACAAGTAGTTCTAACAAAACATGGGGAGATTATTCTCCTCTGAGCTGCAAAGCTTTAAAATTAGCACTTTGTGTATGCTTGTTCTTTTAATGTCTGCATTTATTAAGGAGCAAAACAACCATGCATCTGAAATGCCAGAGAAATATGGATCCATAAATAATGCCACATTCCTATTCACACCTAATCTAAATATTTATGTAGTAATTTACCAGCAAAAGATGCAAACTATTCTTTAAATGCTACATTGTATTAAAGGTTAACCACATGACATGTTTTACTATAAGGCTTTGAATTATGTTTAACACAAATTTTTATTTTCAGTGAAAGTTCTGCTGTTGAAATGGATGGACAGGGACAAGTAGTTTTAGTCACCTCTCGGAGATGAATGCTGAAGTTCGGACTCCTTCAGTATTTTTTCAGTCTACATAGCCATAGGCCATGCAACTCAGCAGCATACTGATTGGGAGATGAAGAGCCACCTTCTTCACAACTTGAAGAGCTAGAAATAGCTCTATTAGTGGGACTAGATGCTTACAGCAGGCCTGTTGATGCAGAGTTTCATTGAGATACGCAGCCTCTACAGGGGGAATCAGTGCCAAATCAAGAGGGCTGTGCACACACCCCCCAAGGGAAATGTTAAATGGAATAGCAGAACTGCCCCCAGTACAAGCACGTGCCCTCAGATTTCATAGCTGCTAGATGAAGTCTCACCTCAACAGTGAGTTCTCTGCCCAGTACCTTACACAGGAATTCATGATCCACTCCTCACTCAGTCCTACAAAACCCAGCTTCTTTCACTTCATGTCCTGCTACAGTCATCATCACATATTTATGGCCATAACTGTTCCTTTTGGTTCCTCCTTCAGCTCTCACCTTCATGCCTTCTGTTCCTAAAACCTTTCATATTAGAGATAGTTTCCAACTTACCTTCTATTTTCTCTCTTACGCAAGGCTTTCTTTAGAAATATTACTTTGCTGACTTCACTTCCAATTCTCTTGATCTCTACGTGATCTTCCACACAGAACACTTTCTTCATGTCATCACTTTCCTCAGATGCAAGACCTTTGAAGCTCACTACAGACTCAGCCATGCAGGAACTGATACAAAGATTTTCCTGTGTTTTCCTTTTTCACGAACAGAGTCCCTTCCATTTACACTACACTGAGAGATCCACTCCTGTGTAACTTTTTGAGCCTATAATGTGCCAGTTTCCAAGGCTGTAAAATAGAGGGGTAAAAAACCCCCCACACTTAAACTTAAGTAGTGTTCTAGGAGCTAAGTATCTTCCAGCTTGTAGTATAAGAAGAAAATGAACACTACTGCCAATATGCCACTTCCTAGACTGAAATTCTTGTGAGAAGAGAAATTCCCCAGCTCTAAGCACGAGGTATTCACAAATAAACATTACAACCCATTTTAAATGTCTGACTTCTTCACATTTCCTTTGTGACTGTTAAAGCAGATACCTCTAACTCAGCAGCAGGAAAGGCTCACTTTTTCCAGATAGAGCTAATCAGGCAGAACAACATGAGATCTAGTAATGTTCCCTGCTGCAGCAAGAGATGAAGTGCAGACTTATTGACAGAATCTGCATTTTTGGTCTCATTTGTTCTGCCTGAATAAGCTTACCAATCTGAGGCAACATTTTCAGGCACTGCACTGGCATTTTGAACACCAGTGGTCTCTGGGACTATCCTCTTTCTGCACCTCACCGTATTTAGATCAAAGAAACCTTGGCAAGAAAAACAGAGGAAGTCAGAAACATAAATGTTCATTCTTAAGTTGCAGTAAAATCTTTCATTTCAATGATATACAGAAGTACTTGGAATGTATTATAGCTGATAAATGCAGAAATGAGGTATAGAATACTACTGAAAATAGACCTTATTTGTATGCACGCCATACAAATATGTTAAAATACGTAGTTAAATATGCTGTTGGAGTTAAGTAGCTTTCATAGAAGAGAATCATTGCAATTATCAGTGGTAATAGCAAATCCTCTCTGATACAGATGTTTACTTCCTGTTCCAAGAACTAGGGCAGGAAACAGCCACGTTAAAAATATTTGTCTAGCACCAGCCATAGTGTTCCTATTTGTTACAGCTAAGTGTACAACCCGTAACAAAAACAGATAGTTTTTTCTTCCTCCCCCTCCAGCATAACTTAATATATTTAAAACCTTTAGTCAACAACCAAATGCCTGCTACCATATTTTGGTACAAGCTGTCTCTAACTACAGTCCTATCTCTTCAGTTAACAACTGGAACACAGAATTAGTCATCTCTAGGAAACAGATAGCATTAGCTTTTCATCACAAAAAGCTCAATTAAAGCCCATTTGAGAGAAGCTGAGCCACTTCTTTACTGCATTTTTTCCTTTCCCTGCCTCTTGATAGCTAGGCTGAACCTAAATATCGTCAACTGCTGTGAAGGCTAATACGCAAAGCCTAAGTATAGACCTGACTATGGCAAGTGCATCTCTCAGTTCTGATGCACAGGGGGAAAAAAAAGAAGTCATCCACATACAGGCACAGTTTCTCCCCAATGCCCACATGTTTACTCCTTGCCAATTTCTTTTGTAAAATGGTAGAGGTGTAACTGTCTATTCAATTTTTTAAATTTCACTGTGTGTCTTCTGTTTCTAAGAACACGGCAAATACTGTCTCTACACTATATCTCTAGTACTTAGAATGCAAAACACTTTATGACACTTCTAGCTCTGGGAGAAAAGAAAATGAAGCATGAAATAAGAAATATACTAGCAGAACAATATTCATTGACACTGGTAAATCTGTATACTGCTGCATTGGAAAAGTATTAGTATTTGGGGTCTTAGGCTTTTTTTTTTTAGTATGTTTGCCCAGCTTGTCTGATGTCAATGGTATGTCGGTCCTTGCAGCTTTTCCATGTAACATGCAAGTGAGATGCCAAATTCATCAAATTATGTTCAAATGCAACAGATTTATATATTCTCATTTAAATGGCAAATATTTTTTAAGCTCAACTATGTAATTATCCTCACAGTTCTTCATAAATCCCCCCCCACCCCAAAAAAACATGATCATATTTGTTGAAGAGTCTGAGGCCAAACACAGAACTAGAAATCTT
The DNA here is from genome assembly GCF_020740725.1 of Corvus hawaiiensis. Taxonomy (NCBI): domain Eukaryota; kingdom Metazoa; phylum Chordata; class Aves; order Passeriformes; family Corvidae; genus Corvus; species Corvus hawaiiensis. The sequence goes on along the minus strand of NC_063255.1, from coordinate 17,346,320 downwards.
TTCTCTCCTAGCTAGAGTCTAGAACTAGTAATAATATTATCTTTCCTAGCAAGGGTCAAGACAACAGATTTACAAACAACAAAGCCATGAACATGGAACAAAACACATAAAAAAATATCTTGACTGACCAAAAACTGATTTTGGTTGAAAAAAGTTTTTATAAATTATTCTTTGTTTCTTGTAGCTTGTACTGAAATTGAACAAAAATGGCACAAAAAAGAAAAAGAAAAATCACATTCTTCAAGTCCATTATGTACCAGCAATATTCTATTTAATGTGCACTAATTTGGTCAGCGTCGCGCTGATATTGGATAATGTGTCCTTACACTGTTTTTAATATCCAAAACCTAAAATTCCTGCAGAAATATACAAAGGCAGGGACAGAACTCTAAAACTGGTCACATTTAACAAGTAAGAGTCAGGCAACCAATAATTGGAAGAAAATGCTTTGCAAAACCAGAATAAATGCTCTTCAGAGAAGACTTCTGAACCTCAGTCCCAAAAGAGGAGTGATGAAAACACAGCATATCCTGGTCTGGTGTTCAGCAGAAAAGGTATGGGAGCCTCCACACTACCACACCAAAGAAGGTGTACAGAGACTGGCACTTCTGCAGCAGGTATCCAAAGCAGAAGCAGATTTATGTATGTCAGAATAATCAATAATAAAATGGATCCTATATGAGCCACCTAGTGCCTCACGCCAGAAAGTCAAATAGTCTGAAAACCACAACTAGCCTTTCTTTGGGAAAGTAACTGGTACAACCCCCTTCAGATGCCACTTGCACTGCTGCCACCTTCCTCACAGCTCAGGGAATATATCCCACTTATTCTACTTTTAATGGAAAAACCTTCCATATACTGTAGAAAGGTACAAGATAGATCAGCACTTCTTTGGGTGAACTAGTTAGAAATTTGGCTGAAGTCATTATAGCTAACTGACAAAGGCTTAAATCTTTTACTACTGATTTGCTTGAATTATACATCAGACTCACACTAATGTAATAAGCAACTTGGAATATGCAGCCCTGATTTACCAGGGATTCTCTCATGAGGAATTATTTAAAGTAAAGAAGGTACAAACTAAGTGACAAAAAAGCAAAGATAAATGTTACAGCACTCGTTACCACCAGGCCCAGTGCAATACTGACTGTGTCAAAGCTACAGCATTGCATATTTACAATGTGAACATGTAACAAACATGTAAAAATTACTTCATGTATCTCCTCTTTTTTATTTTCTTCCAATGTCTTGAGGAAGGACCATTCCCACCTGCAGTTTCACCTCTCTTCAAATCTACCTGGACTCTTTTTGAGGGGAGAAGTTGGTATTTCATGGTTTCTAAACCATTCTCAAAGCCTACCACTTTGTTCTCAACGTATTTTCAAAGAACAAAAGGAACTACCCCAACTACCTCATACATACAAAAAACCCACCCATAATTATAACTGTACAACACGGAACACCAAAATAATTTTCTCATATTTTGCAATCAATTTAGTTATAGACCACCACAAACAGATGATAGCTTTTTTATTCTGCTTCCTCAAGGCAGGAGGGATGCAAAACTGCCAGGGAAGGCAGCAAAAACAAAAGATGACTTTCAACATCCAGAGTAAAACATGCAATGTAGCTAATGCTTTTTTATTTTCATCCCAAAAAACTGAGGGGGTCTTAGTTACAAGAGACAGGACTGGGGAAAAAAAAAAAAAAGGTGCTTAATGCATTCTTTGCATTAAGGATAATATAAATTTGGTACAAGTGTCTTGTATTTCCTGCTACATAAATGAAGTCATTGACTAAGCACCCTAAAATAATCTCATACCACAAACACCACACACCACTCATCACAGCTGAGATGCTGACATATGCTGCGGGGCTGGTACTGCTGCACTGAACTTAGGCACACAATCCACCTCTTTTCTAATTTAACTAGAATCTATTCTAGTCTGTAGAAGAACTACAATCTTAACTGCAGAATATGTATATTTTTCCCTTGATTGCGTCTACTTGTTCTTTCAAGGGCATTCCCATTAGGAACAAACACTTCTCCATCCTCTCTCCCCCTTAAAGCAGAGTGAAAATAATCCTATCAAGGGAAACTTATTACTGTTTCCAAATTGCGCCTGGCTCTCAGCAGGCACACTCTCCAGGCAACAGTTTTGCTGCTACATTATAACTATTTTTTTTTTTTTTCCAGATGACATTTTGTACTGTAAGTAGGTAGAGGAAGGACAGATATATGTGGTTTGGGATAAGAAAGAACCTTCTTGAGCCAAGCAAAAAAGCAGTGTCTCCCCTCATTCTGCACCCTCCTGCAAAGAAATTTTGTTCTTGCTCCTCTGAACAATTTCTTAGCACGTTGCACCATGGCCAAAACCAGACCCTTTCACAAATTAACACTGCAAGAGACGGATGAAACCTGCAGTTTGTTCAAATTTGGAGCTCCTGGCTGCAGAGGATAATGAAGAAATAAAAGGAAAGAGGGGAAGAAGGAGAACAAAAGAAAGCCCGAAGCCATCATTTGAGTCCCGGTACCTGGACACGGCACTCGCTGTCCAACGCTGCCACCTGGTGGCCACTCGAAGCGGCGAAACAGCTCCAGCTCCGCAAAACGCGGCTCAGGAGCGTCACCCACACTGTCCCCTTCCACAGCCACCAGCTCCTGGACCATCATTCTGGAAACAGAAAATTCCCTCTCCGGTTCCTGTTCTTTCTGTGTTTATGGCTTTCTGCAGTCCTTCCAAACAGAGTCACCAGAACACTTTAAATAAACTGCTCCCGCTAAGGAAAAAAAAAAACAAACCCCAACCTCAAACCAAGACATATTCAACAGAATTAAATGTAGTGCACTTCATTTTTAGTGAGTAGATAAAGAGCAATTTTAAAATTAATTCCAGCTAAATCCACTAAAGGCTGCTTCAAGATCAATTAACAAAAAAGCCTCCAAGTCACAGGCATTCTTCCAGACAAAGGGAAACTTACCTAAATACATACCAAGGAACTTACGGGTAATTTCTAGCTTTTTAAACAGAACACAGACAAACACACAAGTCTTACTGACGGAGCCACATGAAATTTAGCAGGATGAGACACCTATCTGAATCAAGAGAAAAAGCTTCATATCTAACCAGTTCTTCTGAGTAAAATAATCGAGGGAAATAGGTACTTCTTTGGGAACAGGACAAAAGAGAACACAAGAATTGTAGAGTAACAACACAGAGCCATGCACGTCAGAACACCACTTCACAACCAGACTGAAGAGAGGTCAGGAGCTAGATTCCAGCCTTTAATCTGCAAATGTAAGAACAGCAACTCTCAACCTACCTAAAGGAGAGGTGATACACTGCCATTCTCTCTCCCAGTAACCCACCCCTACAGCCCAGCTCCTCCTTGGGAGACTCTCAGCTTAAGAGCATGTACAGCTGAGAGATACTATTTAGCCACATCACGCTCACTTAGACATTACACTGTTCTGCATTTCACAGCCTCTCAAAGGCATTTGACCAGCCACATCAATGTCCTTTCCCACCACATGCCCTTATGCTCCTAATCTGAATAATGTACTCGCTCCTCACCACACCTCCCCATGCACCAGGGAGGATCCCCCACCCCACACAAGGCATTTCTAAACAGCTGGACCATTCCTCTTGATTCCAGAACCCAGGCATGCAACCCTCCCAGATCCACAGCACCCATACCCTTTCCTGCTCATGGAAATGAGAAACAGAAGCCTACAAAACCCACAGCAGGTTAATATTTTAGGAAGATGTACTACAGGCTTGATATGAAACAAGGGCTTTGTTAGAAGGCAGCAAACAGCATCCGAGGGCACTCTCCAGACGATGCATAGCTCCAACTTCCCACTTTTGGCACAACACCTTTTCAAATACAACACAGTTATATGGTAGTTGCTTTAAAATCCTTTTGGCCAACTGGGAGTACCACTTTAGAACAGAAGTCTGAAGAAGTAGTAAGAACTACGCCATAGCTGATGTATCAAATTTAAAAAAATACTGATGCAGTCAGCTCTATAAGCACAAAGATTGTCAGGAATGACAAAGCTTTGAAGCCACAAAATCCTCTTCGAAGCTTGGCTCCAAGCAACTAACACTTCTTCAGTTTCAACTATTCTAGATTACAATTTTAAGCGAAAGGGCCTGGCAAGCCTGAAGCACTTGGAATAAAATAAATAAATAAATAAATAAATAAACTAACTAAAAATTGAGACCCTGTGATTTAGCACCAGTGACAAAAATTAAAAGTAAGATGACTTACGTCAGGCTTATTTCTTTAACTGTATGAGGAAAGACTTTGCAAAGCACATGCAGATTTTTCTAAATAATCTAAATACTGCCACTACAACTGGCCATACTGGTGAAACTCAGGCCTTTCTAATTCTGATTTCTTTTCCTTCTGACTAGCAAGTATCATTAAGCTGATTTTGACATTTCTTCTTGTAATTCTCCAACAACAGATTGACCTTGGTCACTGAAAGTCTTCCTTTGGTTAAGTAAAACAGAACACTTTTTCCTCATGAACTTGCTGCATCCTTAAATACAGCACACAGTCCCTGCATCCTCATTCTGGTGCCTCTTTGTTTCCAAAAATGTCACAAGTCAGGAGGACAATCAAAATCAAATCACTTTTCCCTCAGCAGGTCTCCGTAACACATTCAGCTTGCTGTGTTTTCTGTTGTTTTAAATCTGTAATGTCCTCTTCAATTTGTAAATTTTTAATTGGAACCACAAGACATGCAATTGTTCTCCCATTTCTGTAACTCTTGGGAACCTCATACCACTGTCATCTTGTTATTGAGCATTTTACTCCATAGGCTCTGCCAGTTTGATTGCAACTGTTTTCACCACCTTTTTTTGTCACTATTCACATTTCTACCTTCCTATGCACATTTTTACTAGAAAGTAAGACTCAGGTAAACTTTCATCACTGTCCACTGCCCGTATCACTCCAGCTAAGTATCTACTGCCTTAGAAATTTGGATGCAGAACAGAAAGATTGCACCTGCTCCAAATAATTCACACTTGAACATAATCTTCGCAGAAAAACTTTGCACCTTATTTCTTTCCTCATCATGATCATAAAACAACTGCTGGAGTTTGTATTTTCTCTGAATGAGATTCCCCAAACGTATCCTGAATTCAGTCAGCTATAGGAATTCATTATTTTAGTTCGATCTAATGCTCAATCTTGGTTGTGTCTGTGTCTCAGCTGTCCTTTCTTGGCCTCTCCATCTCTCCCTGTCACTTCAGTGCTTTACTTCTCTACCTTGCTACCACAATGTTTTCGGCCTTTATTCCCAATTGTTCTCCGGACTTCAAAGAGGACCTGTATCTGCTTTCAAAGATGCTCTGCATAGGCATTAATATCAGCTTGCCCTCCTCATTAATGTTTACCCTACAATCTCATCTATTAAGTTTCCATTTTTAATTATCTTGATTTGAAAGGTATTTGGATGGGAAATATCCTAGTAAAAACACCTTAAACACAAGTGCCTAACACAAAAGCAAAAATACAGCTCCAAGCAAGTCACATCTGAAACAGACAAACTGAGGCTGCGAAAGTAAAACACCAGCACTTCGAGATAAGTTTTGGGTGAAACAAGGCACTAGACCAGAGATCGCCAGTGTGCCATGTTCAGCACGGCTCACACGGCTGCAATAAGCAGCAAGCAGTGCTCCAGCAGAATATTCCAATCGGCTTTCAAAATAAATCTCAAGTAGGGGGTGTAATAATCAAGTTGGTAAACTCAATTTGAACATGAAACGTATTGATTTCTTCTGTGGCTAATCACCATCATGATTCTAAATTATAAAGATCAGAAATTCTCTTCTCCCTGAATGCATACAGTAAATTGCAAACCAACAACAGCCCACAGAGCTGTAATTGCTATCCTGACAGGATAAAAACGCCTACTCATCCTATTGTTTTTGTGAGTCCATCTCCTCTCTACCCTTTTTTCCTCTGCCTTTTATTTTATCTATTTTTTCACCACAAATGTGAACTTCGGGGATATAAAAACAAAGAGCTTTTTCCAGATGTTTCCACAGAGCACAGTACTTTGTTCGATGCCCCACAAATCTGCCCTTTCCTGCAGTAACACACTGCACGTTCCTAGCTCAGTCACAGACTCACAGAATGGTTTGGGTTAGAAGGGGACTCCAAGGTCGAGAAGCAGGCATGGACTGTAGGGGGATGTGGAGACCACCAAATACCCTGAAGCCTCCAGCCCATTTCTGGAAAGGTCTGGGAGAGCGGACTGTGCACAGTAACTGAATTACATAGAAAGAGAGAAATTTACCTCCAGTGCACAGAAACTCATCCATAAAAAGGTACCCCCACAAAGCCCAGGTGTGTGTGCACCCCAGGACCCTGCACTCCCCATCAGCTGCATCAGCAATGGAGCCAGGATTGGTGATCTCTCTCTCTCTCTCTCTTTTTCTTCCTTTCTTTCTCCCCCTCTTTAAATCGTATCTCTCCCCCTCTCTCTTCCCTTTCACTTCACCCCCTTATCCTAAACCCACTGCCATGAGCTTATAGGAGGCGAAGGACTAACATACCAACTTCCATGCCAAGTGTGTAATTTTTAATATAACTTTGTGATTGTCTGCAGACCCTCTGACTTCTGTTGTTCCTTTCAATCATGAGCATCTACAAATCTTGGGTGCTCCCTTCCCCTTAAGGGTGGGATATCTCTCGTAATGTGATATGAAAGGAAATTCAAACTCAGACTTGCAATATCTACCATAAACATCATTAACCACTTTGGGGTATTTTGTCACATTTCTGTCCAAAGATTTCGCTTTCAGTATGTTCAATAACCCTGAAGGTCTTAGAATTTGAGAGCCTGAAATGTTTAACACTTTTGACACCAGTAATACATACCTACTATGCAACTTGAATTATTTTCCACAACTGTATTACTCTGTGTTTTTGCTGAATTTAATACTACCACATTATTATCTACTTCTACTCCCTTGGTTCCCAAAAGAGGAAATCTGTTTCATAAGGGTAATGCCTCATGGAGTTAATGTTTGTATTATCTGATGTAGAAAAACATGGATAATCTTAACTGTGTCTGACTAGACACCCATGAAAAAAAGCCTTACACATCTTTGTTGGGATTACTGTAATACAAAGCTGAACCCTGTTTGAAGACAATATCTCTGAGTAAAGTACAGAATGGTCCCAACCTCAGGGTGGGATGAACAGCAGAGTCTTCTTTTTTGATTTCTACAAGATATCATTACCCAAAGCAGTAATGTTGAAGCTGTTCATTCTGAAAAGAATCTGCCACCTTCAGAGATCAGAACACACAATATGGGCAATTAAGCTTTAACTGAAATTTGGCTCAAAGTAAGCATGGATGCAAATTAATGTATGGCAGTCTGGAGCTTACTTGAAGGTCCTGAACTATGACCTTCATCTTTAATAATTAGACAAAGCATCATAAAGATCACTCTCTGGTAAAGAACTGTCTTGAAAATTACAGGACAAACAAGTTTCAAATATCATATCATCACTTATTTTCTTAAAAATCATCTGCAAAGAGAAGGCAATGACGGAAGGTATGGAATGTCTTTTTGAAGAGGGGTAAGATACTAGTTGGTGTTTACTCTCAACATTTACCACAAGAGAGCTTACATCACCCTGTATTAACCTCAAAACTAATATGTAAGCATAACTGACTACTTTAAACAAAACCAAATGCAGCTCATTTGAACAGAACATCCTGCCTCTAGCATACAACACAGCATTCTCGTGCAATCAGAGTCGATTATAACTTTGGCAAAAGAACTGTGCTTTTAACCAGGGCAACAGAAGCATTTTTCCCCCCAGGTAATCCCTCTCCACTGGTGCTTTACCAATTCTGTAAGACTAGCCTACACAGAAAGGCTGAAGGCACAGTAGCTGTCCACTCTCCTGCACCTCTCACTGCTCGGAGAGCAATCTTTCATCCTCATCCTTTCCACTCTTTGCATATTCAGCCACATATTCCCTTCCAAAACAAGACTGGTTGTAACTTTAGCAACTTCGAAGTCTTAAGTAAGAAGATACAGTGTAGGCATTAAAAACCAGAGGGTTGCTGCTACTTGAAAGGAGTCTGTTGGATGCCATTGTCCCCTGCATTTGCACAGATGAGCTGCTAATGAGAGAATTCAGGCACCTTTTCATTTGAACTCTTAAAATGTCCTCAAAAAGCTCCAATTCTGAGCCAGAAATTTCATCCTCATGGGCTTAAGCAAAAACAAAGAAGAATTCATTTGCATTCTCTACACAAACGATTTTTAGCCAGCAGAAGGCCTTTCCCTGACATCAAGGAAAGAGGACTATTGCTCAGATCACTCTTTATCCACAGCTGTCTGCCTGCTCATGTGAGGGCCACACCAACTTAATAATTCTAAAGTGTTGATATTGTAAAGATATCCTGCTGACAATTTGTGTTCAGTTTTAAAAGAGAATTCACATTTCCCATACCTTTCACTGTTTACATACCCCAAAACCACTACATCTCTCCATCTGCCAAACTGGGCCTTCTGCATTTTAGAAGTGCTCCATTAGAGCCCTAAAATTTAGATCTTCTGTTAGGCCTGGATCTCGCCAGGCTGCATGTCTGTCTGCCCAGTGGTAGTTCCCCTCAGAGGTAAGTAAGAAAAAGTGCCCTAGCATCATGCACTTAATCAATTCTCCCACTACATAATTCCAGCTCAAACAGAAATCTGTGCACATCCCACCAACCATGCAGGCTGGGTCACAAACCTCACCAAGTCTCAAGCAAGTCTTTTCTTTCCCTCCCTGAATAGGAGGGAAGGGAGCAATGTTTTCTAATCATTGCAAAGATATAAAAATTGTACATACAAAGAAAAATTACAAAAGCATACTCCAAATATTTTGAAGATGTGTATATTGTTCCAAAAAAGTCTTTGGACATGGTCTGTATGCAGCTTCCTCACACAGACTGCCACCAACTAACAAAAAAACCCTCTTAACAGAGAGAACAAAAATGTCATGAATAAAACAAAAAGAAAGGTTGCTCTTGGACACTCTGCAGTAACTTAATTTAAGGAAAGTTATCAAAGATCTCTAGACAGAAACCAGAAAAGACATCAGTCAGGTTCCTCTGTGCTTTAAAATTACTCTGCCTGGAAAAGGAAAGTTTCAACATACAAGTATTAAGATATTTTCTCTGATGTAAATCCCTCCACCTACTCAAGGACCGTGTTGCCAAAGGTGACAGATACCATATTGCACTTACTGTATTGCCACTAGACAATAAATTAAGTTTGCAATATAAAGTTGTTCAAGAACAAGATAAAATATCAGCAGCCACACATCCAAACAGATACTTAACATGGAAATGGCAAAAGCCACTGCTTCAATTTACACCACTTGATTTTGTAGAAACCCTAAAGCTGTCTAAGGAATTAATGTCCGTGTGCAGACAAATGGAAAATGCCTAAATGTTCCAGGAGGAGATTAAGGCTGAGTCTGAAATGAAAATAAAGGAAGACAAAAGCAGAAGTAACTTGAAAGAACCATTGTCAGATAGGTTCTTGCAAGTAGCAAAATGATACAGTTTGACATAAGCAGGTTTAATACCACATCTTTAGGAAAGGGACTTCAAAAACAATATGGGATGGGAAATTTGAAGTTCCCTTTCTTTGTGAGCAAAAGGGTATTTTTACACAGTACTGCAGGCTGTCCTAATTGGCAAAGGAACTCATCTTCACATGTTTTTGAATGAAGTCCTAGTCCTTCTGCCTTCAGTAAATGCAAAAGTTTTCTCATGGAGTTTTACTGTGAAAGCTCGGAAATATTAAGACCAAAAAAAAAAAAAAAAAAACTGAAAACACAAGTGACAGAATAAAGACATCTGAATTTGAAACACAGTTCTACTACAACCTTCCTTTAATATGTTGAACGAATTCTCAAATTTCTACTTCATTTTCTTCATTTTTATGAAGATGAGATGGCAGCAATACATTTTAACTCACAGAATGAGGACAGAATTATGAGCATTTGCAAACCACTCTGATCTCCCTGAACAAAAGGACCTAGATTAGCACAACACATTATATCAGTCCTTAGAACAAGCTGATTTTAAGTGAGCACCAGCATTATGTAAATTAGTTACAAGAAAGAAATTAGAAGAAGATTCAAATACAGTCAAAAGGTTTGAGTAAATATAAAGTTTAATACAGATACATACCCATTGGCTCCGTATACACATTTTCTGTTTGCACACACAAAACAGAAGTTACTGTATTTCCTAATTATATTGCAAAAGAAGATGACCATTCCATGAAGTTCCAACTACATTATTTCAATTCAGTAACCCTGTATGTTCTCATAAAGCCTGAAATATTTATAGAGACACATGTACAGATCACTTTTCTAATTTTATAAATAGTGAAAGAAAAAAAAGCCATGATGCATACAAATCCAAGTTTCATGCTATTCTTAGACTTGACTGAAAAGTACAAAAACCACCTGAAATTTCCCATGTCCTCTACAACACTATCCCTCTTCCTCGAAAACTTAAGCGTAATTTTGCAATTAATAAGACACACCATAGTTTCCCAGTTCATGAGAGTTCTACACAATGTAATTACAAGCTGAACAGTTCTTAGAATTGCCAAAGTTTCTTTACTCTCAGGGTAGATTGCATAGCGCTATGCCCAGAAAGTAAAGTATTCCTCAGGTTGTTTTTATGGTTTGTCCTCTGAAAAAGGAAGAAGTTCCATGGGAAAGAATATAAAATGCTAGGTACAGCTTAATATCCATAATTTCATGTTTATGCATGCTTATCTAGATCACTAAAATAAAGTGATAGCAAAAAATAAATCAATTTGACCTGCATAACCAGGGCATAGCTGAGAAAAGGTCTATTTTCAGGATGGTCCCATGGAAATTATTAAAACTACTTCCAGAAATTAAAGATGTGTGAAGGTGCCTTTCTAGGATGACAAGCCTAGAATTATTGCCTAGACAAGCAATAATGACAAGCCTAGAATTATAGTTTTAGAACAGAAATTCTTCTATATTCTCGAGCATTTCTGTGAGATACACTGAAGTGGTCTCTTTCAAGACACTGAATACCTTCTCTGTGTCTCCTATGACAACATTGTAAAGGTTGTCAACTTCACTAAAATATATCAAAACCTAAGGCAAAATAAATGCAAACATTTTAATCCACCATTAAGGTTCACAAGAAGAAAGTAACAAGCAGCAAGGCATGTAAAAATTCAGAGTTCAGTCATACCACACATTCTGTATGACAACACAATTCACTACAACCAGTAAAATAAAACCATGTGTAACTGAAAAAGGAAACACATCAAAAATCTTCAATGAACTTATTAACATTACATATGCAAAAAGCTCACTAAAAGCTGCTGTAAAATTCTTAGACTGGATTCATTAACAACCCCCCCAAACTTGGGGTATTTTGGTTCCTGTTAGTGCATGTTAAGGTGAACAAGCAACAACTCGTGCTCCTTCTCACATCTCTCATTAACTGTAATTAACATATCCATACTTCACGTATCCTGTCCCAAACTGTCATATGTTCTCCTAAAGGGAATTTCAACTCCTAGGGCCTCTAATAGAAGTCATGGCAACCTGGGAAACATTAACCATAATTTTTCTCCTGTCCTTTTTTCCTTTATGTTCAGGAGACTGGCTGGCTCCTTAAATTAGGAACTTGACTTAAACAAGGAGATGCATGCAATGAAGCAGCATAAATAGAGGCCATCTCCATTTCTGTGCATGTGCCATAGCCATAACTGAATGCAGCACTCTTCCAGAGGGCACAGAAATCTTTTGAACGCCACCAAAAACCATGCAAGTCAAACTTTTGCACTGTTTAACAGGAACATCCGCAAATATGCTTCAGATTGGCACTTAAAGGAAACCTAAAATGCTTAACTTGAAATATGGCTCTTCTTTTTCCCCAACTGAAAACTCAAGCAATGTGTGTCTGTCCTCATACATTCACTCCCACTTACTGATCTCTACAGTCTCTTCCCTTCCCACCACAAAACCCAAAGTTCCATTTGCAATCCACAGGCATTCAAGACCAGGAATTCATGAAGCTGACTACCAGAGAAAGCGGGCCTTTAAAGGAAGATAAAGCTACATTTGGCTTAACAGCTCCTCAGCCCATGACTGTTGGTTTCACCTTCCCATCATGAATTGCTAATACAATGCAAATAAAAATATACACACCACTGCAACCCGACAATATTTGGTTCACACATGCACATAACTAAACAGAAACAAGTTACTAGAACATGAACTTCTGTCACAAGATTGTCTTCTAAAATAATATCATCAGTCTCCACCGTTTAATATGGTAGTCCTGTAATACAACTTGAAACAGATCCTTACACATCTATTAACAAGGGAATAGAAGTCTCTTCTATGCCTATAATGTTTATTATAGGATCTCAGTTCTGGTCAAACAAAACCTTTAGACTGAATTTTTTGCCTAATCAGGAAAAGACAAACCTATTTTGCTTATGAAGGACAGATCTGGCATTTGAATGCACTTCTGTAATACAAGCATGGAAGCTAGAGAAATATAAAATAGTATGAGAATTGCATTACATTCACATAAAAGGTATTTTAATAATTCAAGGTTTATTTGGAGGTTTGTTTGCAACTGTAGGAAAGGTCAGACCTTATATGAATAAGGTATTAAGGTTTGCACATAAAGTCTAAGGTAAGGATAAGTAAAAAGGCTTGTTTACCATGCAGTTGCTCAGTGCTGTAGAGAGCTAACATTTTTAAAACCAACGCAGTGATAACAGCATGGATTACTGAAAAGATTCTGCATAGAGATCAGCACACATGCATCAAGAGTTCAACTGAAAATCACAAAATTCGTTAACACACAGATTGTGAGAAGGAAGTTTATTGTTTGAAGAGCTGTGTGGCTTTGAATTACACTTAACTTTCTTATTTTAAATTTCTCATTGCTCTTCCTTGCACTTCTTGGACTTAACACTTTACAAGACGGACTTCCATGCTTTTGCACTAAACACTTCTCACACTGTTTAGAGGCAGTCAGATACAACAAATTGTAAAGTTTGGACGTGGCCTGTGCTGTTCAGAAAATAAGTCATTACACCAACAAGCATCTACTCTGGACATCCGTAACTGGATGCAGAGACAGATATATCCAAGAGGATGCAGAAATGCATATATCCTGCTGCTCTGGCACTGCTAGCTGAGTATTTGGACACATACCTGTGCATATTCAAATACGCACATGTTTTCATGTTGAATAAGCTCAAACCAACTCTTACCAAAACACTCCCTCAAAGAAGACAGTGGGACACCAAAAATACTCAGAGTCTAGCAGGAGCAGAAACAAGGATATCACTTACTAGTAGCCAACAGGAAACAAAAATATTCCACAGTTGCAGAAAACACAAAAAGCATGTTTCAGGAAAAGCAAACGTCAGGCTCATACAGAAATGCTTCCACATCACCTACCCTACCTTGGAAGAAAAGCAAACACAGAAATTTGTAAGCTCGACAAATACTTATTTCTGTTCTTCTAACCCAAGATCCACTGATCAAACTCACAGAAGCCTTAATAGCATAAAAGTAATTTAATTTCATTCAGTCCTTTTTGCCTCTTGATCTAAAAACAGAAACAACCGCTTCTCCTGCAAACCCCTGCACCCTCTCCATATCATCCCCTCAAGTGTCTCCTGGTAGGAATGACAGCACAGTAAGCTAGCAGAAGGGACCACAGCACAGACTGCATCAGGCACGTCAGCTGCAGGTAGGGACACCTTGACCATCTGCAGCATCTCTACCCCTATTTCACATGTGAGGTAGGAGCAGAGGAGCCCCACACTGGCTCAGCCAACGGCCAGGCTGCAGAACAGGTGCCTTCAGAACAGAGTCACAACAACACAGTGCAAATGCAGCACAGGGCAGGCATCATCTGTGCAAGCTGAACATCCATCAGGAAGGATTTAACCAGTCTGCACCTACTTTAGTAAGAAGCTTCAATTATTTTATCCTATGGCTTCCTTTACTTACTTGCACTTTCACATCATCATGATTTTGTTCTGCAGTTTAAACATGATTCATACCCTCAATTTAACTTTGATTCATAGTTTCTAATAACATCAGTCCATTGTCCAAACACTGCAAGGGGATATTAAACAAGCCTAGATGGTCTGGGGAATTTGCCCACCAACATTAAACACAAAATAATTGGTTTCCATAATATTGTTTTAGATAACAGTTTCAGATAAACAAAGTGTAACTGCAATGTGCTTGCTCTAAACCAAGAAAATAAAGAATAAACTCAACAACTGTTGCACAATATTGCAAAACCTTGTATTATTAAAACGCATACATAGCTTATTCCAAAGAATTGGTACCCAATTTCAAATTATGTAAGAGCAGAAAAACAATCACAAATAAAAATTTTGAGTTTTAAGAGTGGGTACTGCCCACAGCTCAATGTGAAGCTCTATTGTCTTAGTCCAGACTCTATCACCTTGCTTACTAGCTGCAAAATGTCACCTTCAGGAGTTTAGGTTAAATTGTCGGTGTTTTGGAAATGTATCTGGTAATAACACACACACGCGCGCGCACACACACACACACACACATCGATATATATTAAAAAATAAAATTAAACTATGCCTAATAGGTACCTAAGTTGCTTTTGAACCCTTATTAATGATACACTTTTCTGTAGAGCAGAGAACACCCTAAAAATGAAGTGTTGAGCAGACGGCTTTTTTTAAAGTGTGATTTAAATATGTGGCACATGCATGACATGTGCCTTTCCTTGATTTTCCAGACGCTAATTGTTAAATAAGACTTCTGAAGTACACATAAATGCATGGAATTCAATAATCAGTCAAGTATTTAGACACAAAAGAGAAGTCAGCAGAATTTTATGGATAGACAAAAATTAACTTACCAAAACTAGAGTACATTCTGTGCTAAAAACATAGTCAGCACTACAAAAAATAAGTTAGAATAATACAACTGCTCGTGCACATGCACTGAGACACAAAGGAAATTGTTTCCATTTCACACATAAAAGTATAAATATCCTTTAGAATTGTACCATTTCCCTTATAAAATCTAAGTATTAATGGGCAAATTTTTTTATGAGAACTGTTTTTTCCCATTTAATAGGAGATCTACCTCTGCCCCATCAGCCTGATACTTCCTTTTTATTGTCTGTATGGAATATTCAGCTGCCTTTCATCCACCTCTCTATCTTGTGTTCGCCAGTCCTTTTTCTTTGCCAGTGCTCCTTATTCCAAGCACTCTCCCCAGCACAGTGTCATCAATATTTTTTGAATATACATTCCTGCACACACTGATTCCAAATACAGCAAGCATACATACTCCATACTTGCATATATATCATTAGGAGACTTCTAGGACCTTATCCTGTCAAACCATATTAAAGTGACATTTTTAAGGCTGACATTCCATTTTCTCTAAGCTTGTTTTGAGCAGACATTTAGCAGAAACCTCCCCCCATTCAGAATTTTAATCAAGAGAGAAAATTAAGAAAAAGTTAAGTCTGCTATCTAGGAAAAAGATCTATTACGTCTTGTCTGGGCTAGAGAAATGTATTCTTCTAAGAATCAATTTAGTCTTTGCAATGCACTTGTAAAATGTCACACGTTCACACACAGAAAGCATTGCAGATTCTGTTAAAACTAGTTTCATTAACTCTAAATGCTATTTCAGTCGGGCTGAATTAATGGAAGCTAAGTTAAAGGTTCACTGGCATTGTAGTTAATGCTGATCAAAGAGCCTACCCATCACTTTCCCCACAATATACTCAAGGCCCTTTGAAATCTGCCCAACTTCACCATCTCTGAGACCCCTGCCACAAATCTGTGGGATGGGTACCCAAACCGCAGTGCATTTCACAAAGCACAACTGAGGACAGAGGAAACATGTGACAGCTTGAAAAGCTTATCAGCAGTGGACACTGCAGAGCTTAATTTGCTGAGTGAGAAACAATTCAAATTTCTAGACAAAGGCTTACAGCTATGGTAAAGCCTCCAAATCAGAATGAAAATCTAAACTTAAATTCAGGCTATCTGTACAAAGAACTAGGAGCCAGAGAGAAAGACAGATAGTGATCCATCCTCTGCTGGAAAAGAAAAGGATGCCTAAAGATCTCTTTCCCTTTTTTTTTTTCTAATATATGCTCTTAACATAACACTAACCCTTCGTCAAAATCACTTTTCAAACAGAAGAAGAAAAGCAACACGCTGAATTTTAAGAAAATACTCTCCTTTTTCATAGAAGACAGTATTTTCATTTTGCATCAGGTGTTTGCTTTCTTGTAGAAGTTTTCTTTTATCACAAATTGTCATGTTTTTCTCATTATTAAAAAAAAAAAACCCAAAATGATTTTTTTTCAGCAGTAGCTGAAAGTCTGATAGGATGACTGATTCAGTATTGATACACTATGCACGCTGCAATGACAGACTGACATAGTTTCAAAAAACAAATAAATCACTTCCATTATGTCAGAGCACAATCATCAGAACAGCAGGATCACAACATGAGTCTCTCACTATGTCATGAAAGAATATAAAATCAAAACATGGCATCTTTGAATTTGTTTGAAATACATTTTAGTGAAACAAAATTGCACTTCAAAGTATTAACAATGCCTGCAAAATAGAAATTTAAAATGTTGATCAGCTCTAAATGAAAAAAAAAATGTTGCCTGTCTTTAATTTTCAATGCCTGTTTAAGAACAACTACTATATAAGCCAAAAGGCTGATGGAAGAGATTTCTATTCCTAATCTAAGAAATAACTGAAAAAGAAAGAATAAAATATATAACATACTAGAAGTTGTTTTCTTTTCTACACAAGATCCATCATAATAAAATGTTAGGATCAATTAACAATAGTTTCCTAGCACTGCACCAAGCCTGTCTAACCACTATAAATTCTGTTGTAATTTTTGCATATAACAGTTTATTCACCAAACCATTGTCTGTTCAAGGCTATAAAAACTGTGGGAGACTCCTTTTGTAAATGAATCTTAATCAAAATTTGTTTTGAGCATTGTTGTATTTTCTAAGACTCCTAATGCATCCTTTTCACAGAGCAGGGCATATAGCATTCAACATTCTGCAGGATAAACTACAGCAAAATTGACATTGTGGCAATAAAGGCTGCATCTCTATTAAAACTTACAGAACAAGGAGCCAACTGAGTTTTAAGTAAGACAAAGCACCACATAGCTGTACTAGGAGTCTCACGTCTGTCAGCGAGTCTGTTCCCAGCTGACCAGGGTTCCGACAGATGATTTGGTATGCAAGTTCATTACTGAATCTGTCCCTACTCTGTACCTTTCATACTGGAGCTCTGTCAGGCCAGTGAAAACAACCTGACAAACATCCTGCAGTGCGACACCATCCCTCTATGTAATGTGCGTTCAGTGCAGCTTAACACACAAAAATGTTACAGTGAGTTATTCTCCTTTTATCAGACACTTATCTTGGCACTAGGCTTAATACTACATTTGATTCTCAAATTGGCTTTGTAAACACGAAACTGTTATGTCCACAGTCCACAACAAAAAAAGTGTTTTGATGATTGTTCTGATATAAAAGTTTACAAGCATTGAAGAACTACTGTCCACTACCCAGATGACTTTCGAAGACTCACTCTGCTTGACATGAAATTGAGATCAAAGAACCCTAATTCCAAAGATAAACAACAAACTTTTAACAAATTCAGGGGAAATGCATCTAATACAATAAACTAGTACTTACTAACTCAGTTTCTCCATTCTTTGTAAATTCATTACTACATAACTGACAAAAAAATGGGAGATGAGCAGAAAAATGAAGAAATACTGCATGCATTCACATAGATTTATAGCTGAGTCTCCTCAGGAGAGAACAATTCCATGTGCTTCACTCACAATTTGTGTTGTGACTGACTACTGCACTCCTTTCTGGGACATGCCCACAGTACAGACACATGAGGCACTCTCTGCACACATCAGTGGCAGGCCCACCCAAAGCACTGGATCACAGATGCCACTGGGATCAAGGTGGGCGAGGCAAATGCTGCCACGGGTGAGAGGCAGGATTTAGCAAACTGGCCTCCAGCACATCTCTCCAAGGAGTTCACCACCGCTTAGACTGCATGGACAGCACATGGGTCATCACTTATCTTTATTGCTTAGGAAGGATATCAGAAAGTCCCAGAGATAATATATCCACAAGCATGATGTTGTCAGAATGCCTGGAGTAGAAACTCAAGATATCATCCCTAGTTCTCTTTGTGTGATGTAACAGCATTATTAATTGCAGTCCACAACGGACAGAAATGCTTGTCCTCCATGCAGCTGCCCAAAGAAACTCTACAAAGCCTTGTGCTTCACACCATTATGTGCCTCCCCTTGAAACTTCCTGCCCCCTCCTACATCCATACTTCTCCTGACTAAAAACGATCTTCAGTGACAAGCAGACATGAAAAAATAATGTTAAATTCCAAAATATACAAAATATGACACAAAGTAACACAAACTGAATCAACCTACAGCCAATACACAACACAACTCTTTCAAAATAAACAGCATTAGAAAATAGATCCACATTAAGGAACACACTTCTAAGACAGTTAGACTAATTATCTTCTAGGAAAATTTGGAGAATATACCATACTATTTTCCTGAGCAGAAAGTCTCTTTCCTAGGCAATGAAGTTTCACATCATCTAGCAAGGAGATCCAAAGAGTGAAAAAGAGTTTATGTATAATCTCATATACTTTTCATGAGCCTTATAAACTTCTGGCAGATTTAGTAATCTTCCATAAGTCTCCAGATTTCACAAGTCCTACTAAAATAAAATTCTTGACATTGAAAGAAAAAGGAAGTAGAAGAACATCTTAAGCAATGCTGTATTGACAGAGGGGAGAGCTAGGGGAAAGAACCAAGTCTTTATTACAGCTCACAAACACATTTTGGGTTGCTCTTGAGGCCAAAAAGATGTAAAAGAGACAAAATACCACTGATTCAGCACAACCACAGTAATTGCATGTCAAAACTATGAACTGCAGTGCAAAGCTCCTGCAATTCAAGTTACCCACACTTTACCTAATTTCAAGGACCAGCAGAAAGTTATCCATTCAGTAAGATATTAATTGCAGAGCTTTCCTTTCATATGTTTTGTATGAAATATGAGATAAGAATCTATTTTACTGCCTACAAAGAGCAACATACATGGCAATGGCAAAAAGCTGCTTATCATCCAAAAGAGGGACAGATCAAGACAAAGATGGAGCCCAAATAAACACCCAAGGACAGCACTTAGCAACTCTGAATTAATAATCAGTTGTCCTGTAATTTCTTTCAGAATTATTTCAGCCATGTTTATTTCCTCACACACAGAGAAAACTCACACCATGAAAGGCAAGTAAAATATAAATCTGTTGCAGATGAAAATCCCAAACCTCTGATTATTTTATTATTGGTATTTAAAAGGTAAAAATCATAATGCTGGGAAGTAAATCCTGACTTTACTGTGGACAGCACCATTTACAGTTCTGAGACACCACTAGCTACACAGTTAATGTAAATCCAGCTACATGATGCCTTTTCTCTGAAAATTTAAATCATTCACAACAGCCCAATGGCCTTGAGCAACAAGCAAAAGAATACCCACAGTTATGTCCCTGACTGATGATAAAGCAAGACTGAACAGGATTCTTAACGAGAAGAACAAAAAGACACCTTTGCCATGGGGGAAGTCAAGAGGCCTGCTTAAAGTCACACTGTAATTTGTCTGCTCAGTCATCTCAGTCACTTTAGAGGACCAACCTTTAATCATAACATACTTGTGCATTTAAGTTTGACCTTTGGGGACTTTCTGTAAAACCAACCAGAAGTTTTTCTATGTAGCTTTGCAAAGATGAACTTCATCAAGACAACTTCTATATGCAAGAAAAAGTAAACAAATCCCAATTAATCCACATTGCTGTTCTGACTTTGCCAAGCTTTCTGACCTTTCAGTCACACAATCCCTCTCAGCCTTGTTCCATTTGACTCAGATTTCCAGCCCGTTCTAATCCACAAGCCAAGACTTCCTATCATTCATACAACAAGTGAAACTTCTCTCACTTTGTCCTCTTTTCCCCTTGAGAGAGAGAATGCCTATTGCTCTAATCACTTCTACATAAACGTGAAATAGAGGAAGATCTATTTAAGCTAAACACTGGCACAAGAACAAGCATGTTTAAGCTAGCTGTGACTGTGTCTAGCCTGGAAATTAAGAGGTGTCAAAAAAAACCCATCAGAAGCTCTTCTAAAACACTGATCCTTAAAACATGGCACAGAGGAGAGAACTAACAAATGAACCAAGGCAGATATTTACAGCCTTAGGAACAGAAATATGTTAAGAGGATTGTTTGAAAGGGCCAGAAGGTTCCTGATACTCATCTGTTCCCCACAGATGAGCCAGGAGAATTTCTGATGCATTCACTGTCTGGTCAGAACAATGCAATTATACTGGATGGACTAGTCTATATATATATACTATATATACTATAAATGGACTGTCCTGTGGTTGTTTCCAGAAAGACAAGCATAATATACTAACATGAACCTTTCCAACATAAGAGAAATTTAATATAAACAGTTCATTAAAATCAACTGGGATTCACAAGTTGTGTGTGCATCAGAGCAGATGTACCCAGGAAATACCAGATGGCTTTCTGAGGAAACCACAAGCATTTCTGGGCTACCAAATCTAGCCCCACACTACCAGAGACAATACCAGGCAATCCTCTCCATAATCAAATTTGGTCATGAAGGTAAGTTCATTTTACTGGCTCCCATAACTTCTCTCTGCAGATAATTAGAAACATATTTCTCATTTTTAACTTCCCTCTTTTCATAGGAAAAATTTATGCAATAGATTTATTAGCAGGTTAAAGCAAAGAGCAATGGCAAGTTAAATATGGTTATCTGCACTGAAACAGAGCAATAAGGCCTCACCAGATTTGTCCAGTTACCTGAAGTGACAGCTGGACATTAAAAGCTGTGCTCACTTGAGTCTTATTCTGCACCATTAAGAGATGATGAGTAACATCTTTAAAATCATCTAAGGATCTTTCATCAATGTGTCCAGCAATATTTATAGAAACCAAAAACTTCTCCCTGAAGATAATGAAATATGAAGAAATCCACTCTGGAAAAGTTCATGTATTATAAAGGCTGTTAAATGCTTTGCTTGCATTTTTATATGATTACTAAAATTCTACTCTCTGAAGAAACTACTTGAAAGCAACACACTTACTTCAGTATTCTGTTCTCTGGTTGTAAACAAAATTAGACCTGCCACTCTTTGTGACTATAATACATTTTCTCTACCACTTCTTTTATTTTTGCATTTTGAAATAAGCCATCCTCCTCTTGGTTCTTCCTACACAATTTCAAAGTGTCACAGCTTAATGTGAACGAACATGCCGAGAACAACCTCTACAAGATTACTAAATGCCCAAATTGCACTCTAAAAATTCAGTTACAGGACTTCAGAAGACAGCAAGGGGCCACTTTATGGTAAAATTCCAAGTTGAGTTTACAGAACTACTTGGGCGGGAAAAAAGCATCATTTTTACTAACAAGGACTTAAAATATGCAGAAGTCAAATGACAAACCTTGACATTGGCATTTTCACATTTCCAAACAGTAACACCAAGTAATTCAGATGGCAAACGTGCAGCTTCATGTATCAAAACATGTGCCAATCCATGAGAAATGAAATTGCACAGCAGTAAGAAAAAGCCTGGCTGACTGCAAACTGCTGAAACATTGCTAAATCAATCATATTTGAACCTTCCTGGAGGTAGATGAATCCAGAAGCCAAGAAGAGTCTTGGCCTGGCTACTAAATTTAAGCATAATCATGACTTGGTGGCTTAAAATCACAGATTAGGATGCCATTACAGCAGCATGCCAACTACTCCCTCACTGCACCTGCCCTGGCACCTGGGCAAGACCCAGACACTGTAAACAATGCCACACTTTGGTCTCCTGGTTCACTCAGCCAGGGCGTTTTGAGAAAGTTTTGATAGCCACAATTGTTTTATTCGATTTTATTCTCACTACTTGGAATATACATCCTTCAGCTGACTCATTTTTTAAATCACTTCAGTACTTAAACTGTCACACTTGATGCATAATCTGACACCACAGAGTCATAGTTTGAATATTTCAGTTCTATTACTTTTAATTCTGTACCAGTTAATCATATTTTATTTAAAGGTAAAATGTTAATCTTCTGATGTTAAAAATCATCATACGTTACCTTTTTATGGCCGCATATTAAAATAAGGATATTTGCCAATTACCTAGAGTCTTCTTTTCAGGATTTAAATGAGACATTGACAAGAGGTCAGCTCAGACTCTCTGCAGCACAACAGTCTGCTCTGAATGCCAGAGGTGCTCTCTTTAAATTTCCCAATACTTCACAGCTGAAATTAGCACAGCTCACCAGTTTGCTACTCTACATTGGTGCATCTGTATTTTATTCCTGAATAAAAGGTGTACCAAAAAGCACCTGGCTCCAAATTGTTCGCTACAAAATGGTTGAGTGTCCTATTGCAAGCTCAAAACTCTGATAGGAACCCTTCAAAAATCCTATGGTTCTTTCTGAGACAATATCATCAAAATTTTTATTGTTGTTTTAATATTGCTACTTCTCATGACTAAAAACACATCTCTACACATACCACCAGAATGAGGTCTTAGACTGCAAGCATTTCCCAGCAGGGGATTTTGTCTCCATACTTGTCTGCAAAGCAACTAGCAAATTGTTAATCATCTATAATTAAAGACACCACAAGCCCAGAACCCATCAGAGTACATCTCCAGTTTGCTCACAAAGCCCTTTATGTATAAAATACACCTTTTCATTTCACTCCATGTACCTTTTTCTACTTGGGTGCCTCCTTCCAACCTCTTCTAAGACATGACCAAGAAAGGTATTCTTTAATGTGTATTTTTATGTATAAAACAATGAAAATGGCAAACCTGTGTAATATACTTCTCTCAGTCTTTTCCTTGACCTTAAAATTCTTGGTTTTATTTAAAATTTTCAGAGTGTGTCCATGAAATGCCGTAACTGAGCAACATGCATACATTTAACCTTCATGTCACACAAAGGCCAGCAAGAAGTACTACAAACTTTTAAATAGGTGAGTAGGAGAGAAAACAGCAGAATTGCCCGACGCCACATCTGGTAAATCAGGGAAAAGCAGAGAACTGGGCTGGAGAGCCACTGGATTTCCAGGCTCATTCACATGGATCATGTCTGGCTCATAAGCAACACATTCTGTATCTCAGTAGTTACTTTTTCCTGTGACCTCAACTGCATACTGCAGGTTGCACTCACCTGCTCTACCTTTAGCACTCTACTTGCAATGGTAAGGAAGTCATCCTGAGATAAAGTTCATACAGAACCAGATGCAACATATTTATTTCATTTTCAAATGGAAGAAAAGCAGGGTGGTTTTGGTGGTGATGCTGATTATACTTATTTTTATTCCATCATATCCACATTCAAACCTACAATTACTGGCAATGTTGCTCAGGGTTTTGATGCTCTGCTTTCAGTGCTGATTTCAGTACAAGTATCAAAGTTCTTATGTATTTTTTTTAAGAAGTCAGCACTGTTCATACAACAACTACCATCCATACTTAGCTAGCAAGAGCTCATATACCTCTGCCTGTCTGCAAAATGAAAAAAATATTTTAAGAGTAAAACCAAAAACCTGACAATGTACAACTCAAAATGCACTTCTGCTGACAGAGTCTAGCAGGTGAAACTGCTCCCTCCCTAAACCTTTACAGTGATGCTCTGCTGCCAGGAAATCCATGCACCACTGTCTGACCAGGCAGCTTGCTCTGTGAGGCTCCATGCCTTACACAGGTGGCAAGCTCAAGGCTACAATTTTTATTTTAACATAATTGCCCTGAATTTTAGAAGACTCTTCCTCCTTCAGGCAGAGGACAGTCTTCCACCATTCACAATGAAGGTATCTGTTACTACAACATTCGGAAGTGACTAACGGGGGTGAAAGCCAAGTTTCGTTTCTTACAGATTCTTTAGAATGAAACAAACTATATCTAAAAAGTGCAGATATGCTTTTTTATTTCTTTTTCAGTTCAGGGGAGGGGGGAGGGAAAAGCACCACTGATTTGTATATTAAAGTGCAAGCATCTGTCCTACTGATGACATTCTAGGGAAGCACATTAGCATAAAATTTAACGATGTCAAATAAGTGGATGTGAAATAGAGACTGCGTAAAGACACTATTTCCAAGCCTGACAGAAACATCACTGTTTAGAAATGCAAATGATACCATTATGTTCAATAATTATATGAAAATATGAACAGTTCAGCATGTTTTCCAGCCCTGATGGCGGTTAATGGGATGTACGCTTATGTAAATAACTACTATTAAAGCTAATGCTGAAAAAAACTAATAAATTCATACTAAAGCAACTGATTTAGTACGCTTTTAAACCCCAGCAGTGCTCACTTATTAGAAAGGAGTGCATTCTTATGTTTAGAACTCATTACTGTTACAAGTCACTGCAACTCCATCAATTACCATGCATTAATGAAAATGGGACACATACAAAAAAAAATTATTGCCTCTCAGCAGTTTTCTTTAAAGACAAAATATAGGGGTATTACCATCACTGGGCCTTGAGGGGAACTTATCAGCAACATAATCCTTATTACTACAACTGTACTCCCTGTGCTATAAACCCTGGGGTATTTTTTGTCCCAAGAAGGGGATGACATTTTATGCAAATCTCTTGCCATAAGTGCAATGAAAGTGACCATACTGCCATCAGTAAAAGCTTACCATTTCCACAGTTAAAAATGCATTTAAATAAACACATACATACTAGGACCTGAACTGAAAACTGTGAATGTGAAATGAAAAATTACAACTCCTGAAACTAGACTAAAGAAGGTGTAATGCCAACAGAAGTAAGGATAAAAGGTATACGTAAAAGCCTTCAATGAAATTCTTGTATCCGGATAAATTCCACCCAGTTTTACACTTACGCTTTCAATAACCTCCTAGAGAGCCATGGAATTAAGACTTTAAGGATGCTATTCATTCCTCTTTCGATGTTCTCTCCAATTCCTCAGCGTTACTCCAAATTCTCAGCCCTGGTTAAACATCACAACTGATAGGGGAAACAAAACCCAGAGTGCTGTTATAGTAATGAATTCCTAAAGAAATTAAAAGCTGAGATTTACTGAGTGTCTATAACTCTACAACTAACCCACTTTCATTTTCTTAGTCTATGGAAATGAGATATTAGTGTAACATCCACTAGATCCTAAGAAGTTTAGCAAGGCTAAAAATGCATTTATATTAGTTTGCATTGACTGGCAGTTTAAAATTAAGGATGGATTTGAGCAACCTTACAAGAGACTACGGACAAAGAACTGATGCCAAACAGAAAAGATTCATGTAAGACAGTTACCTGTCCAGTCTCAACTACTGTAAAACAAGATGGCACCTTGCTATGGGGAGACAGACTTGTAATTCTCGACTACAAAAGCACTGTCACTAAGGACCATGAAATCCCACATCAGCAGAGAGGGGTTAAGGAACAGATGCAGTTTTCATCATGGTTGAAGAGAGACAAAGTTCTTACAGGCCAATGTCCACTGTAAAAGCCAATGTTAAATTAATGTTATGCTTAAGTGCAACGCACTTCAGTGCAATGCACAGCACAAGGCAAAAATAAAGCCTATCCCAGCCTGAAAAATTTCCAATCTAAAAGCAGGCAGCAAAACAAGGCTTTCAGAGGGCCAGCAGCTCACAGAATACAACAGCAAACACATGATGACAGTCACTGTGACAAGTGTTTGATGGGAGAGAGATGGAATAAAAAAAACCCACAAAACTATCTGATTGCTTTCACTAAATCTCTGTTGAAAGAGAGGTATGAAGTGTTTTGCTATCTAGACCATTAAAACTATTTCATGAGTGAAGGCCACTCTAAAAACAGTAAGACAAATTTGCTACTGATTAATAATAAAGCCATTCATTTTATTCTTCAAATCTAAAGTAATTACAAGCCAGAGCATGGCAAATGGATTTAGAAGAAGCCATTACGTCAGAAGAATCCTTTAAAGAAGAACAGTAATTTAAAAGACTGAACTGAATAATGAACTCTCCTGAACAACAATTATTATGAGATTGATTTATTGAAAGTGTATTTAATTATGCAAGAAATGTTTAAACTTTCCAAAATAGTGCAGAAAGACAGAGAAACCAATAGCAGAGTCAGCCCTACGTCCTCATTATAGTTGAGAAGCTGAAGCAGATGGAGAATTCATTTAGTTTAGAAGGATAAAGTACATCAATTTCTCTGAATCCACATTTCTAGTCAATTTGTTACAGTACCAGCTTCAACAATTAATGATCTCATTTTCCCATTTGTGCCTCCTTTTAAAAGATCTCAGTCTTTGTTTTCAAATGAGCCAAATATCATAAAGAAAAAATTTAACTCCAACATCACTTTGAAAGCTCACATGTCTAAAGCCAAATGTTTCAGCAATAACTACAGAACCACGGGTAAAATTCAGCCAGGTAAGTAGCCTGGTCAGTACAAGTATCTGGAAAAAGCAGGAAGATCTGTCTTTCACCTGAGACACTTAAACTGACCAGCCTGACTCCTACAGAGAATTTTTTTTACTTGAACTGCTTCACTTCTTTTTTCTTAAAATACCTGATACTGATATATGAGATTGCCATGGCTGAACATGCATTTCCAATGACAGGTGTCTCCTGTTCAGTTTAGACATATCCAGTTCTGACATGCCCACCACACAGTTAATACAGATAATACCATAAATCTGTGCTTCAGATACTCAGAGCTAGGAGACACACTGTCTGGGAACCATATAGCTACCCATGGCTATCAACAATCTGGCAGAGCAGAACTCCAGATCTTACTGAGTTTCAAAATCATCAAGTCTCTAGTCACATAGAGATCCTCACAGTGTAAAAACGTTATGAAACATGGGAGATGAGAGAAGGCTACTGGCCCTCAACACTCACCTCAGGGAAATTCCAGAATTCTATACAAGAGCTGTTGGGTGGGAACATCTCTTCAGTCAGACACATACAGAACACCATTCCACCCTTGGTATAAAACACAGAGCAAATCTGCATCTCCCATTCCACAGCTGTATTTCCATGCCGACACTACAATCTCATGGACAATCCTGCATCACTGAACGCAGAGTTTGAGGGCAAAAAGCCTGTCCAGCTCATATTCTACAGAGGCAGTTGTTGACTGCTTAGACGCTGCCTGCTGATTCTGGGTATTTTCATAACATGGGCAGTGTGGTTAGATTGGGCTCTAAGGAACTAACTGGGATTAAGCACAGAAAGCTTCAAATGGATCTCCAACCATTGATCCATTTGAACACTCAACATTACAGTATGTTTCACCTTGCTTTAGTTTAAAAGTTCATGAAAAATTTAAAATATCTTATTTACCCAATAGTCCTTGACTGATTCTTCTACATTTAAGTTTGTAAATACATACATTATTTAACCAATACTGCAGTTACAGAATAGCATATAAATATTCAGGGACTTTTAATAAGTGCAGCTTTTTTTCCATAGACCACAATGGTTGCTTAGAAACATTTACTAGTAGGATACCTGAAATAACAGTAAGAGAAACACCTTCAAAGAGTGAAGTAGTTGGATAAAATGGAAGAAAGGAGCAAAATACTAATTTTTCATTCTCCTCACACACCTTCAAACAAATTATGATGCACAAGAAGATATATAGTATGCATTCACATATGAAAAATAGAAAGGGAAAAACCATAAAATGATAAGCTGAGGGAGCCAAGTTAAGAAATAAAAGAAAAATAATGACGGTCATTTCAGACCCTCAGTTCATAACTTGTCAGAAACTATACCATCAGGAACAGACTTAGCCAAAGTTAATCTCCAAAATTGTTACTGAGTTTTAAATAAATAGCCTGACTTTCAAAAGCACAAGCTTCCTGCAAATGGCAAATTTGCCTCTATACAGAAATTTTCTTCTTGGTTTTTTTTGGGGGGTTTTTTTGGGGGGTTTTTTTGTTTTGGTTTGTTTTGGTTTTTTTTTTGGAAGGGAGTGGCAGGGGGCACATCAAGGCAAGGACCCATTTTCATATATAGATGGCTTAACTCCAGTGTTAATGTCCACACCCCACCTCCCCCTGACACTGTGCTGTCATTTTGAGTGCAGACTGTCCCCTTGCCAACAGCAGCATCTGGGAGGCACACACACACGAATCTGCCACGCAGGACACTGGGATCACACATGCAACAAAACACGTGGCCACAGCCTTTCTGTGCAAGACCACCTTTGTTCCCTCACCTGTGACGACAACTTGGTGAGTCCAATTAAAAAAGGAAAGGAAGCAGAATAGCCGATATTTTCAGAAGATCAAATTTAACATCATAGGGAAAATAAGGCAGCAAGTAAATTCTTTACTCTGATACCTCCTTTTCTACCATTTTGTTCTTTTCATTAAGCAAGTCAGTAACTCTTTTTCTTCTGAAAAATACTACTAATTTTACATTAACACAGTAAGATAGGAAAAGGAGAAAATATGTAAGTGGCCCTAATTTATGTATGCAAGACTAATGTAATGAACAGTACTATGGCAAAACTAAAAGCATTTTATTAAAGTCTCTAGATAATGCTTATAAAGCTCATTATTCTTCCAGCAAATTACTATTCTATGTCTCACTAACGCTATAAGCAAATGAACTGTTTTAGTTAAACTAATATTCATGTTAACTGCATGCAAAACCAACTAATTAAGTAGTTCTATAATATTAAGGACATATGTAAACAGAGTCTGTGATCAATTTTAAGACTAACCAAGTAAATCATACAGGATTTGTAGTGTGAATTTGGCTGGGTCTTCAGCAAGCCGGTCTACTGGAAGGTGTCCCTGTCCAGGGGTTGGACCTGGATGATATTTCAGGGTCAAACTATTTTGTAAGTCTATGTTCAGTCAGAAAATAATTCCAACAAAAAGCTTAAGCAATCCAGCTTAAGTTTATATCCTAAATATAAATTAAAACAGCAATTTAGTACAACTGATTAGTTTAAATCTACAAAAAGAAAAAAAAATTCGTAATAAATAGCCTCTCTTCTTCCCTTTATTTGCTTATTCTTTGACTACATAATAATAATTCAAGCAGAGCTTAGAATTCAATAACCGATTTTTAAATTCTTTTAAAAGAAGTTTCCGCTTCACCTATTAATAAATCTTCACAGAAATGTTAAGGCTGCTTTTTCATCTTCATTTATGCAGCACCATCAAATTTACATGAAAAAAAATCCCTAATGGTGATAACAAGAAAAGCTAAAGACCACAACATAATTTCTTTGAGCTATGAAATATCAGTAGCATTTGTTTCTTAATAATCCCATCACAACTTTTTTCCTAAGACACATATCTTGACAGTATTGGGGCATCTTACAAAGGATATTTTCCTGATTGTTAAATTAAATTATATTTGGGACCTAAATTAATAACAGATGCCTGAAAATATGTCAAGGAAAAAAAAAGTCACAAGGTTTTCTATTGGCAGCTCCTAGCTAAAGTGGAAAAAGAAGCAGCACAAGTAGTCTAAGTGCATAACATGGCACACACTGCTCATCCCTTACTGTAAAAATGCAAATGAAATAACACAAATAAGAACAAGGAAGTTGCGAGTCACACACTCCAAAGCCAATGCCAGAATTTAGACTGCCACTAGAAGCAGTTTAGTCACCATACAGCAGCAAACAGAACACAAAGAGTGGATGCTGTAGAAGACATCAAAGGAGGTTACACATGGCAATTCTTCTCACATGAGGTTATTCCCAAATTCTGTTACAAAAGTTCTGAGAGCGCTCAAATACCCTGAACAGACACATCCCTGCCTGCATCAGCTGTCTTAAAATTGTCTAACTGATCCTATGTCACCTGCCACCATCCTGGCTTTTACTAACCCTCACTGCTTATCCCAAACATTTCTGATACCATCAGTCACAGGCTTTTGTTGCTTTCACATCAATCATGTCCAGCCCAACCTCCTTTTCCAAATCCTTCCTTCCAGATAGGTTCTAGATCTCACTTTTCCAATACACACTCCATTTACATTTTTCCCTTTATTTTTTACATAAACTTCACTTTCAGAAAGTGATTTTTTTTCCCCACACTTTCTCATCCTCATAGTTGTAAGATGCTTTCACTGTGGAGGGCATCAAAAGAGTGGGAGCAGCTGTTACTGAATTATCCAGTTCAGCCCAATTGGGCAAATTTCAGTAAAAACAGCAAGAGATGTCATCCCAGCATGCATACCTTAACACCACATCTCCTAAGAACAGCAGCAGTTCTTAGGAGATCTTTCCAGTTTATTATAAGCAAAAGAGTTTATTATAAGCAAAACAAAGTTTTGATCCTCTCTTGGTTTTGGAACACTTTGTCTGAAACACTTTGGATGAAGTTTCTTTTGAAGTTAAGTCTGAAGTGTAAATGTCATGAGACCAAGCCAAGCCAAAATATCTACTTTTGACCAAATTATAAGATGATAGGCTTAAATACCGCTTTAGGAAGAAGGTGTAGACCAGCTAACTACTTGAATCCCTAATTTTCCTTAATTCTGTTAGACTAATTATTTGGCAACCCTGACAATAGGCTGGACTATTTATGGTTGACAGCATGCTCATCACTGTTGTTCTCCATTAACAGCACACCCCAGTACCAAGTACTCAATTTTCAAAGTTTCAACTGCTAAGGAAGGATAGAATTGACTTCTAAATCTGCATGAAATTTTATATTATAAATATAGTTTTTATATATATTTATTTGTATTTTTATTATATCTTATAATTATTATTTATATATAATATATATTATACATATATTATTTATATTTTATATATATTTTACTTATATATATAATACCCAGACAGCACTGAGAAGTTCAAAAGCAAATGTGAGCTTGGGCTGCAGACAGAAACTGGTTTTTAAATACTGCTAAGTTACTCAAAGTTTTGTAGTGAGATCATTGCATACCACACATTTCTCTACCCCCAAAGCTTCTGTCATAATTCACCAGCAACGAATTTGAATAGAGGGGGTCCTCACAGCTTCTCAGGGGAAAAAAAAGCAACCACAACAAAATAAGGATGGATTTTCCTCAAAGTTGGGATTTCAAGCACCAAACAATACTTCTCCTCCAAGAGTCTCAAGGAAAAAAAAACAAAACAACAAAATACATGTTGCTGAAAAAAACCCAACACAATCCCCATGCTAACTGAACTAAACCCTTACCAATTTGAAATTGCACTTTGCTGGACAGCTGCAGTTGTATCAGAAGCACCAATTTATTACTGCAGTTTTAAATACTGCAGTAAAGAAAGTAATCTTTTAGAGAACAAATTAGCTATGCAGAGGGAAAAACAAAAGTAAAATTGATTTTAACAGACTTGAAGATTTTTTCTTATGGTACTATATCCCTGATATCTTATTTGCAAGTGGACACTACAGTCCAGAAGAACTTAAAGAATTTCAAGTTGCTGTATTACTTGAAACAGCCATAATCTGTATTCAGCATCAGCAAGTAATTTCTACTATTCCTTGTCTCTGCAACAAGCTTTAAAAAATTAAGTGATCAGAATTACACTGAAGATCTTGAATCATTCATGTATGATAGGCAAGTATTGCAGTAGTTAAAATTACATTGTTTTAAATTATAACCTTGTTTTATATATCTAGGTTTTACAGAGTTTTATGAAGTGTAAAATTGCATGCATTAACCTTCTGCCATGTCTACCAGACTTCTGGAAAAGTATTCATGCTTGTGCAATCTATTTCTGGTAAAGAAAAAAATAAAGGGAAAGAACTCCAAACAATAAAACAAGCACGCATGTCTACTTTCCAGTAGCCAAATAAACTTTGTATGAATTAGTGAAAGCTTTGTGTGGATAAATTACAAAAAAATTGGGAACATGCATCCCACCCACATTCATGAGTTCACTGAATACACAAGCTCTAATACACAACAAAATACTGGCTCCAGTGAAATCAATGTCAAAGAGCTGTTGTCACACCTAATGGCTCTTGAAATACCTCAGATCTAATATTTTCCAGTAACTGTTCATGGCCAGCTAAATTTGTTGATAAATATATTATTTAGTACAAAGAGACAAAATTCTTCCTAAAAAATTAAGTCCCAGTGGGCTACCAGGGATGTTCTAGGTCATCAGGGGCAACGCCCTGCTGAGAGAGACCACACATCACTGAATGCCTTTCCTAAGCCAAGCAAGTTCCATCACAAGGAAAGCACTGTTTTTGTTAAGCCTCTCAGTGCTAAACTGTGAAATAGGATTGCCTGAATTTTCAAGAACCCTCCTCTAAATTCATGTTTAAGTTTCTGAATTATCAACACTGGTCCAGAGCTTGAACAGCCTCTTTCTGTCACTAACTTCATTTTTAACTTGAACATGGGATGGCTCAGGACTGAAAATAGTACTGCGTACTGGGCTCCATCGTGCTTTTTAAAACAGCATTACTACCCTCCCTATTGGAAATGCAGCTCCCAATGAATCACACACTATTTGCTTTTGCTGCAGTTGTAGCCCTGTGTCTTCCCTATCCCACTGTAGCCAACCCTTAGCCCTCTGAGAAATTTAACAACAAAGCACCAATATCAGAGACTTGGAAGAGAAATGAATAAGAGGATTTTGTAAAGCTGTGTCACACAACAGAAAGAAAAACTGCAATTCCTGCAATAGTGACCTCGCATGTGATATTCCAGGATTGGGACTACGGATATGCAGCTTAAAGAAATGCAAGTCACAGTCTGCAAGAAAAGAGAAACTGCTAACTGTTTCTACAAACAAACAAACCAACCCTACACCAAACAAAAAGTCTAAGCTCGCTAAACCTCCTAGTACATATATTTAGTTCATATGCATTTAGTGTAGATTCTCTTTCTCTGGACATGGAGAGAAATGGAATATCATGCAAGTCTTAGACCTAAATTACGGCCACCTAACAGAATTAATTAAAAAGAAATAAAAATCTATAATCATATTTTAATGTGTAAATTCCTTATTGTCATTTCTAGTTGACAAATATCTATTTCATAGCAAAACAACATCACAGGAACAGCTGGATGGCAGTTTTAAGCTCAAATGAACCAGTGTCACATGCTGACAAGTCATCTTTCTGATTGCTTTTGAATGGCAGCACATGCAGATTTATTCTATGCCATATAGAATTATAGAACAATTATTTCACTTTTTATTTCAGTGAGCCATTGCACATATTTTTGAAGGATATCTTCCCTTTCCTTGATGATAAGTTCATTCTGCTCCTCTAGCTGTCTGATCTTCTTCTCAAACGACTCCTGTTCAGCTTTCAGCCGTTCTTCTGTCACTTCCTTTTCTTCACTTACCCTGAAAAGAATTTGAGAAAAATAAAATATTTGCCCATAACCACAGTGCCTGACTTCCAACTCCTCCGCCACTTTGCAGGTAAATGGATAACATCCCTTCCACCCTTAAGCAGGTTAGTTCCTCATGATGTTTATTCTAATATATTACACAGGAAGATGCGCAGACTTTATGCAATACATCTCTTTTTTTTCCAAAAACACTGGTCTCAGTAGAGCACAGGCACATTAATGGGCAGCATGGAAGAACAAAGTAAGGACCTGAACCCCACAATCGGGTTTTTCCAGTCCGATTCCCTCCAGCCATAATGAAAATTCACTGGGATACTTACAAACTTACAACATGAAGACAGAAAACTCACATGGGAGAGCTTAGCTGACATGACAGGAAGAAAATCTGGAAAACTTTTCTGTTTCTTAATCTATGAACTAATCCTTTCACCATTACTGGTCAAATACAAGTCCAGGAAAGAATCATTTTTCTTATTAGCTTTCTCCAAACAAAACAGTTTGTCCTTTTCTGAGGATTTTCAAATATAAAGCTGCAGGAGTAAATTTTCCTTTCTGTCTGGGGCATGGCACCCTGTATCTTGCTGCTCAGTGTAAATAATCGGATCAAGATTAAAAGATGACAATGTGAGAAAGGCTTACAATGATCATTTATTCTGCACCTTAAGAGCAGGCTGTAAAAACAATTATTCTGGTATCACGTAGGCAAGAAGATCATTATGCACAGATGATCCTGTAACTATGCTAGAAAACGTGGCATGGAAATCATGGTTCTATAAAAGCTCCACAAAAATATTAAGTAATGAGCTTAGACTAATAAATATTATTGCTCTGCACTTAGGCGATTTCTGCTGCTGAAGGCTCTTAAAGTTCAGTCTTTAATGATGATGAAACAGTTGCCACAACACAGGTGACAGGAGACCAAAGCAATACAACTTTTCGAAAACTCCAATTTTAACTTCCTTTAAGTGGAACAATCTTACAGGAAGAGGAAAGAGGAGGGAAAGAAGAAATATATATATATATATAAATATAAATATATATATATATATATATATATAAAAAAGTATTAGACTAAGCCTTCCACTCGTCCCATCAGACTCATATTCTCAACAGAATGTTTCATTCAAGGACTGAGCCATACATTTGATACCATGGTTTCCCTTAAGAGGGCACAGATTTGTTTTGATCTTCCAGTGGAAAAGTCATAAGTACCACAACTGGGTCACTCCCCTAGGATGAACTACAGACAAGCAGTATTCCCCAACTCCAAGATCAACCCACAGCCCTTCCCATATCTGCTCAAGCAGACTGCATGAAGTTGGAAAGAAAAATACTGAAACTCACACTTTTTCTCTACAAACCTAGAGGGAGACAAACAACAAATACCATATAATCAAATTCTTTAAATTAGGCCAGTTTGAAAGCTTGGATCAAACTATTAATCATAAAGTTTCTAAAATACAGGGAAAAAAAGATGCAGGTTTAGTGTAAAAGCATTCTAATAGTCAAATGTGCAGGGTCTCACTTACAACCTTGGGCCTGGCCTGGGAAAGTGTGATGAGTTCAACCTGTTCCTAGGCCCCTTCCCCTCCATTCACAGACTGTCAAAAAGGTTGTGCACGCAGCATTAAAGAAACGTGGTAAAGAGAACCACTTGTATCAACTCTGGACCCACAACAACACCTCTGTGTTCCTTAGCTAAGCAGGCAACAAACTTTTGCGGAATATCCATTACACATCCTTGCAGTAACAGCCACAGTACATTTGCCACAGGCTGCAGACCGAGGCTTTCATATCTTACCATGGCCCATTTGTTTCCTCCGAGTCCAGTGCAACCACCTAAATGACTACAGCATGTATGACCTTCCTTCACATAATCAGTGAAGGATGCAAAAACAAAAAGAGTCAATTTGAAAACCACAGTGAAGACTGCAATGACCATACGGATCAAAGACAGTAAGGGAACAAGAGCAGGGCAGGGAACCAGAAAGGAAAGAGAGAACAAGTACCATCTCCAAGATGCTATGGAAGGAAGGAACCTTACTTAGCAACTTGAAGGAGTGATGCTGCATGAGAAAAAGGTTTGGGGTAACAAACACTGGGCTATGCTGGCACCCAGTAGCACTAAAGTTGAACAACAGTATAAGAAAAAAAGAGTATGAAAGAACAGAGCACTAGAGAAATCAGACTAAACCTAGCAGGCTTTACTCATCTCTAGATTCTGTGATTTGTTGCTTGTATCAGTGTGCATCACATTCACGTGCTGTGCTTGTATTTAACACAGATCACAGCAAGTTGTCACACTCCCAGACACATGAATATATTGTGCCACATATCTTATGCAGTAAATGACTGAGAACAGTAAGTGATCTTAGAAGA
Organism: Corvus hawaiiensis; assembly: GCF_020740725.1. Taxonomy (NCBI): domain Eukaryota; kingdom Metazoa; phylum Chordata; class Aves; order Passeriformes; family Corvidae; genus Corvus; species Corvus hawaiiensis. The sequence continues at coordinate 17,310,376 of NC_063255.1, read as the reverse complement.
AATGTGGCAGTATGTGTTTATGTATCACAAAGCAGGAGACAGCCCATAAAGGGCAGGAGAAATACAAAAGATGGTTACTCACAGGAGGTGGCAAAAGGAAGTTAGAGAAAAGGAATACAAGAATGTCATCAGATTATGCTGGATTTATGTCACTTCCTATAAATAGCTCAGTGAGAGGTTTTTTATATACTTACTTCTTTGCCTTCTGGCAGTAAAGAACATATGATTTTTAGCAGAACTATGGAGGGCTTCACTGATGCTGCACAAAAACATTACAAGGCTCATATAATGCTCCTCAAAAGTATTTTCACCCTCTGTTCACCCACTTGGGTCAGAAAAGAGCAGTGAAAGAATGAAGGCACAACTACAAAGGGCACAACAGCTCCACTGAGCAACATGCTGGTGTCCAGCTCCACTGTTCTTGCTTCCAGGATCAAACAGAGGACTGACAGCTGAGAGCAAAGACAATGAATCAGTGGAACTGTTCCTTCCATTTAGTGTCTGCAACATTTTCTTGCATGCAATTCACATTCACCTACCTTGTGCCACAGGACATGCACCATCTTTGTTCAAGATTTGTTTTAAATCCAACAATTCAAAGCCTATATAATTCTAGATGCATTTAAATAAATATTTTATTTTACAGCCGCCTCTTTCGGAAAATAAAAACTCATCATGCAAATATATTGACAAAAAGCCCTCCTAGGACATCTGCCTTAGGGTTAAAATTAATTCCTATTTCACCAGTTCCAATTATTATTGTATGGTCCCAAGTCCACTGCTGATACTAGTATTTCTGCCTGATCTAAAGAAGGAATTGATAAAGGAGTTTGCTGATGACACTGACTCATTCCACTGAGTAAGCAGGACTCATGCTCTCCAGGTGGAATTTTTGAAGCACTGCACAAGTCAACAGCACTTCAACTTTTATTTGTTTAATGAAAAACTGACATGTACAAAAAGAGCGATGATAATACTCAGATCAGCACTACACTAGGGACAGAACTCAGCCCTTTCTGACTGAAAGCAAAGTTGAGAAAGCAAATTAAAGACAATGTCTTCTATTTTTTAAAATCTTAAAAAATGAGCTTTTACCAAGAGAAATCTGAAATGCATTAAGGATATTGCGGCTCAGCTAGTTAAGACAGAAGACAAACTAAACTAGAGATACAGACACTGAAAACTTCACTGACCAGTCCTACACTCCTTGGGAACATTAATCTTTTCATAAATGCCAATCTGGTATTAATCTGCCAACTGGCCAGCAAAGATGAGAATAGTTTGGTGACCATTCCTGAAAACTACAAGTTTTCAATTCCAAGCAAAGAATGGCATCTGGAACATGCCCAGCCCGGGGGGGGGGGGGAAGTAAATCAAGCAAGGGCCAAGATAAGACCATCATGCAAAGCCCAGAACACACAGATGTCATGGAACGAAACCAGGTATTCCAAATGAAGAAGCACTCCAAAGAGACAGAAACAGAATTTTTGTCCAAGGATCAGCATTCAAAAATTTGATAAATTTTACTCAAGTATCATGTGTCATTTGTACACATTAGAAAAAAATAACAAAAAAAAGCTATGGGCCCCAAACCTAATTGAAATTGCTACACAATGGATAAATTTTATGATATGCAACCAGAAAAATACAAAACTACATTTCACAGCATGAATTTATAGTTACAAATGACTTTTTAAGCACAGAAGGTAAGTGTGATTGGTGATACAATAATCCTGGGCATGCTTTACCTATCAACACAAAGTAATTTCCAGACAAGCTTAGGGATATCTCATTTGCAGTCTCACTGCCTGACCAATTAAGAAAACTGCAGCACAAAATCGCTTCTAAAGTAACACACAAAAAAAGAGAAAAGATTTTGATGTTAAAGCCAGATAACAATTTGGTTAAATATGAAGTATCTTCAGGAGAGAAGGCAACCCAAGAGGCCAAACACACAAGATTTGTAATACAAACCACAGGCAAGTTTTCCTTCAAAGATCTTAAGAACTGTAAGAAAAAACAGATATACAGATACACACTATAATAGCTTTGCTGAAACTTCTGCAATGGTTTCCAGTTCTGTAACCAAATTAACATTCTGTTTTGATGCCCATTTTTGCAGTTTGTTAGAAAACTTCAGTTTTAGTTTATCAATTTCAACTTCATATCAAAGACAGTAGAAAAGACTAGTATCCCAAACTGCTAGCACCCTACAAAGAGTTTAGGAATCCAAGGAGGGAAGCATTTTGTCAAAAAGGGATAAAGGGCTGTCTGAAGGCTGTTCTAGTAGCTGTCAGCTACTAGAGTCAAGTCATTCTGGGCATGCCTGTGATCTTGACCAGAAAAACACTAATATAATAGCAAAAACCATCTTGTCTCTCATTTGGAAAGGGAAATCACTCCCTCCCATGGGCACATAAGGGCATTATGATACCTTTCTACCTAAATTGCTTTTGAAGATTTGTTTGCAAAGACAACAGGAAGCCAGCTTTCTCCATGTTTATCTTATTTGAAGAAAGAAAGAATGCAAAATAGATACCAATTTTCGCCACTAAAAACAAAAATTAAACTGTCATGAACCATTCTACATCACTTAGTCAATGCCTCTGCTCACTCAAAAGGCAAATTTCATATGTGAGCTGTACAGGCATCTGTGATCAGGGGAGAAGTATTTATGATGTACGTTCCATACTGGGAACCCCGAAGTCACAGAACTATGGCTATGTATCAGTTAGGAATGAAGTGAATGCTTGCAAGCACACATTCACTCTCTCTGCTAAGGAGTTATGATCCTCTCCATTCAGTCAAACACTAAGACAGAGAGAGCTCTCAAAATCTGCGTATCACTTGAAGTATTTCACTCTAGAAAACTTCATAATCATTCTAAGTGTGGTGTCTAGCAAGTCCTTAATGTTCAACAGTCAACTGGCTACGTCCCAGCGGACCCTGCACTGCTCCTTCTCAGAAGAGGCTAATATGTCCTGACATTGGCAGCGACTACGAGCACAAGAACCTTTCTGTGTCTTCACCGTGTCACTGCTCATTTCATTACATAAGCTGATGACTGCTTCAGGAGCAGCCTGCAGGAATAAAAGCTCAGAGAAAGTCTTCTTTGCCTCTTTTGAAAGGACTTTGCTCATAGGGAGAGATAAAATTTGCTCTAACTGTGCCACCTTCACCACCAAGCCAGGAGGACCTTACTGAAAACATGAAGGTGCCACGCTGGTTGTCTTTGAAAATAATGACTGATCACACTCAAGAATCCCCCATTTACTCACAAAGCACTTTGGTATTCATGGGCATGACTCATTCTTCTCAGAAATTCCTCTACAAAAGCAATTTAAAAAGACTCTGCTGACACAAATTAAAAAGCTCAAATTTGCAACATTCGAGTGTTTTAAACTTTGGCTCCAGTCTCCCATTCTCATTTCACCTTAAAAGGATACATTCAAAGAAAGGCAAGATAATGGTTAGATTTACAGGTGGCAGCACAGATCAAAAACTACGATTATTTAGCCTAGAAAGAAAGATTAGAAAGGATACGGCTGAGTCCTTTCTTTTGACCCCATCTCAAAATCCAGTTCCATAAAATTCTGAACAGCTAAGGTGATGTCAGCCACTGGAATCCCCAGCAGCAGATCTTTACAGCCCAGAAACTATTTTTTTTTTCAGAGAAAATGATATTAATGTAGCCAGCATCAGAATTTACTCGTACCAAGAGAAAGTCTGACACTTCAGCAAATTAACAAATGCACTGGCACACACATCCTCAATGTTCAAAAGTGCAGTGGGAATGAGAGTTGGAAGAAGAGAAGTAAAAAATAGGAAGAGGAAGAAAAGTACAAGAGAGCTCACTCCTTCAGCAGTCACAGAAGTAGGGGAAAGACCACTACTTTGAACTGCTCAAGCAAGACCTGGCTAAAATTCAAGCCCCAGGAGTCAATCATATTTTGCAACAGCTTTCCACACAAACAGAATTTTACCACTTTACAAGAGCCTTCACACAACTACTTACTGATCAATCTATTTCTTTTCACCATCCTGCAACAAATGTGCACAAATTAGCCTCAACTACCATCCATAAATTGTAGCAAAATAAGGAACAGTGAGGTATAGCCCAAGTGAAACCTTTATTATTCCAAGTATTTACTGCAGGACAGTGTTTCTGTAGAACTTTCAGCATTCTGCTGTTCCTTTTTCTTCTCCAAAGTAGCAAAGAATGTTCTACTGCTTGTAAAAACTCTCTATCATTGCACAACTAAGAATGAAAATTATGGAGAGTTTTAAAAAAGTGACGAGGTGAGCGGAATTAAAGTTCAACTTCCCTATTACTCTGCAAAGGACTTTTAATTACATCCAATAAAAATATGATTAGGTTTAAAAATAAAAGAGAACTAAGTATAAAATAATAGTGTTCCACTAATTTTACTTTTCAAAATTAATGTTGCTGCACCTTCTATTTTTCTTCAAAGAAATGTCAGGCAGAAATATCAAACTGTCCTCAGGGAAAAATCACAGCATCTGAGATTTAAGAAGAATCCCATGCTTGAATGAATTAGTGTACTGCTATTCACTAGGGAGCAGTGTATTATGAGGAACAATGTAATAAAAGGCTTTTTTTAATATTAGAATATACCTCTATATATCAACAGTGGCAACAGTGTCCGAATAGCTCCAACATCTGACAATTTGTAACCAGGCTTCCCACCAATCTACTTTCTATGACAGTCTTAACTATACATTTTCTAACACAAGGCATGATAAAATAGAGTTGCAAGCATGAAGAACTTCAGAAATTACTAAAATACTGTATGGCAAGAAATCCTATATTAGTACAAATTATTAGCAGGTAAAATGGTTCACTGGATAAGGATAATCAGAGAGAAAATATTCCTTGCTGCACCAGAGAGTTATTGCATGACCTTGAGCAAGTAAGTTAATTTCTCTAATTTTCCAAATTTTCCTATATAAAATGAAAAAGGACAGTAATGCTTGCCAGTTATTGCACAGACATAAGGGATCTATGTCAGAAATCATTTCCTTATTACCAGAGAACCTACATTTTGTTCTAGAAAAATTTTTCCTTTAAAAAGTCTAAGTATGTACACTAACTTTTAGCCCAAAGGACCTGGGATCATCTCACAAGACCTTTCCCGCTGATGTGGCAAACCCTGCCAAAGGCCCATGTGCTCCTCCTCATTTTTACAGCCACTCTGTAAGAAACAGATTTCCAGAGATTCTGAGGTGTTAGAGACAGAGTAGGACAAAAATCTCCTCACTCTAATTCAACCTCTTTTTCATATCCTTTACCTTTGAGAATGTAACTAGCACTGGAATGAAACTTAGAAAATGATGTGCCAAAGCTGAGAAACTTGCACTATTTCTGCCTCTCCTTTCAAGGAATGGGTAGAACCTGGAGAAATTAAGGGTAGCAAGAAGAAGTTTGGCTAGATAAGTAAAAATTACACAGGCAAATCATTATCAACATGTTTCAGCCACAAGATCAGCAATGCACCTTTAATGTGGCCTTCCATATAAAAGCTTACCCCTGACAAATAACAAGCACTACAAAGTTTCATAGCAACAAAGTCTGTCATTTCCAAAAGCAGAATGTGTTTATTTATAGCACTTGATACACACAACAAACATAATCCTAGCCCTATCATTAGGTTATTACAGATGAATTACTGCTAGTCACAAAACTTTGGCCTTTGTCTTAAATATATATTCAGGGGCGAGGAAGCAAGGAAAAACCAACCAGGCTGCTTCATAGAAAAATTTTTCTTCCAGAAAGAAAAATTGCCTTGTGCAAATATTCAGGTTTTTAATGCAGTTCTACATTGCTTGATGTTAATTAGAGAAATGACTCTCTTTAAACTTAATGCATTTTCAGGTGATGCTTTTTCTTACCTGGCAAGTTCTTTAATTAAGTTTGCAATGCGTCTCTTGTCCTCAGGACACAAATCCTTTAAAGAAGCACTCTTCATTCCTCCTTCATTAGTGCCCTGAAAATTTAAAGTTACACTTTAGAAAGTACTGTTTAAAAGAAAACAAATATTTCATAAGCTATTAAAAACATTTCAAGACCTAATAATTAGAAGCTGAAAGTAGATCAATTCCAACTAGAAATAAAATTCATATTTTTTTAAAACATAAGTACATTTCAGTGAAACAAATTACCAAATTGTGAAGAATTATTTTAAGAGATTTGTAATTCAAATGCAAGCTGCTGGCTTCAATACTAGGACATGCTGGGTAAAGTTTTAAGACATGCACCACTCCTTGATTCATACTAGATAAAGAGAAGTAGGTTCTCATGACTTGGAAATCTAGTGCAGCAATATCCAAATCCAACTCTGAACTTTATCATATTAGGATCATAACGCAGGGAGTAAAAAAAAACCAGAACATGCTGCCTTAGCATTTATGGCCAAAGCATACAAAACAGCAAATATTGTTAGTAGACAGTACATCCCTTATTTAATTTTTCTAATACACAGAAAAGCACACACACCTTCACACGTGGCTACTGTTTGGTTTTAAGGCTTATTTGCCACTTTCGTAAATAATACTCGTCAAAAGAGAGCTGTAGCAGGCCTGAGCACTTCAGATCTTCCACGCATTCCCTGGAATGCACACAGAGAACCGCTGCACTTGCCACCTGTGCCCACCAGAGGACACTCTACTGCCCGGCATTCCATACTTCGGCTGCTTCCAAGCAGGAAGCGGTTCTAAACCGGTTTTATTCACCAAAGTTCCTGCGATCGGGTGTTCAGTTCTTTTGTGCTAGTGGTAACCACGAAATACGAACCCCAAGATAAAAGCACCAGTAAGAGCCATGATGTTCTGTCCAGGATTTTGGCAAGTTTCAGTATTTCCACTCAATCTGAAAGAGTTTCAGTTTATACTTTTACCAACCTCCCCAAGTGCATGCAGTGCTTAACATCAGATAAAAGAACGCCACCAAATGCCCTGCAGTTTGGCCAAGTCAACACAGTAGTGCACAAAAGAATATAAAGCCAACACTGGGCTTCTCTCCTCTCATTATCAGTAACAGCAGCTGATCTACACACACCAGAGAGGAAGTGACCCCTCTCCTTCTTAGCTAATTGCTTCTTAAACAGTGTCTTAAAAACAATTAAAGAAAAATGTCCACTACTAAAAGAAGTGATGTTTTCATGCAGAGTCATCTTATACTCGCCTGACCCTTCAGTACGCTCTTAACTTCAGTGTATTTTTCTCAGGGGTGAAGGGAAAGGAATTTCACAAGGCAAATTTCAGTACTTTTCAAGGGGCATTTGATTTCACAGTTTCCTTCCCAAACATATGCCACTTACAAATGAAGAGAGAGTGTCTAACTTGACTGAATTCAACTAAACGTATGGTTGAAGGAATTTCATTTCCCATGATAAAAATGTGACTTTTTTTTTTTAGCAGACAGATGATGGAACTTCTTTAAGAAAAATGGAAAGTTACAGTTCTCGAAAAAGAGAATGAAGCTGGATCACATTAGTGAAGGAGACTGCAACAGAAGGTGTCTAAACCTACTACCCAAAACGAGGTGCATACTGTCAGACAAACCTCTGTGGGATGAAGAAGAATATCAGTTTTTTCTATCACCCATAGCTATGCATAGATGGTACACAAGAAATTCTCAGAGGCAGACTTGTACCATAACACACATCAAAATGAAGCTGTTGAATAACGCACAGCAACAGCTCAACCATCAAAAGAAGAGGACAAAGGAGGTAGAGGCCAAGACTCTTTTGTCTCCTTTTCCCAGATTTCTGTCCTTTCTACACAGTTCAGGATAGAACACAGTTTTGGAACTCAGTATTAAGAAGATACTCTCCACATCTTGGAAGGTGACAATCTGCTTGACAAAATCATACAGAATCACAGAAAGGACCATAGCAGCTCACCTACTCCAGCCTAGAGCATTTTACTCAGAATTAGTCCAGGCCAGGCTGGATGAGACTGTGCACAGCCTGCACTACTGGAAGGTGTCCCAGCCCATGGCAGGAGTGTTGGACTGGATGATCTTCAGGGTCCCATCCAACTCAAACTATTCTGATTGTACGCCAAAGCAAAGCCATCAGCTCTCCCTATACATGCACACAACACTTTGCAGAAAGTAAGTTGTGTTGTTGATGAAAATTCCATGCAAAAGAAGTTCTTCTTCAATAATAAGTAAAAACATTTGTTCTGTTTGTTTCAAGTAATTCAAAGCTTATCTTCAGAGTACAAAGCTCCCAGGAGGACTTAGCAAGGTAAGCAAAAAAACAGAAGGTTTAAAAAGACAAAACCAAAACATAGCTTTGAACGCATTTTGCTGTCAATAATATAAAAGCACGAGTCACCAATTAAGATTTCACATATTGGGCATTATATTTTAAAAAAAAGTACACCAAAACCCATTTATACAATGGCTTTCACAAAAAAGGAGTAAAAACTCTCCAGACAACAAGTAATGCAATCAATGCACCATTCAACAAAACAGATTTTAATGTGACATATGAAGGCATCTGTGAGGCAGCAGGCTTGTAGATACTTATGAAGAGATGCTTCTACATAAAGACTCTGCATAATGGGGGCTATTTGTGGAATTTATCTGCATGCCACTTAACAGCATCATTTGCAAAGCAGAGGTACATACCAGCCTCTAAAAGCAAGTACTGATAAACAGAGAAAGGGAAATTGTACAAGTCCAGGAAAAGCACTAAAAATTAATACTAGTTTAATAACTAGTCATGTGTCACGCTGAAGGATTTGAAGGACAATGACACGGTCAAAGCAGTAAGAACTGAGTAACCTGCCTTCACATCAGAGTTTTGAATGTACATGTGAGGCACACAGCACTTACTCAGCACACAGAAGGCACAGAAGGACATCTTACCTCAGATGAAGAACAAGATTTAACTGCATGACAATAAAACAGCAATGCAGAAGCAGTCAAAGGCTTTAGATCCTGCCTGCAAGTGGGAGGATGCCAAACCCTAGTGATTTACAGCTGGCCCAAGATGACTGCTAGGTAAGAGACTTAACAGTACTCAAATGACTTACACAGTCATTGCACTACACAAACCATGTTAGAAAAACGGCATGTCTCAACAGATTTCTGAACATCACAGCATCTATCACAACACAGAATAACCTTCCAAAGGAATCCCCGCTGCTTTGAAATTTCTAATGCAAGAAACTGTAGGAAAAACATCACCTAGTGTCACAGGAGGAGAACACACAATTCAAAGCAGCTGACATCAACTGACAAAGCTACTTCTATTACTAAAATGCATTTTGAACTCTTACTATCAAAAACAAAATGTGCTTTTACCCTTGTAACATGAGCAGGCTCAGCAAAAAGGTCTCTAAAATGAGTTTTCACTCGTGTTTTTTCTAAATGAGATGACTAGAGCACTGAAAATGAATAAACTGAACCTAACTTCTTGCATGTTTAGCTAGTAAAATTAGACACTACCCAGGGCTACATGCACTGTCTCTGTACAAATACACACCACATGGAAATATAAATAATCTGTTTTACATAGCCCCACTTACACACCACTTACATAAATTAGCACATTCAGCCTTTGTTCTCTTTAGGTGATAATTTCTGCTAGAAAGTCACCATGTAGAGCAGGCAAAAAGTGTAAGAGACTGTAAAAATAACAGTACTCTAAAACTGTTTAGAAGTTATCAATCTAAGAATTTTCAGCCATTTTTCCTACTATGGGCACTCTTAAGAGTAAGAAAAATTTGTCTTTACTGACCTGCTGCCCTGTCAGACCTCCTGTACCTCTATCAGGATCCATGGAAACAGAAGTAACAGCTACAGGCACCTTCAGTTCAGTTTGACCTGTTTGATATTTTGGCAAACACCTTGTTCTTAAATTTCCTTTTGTAGACACTCCTGTAAATGAAAGACAAGCAGAACATGCAGATCATAAAGTGACAAGGGGCCCTACTCTGCCTTGTATAACCAGACTTCCACAAAGAAATCCTTGCCGCAGCAGCTCTTTTTTTTTGAAAAGAATAAGCACCTCATGAATATGTCTGCAGTTCCCCCCATCCTCTCACTCCATACAAAATTTCATTAAGAGGAATACATCAGCAGAAAAAGAGGTGCTTGGCACTGAAGCACACCCAGCCACAATGAACATTTCGTAAATTCTGAAATGCACATTATGTCTTCAGACTGAGGTTCAATGAAAAAAAACCTGTGTTTGATTAAGATGCAAAAGCATAAAATTGAGCTTCTGCTTTGATACCCAAATACAGTAAGGAACCAACCAGCAGTAAAGCTGTTAAAAGTACCACTCATATAATAAAATACCACTTTTTCTGTTACACAGCCAACCTACTGATGCTCAGGCTGTTTGTTCCTTTCAGGACCAGGCATATGAGTAAGGCAACACTGCAGTGCACACTCCACAGATCATTTGTCAAACACTTCCTGCCATAATTAGAATTAGATCACCACTACAAACGGTAAGAACATGAAAGCACTGAAAATCCTGATGCTGCAATTACAAAGTACCAACACTGACACTAACATTAAAATCTCCCAGGCCAGATTAAAGCCCATAGCTTCTTGGTACTGCCTCAAGGGTTGAATTTTCTCTGTTCAGAAGTGCAAAAAGTTTTGAACAAAAAATATTAACTTCATACTAGCAGACAGATTACATTTATTTGGGTAATGAATTTCAGAAGTGTACCAGCAATTCAAGCAAAAGAACTAAATTATAAGCTGTATCATCTCCATGCTCATACACAAGGGAAAACAATGTTCCTGAAATCCTCTTCCACAGAAGGGGAAGACAACTTCCCAGAGTGAATCGATTTCCATCATTTAGGATCAATGCTTTCTTTCCAGGGAACAGAGAAAAACAATCCGACATCTCCTGGCTTAAAAATCTCTGCATGTGTTTTGTAGTTCAACAGAGATGTCTGGCCAGTACTTTCAAAGGGTATCCACGCTACCTCAAACCCAGAGAGTACAATTCCTCAAAACTTAGAACTACTGAATGACACACAACTTCAGTCTAGAGTTAACCATCCCCAGATATGTTTTCAGGACCTGGTGTCACTTGAAGAGCTGCATTTGAAAACAATTAAGAGAATTCTGAAGGGGAACTAAGAAGTCTCATCTTTTCCCCAGCAATATACACAAGCATGCACTCAGTAAATCAAGGTCAAAAGAACTAATAAAAAAAAAATTGCTTTATCTGTACACAATGAATCTTTATTTCAATTGATACCTTCAAAATTTACAAGAGACCTGAACACCTCTAATGCTTCAACATTCCTTGGAGACCACATTAAAAATTCAGCTTGCCTTATAAGTTGGATAAAGTCATGCTGTACCTGCAACAGAAACAACTCCCCTGGAACTATTCATCTTATACAGTATGCTTATCTAAGCAGCAGAACATAAATCCTCTGCTATAATCATATATGTCCCATTACAACTTATGATGACTCTCTACCTTACACACACTTACATACACAAACCACATACCTGAAAAGACATTGCAAATTTTATCATCCACAGGAAGAAACCTTTTTTTATGTCTATTAGAAGGTCATACCTGAAACAGATACCAGTGGATCTTCTTCATCAGAAGCTGCATGTGGCTTTGTCAAAGGAAATAAAAAGAGAGGAAGCTTGGCTCTTTGAACTGTAAAAAGAAGTATTTAGTCTCTTAATTTTACACAGCTGTTGATAAGAAAACAAACTGTCAACACTTTGGGAGCAAGAAAACGAAGGAAAACTTGGTTAGAAAAAAAACCATCACCACAGCGATTGGTAAAACAAAAGGCCTTACTCCTTCTTCACTGTGCATTAACCTTCAGCCTGTAAAGATTATCTTAGAGGTCACCTTTGCAGCAGATCCCAGGGACCAGCCCCAGTTACAAGAGCAATTACAAGAGCAATTAAGGTAATGAACTAATAATATTTATTTAAATTTAAACAGTTTATCAGTATATAGGGAACATCTTGATCTGTAGGGCAGGCAAATTCTGAAACAGTGTTTATTGATATTGCAATGAGATACATTTTGGGTGCTACATTCTAAGAAACATAAACGCAGATAAATGCAAAAGATTTCAAAGGAAGTTGGTTATTCCCATCTGATCATCACATGATGAGTAATACATAAAAGCCTGAGGACTGATTTTCTTTAAGAAGTTTCAAGAACTTTCAAATATCCCAGAGGTTTAACTATTAAATTACTTGATCGCAGAAAACACTTACAAATCAGAAGCAACAGGGCACCATATTATCTTGTGCTATGTTAGCAGTAACTGAACTTGAATCCCTGCCTCTTAGAAGCCACTAAAAATACGACTCAGTATAATTCAGGGAAGGGTGTAAACCATATTGTCTTCCTTAAAGAAGCAGTTTCATTTACCTGAACGTAAAGATTTATTCCCACATAAATAACTAACATACTTCTTGTGCCTCAACCCCAGCCAGCAACTCAGTACCACACAGCCACTCCCTGTCCAACTCCCTGCCCCCAGAGAGAAACAGTAAACCTCCTGGGTAGAGATAAGAAAAGTTTAACAACTGAAACAAAATAACCTAAAGGGAAGAGGGAGAGAGGATTAAAACCCAAAAGAAACAGGTGACGCACAGTACAGCTGCTCATTGACCAATGCCCAGCCCTTCCCCCAGCAGGAACTGGGAGCTCCCAGCCAACACTCCCCAGTTGACTGGACATGATGTTCTGTTACGGAATCTCCTTTTGGCCAGTTTGGGTCAGCTCTCCTGGACATGATCCCTCCCAGCTTCTTTTGTATCTGTTAGCTGGCAGAGCATGGGTCACCCAAGTCCATGTTTTTGGGTAAGCACTGCTGAGCAATATCCAAAACATCAGTGTGTTATCAGCATTATCCTCATGCTAAATACAAAACACAGCATACCAAGTACAAGGAAGAAAATTAACTCTATTCCAGCTGAAACCAGGGCAATACTAAAGTGGAAAACAAAATCACAGGGCACAAAATTCTCCTCCACTATTTTTTGTTTATACCCCTTTACTTTCCTCAACCTTCTATGGTTGGCCAATTAATTCAATTATCTAATTTCTGTACTGTTAACAGATAAATGCATTTAAGGTTTTGCATCTGCATTCATACAATAAAGTAAAATTGTGAAAATATTTCAATAACCCTATACAAACTCTTGCCTTAACTACAATTCGATTCTGATAACATCATCTCAAAAATTTAATTTAGTAAACTACCACACAGTGGAGAAAATTGGGAAAACTCTAGGAGCTTCCTCCTGTGGACACCAACTTCAGTCAACATCCACAGTCCATCACACAACTGGTACTTGTCACACTGGAAGGGCTTGATCACAGGCTCACTTAAGATCTTGTCAATGCACTTTATCACTTGTAAACAATTATCACTCACCAGCCTCACAGCAGTTTAAAAACACACTCAGTGAGTACTGCTGTCAAAGCCAGCTCTCTCTACAAACACTGAGAGCATTTCTGTTCTCACTTGTGAGCTGCAGACTGCAATCTCCAGCTGCCAAAACACACTGTGGGGGCATAGCACGAACCAGGCAAGGAAGCTGAACAAACTCTATGAGGAAGGCACTGTGCGTACTCTCTTTTCAAAAGCACCAAGGTGGATCAAAAGTCCGAGTCTGGATCACAGCCCAGCTGTGTCAGCACAACCACAACAGCAAACTGCAGGGTACTGAGAAGTGTATGTTCAGCTCACACTGCTTCAGGAAACAACAAACTTCAGCACAGGCAGTTCCTACTAACTGACATATGGTTAATCTGCATGTCAACACATGGCTATGGGAAATAAAAAGATTTGCCTAAACAACATTCTGCTTTTAGGGTGTGCCTCTGGTATTGCCAGCTGTTGTGGATAGATACCTAGTAGCAGGATGCAAAGATTAGTCAAGGCTGTTGCTGTTACTCCCCCCAGCTACCACGACCACTCTCGTGGTGAAGCTTTGCAGCCCAGTGTATTAGAATACCTCAAAGTTAGAGCAGGTTACATCAATCAGCTGGCCTGAAAATCACAGTGACTCAGAGGCTGATTCATAAGCAGGTCCAATGTCCTTGCCTCAGAGTAACAGACTGGGGACAGCACCAGCATCAACCTTTTAACATTAGTCTACTGCCACATGCCTCTTGACTGCCAGTAAGGCAAGCGTAGTGTTATAAACCTTGTACCACCACAGCTAAAGTGCAGTGCAACAGCAGAGAGAGGCATTGGAGAAACTCAACACCTGGGTAGAGCTCACCTACACAACCTGCCTTGCTGAGCTGAGTCTATTCAACAATTATGGAGAAAACTTCAGTTTTCCAAACCTTTTATACCAATCTGCCAAATTCCCCACCCACTCCTCTTTTTCTGAAAGCATATATTACCATTATTTTTAAATTGTTCCATGTGCTTTTCTAAGAATTTAAACTTTTCCAAGGTCAGAGGCAACACTGCCTATTCACCAAAACATGTGGAATAGAAATGGTCGTCAGGAAGAACTTCATTCCTTGGAATATCATGATACATGAGGCTACTGCTGGGCTCAAGAAACCATACTTAAGTCATGAGAAACAACCTGTTACCCAGTAGTTAACTGATAAAAATAGTTAACTGTCAATATAAATGCATCAACGCTTCCACAACTGAGAAGAGTAGTGACAACAAATCTGATATGTGGCCACGCACCTTCATCCCATTCACAGCACGGAAAAAGTTGTAGACCATCTTTTTTACTTTACACAGATGGGAAATCATAATGATGTGCTCCTTAAACAGGCCATGGGATGGTTGGCCCATTTCACTTGCACATTGTCCCAGTGGGTGTGCAGTCAAATATAAATAAAAGAGCACATACACATACTCTTCTTTCCAATCACTTCCAGGTGATACTGAAATCCCACTCTCAGTCTGACTAACAGCAACACCTCAAACCCCTCAACTGGAGCTAAACTGTCAGCTCCTGTATTTCCACCAGGCCAGACTGTCAGTTCTACCCTGATGACTTCAAGTCACCAAGCCTCCAACTCAGCCACACAAGCCCAAACACCAACACCAGGTCTTGAGCCACACAAACTCATTTCTCTCTAACCAGGTTTGTACAGGCTGAGCTCCCTGCCACAGCCAGCACCCACTCCATCTACGTGTCCAGCCCCAGGTAGTCTCCCACAGTGGGAGCCTGCAGGTCCTCTGCAGATGAAGCCACCCCAGCCTCACCCTCATCCCTCAAAGACAGAGCCCTGCAAGTTCCACACTGGCTCACCCAAAATGTTGTGCTTGTAGTCAAGCTTACGTGCCAGTCACAAAAGACACATCTCTTCCCTGCTCAGCCTCTAGCCTCATTTTCAGAGAATCACAGAATCAATGAGGTTGGAAAAGACCTCTGAGATGATCGAGTCCAACCTATGACTGAACACCACCGTGCCAAACACTGAATGCCAGGTCCAGTCTTTCCCTGAACACCGCCAGGGACAGTGACTCCATCACCACTCCGGGCAGTCCTTTCCAAATCCCAGTCACACTTTGTGTGAAGAAATTCCTCCTAATGTCCAATCTGAACTTCTCCTGGAGAAGCTTAAAACTGCGTCCTCTTATCCTGTCACTCGGGAGAAGAGCCCAATCCCCACCCGGCTACAACCAACCTCCTGTCAGGTAGTTGTACAGTGCGATAGGGTCACCCCTGAGCCTCTTTTTCTCCAGGCTGTACAACCTCATTCTCTCTACTGATTCCCTTACAAGTTCCCGTAAGCTGAATGCAGTTTCCCCATTTTCTATATATTTACTTGCCCCGGGATTTCAGAGCTGTCTCACAGTGAAGAGGACTTACCACCCTCCCTTGTCTCCCAGGTCACTTTTGCTTTGAAACCCCTCGTACCCCCTACACACAGGCACATATCCAATTCCTCTCCCCAGGCCAAGTCCCCCCACACTCGCCAGCGGAGCCCCCACATAGCCCTGTGCCACCCGACCCACAGCCCCGCATCGACTCCACGCCAAACCTCCCGACAGGCCGCCCCGCACATCCCTGGCGGCCCTTCCCGCCGCTGTCCCCTCACACCGAGTCCCAGGCAAGGATACAGCCCCGGCCCCAGTGAACACCTCCATCGGCACCGGCGGCCGCCGCCGCCATCTTGAAACAGCCGCCACTCCCTGCATACCCCAGCCGCCCCCCGGGCGCTCACCGCCCATTGGCTGCCTGCGCCGGAGGCACACGGAGGGGTGCGAGGCATGCCGGGAATCGTGGTCCTCTAAAAGCCAGCCGCCGCCATAGTCTGACCGGGGCGCCGCCCGGAAGAACTACTACTCCCACCGCACCCCGCGGCTACGGGGCAGCAGTAAGGACAGAAAAGCGTTGTTCTCTGCCGGGCTGGGCAAAGGCAGGAGGGTCCCGCGGAGGATGGAGGACAGACCCCCCACCGGCATCAAGCCCTACCTGGACAAGCTCACCCTGGGTGTCACAAGGATATTGGGTGAGTGGCGTTGAGCTATAGCCCCACGGGGCCGGGGGCAGGCCGGGGGCGGGGGGAGCTACCCGGTTGTCACGGCCCCTCCTGTGAATGGCGTTGCTGAGCAGTCTCCACACACTCAGACACATCCTTGTTTCTGGAAGCAACGGCAGGAATCCCGAATCTCTCGACTTGAGAGTTTCATAAGTATCATAGGAGGAGAAGGTGGTGTTTTATGCAAAATTATGGAATCATTTAGTGTTACAAGGTGGGAAGAGACCGCAAAGATCATCCACTCCCAACCCTGCTGCCATGGGCAGGGACACCTCCCACTAGACCAGATTGCTCAAGGCCTTATCCAACCTGGCCTTGAACATTACCGGGGAGGGACATCCCCAACTTCTGTGGGCAAACCTGCCGGTGTCTCACCACCTTCAAAGTAAAGATTTTTTTTCTAATACCCAACCCAAATTTCCCCTTTTTCAATTTGTGCCCATTACTCCTTGTCCTGTCACTACAGTTCCTAATGAAGAGTTCCTCTCTGGCTTCCCTGCAGGCCTCCTTCAGATACTGGAAGGTTTCTATGAGGTCTCCATACAATCTTCATGTGCAATTTGTGCATAAATCTGATCTTTTGTGGTAGTGTGGGGTCAGCAGGGAGTGTGGCCCATGAAGGGGAGTTCAGCACGGTGCAGTGTTCTGGTAGGAGGCCAATTTGTGAATCTCCTTGGGATCAGATCCTCATAAATAGGTTCCCTGCAGCTAATTCCCACACTGTGAGACTTGTTCCACAAAATGCCCCGCTTGCCATTTCCAGGTTTTGCTCAGATCTTGAGCCTTCTTGCATCCCCTCAGCTCCTTTTGAAGTTCAGCAGGACTGCAAGGCATCCAAAGGAAGGATTCTCAGACAAAACTTTATTTGTATCAGTGGAATCACAAGGATTTGTGCAAGTATTTGCATGTGCAAAGGATTTCAGCACTAGACCTTTCATACCTCAGCAGCACAGAGCACAGGACTACCCTATTTGTAAGGCTGGAAAACCGTACATCTCTCCTAAACCATGTGTACAACAAGGTTACAAATTGCTGTCCTGGAATTTCTTGCTGGGAATTTTAGAGCCAAAGTGAGCTCTGTAATTACCGCACCCTGATGCTTTATTGCAGGACAGTGAGGTTCACCTGGTAACCTCAGTGTATCTATAGTTGCACGTGGGTTTGGATAGCTGCTCAGACAGATGAGATTAAAAGATCAGGGCTAAATTCTTTCTCTGGGCTTCAGTGAGGACAGGATTTCACCCTCAATCTTTGATCAGTGTTGTCATACTGACTTATTTGACTTCTTGAGGAGGGGTGGGTGGATTTTTTTTTTCTGTTTGTTTGTTTTGTTAGTTGTAAGGTCAGGATAACATTATCACTCTATGAGTGAAACCGATGATGATCATCATGGCAAAAGCTTCTTTGAAGTAGCTCTTTTTAAAAAATGACTAGCTCTGCCCACATTTTCACCATCCTCAGGTGTGTGAGATCTGTGAGATGTGAACTGTGTCCAAATGTAGTGTTGCCATGTAAACTGTTTTGGATAGACATGGCAATGCAAGTATGGCTCTGAAAGTCCTGTAACATCCCGACCAGATGGAAGGTGTTTCCTGGTTTGTGTTTTCTTGTTTTTCTCTCTGTGTCTCTGATAACTTGTATTGTGCAATACAGCAAAGTCCATCACAGTGATGTTTTACTCCACTTCTTTTCTCTCTCTCTCTCTCTCTCTCTCTCTCTCTCCACACCTTCAGGGAATTTGGCACATTTTTTCCAGTGAAGTAGTCCAAGGCATTTCAACTGTGCCACCAAATTAATTAGAATTGCTTAGCTAATTGGGAAACATTACCAGTCTGTTCAGTGCTTGTTTGTTTCAAATAACAACGGGTATCTCATTCAGAACAATGCTTAGCTCAGTAGTTAGTAGTACTAGAAACTATCTTACTTTAAATCTTTTAGAAAGTCTTATGAAGTCACTTGGCATTTTCTACCTACCATAAAGTAAAATCAGACATTGTTTTGTTGGTTTGGGTTTTTTTTTTTTTAACTTTAGTCTCTGTGGAAGTCCCTCCAAGGAGGGATATTTCTTACAAGCAATGTGGAGGCTATAACTTGAGGGGGAAAAGGGAGAGATCTTTCCTATTGCCAATATGATTCATTTTGCTGAAGTTCTGTGAGTAATAGAAAATTCCAGAAAGATTTATTATTCATAACTAAGTCAGAATGGAAGGTGTTAGCTCTTCTGGACTGCCCAGGGCAGAACTATACTTAACTGTTAGCACTCTCTATTAGATAAGAACGTAACTATTCAGACATTTGAAAAATATGCTGAGAGTTTAGCCAACTTATAGGCAGTGTTAGCAGTACTGTAAAGACTGAAAATCCTGTGGTTTCCTGCTTCAGCCTTGTGTCCCACCATTACATCGACTCTTTCTGATTAATACTGCAAAGTGGTTTTGGAAGCTTCCAGATAAAATGTCCTGAAAATAGGGCAGAGTTTACTATGATCTTGATTCAGAGTAATTAATGAGGTGGAGTCACCTGAAGTAGTTAAGCTTTATCATATATCTAGGTGCCACCAGAGTGGCTTCATTTCTTCCATCTGGATGAAAAAGCAACTCATGGCAAAGTTAACCCTAAATGTTCAGTGGAGCTCCCATCCATACCCATGCACACCTGTTAAACATGGTCTTCAGTTTACCCACAGGATATTTTTAATATAACATTCGGGCTTTTAAGGTGGAATTTCTCGTTCTTTTGATCTTGGATTTGGTTCAGACCTCTTTAGAAGTTGCATTTCTCTCATTCCTAGACATCTTCTTTGACTGCTATGATAGTTAATCTTCTGTCATCCCAGCCCAGCTGTTGTGCATGATGAATTAAACATTCCTGATGTTTTCTTTGATCACAGAAATAACAATTACTCTGTTATTATAATCTCCTCAACTTGTCATAAGGTTTGCACAGCTTAGATGGAAAAGAACAGTTAGGTTATTGATTCCACTCTCTTGTTCAGACAGCTTGTATGTGAGCAAGAGACAGATCACCCTGCCTTGTACCCACCTACCAGAAGTGAAATTTGGTGAAACATCAGAGTCTTCTGTATGTTGGGGGTCCCCCTTGGCCAGACAAATTTACCTATGTGACCAACTATGGGGTTTTTTTTTAATGTCTTTGACTTGGAGTTTGTTTTTCTGATGCCATGTTTTATCTTTTCAATTATCTGACCAATGTACCAATCAATATTTCCAACTGAAGTGGAGTTTAGGCTTCCTGAACTGAGTGCCACTCTTCCACCAACAGAACAGACAAGGACAATGCTACTGATAGAATTAAAAGCCTGGCATTGAAGATAAAAAACAAACCAAAGCTTTCTAGTGCCTGCTTTTCCTGTCTGGTGCACTGTGTATGTTTTACCAGAAAGCAATTATAATGTGTGTGACTGCTTTAGGGGCCAATACTTTCACAGCAGAGCCAGTCTTGAAAGCCCTGCATAGTTATCAGTTCTATTCCATGGCCCTGTCTGCTGGGCTTGCAGTTCCCACAACAAGTTAGTAGTCCTTCTGGACTTGATCCAAAGAGAATTATCTCTGTGGGAATTATTTCAGTTGGCTGTGGATGAATAAAAACATTATAAAATAGTAAGTATAAGGGAGTCTGTTTTACCATCACACACCTGAAAGCACCATGTGGATTAGTATCTCACATTTATATAGCATTCTTTCCCATAAAATATTCAGATGATTTTTATGGATTATAAGCTCAGTGCTCGTAACAAATATTCATATGTCCAGCTGGGGTTTCAGCTGGGGTTCCAGAGAGCTAATGTTTGGTCCTGCAGGTCCCTTTGGCAGGATCAGGTTCTGTCTGTCCAAACTCACTAAATCCAGAGCTGAAGTGTGCCTGTCCTTGTGGAATAAGGTTGCTAGCAGTTCACAGCAGCGCTGCACTACATCTTGTCCCAAGCTGAGGATATCCCACCCAACAGAAACCACAGGGCATGCTTATAAAGAAAGATTCATCCCCCTCTAAGAGTTTACCTCAGAACCCATCACAGATTTTTTTTTTTTTTCATGAAACCTCTGCAAAAGATCAGACCTTGAAGACAAATTGCCTGTGTTTATACCATAGAATCATAGAATAGTTTGAGTTGGAAAGGACCTTAAAGATCATGTAGTTCTAACCCCTCCCACTCTGGGGGGGAATGCCACCCACTAAATCACTGTATGTGTAGATACATCATGGTATGTGCATATGTATGTATAAAAAAATTCAAAGGATAAGATTTTGTGCAACACTAGACATCCTCATGCCAAGACATGCTGAGTAGAGTTACAGACAAAAGAAAGTGACTGCTCAGTCACCAGCACAATGCTTCCAGTCATTAATGCCTTTTCCCTGGCTGTCACTCAGATTAATTTGCAAAATTGTCTGTCTCACAGTGTTGGCGTCACCCGTGCCAGCTGCAAACATGTTCCTCTTTTCCTTTCAGAGACTTCTCCAGGAGTTGCTGAAGTGACGTTCATGGAAAAAGAGCCAGCTGAACGCCACACAATCGTTTCTTGGGAGCAAGTGAGTATTTTCCTGATAAAACTGCAATGAGGTCAGTCTGAATGTTCAGCAGCCCATGGAGAATGTCAAATGCAATGGCAACCTTGTGTTTGTTTATGATACAGCTTGTTACCAAGTTTGATGTACAGTGCAGCCTAAACAGTGGTGTTGGTGGTGGTGTTGGTTTTTTCTTTATCAGGTATCACTCTGTTAGGCCATCAGGTGCACCTGATCTGTTAGAGAAACATCATGAGTGTGGGTACATTGAGGATGACAGCTCTAAAAAGAAACCACATAACTGTAGTAGGCAGCTACAGTGGTGACTCAGTGGGGAGCAAACATTTTTCTGACTCACGTCTGAAAACATTTTCCAGCTCCCTTTCAAACAAAATGAAGCAGTGCTTTATTATCCATGGCCATTAAAGGTAAAGGTGTCAAGGTGGCAAGTAACACTGACCTACCCAGTTTGTTCCAGTTATCTGTTTCTCTTTTTAGTCTCAGCCATTTGCTTCAATTTCTCATATCCCTTTCTTTCACCTCCTCTTTGGCTACCCAGCCTAATCTTTTGGCCAGGGCATGTCCTGTTGCCTCTAGAAGACTATGAAGGACACACGCTCCCTTCACTCTGCATTATCTGACCTTAATGCATCAGTCTGTGTGATCAGAGGGCTCCTGAAAACTGTCGTGTGACTCTTGTGGGCAGAGGTGGCATTTTCACTCCCTTTTTGGAATATACGTATCTTCTTCGTTAATCCCATGGCCATGGTGGAATAAGTGTTTGGTAGGTGTCACTTGTGTAGAAATGGGACAGTAGAAGCTCTCTGGCCTTTGGAAAGGGACATGGCAAGAGGATGGAGTTGAGTGAATCATCCTCCCTCTGCTCCAGTCCTAGCTATGGCCTAAAGCAAATGCTCCCAGCAACTGCTCTTGCTACCACTGCATAAAATAGCTTCCCGTTTGACACCTTGCCATTTACTGTTTTTCCTAAACAGTGAGGAAAAGTTTTGCACTAGTTCCTATGATGCCCTATTCCAATTAGTGACATTTATCAAGAATTTATCTGTCCACATTGGAACGTATGTGATGTAAACGTGTGTGTTACTTACTGAAACTTGTCCAGTAGCCAGCAGTTGTGGTCAGGGAGAAATGTCTTGTTTTTCAGGTTTGTGTAAACTGATTCCTGGTTTCCTGTAGCTGTTGTTCAGGTGTTGGGTTAACTGGACTGGAAAGTTTGAGGCACCATGACTGTGAGCCAGCTCAGGTCTGGGAACAGAGTGGTATTTGCTCATTCTTCTGTTGAATAGAGAGGACTGCTTTTCCTGGACACAGTGCTCATTCCTCTCATTTTCAGTGCTGCTTCTCCTCTAAACTAAAATGGGTTTATTTCAAAACTGAGCTATTGTAAAGCCAAACAAATGCTATAGCCAAAGCACTTCACTCAAGAGAAGCCAAAACAAAATTTCAGTTCCCACTCCCCCCCTGCCCAGCAATGGACTAAGTCAATTGTGGAAGTAAATGTGGAAAATTAGAGCTCCAGTTAAGCTGGACTTCTAATAGTCAAGGACTTCGCTGTCTATTTCTTTGGTTTTGGTTCCAGTTGCATTGACAAATTAAAGCTCCCTTCTCAAGTTGAAAGGTAACTGATATTTTTCTTTTTTTTTTGTCCCATGAGCTCTGGGGATGAAGTCTAAGTCTAACCCAATCTTCACAATTGCAGGAGAAAATGTCCTGCCATGATGATTAAGTGCAACTCAACAATTCACGAAGCCTTCTAGGATGAACTTGTACCTCATTTTTCCTCAAACTTACCTTTCTTGAATTTGAATACAGTGTTTGTTTTTATCGGGCTTTAGGCCACTAGGTGGCAATACTTACACGCATAATCATTTCTCCATAGTTGGGATTTTTAATAAGACTTTGTCGGAGTATGTATTTTTAACTTCCCTCTACATTCTTGGTTATGGAAGTATTTGAGGACTTCTTCTGTAATGTAGGAAAAACTGGTGAAACTGTTCACAAAAATTACATTATTCTTCCCCCAACAACTTCTATCTGTATTGAGACTCACCAAATAAAAGCTTTATTCTTTAGATTATTTTTTAATGGAATCAATTTTACCAGTGCTATTTCAGTTTTGCAAGGGAAAGGGTTCTTTACTGAGAAAAAAATCCAGGTGTTCAGAAGCTCTTAAAAGAAAATCAACCTTTTTAAAATTATAAATTATTAATTAACATACTTTATTCATGCTGGCAATACACTATTTTTGTTTTCATCCGCCATGTTTTCTAAATTGTGCTGTGCCATGTTTGTGCTACTACGTACCTGGATACTATGGTGTTTTAAAATCTTACCTTTAAATCTTAAAAATTTAAAAAATCTTTAAAATCTTAAGCTTGTTTAATGTCCCTTGGATGCCACGAAGCTTTGCAGGGGAAACTGAGCTTTGTGACAGGAGTTAGTGCAGTAAGACAGTAGGAGAGCAGAAGAGATTTTTCCCAAGGCAGAAAGAGCTGTTAAGTGTAACACTTCAGGAAATCAAGCTTGAAATCACTCATGAAGAATTTATTGGAAATCAGCACACTCACAAAAATATTTCAGATATATGATTGCCAAGTGTATTTACATGGGTAAAGCATCACTTCCCTAAAAATTGTAAGCAGTTCAGTATATTTTAATAAAACCAGATAGTCTTTCAATGTTTCCTCATATATAAACCTACTCAGATGTTACCTCTTCCCCAAGAAAGAGAGACAAGCAATAGAAGAGGGAGTAGAGACAGAGTTACCTGGTCACCAGAAAACCAGTGCTAATAACTGTGTATCATCCTATGAACCCTTTCCCACTCCTAAAATGAGGCTGGCAATGGCCCTACTCCCCCCCCCACATGCAGTTTTTAGAAATAGGTGTTACACTAAAATACTGGTAGGAGGCACTCTGGTGCAGTGCCTGAATCACATTTTCTGTTTTGCCTCAACCAGAACAAAAATTAGTCACTCACATTATTGCTTTGGTTTTCGAAAAATAGAAAATTGCATTTTGTTAGAGGGACACAGAGGTACCTGAGACTGTTTTCTCTTGTCCTTCTTACTTGTTACTTGGGAGAAAAGCCTGACCCACACGTGTCTTTTCAGGTATTTTCAGTACCTTTCTGGTGGTAGAGAGTGAGAAGGTCTCCCTGAACCTCCTTTTCTCCAGTCTGAATACCGCCAGCTCCCTCAGCTGCTCCTCACAGGACTTGTGCTCCAGACCCTACCCTTCTCTGGACATGCTCCAGCACCTCTGTGTCCTTCTTGCTGTGAGGAAACAAAACTGAACCCAAGATCTGACGTGTGGCCTCACCAGTGCCCCCAGCACAGGGGGATGGGCACTGCCCTGGTCCTGCTGGCCACACTACTGCTGACACAAGCCCGGTGCCATTGGCCTTCTTGCCCAACTGGCCACACTCCAGCTCATGTTCAGCCACGGAAAACCAGCACCTCCAGGTCCTTTCCCACTCAGCAGCTTTCCAGCCATTCTATCCCAGCCTGGAGCTGCAGGAGGTTGTTGTGACCCAAAGGCCGGTACTTGGCCTTGTTGAACCTCACACACTTGGCCCTGGCCCACGGATCCAGCCTGTCCTGATCCCTCTGCAGAGCCTTCCTGCCCTCCAGCCACCCAACCTGGTGTTCTTCTCAAACTGACTGAGGGAACTCTCGATTCCCTCATTCAGATCATTGATAAAAGTAACAGGGGTGGCCCTAGTACAGAGAGCCCTGGGGAACACCACTAGTGACTGGCCCCGGCTGGATGTAATTCCATCCACCAGCACTCTTTGGGCAGGGATATCAGTTTCAGCAAGCAGTGCACCCATCTAAGCCATGAACAGCCAATTTCTCCAGGAAAATGTTGTGGGAAGTGGTGTCAAAGGCTTTACTGACGTCTGGGCAGACAGCCCCAGCCTTTCCCTCATCCACTAGGAGAGTCACCTTGTTATAGAAGGAGATTGGGTCATGTAGTTATGCCTTTAACAAACCCATAATGTCTGGGCCTGATCACCTGGATCTCCTGTACGTGCCATGTGATGGCATTCAAGAAGATCTCCATGAGCTTCCCCAGCACTGAGGTGAGGCTGATAGGCCTGTAGTTTCCTGGTTCCTCATTCAAACCCTTCTTACACACTCCTGAGCTGCTCCCTCTCTACTGTGTACTGTTTGTGGCACACATCTGGAATGTCATCCTCCTTGCTTCTAGCGCATCTCTTTTTGACTCCAAGTATGCATGCAGGGTGCTCATCTTCAGCAGGCCTTCTTGGCATCCTTCTTGTCCTCCCTTAGCATTAGCCAAGCTTGCCATCCCTGATCCCCATGAGCACAGGATCTACCCACCTTGAGCTTGCCTTGTGGCTCTGACTGTGGGAGTGATGGGGAAGTGGATCCAGCAGGGCCAGCGCATGAGGAAAGCTGTGTTCTTCAAGCTGCATAATGGGGAACAGGCTGGAGGACTTTTGGGAAGTATACAGTGTTCCTTACACAGTGTTCCCCCTCTTGTTAGGCTTTATAATATATTGAAAACTGTCTGCACAACAGTATTCTCAAGAGAACTTTTAAATCCTATTCTCTGCAGCAGGGGGGATCAAATCTACTCCAGCCCCAGAAGATCAAGGTGATCTCTTGGGAGTCCTGTGGATCAGATTTATTAAAGGTGCAAAAAGAACATCTCAGTATCTTACATAAATTAACATTAGCATTCACTGGCAGCTAAGGCAAACCAGCCATGAAACTGCAGGACATTACGGAGAGAGAAAGCTGGCTCCTGATGTGTGATACTTGGAAGCCCTGAGAATGCCTTCCTTCTCTCCCAGAAGTCGGATAAAACTCATTCATTTTTTTAGAGAAGTCTCTCTAGAGCTGTATGTTTTGATTGCTTTCTGTTTCTTTAGTATATTTCTTGAGAGGCATTGTTTCAACAGTGCTTCAAGTGAATTGCCATATGTCAGGGGTTTTAGCTTTGGATCCAGTTCTAATCAGGTTCTGGCAGCAAAACTAGCCTGGTTTTAATATTTTTTCTCTGTACTCAATAGACTGCTTTCTTGGGAGACTATTTGGAGATATTACAGAGACCAAGCAAAAGGAATAGACCTCATGCACCATATTGGGCACTTGGGATATTTTGTTTTATGAGCTGATGAGTGTAACCAGATGACTGGAATGAAAACAGCTGCTTGCCAGGTCTGTGGTTAAGCCAGTTCTGTCATGTTATTTAGGAATAGTGTATTTTATGGGGCTGGAGATCACAACCCTGAGAACTGCCAGTTGAGCAAGAGGAATACATAGTTTGATAAGCCTTTTTTAATACATAGTGGCTTGTTTCTCTGACTGCTGTTAGAAGATTACTGTTCTGATGTCATATGGTCATGTGACTAACCACAATATGACGGATCAGTCAGTCAGATGAGAGAGATGGGTGTTAATGAAGCTTTCTATTTACAGGCATTTTCCTATAGACCCCAGACCTACTCTGATACTGAATTTTCTACCCATATATTTTGCACCATAGTTTGGAAACTCATACAGAGGGACATGGTTAAGAGAATTCTGAAAAAAATTGGGAGAGTAGCCATCTGCAGAAACATTCACATGTTGATGTTTTTCAAAAGGAAGATTCAGAGCAGAAAACCTGTTCAGATGTGATTTTTCCCTTGTCTTAGTCAGCTATATTTGCTAAATTGGTCTGTGCCTGAGTTGTAGGAGTATTTATCTGGATATTCCAGTGGAAGTTTTAAAATCTTAGATTTTGTCATTCTAGTGGATCTGGTTCTCCTGCTTGGAGAAGAACACCCACCAAAGCCAGGAGATCCACTCACATACATGTTTCTACTGCTGCAATACATTAGTTAAAATTGGGGGATTTGAAATTTATTGAAAGTATTATGTAAACGTTTTGTACTCTTCTGAGGCTTTGTAGAAGGTCTGTCATACTTTTCTTTCTTCATAGTTTTAGCCATAGTCACTGTGCTTACAGCTACAGCTTGAAACTGGAAGTGATGAAAGCACAGCATGAAATTATAAATGCTTAGGACTGAGGAGAACCCACAGAAGAAGGTGTGTTTGTTAAAGGCATTTGAAGAACTTCAGATATGTCTGTGTGGTTTAGTAATCACCTTAAACTTACCACCAGGTCCTCAGCCGCGAGCAGGATCTTGTTGAAGGACAGTAAATTCTTCTCAAAGCAGTGTCTATAGTTCCAGGTTATCTGCTTTAAGACCTGTGAACCCTGAAGATTTTCCCTGCCTGGGTTAGGAAAGCTCTGTGCTGGTGACCAGGCTGCTCGATGAGGCAAGTAAAGTGACCTGCCCTATTGCAAGCTGCAAAGCCATTAGTGTCTGGGACTCGTTAGTAGCAGTCAGTCAACAATAATGGGTGGGCTCAAAAAGTAAGTTAACAAGCACAAGGTTGTGGGCAGGTTAGGGGTCCTACATAGTGTGTATACCCCAGCTGAGGGGACAGAGACTGCAACAACCCAAAGAAAGTGGCTGTGAATAAGGCTTTAACAGGCAGAAAGGCTGCTCTGGTCCTAGGGGAGGGAGGGCATGTGGACGGGATGAGACCAGCACTTTCCCTTGCTCAGCCAGCAGCTGATGACTATAGGCCAGCATTGCAGCTAGATGCACAGCTGGCAGGTTGCTCCTGCTGGATAGATACACTGAGGCAACATTAGGAAAGATAATTGAGTATATGCAAGTTGAAGATGTCGGGGAGAATCAGATAAGCTTCTCTTCAGATGTTAAAAAAATGTCCCAAGTGAAGCAGAAGATACTTGAACTGCATGTGCATCTTCCTTTTCCTTAGCTAGTGGTTACTAGAATATTCTGGCTTTATTAAATGAAACTTTTCCACAAGGAGAGTGGTGCAGCCCTCGGATAAGTCAACATGCACAGATTGTGGAACCTTCATCCTCAGACCCTCTCCTGAGTTTTGAGGTCTGATTTTTTTGGAGGCTTGAGTGTGACTATTTTAAATTTGAATTCACTGGAGTCAATTTGGTTTTTTCTCTAAAACAGTTACAAACAGACCAACGGGTAACTCCTTTAGTCATGCTTGTTGCTTGGCTTATTAAAACTCGCAGGCTTCCATCCTGTTTAATTGTGTGTACTTGACACTTCAGCAAGAACACAGGGTCATTGGTTTACAGCCAGTCCTGTTCCCAGCAGCAGGGTCTACAAATGCCTATAGCTCTTTGGGCTTCATTTTGTTCTGAGGAATAAGCCTTTATCCTTCCTTCCTTGTATTTGCTGCTTAGCTGAAGAGTAAGTTAAGAAAGACTCCTTCCACAACCAAGACAGGTATAGGAGAAGTGTTCTGGTTCTGAGAAACTTGAGCTCACTGGGATTGCTTCTTTCACTGCTGGCTCAGAAGGAAGCAGGCTTAGGAGCCCCAGCCATGCACTGAAGTTTGGAGGGATGAAGCCAGATCAGCAGGTTTGTGAGTCTGGCTTTGCATATGTTTGCACACATACTTTTTGTTAAGTGGCACGTCAAATCTGTTTGAGTATGTGCAGCTTTTGAGTCCATGCTTCTTTCACCTACTTGGAACTGAAATCCCTCAGAAGAAGAGAGTCATTGTGCTAATATTGTACATGCTTTAGTGGAACAGGTAAGTTTAGTCTGATTCCACTTAAAGCAAAACCCTACTACTCTTGTATATATGAAAAAGCTGATTGCTCTGATTTATGTGAGCTTGGAGTGGCTGCTAATCTCAGAAGTAATACAGTGTCTCAGCAGGGGAACAATTCTGTAATAATTTTGTGATGACTAACTGCTCACTGTGAAATTTTCCCAAGCTACCTTTGTTAAGACTAATAGAGTCCCAAGAAATATGCAGCTCTCTCTCAAGGCTTTAGACTGAGATATTTGAGCCGATTTGAGTTACCTTGGAGTTAAGAAAAAAACTTGGTGGCATTTTTTTCTGTACCAATTTTCAGTTGTTCTGAGGGTTTGAGGCATGTTTTGCATTTTCCCGTAACACTTTGGTTGTGATTTGCAGAAAAACTCCTGTGTATTACCAGAGGATTTAAAGAACTTCTATCTGATGACTGATGGCTTCCAGATGACCTGGAGTGTGAAGACCGATGGTGGGTCCCCGTGTTCCTCTCCACTGACAACACCAATTCATTGCAGCCGGTCCATCCTTTGCAGAACCTCTTTAGTTTCAAACTTATTTTCTGCACAATTGATACACATCTCTCAGGGCAAAATCTATTGCATGTGTGTTCTGGGCTCCCACAGAAGAGGTGCATACACTGAACACTGGCAAGAAACTAATTATTCATGACATAAATACTGTTCTGTAATACACTGACCATCTGTTGACACTCAGATTTAGGTGTGTCATTTAAACCTCATACCTTAACTCCCTCTGTAGTTCACGTAGAGAGAAACAGCTGTAGCTCATTATCCCATGATAAATTGGTAGGAAGAGTCACCCTCTGATAATGCTTCTTTCTCATTAAAATGTGTAGGTACATGTTGGAGCCTGATTCTGCTTTCCACCAGTTAAAGTCCAAGCTTCGTTTTCCATCCTTGTTTGGCAAAAATCAGGTAGCTTGTTCACTCTGCTGCTGTTATCCTGGCTGTCACTGCCTTCAGGCAGGGTTCTCAAGTAGGGCTGTGGACACTGCTCACTTCTGGAGATGGGTGTCAAATACAGGGTCTTCCTCAGGAGGGGAAATGACATTTCAGAGACAGTTGACATCAGTGCTGTAGCACCTGCAGTGACTCCTGTCATGTTTCAAGCAGGATTTGTTGTGTTGTGAGCTCTAAAGAGTCTTGTTTTCAGGGCTCACAAGTGCGCAGAGACCAAGGCTGCTGGTACAACTGTCTTATTTGAGCAAACATCCAGCAGTGCCTTCTGAGTCCCATCACACTGGGACATGGCTGAACAGGGTGCTTGCTGCCTTGATGTCTGGTAACAGTCTGAGTCCTCAGAAACAGGGACAAGTGACAAGTCCTCAAGTGTTCTTTCAGGAACACCCACATGTTGATGCACTGATAAAATCCTCTGTGAAACTGGCAACCAAGAGGATGTACCCTAAGCAGGTACATGGAGTAGAAGAGGACAAGCTTCCCAGTAAGCTGTGCATGTGTGGGGTGGTTTCTGATAGGAAGGGCAGCAGCAGGGAAAAGAGCTTTGAGGAAGAGGCTGTAGCTGAAATCCTGTAGCCAGGATTTTTAATTTTTCACAGGACTGAGCTAACAGCTGCAGCACAGTCTTGGCCAGCAGTGTAATTCTCATACCTTTACATCTCTGAGATGGTGTTGTATCACATCTAAGTGCAAGTCTGTGTTTGAAAAAGCCTCATTTTTGCTCCTGTAGTGTCTTACTTAAGTGTCCAGGTCTGCTGGGTATAACCATCTCTTCACGCCATAGAGGTTGATGTCTGGAGGAAAAGAAATACCTCCCATGCTTTCCTGACACTGGATGTGATTAATGATCAGCCTTGTTGCAGATACCCCAATGCCCCTGGGCTCCATGGTGATTAACAGTGTCTCGAAGCTGTGCCGGCTTGGGGGTTCCTCTATGTACACTCTGCCTAATGCTCCAACTCTCGCTGACCTTGAAGATGACACAGATGATGAAGGTAAGGCACTGTTAACAGGCTAGAAAAGCTGCTCTGCCTCGTCCCTTTTGTTCTTTTAATGTTAGGATATAGCACAAGATACGTGGGCCAAAACACCTTCCACCAGACCACGTTGCTCAGATCTCCATCCAACATTCAAGTGTTCATAACCTTGAACACTTCCAGGGTTGGGACATCCACAACTTTTCTGGGCAGTCTGTGCCAGTGCCTCATGACCCTCACAGTAAAGAATTATTTCCTAATATCTGATGTAAATCTACCCTCTTTCAGTGTGAAGCCATTGCCCCTTGTCCTGTCACTATGTGTCTTTTTAAAAAGTCCCTCTCCTTCTTTCTTATAGGCTCTCTTCCACATACTGGAAGGCCACAGTTAAGTCACCCTGAAGCCTTCTCTTTTCCAGGCTGAACAAACCCAATTCTCTCAGCACCTCAGCTATCCCCCATGGCAGGGGAATTAGAACAAGATGATCTGTAATGTCCCTTCCATTCTACAATACAGCAACAGAAAAGGTCATTCCAGGTGGATGGGAATTACTTGGTCTAGCAGCCTGGTCTAGAGAAGGGTGTCCCTGTCCGTGTTAGGGCAGTTGGAACAAGATGATCTTCAAAGTCCATTTCCAGCCCAAACCATTCTGTGACTACCTGTCTCCTGGGCTAGATCTTTTATGTAGTCCCCTACAGCCTTGGCAGGTAGATCTGTATGCTGTGAATGTCATGGGGATTAGTGTTATTTGCATCCTCTTCTAACAGCCTGTCAGCCTTCCTGTTCTGCCTCTTCCCTATTTAAACTTTCACCTGAGCCTTGGTCCAGTGATTCAGCTTCCAAAGTCTTTGTGTGCTTATGGTGTTACATGAACAAAAGATAACGGGTTTTGTTTTGGTAGTGAAAAGACAGCTGGAATCGGAAAAGTAACTGGTACGTGCATATAACTATGAGGTAATGTGTGTTCCAGGCTGCCTAAAAATGCTGGGAATGCTGCTATTTGGAGAAGATAAAAAAGAAAAAAAAAAGCTCACTCATTTTGTCAGAGCTCTTACAGTCCAGCTGGAAAAATCAAGAGAATAATAACACAGCCAGGTGTCACACCAATTTCTTAAAAGAATGCAATTTGATTTCAGTCTTGTCTCTGCATCTCTATAAGCTCTTCTAGCTTCTAAATGTGGCTGAAAGTATTTTTGCACATTCCAGTTTGGCTGCTCCTGATCTTCTAGCCATTGTAATGAAATGCACCAAATTCTGCTTCTATTTAGTGGCTTAAACCTTCATTGATGCATTTATAAGGTACACTGAAAAAATTACCTCATAGAAGTTCTCATCCTGACTTTCATGGAAAATTCTTCTGAAGAGTACAGCTTTTATGTCCACTTCTTCCCCATCAGCTTTAGGTTTCAAAATTGCATTCTGCAAGAACTTGCAACTACACAGTCCCAAAATTATTTTGTAGAAATGCTCATTGGTGGTTGAGGGTCACAGGTTGAATAAGAGTCAGACATGGTTGTTGAGAAGGATGCTGATGTCACGCTGGAATGTATGGAGAAAAACATATGACTGCAATTTCATTAATGTCTTGGCCCAAGAGAAAAAGAATAATTTTTTTCTCCCTGTCCTCCTTAGAAAAAAATAAATTAGGACAAAAAAACATATGGTATGTACAACAGAAGTAATGGGCTTCAGTTGTAGCAGGGAAGATTCTGGATCCATGAGGAAAACTTCTAAGTGATAAGTGATGGATTTGGATTGTTTGCCTACAGACTGTGCCTTCTCTAACAGTAGAGAACTTTAAGAAAAGATTAGACAAACCTCAGGAGTGACATCTGTAAACCTTGTCTTGCTTAATGCCAGGGAGGAACTAGAAGCTTAATGCCAGGGAGGAACTATTTTCAGCCATCTGATTTTGACTCTGTGGTTTGTTTTCCTAACAGAAATGAATATTTTTCTCACTTTTTTTTTTCCTTGGTTTTATTTTAAACATAGGGAATTTAATTATTTCCAAGAAGTATAAATGTAATGGTTTGATTCAGTTCTTCATCAGCTGATTTATTAATAAGTATAAAACAGATTGACTCTTTGCAACTGAGTCACAGTCAGTTTCCAGACATGTTTCATGATTTTTTTCCCTTGGTTTCAGGTAATGGAGACAAACCAGAGAAGCCGCACTTTGATTCTCGTAGTCTTATCTTTGAATTAGACCCATGCAATGGGAATGGGAAAGTCTGTCTTGTTTATAAGCATGCTGAACCAGGTAAGACTGAAGAAAGTAAAGTTAGCTATCTCTTGTTGTGGGTTGTATCTGGAGGCCACACGTGGAGAGTTACCCTGTATGTCTATCTTCTTTGCAATTTGTAGGTGAAACTTTTACTGGGATGTCCTGTATCCACTGAAGTCAGGAGTCAAACCTTAGCTAGATCTAACATTTTCACTCCTTTTAATGTTGGAGTCTGAGTTATAACTTATGATTTCTGCATGCATAGAAACAGGGGAGTATTCACATGTGACCTACAGACAATTGTGTTGAAATTAATACAGACTTCCACTAATCTGTCTCTGGTTGCTTGCATGTCTCGGAACAAAGCCATTACATTTTGATGAGAAAGGGTGTAACTCTGCTTAGAAACAAAGTGTAGATGGTAAAAAAAGCTGAGACAGAATTAGACTGGTTATTCCACCTTGTGCATGGATGCACAGCCTCCAGGCACTAACTAGGTCAAAATGTGGCAGGAAGGGTTAATGGGAGGGTGAGAAATGGGAGCTGAGCTGTTTCTTCTGACAGATACAGAGATAACTGTTATCAGTTGAGTGACTAGTGAAACACCCAAGGCACTCATAAAATAGTTGTCATCTGACACAGTGCACAGGTCACTAGATGTATGTGTGTTTACTGTGCAGGCTTTGCACTTGCAATATACAGGTTCTTAAGAAAAATCTTGGGTTGTTATCTTGTGTCTTTCATTGGGTGTGACTGCAAATGCCATGGCAGGAAGTTCTTGTCCTCTTGCCTTCCAGTGTTAGTGATTTCAGCGCATGGATAACCTGGGCAAGGAAAGGGAGCATTGGTTACAGGTGTCAATGTCAACACAGGGGCAGTCTGTTTAAAGGACAGTGTTCAGCATCTCACTCTCCCAAGAAAATAACTTCTTTTTATGCTACAAAGGATGTCACCACCAGAGAAGTATTTGATCACTGTAGAAAGATTTTGCAAAATGTGTTTTTGTTGGCAGCACACACTCCCATGACTTCCAGACTCTGGACTCTATTCAGTAATCCAGATGACTGACAATAGAGTTAGTTGCTTTTTACTTTGTGGGGCAGATAAATGTTTGCCATAATTGTACTTTGAACATATACTCCAAAGTTGCTGATGTCCAAGAATGTTCCATGTAGCGTGTCACTCCCAGGTTGTGAAGGAACAGCATTGTATTCATTGTCCAGCACACAGCTAGACAAATACCTCATGCCGTGGGTGAACATTGGCTGATGGGTAAGGCACAAAGGGTTATAGTAAATGGGGTCACATCAGGCTGACAGCTGGTCACTGGTGGGGTTCTGCAGGACTCCATCTTGGGCCCAGTGCTCTGCAGTGTCTTTATAAACAACTTGGACACAGGACTGTAATGGATATTAAATTTGTCCATTATTCTAAATTGGGAGGAGCTGATATCTCTCTCAAAGGCCCTGCAAAGAGACCTCAACAAATTAGAGAGCTGTGCAACCACCAACCATATGAAGTTTGACAAAGACAAGTGCTGGATTCTGTACCTGGGCTGGGGCAACCCTGGATGTACGTAAAACAGCCATTCTGATATGTTGTGTCTCCCACCTGACAGTGGCCAGGGGTTAATCTTATCACTGCAAAGCAACAGTGTAATTTGTGCTTGTTTTATTCTAGTGGTCTCCCCAGACACAGAGATCTGGTTCCTGGACAGGGCTCTGTATTGGCATTTCCTCACCAAAACCTTCACAGCTTACTACCGCCTGCTCATCACCCACCTGGGTCTCCCACAGTGGCAGTACGCCTTCACCAGCTATGGAGTCAGCCCCCAGGCCAAGGTAGGACAGCAGCGTCCAGCTTGTCAATATTTTGCATAAGTATAGGCTGGAAAAACATCTTCCCACCTTTTGGCAAGCAGTGTCTAGGTTCAAGGGGACCTTCCTGGTGACCTATGGAAGGGATCACAAGTTTTTTCCCTGTGACTTGTTAACAGTCATTTGCTTCACAGTAATTTGAATTCACTAATACTGTGTTAATCCTGCTTTTCTCAAGGCAGTTGGGCCTTGATAAAAATTATGCCCAGAAAAGGTCAATTTAAAGTCCTAAAGGTAGTTACAGAAGACGTCTACATAAAGCCTTATGACCATTCCAGTCACTTATTACTAAAAATACTATTCTGCCATGCCAAAATCCTGCTATTAGAGGCTTCTGCTCTTTTTCTGTTTGACTGGGCCTTCAGCCTTATCCCTGCCTCCAGGCTGTGAGAGGTCAGGCAATGGAGCTGATGATCCTACTGAACACAGCACAGTGTCAGTGCACCTCGGCAAGGCCTGTTGGGAATCAGTGAGTGTCCTGCACTTCACCCAGACATGACAGCTCTCTTACCAGCATGGCATTCCCTGGTCCTGTGTGCACATCAGAATTACTAAAATCACTCCTGACTTCCCATCAAATAGTGGCTCTAGAATTTGGTTCTTTTCATTCCTGATGCCTTCCCTGTTACACTGCACTGTACTGTATCAGTCAAGGCTGTGTACGTGCACTGTGCTCTGCTTTTCTGCAACTTACCTGCTATAAGTATTTTATTAGGTTCAGTATATTTGCAAACCTTAAGAGGAATCATTTGTCTATTCCCTAAACATGTGCAGCCCCTGTTGGTTAAAATCCTCCTACTTCGTTAGCCATTATCATTTTTAAAGGTTTTCAAGGGGGTATATTAAAGCTGTTTTCCACTAAGCCGTATGTTAGTAGATTGCTATCTACATTTCAGTATTGATGTTCTGTTCATCTTGTTCAACATTTTGCTGATGGTTTCACTTTGATTTGGAATACCATAACTCCTACTCCATTATTTCCTGACTTTGTCAATGGAGAAATGATACAAAAAAAACCCAAGTCATTGTAATTACTTCTAGATAGAAGCAGAAAGAGTAAGACAAACAAACACAAAATTTTTTCTGTAAAGAGTTAAAAATATTCGTTATTTTATGTGTGAAGAGAGGGAGGAAGGTTACATTTTGAGAAATTCAACTAGTTGGTTTTCAGTTT
Organism: Corvus hawaiiensis; assembly: GCF_020740725.1. Taxonomy (NCBI): domain Eukaryota; kingdom Metazoa; phylum Chordata; class Aves; order Passeriformes; family Corvidae; genus Corvus; species Corvus hawaiiensis. The sequence goes on along the minus strand of NC_063255.1, from coordinate 17,274,457 downwards.
ATAAGTACATTTAAATTCCAAGGGTTTTTAATCTTTTATGCTTATCTGAATCTAAATAAATGTGGTTTAGTTTCATCCCATCCTTTTGCTTTTTCTCCTGTGGTTTAAATCAGGAATCGCTCCTGATAGGAGTTACACTGCAGGAAAGGTGGTGTTAGGGTTGTGTCTGGTTCTCCTCTTCCCTGTCTGGAATGCAGTTCCAGGACTGGGGCTGTAGCCATGCCTTGTGTATCCTTATCACAAGCACTCTTCCAAGTCCTGTAAACTGCAAACTCATAAGTGGCATAGGATTAAAATCATGTCTTGGGGAAGATGGGGAGCAAGGTGGAATTGTCTAACTGCAGTTTGAATTTAACTTGTGTTCCCCACCATCCTGCCTTTCAGCAATGGTTTAACATGTATAAACCCATAACCATCAACACAGCACTCCTGACTGAAGAAGCTGATTCTTTTGTGAACAAGCTGGACCCCAATAAAGTGTTTAAAAGCAAGAACAAAACTCCAGTGCTCAAGAAGAAACCACCTTCACAGCCACCAGGCTCCCAAAAGAGTCACACGAGCATGACCTCTGCCAAGACATCCTCACTAGCTGGGAATTCTTCAAGGAAGTGAGCCCGCCAGATCTGACCCTGGACAACATTTGCAATAAGCTTTGATGTTTTCTGCTGCAGAGTCTCAGTGGTTCAGACCAAGTTCCTTGTGCATGAATAGATGTGCCCATGGAAAACACATTGCAGCACTTGCATGAAATATAGCAGCCATGTGGATGTAGTTCCTGGAGACTCTTAAAAAAAAACCCGAGACATCGATTTTATTCCCTTCTGCTACTTGCAGCACATACTTTTCCGAGGACATGAAGAAACCTTTGATGTCACTGCTCCATAAGGAAGCTTCTGTTCCTGTACAACTGCAGCAGTGAAATGAAAGCAAATGTAATTCACAGTAACTTTAACAGACCCATGCTGAAGTAGAGGGTGTGAAGATATTTCTGCCATGTCCTTTGAAAGAAAACTGTCCTGATCTTGCATGCTGTGGGAGCAGGCTGGAACCCACTGGACAGAGAAGTAGCTTTCACTCCAGATAGAATCAAACTGTGCACTTCCCTGTGCTCCTTCCAGCTTCTGCTCTGAGATTCATAGTAAAATGGGACTTGGGACTTCTATGTCTCTGCATTTGCCTAGCCACTTGCTCTGCAGCCTAGACCACTTTTTGGCCTTTGTGCTGTATCTTTTCATATGGTGACATGATTTGCAATAATCGTGAAGCCAGAAGCTGCAAGATCCCTTGTTGCCTCCCTTTTGTGGGAACTGCTGAGCAGAGGGTCAGTAGTGTTGGGTCCCATCAGCCAGGAGGACCCCTTGGTTTGTCACACATTCATTGCAAAGCTGGCCATTGAAACAGCCTTTGACACTCTTCAGTTAGGCAGGATCTCACCAGGGGCCACTGAGATCCTACAGTCTTAGAAGCCCCTGATGCTGTTTTCTATACTGTACGTTTTCAGGTTAGAACTGCACTATATCCCGTTCACTGCTGGTTTTCAGTTACAGCTGATTATTTCCATTACTTTTCTATGCTATTCTGTCTTCCAAATATGCTGGAATCATGGTAGCACCAACATACTTTGTGCCTAAATACAGAAATCAAAATCACTGTTTTCAAATAAGCATTGACTATTTAAACAGCATCATCTTTAATTTTTGAAATGACCACATAATTACACAAGACAAGCCTACCTCACAGAGATGTTGTGAGGCTTTCATGAGTATTTGTATGGCCTTCAGAAAGATGAAGCTATGCTGTAAATGCTTAATAGTATTTTAATAAATATTTGAATATTTTCCTTCAGAGTGATTGGGTATTTGAAGATGCTTTGGGAACTCGTGGGATGCAAAGGATGTGTGGCAAGAGCAGTGTGCCGGACAGATTGTTCGGGGTGTTTCTTTAATGCAGTGGAGAATCTTTCACTGAGAAGGGATGGGTTACAGTGCTTTTAGCTAATCCCTCTTGAGCTACTCAGAAATTCCCAGTTTATTTCACACAGGCCAAAAGACTGACCTGTGTGACAGCTGTTCCACTTCTGTCCTGCAGTCACTGTACAAAATCTCTGCAGCCAGCAGCCCCTGCTCAGGCGTATTTTGCTGGCTTCCAGCACTGCCCAGGGCCTACATTCAAATGCAGTTGCTGCACTGCCTGGCAGCCACTCTCTGCCACCCTCAGATGACAAGAAATGCTCTAATGCAGCCTCTCAAGCCCATGTGCATCTTGAGACAGGTGAAGGTCTGTTGTAGCTGCTCCACTGATATAGTCAGCTCTAATGAGAAAGCACACATGTCAGTACCTCCCACCCAACCCCACCCCATACCATAGCAACCCATCAGTTACCCTTTTAATATTGGGATGGGAATGATCATTAAAGCCAGTAAATGCCCTGGAATTCTGTGCAGTAGAGATGTTCTGTCACTTCCTGCTCTTGGAGATCTCTGTGTTTATTCATGGCACCCAGCCCTGGAACTGCAGTTATGTGCTTGACATACATACCATACTTGCTTAAGCACTTTCTAGAAAAGTTGACTCTTGTCACCCTCCTGGGAACAGGCAGCTTCTGATACTGTTCTGCTTTGAATCCAGTGACACCTCAAACCTGTAAGGCTGTTGCAGGCCCACTTCCTCGTTCAGATGGAGGTAGCAGAATTCCTGCAGCAGCAGGGCAATCTCTTACATTTCTCATGCATTCAGAGTAGAAAAAAAAGTTTTTAAAAAGTGTGTTGGGGGGGTGGGAGTATTCAGGTTTTTGGAGACGCTGTCACAGAAGTTGTCCGAATTCTTTCCTGTGGTGGTAGTTGGTGTAGCTCAAGTCAAGAGTGTCAGTAACACACATGGTTCTTTGATGCCAGCATGTTCCAGCAGAACTGTGGCAGGATTCAGGAGACCCTGTAGTTTAGTTTACTAATTTTTCAAATGCTTCCTGAATGTTCAGATCAAAAAAAACAAAAGTATGAGGAAAACCCAAACAACCCAACAGGTTCATGTTTCTATTTTAGACTGTCCTTGTTCTTCTCTCTTCTGTGCTCTGCCAAACTAGGTGTTTGTTAGGGTGACAGATACACAAATGAAAGCCTAGGCCCCTGGTCCATCACTGTAGTATCTACCTCTTACCAAAGTATATTTCAGATGAAAATTTCTGTGTTAATTAAATTAATCATGTTGGTCCTGCCACTGTTGATGCATGTATTTTGATTTATATGAATATATATGTATCTGGAGATTTGTAGCTCTGCTTTGCTTTTCTTCAGAATACAATGATTGTTTGTGGATTGAGTTTTGGTTTATCTTATTTTTATTTTTTTTTTTCATACAGAGAGATTGAATAATTTCTTCAGGTCACAGTCTGGTCTAGCCCTGTGCAGGTCTGCCCAATATCTCAGATACCAAGTTTGTCCATTTAAGCAGAGTAGGTTTACTGAAATCTAGTCCCTCGTCTGTCCACCTTCATGGTGGATAAACAGATGTGCCCTTCACATGTGTCATCAAAGCACGTGGCCGTCACAGTTTGGAAGTCTCTGTGCCTGCCTCTTCTTTCTTATTTTCAGTTTCATGGTCAGGTTCGTTGTGAAAACCAATGCAGGCTTTGTAGATGAAAACACCAGCAAGACATCCCAGAATTGGAGCTGCAACTGGGACCCACCACCAGGAATGGTCAGCCCTGAAATGAAACACAGAGGAGGCAGCTGGTGAGCCAGACTGGAACCACTGCACTGCCACCACATTGTGCTGGGGCAGGAGTGAGCTGTGTGAGCAGAGGAGTCTGTCCCACTCCAGGCACTAAGCCTACAATTGGCTTACACAAATTCACTGTCCTCTCACATGATTGCTGGAGGGAAGGTCATTTTCCCCATCAGTGTGGAAAGGTGGCTCCACACTGCAGGTTTCTTTTGTCCAAAAGAAATGGGCTGTGTGGTCTTGATGAGTGGACTCTCAGACAGACATAGGCATTTTGCCTCCCTGTTTCCAATCACATCTGCAACTCTTCTACGGAGTTCTCAAATACATTTTCTGGAAATTTAAGGAAAATGGGTGTCCAGGACAGGAGACTGTGGTAATGATCTCACTATAAGAAAAGCCCGACACCATCTTACTAGATAGAGGAAGGCAGGGTTTCATCTCCAAATTCAGACTCTAAATTTAGGAGACCTGTTGAGCAATGCACCTGCATTCAGTGAGCTGCATTCTGGCTCTCTGGTCACTGCAAAAACCAGCTGGATCTCCAGTGAACAGGCAGACAATTTGGTGCCCAAACAGGTATCTGAGTGCCAAGCCGCGGAATCCCGTGCAGGAGAATTAGGGTACTCTAAATTTTGTGTACCTAATGCACAGGGCGCCTCTAGGCACACTTTGCAGTGGTATCATCACTTGGTCCAAAGAAAAAGGCTGCATGACACATTTAATCTTGTGCTTATCTCCCCCCTGGCAAGCTGAGCAGTGTAAGAGCAGAACAGGTCACTCACGTAAAGACGTCCATTCCCCAGCCAGCCATTGCCGTGAAGATCCTGGGGGGCAAGTCCCTGGAGGGGTTTATGGCATAGCCTGTGTTCAGCCCCATTCCCAGACCAATGCCCAGGACCAGCATACCCGAGAGCATGGGCTGAGCGCCTTTCAAGGCTGCGTTGTTTTTCTCATCCTGGATGACTAGAACGCCCAGGATCAGCATAACTGTTGCTGTAAACTGCAGGAACAGACAAGGGAGAAGAACCGGTCAGGAGAGAGAATGGGGAAGGCTGAAAGATCCTGCTCAGCAAAGAGGGAGAGACTTCCCAGAATGAAAGAGGAGATGAGATTCATGGTCTGGTCAAGGCAGGAAAGACCCAACTCTTATTCCTTCCTCACAGGTGGACTGAAGAAAATTCTCTCAGCAAAAACCTCATCACCTTTGCTGAGGTTTTCTCAGCAAAAAGCTTCATCGCCAAGACTGATACAAACTTCTCAGCAATGTCCTCTCTCTCCATCTTTCAAGTCAGGGAAATGGGTTATTTTAAGTACATTCTGTCGAATAGAAGCAGAGCCATAACAAACTGCTCACGAGACAAACCTGATCCTCCCTAGAGGAAGTGATGTTTTATACAGCCTGTATGCAGATACCAGATGCTCACCTGGGAAACTGAATTTCCCATCAGTGACTACATAGCTGGTATTTGTAGATTTGCAGTGCTTGGGACATCAAGAAGCATAGTTTTGATAGAGGTGATGACACCTGTATCTTCCTGCTTCAGAAAATGCAGCTGGAGAGACATGGACTGCTTGCACAGACACCAGCAAAACCAGAAACTGCAGCTTTTGTCAAGGCATTGTCACTCTTATTTGCTTTCTTGGGCATCAAGGACACTTCCTGGTCCACAGGAGGCTGAGGGGATCCACTCCCCACTTCTAGGGTTTTCCACTCCCACCATCCTTTTCATCATGCCCAGGCAGGAGTTTTGTCAGCTCAGAGTCAAAATCATAGACTTCCAGATTTGCATTGGAAGTGAATCTTCCTTCCCTGGTGTCTCAGTGCCCCACATCCCCTGAAGCATCCCTTTCCTATTTCTGGGCATCTGGACACTGTGCTGTAAGCTGGGAATCCACTGCACAGTCTCAGTGGGTCTGTTCAAACATAGAGGTTCAATCCAGGCTGTGCTCATGTGGGGACAGTCCCAGGCTCTCCATGCTGGGGAGAGACACCCAGCACAGCTGCCAAGGAGCATGGATTGGGTGTGGAATCCAAATAGGGATTCAGCCCAGAACCCAGAGGAGATGGCTGGTGATACAGCTCAGCTTCTCACTTCCCACTGCTTGTGCTGCATGCAGGGAAGGTGTCTGGAGAGGCCCTGGACCAAGCTATGGAGCAGCCTTCAGGTATTACCCTTTAGGCCCAGCCCTTTAGGCTTGCCCCGCCACCAAGATGCCTCGGATCTTACCTTTCAGGCACCTGCCTGGATGCTGGGCTCCTTGGGGAAGAGGTTGTGGTTGTGTCTGTGTATGTAGGGCTGTGGGGACCCTGTAGCAGCCTTGCAGCAGCACCTTGTACTACCCACCTTCTCCTAGCACACCACAGCCATTCCCACTGACCTCTGTGAAGAAGGCTCCCTGCAAGGATACACTGGGAGCAGGGTAAGTGGAAAAGATCATCGCTGTGGCAGTTGGTCCTGACACTGTAAGGTTTCCTTGGGTGTAGTCGTAAATAGCATCTAGGAGAAGTGGGAATTACGGAAGTTAGCACAGTGTTGATCCCACAGGACACACACACACAAGTCCACCTGTTGCAGCCAGCACAGACATCAGGTAGAAGGGAGGCAATGGAAGACGTGATGGAGGTGATACACTCCTCGCAGGGCATGAACTCACCAATACCTGTTACCCACACACTTTGATCTGCAGTCGCTTCCTTACACCTACCAGCTCCCTATCCCTGCTCCAGGAGCCTGGGGTAGCCTGGATGGTCTGCAGGCAGTGGAGGCCTCCAACCCTCTGCCCCTCAGAGACTGAGACATGCTAGAGACAGTGGGTGGTGGGTCCTCTGCTCACAGCTCAAAACCCCTGATGGCTGCAAACCTGCATTCCACAGACCAGCAGAGTCCCCCCAGAGCTCCAGCAGCACCTAATACATGGTAGTTCATGTAAATAAAGCTCTTGCAGACCTGGAAACAAAATGCTGACAAAATGCAGCTACTGCCCTTCTGCTGAAGACAGGTTTTGGAAAGTGGGAATGCCCTGAGTAAAAGGAGCTGTGTTCTCCAGGAATTGTGTATCCTTCCCAGAGGTATATCTGGGACCTGCTCTGAACTGGAGCTGTGAAGTCTGTCCCACAAGCCAGGAGCTTGCCCTCCTCACCCAGAAATCATGCTAGGTACTGTAAAAGGACATATTTTTGACAAGAGTGTGAGCTGAATGAAATTATACCTACAGCAACCTCTGTGATAAAAGACACGACCCTACCATAGTAGAGGGCAAAGACGGTGGCTGCTGCCATAAAGGAGCCCAGGAACTGGCCGGTTATATAAGCTGCAAGCTTTGTCCAGGAGAGGTTTCCTAAAACCCATTGTGTAATGGTGATGGCAGCATTCAGATGAGCTCCTGCAAAATCACAGAAAAAGAGAGGCCTCAACACTGGTGCAGCTGTTTTGGAACATGTGACGTGGTGGATGCCCCATCCCTGGAAACAGTCAAGGCCAGGTTGGACAGGGCTCTGAGCAACCTGCTGCAGTTGAAGATGTCCCTGCTCATTGCAGGGCAGTTGGACTGGATGAACTTGAAAGGTCTCTTCCAACCCAAAATATTCTGTGGTTCTATGCCCCATGCCCCACAGTAATCACCCAGACACTGACCCAGAACAGCAAGACTCTCTCAGGTCAGGGTCTTAATCCAGCACAGACACAAAATGAGCCTTTCTCTCTCAACAGCTGAATCATGCAGGTCAAAGAGCTCCTAGCTAGTCTTCTAAAAATTCTGTAGACCACAGGCTGCCCCCAGAGAGTGGGTCATCTCACCTGTCAGACATACCTCTCTTGGGATGGCATGAGTTTCCCTATAAGTTTCTCAAGGGGCTTCTCCCTACTGAGCTTAAAAAGAGCCCATACCTCAGCACTTTTTATGTGGCTACTGGTAGATGAGGACCTGTGTTTTGATGGAACACTTTCTGTCAAGGAGGTTGGCATCACAATAGTGCTTTTGAAAACTAAATGGTTCCAGGTCTGGTGCCCTCAGTGCAAACCGCATGTGTTCTTCAGGCCTCCTATCCCCAGGAGTCTAAATGAAATATTTTTTTTTCCTGCCTAGGTATAAACTTGGGGGCCAGTAAATGTTCCAGCCTTCATGACCATCTTCTACTCCAAAAGGGGTAAGATGCAGACACCCATCATTTCATCAAAGTGCAGGACAGAGTGAAGTGCATGTACCACCTGCTGCAGTCCAACAACCATAACTGGAATGGGGGTAGATCCCTTCTTTGATCCTCTGCTCTTATGTGAGTATGGCCAGCCATTTCAGAGATCACAAAAAGCATCTTGTGACACAGATGAAGCCAAATGACTATGTCAGGAAGGTCTGAAGTTTGCTTTGTAACCATACTATTGCCGACTGAACTGAGATCCCTTCTGCACTGCCCTCTCTCCTCAACAGATCAGCTCATTCTCAAAAGTCACTTGGGACTGCAGGTCCTGCTTTCCTCAGTCTGCTTTCCCCAGGATGCTTCCACTAGCTCCAAAAAGGACAAGAAAATCAAGAGCTGACTGCTCCTAACTGCTCACATGGAAAAATTTTCCTTTCCAAGCCAGCCCCAAATTTGGACCTCTGTCTGCTCCAACAGTTCAAGAGCAAGGAGTTGCTTTAATTTTCTGCCTATTAGAGCCCTTAATGTCTTCTCCTGGTGGAAACGAATGCAGAAATTGCAGAAGGCAAAGGTAATGCTCCTGTCATGTGGGGGATGCCACTCCATGGCCCCAAAACACCACTTCCCACGTTCATGTGGGGCATCTGTGCATGGGTGTGTGTGATAAGGAGAAAATTTGCATACCATTCCTTTTGCAACATCAGCAGTAAGCTCTCCTTTGCAATAAATTATTTACTTCTCCATGGGTCATATCAGCAGCACGTTTTGGGAGCTCCCTGTCTGCTTGGGCCATGCTGGCATGGGCCAAATGGGGGAGCTGCTGAAACCTGGCTCTCCTGGCCACAACAGAAGGGGGTGGCCAAACCTCCTCAACTCTCCCTATCCCACTTGCCCTGTCACAGCTCAGAACACAAGTTTGGGGTCAGTATTCTGAAGGTATATTGGGCGTGCCTGGCTTCTCCTGCTTTTCTTGCCTGGGTGCTCTAGGACTGCTTTTTTTTTTTGTGAAGGCACTGCCCCCCTCCACACCCCATTCCTCCTGTCCCCAACGCACGTGGCCTTTATGGGACATGGATATGTCCCATGCCTGAGTGTGCTGCTCACCAGATACTCCTCTAGCCGCATAGATGCCCATGGTAACACCAATGCCAAATGCCATATTGATGCTCAGATACTGACCAGTGTTTCCTTTTCCCAATACCACTTGTGCCACAGAGGACAAGCCAAAAACCTGTGTAAAAAGAAAGAGAGAAAAGAGTGTTAAAAGTGTTCTTGTTGCTGTGGTAGACTGAGCTTCTTTGCTATTTTTTCTGCAAAAATAATGAGCTCCAAAACACAGGAAGTCTCTAAGGTGACCACGGTCTGAAGACAAAGAACAACCTCGCCCTGCAAAAATTGAAGTGATGTCTGAGACTGGTGCCCATCAAACCAAACTAGGCACTCTCATTATGGTTGGGTATGGGGATACAAACCCCAAACACTCACACCAAGAGCTGGGGCTCCATGGGGGTCATTCACACAGCCACACTGCAGATGCCTCAGCCTGAAACCAGGGACATGAACCGGAGGAGCATCACTGTGGACCACCAGGAGACAACATCCAAGACAGATGGAAGGAGGGAGTGCAAATTCTTACTGTCCTTCTTTTCCTGGTGTGCAATTTATTGACTAAAAATGTAGTTTAGGCAGCGTACAGCTGTTTGCAAAACTCTGCACTAATTTTGGTAACATTTCAGCGAAAGAAAGGAAATTCTGGTTTAACTTTTCCATTAAACACATATATTTTCAGTTTGGAAACAGCCAAAGTTTCAATGTTTTTTTAGTGACTAAAGGAGAATCAGAGAAAAAAACTAAAAGTAAACACTCTCCAGCAGGAAAACATATATTCAAGGCATTGCTCTGTCCTGAAAGAGGGAATTCTATTTCATGCTTTTGATGTGGTAAGAGTGGAAAAATCAGTTCTTTGCGTGCTCTTACACCAAAGTCTGGAGAAGGACAAGGCATCTCTTCAGGTTTCTGCCTAAAAAACCACTGAGGATTTGGAAAGTTTATCCTGTTACTTGGACTGCACTGATGTTTATCCAAGGTGACATGTCTTTCAAGACAAGAAAGTCAGTATGTTCTCCAGCATATAAACTTCTGCTTTGGCTTGTCCTGTTTAACTGTGATCTTTTCTGGCTACTCTGCCTGCATCCAAATTTTATCTCATGTGTCTGCTTCCCCTCATTGCTTATAGACATCACCCAAATCCCCTGTTCTCCAGAGATGCTGCTCTTCTTATCTCTCTTGTAGACACAGACCACACTCTGTGCTCTGCGCAAAGCTACAGCCCCTACAGTGTGAGCCCTTCTCAGTCTGCCTCAGCAAAAGCCCCCAGAAACAGTTTGTGATGTCCCCCTAACATCTGCAAATTACACAAATTCTGTATATGCATCTCTGATTTTTCCAAAGCCAGACCCAAGAGACAACAAATGTGTAAGGCGCAGGTATTGCAGGAGAGCACACATGTGCAGAGAGAGCAGTGCAGGGCAGGAGACATGACTGAGCATAAACAGCATTATCCTGAAAAAAAACACATGATAGGCCACAGAATCTGTTTTTCAGCACAGATCCAAACCTCTGGTCTTTTCTTGCATCCTCACAGTCCCAAAACATCGTTTATTTTAATTCCTTCTTCCCTAGTCCTTGTGCTGCTTAGTCCTGCTGCCGGGTTCCTCTTACCAACGCTGCCTGTCCATTAAACTGAGAGGCCCTGGGGTGAGTGTTGTGGTCCAAATAACAGCCATTCAGGCATCCTGGAGATGCATCCAGCACATTGCCTGTTGCACTGAGGGCCAAGGCACTGCTGAAGAGTTGGGTGCTGTATGCTTTGTTCTGATGCTGGATGCTTCCTGTCTTCAGCCCATGTGCAGTGCCCTCCTTTTCTCTCTTCCCTCTCATGGATCAGTGATGGAAGAGCCAATGTGAGCTGCAGGCTGCAAAATCTGCCTTGAACTGTCAGAGTGCAGAGTAAAGTCTCCACCTCATACTGCGTCCCTGGCAGGACAACCCTGAAGTTGTCCTTCGTCACCTAGGAACTTCTACCACCAAATAACAGAGAATGAAAAAAGCAAAATGGTTTGCTAAGCTGCTGCAGACGAGTCACAGATGTCTGTACTCTGACTTACTATGGGTGCAAAACTACCTGGGAGTGTAATTCGAAGAGCTAAATGTGCAAAATGATGAGATAAAAAGCAACCGTGCTCTGCATAGGCAGTTGTTGCCCTTGGAAATGAGCACCTTTCTTGGTACAGAAAGCTGTGTCAGAAGGTCCCTATGCTAACACAAGTCTTAACTTCCTCCTCTGTTAATCTCCAAGTACAAGTTATTTGGGTTATGCCCAGCCTTTACATGCCAGCCTCTGTCCAGTCTCAGCAGAGGCTAAGTCCAGCTGTAGCAAGTTGGCACAGACAGATAGTGGGCCTTCTCAGAGGGAGGATCTCATTCTGCCATGTTGATCCAACAATCAAAGTCTCTGGTCTCAGTGGGTACTTCACCCCCACCAGGGATCAATCTTGACTGCAAAACCTTCCTAGTCCTCTACCCAAACACTTCTGAAGCAGCCCAGGAGCTCCAACCCACTTAATTATTTCTTTGTGAAACAGATCCCTCAGGCAAGGGGGCCATTTATGTATGATTTACATAAGCACAGGGGCAGTTTATGTATGATTTACATAAGCACTATTCAACTGGCAGCAAGAAATTCAAAAGTGAAATCCTGGCATGCTTCACACCCTGTAATTATATTTCCTAATGCTGGGTTGTGGTTTGGAGAATTTCTCTGGAAAGTTCATTACCCTGGCAACCCCGAGAGGAAGATGGATGAATGCTGTTTTCATTTCACAGTTGACAGTGATAGAAGAGTCAGGGTCTGCTTTCCAGGGTCTGCTCCCCAGCTACACCACACCTCTGGCACAGCAGGAAGAAAAGCCTCAATTCACTCTCTGGGATCTTTCAAGGGGTGTGGCACAATCATTTTAGACACTGATCTTTGACTTCATTCCCAAACGCTTCCTCAATTTTCTCCTAGAAGAAAACTGAAAGAGCAACATGTCCAGAGAAGGGCAGTGGAGCTGGGGAAGGGTCAGGAGTACAAGTTTGATAAGGAGCAGCTGCAGGAGCTGGGGATGTTCAGCCTGGAGAAAAGGAGGCTTAGGGAGGTCCTGATCACTCTCTCCAGCTCCCTGACAGGAGGGTGTAGCGAGGGGAGGGGTGGCCTCTTCTCCCAAGTAACAAGTGACAGGACAGAAGGAAATGGCCTCAAATTGTGCCAGGGGAGGATTAGATTTGAGGAAAAATCTGTTCACCAACAGGGTTGTCAAGCATTGGAACAGGCTGCCCAGGGAAGTGGTGGCTTTTACAGATAATACATATATATAACACCTTGGAGGTGTCTAAAAGACATGTAGATGTGGCACTTAGGGAAATGCTTTAGTCGGTGGCCTTGACAGTGCTGAGTTAATTGTTGAAATCTTAAAGGTCTTTCCCAACTGAAATGATTCACCTATTTCACTCTCTCCCAGCGCTCACCTCCCTTTCCCTGCATTACTTTTGTGCTCCAGAAGGTTTTTGGCACATGGTCTGCCTGCCAGGAAACTGCCATCCCACCAAAGCAGAGGGGTGAGCAGTAGCAACCAACCACTGAGCAATCCCGAGGATGTGGTAGGAAACCACTGACCTTACAAATTGCTGCCTTAATTGGTTGCACACACACACACACGCACAGACTCCTCCTTACCATGAGGATGAATGTTCCTAGTGCTTCTGCCAGCAGCTCCCTCATGGTACAGTTACGAATCTTGATCGCCTTCTTAGTCTTCTCCAACATTGTCCTCCCCACCTCCATAAAGCTGACTCGCTGCTCCTGTTGTGACGGCACACTTCATTGCGCTGAGCCAAGTTACCCTTTGAAACTTGGCACCCTCTCTTCACCCCCAGACACCTTCTCTCCTTTGGTTAACCATGAACAAGCCAATAAAGCAGCAGCTAGCTTCAAAGTCTTTCCCCGCTTCCCTCCCCCCCCATATGTCATCCTATAAAAGCTGTATGGTGGGAGTGCAATATTTCTGTCATGAGGGCATTGGTGATACTGTCCCTCTGCTCAGGAGCAGCCTAACCCCAGAACAGTGGAGCTGTCAGTAGCCTTGATATGCTCCTAAAACCTGTTTTTCTCCTTAACCTTTTCTGTAGGAACTGAACAGGAATTTGTGTTCTGCATTGTAACCCATTGACTGGTGGTTTGATGCCAGATTTTTTAAACAGGTGGGATTGGGACTGTTTGCCTGTGCAGGACTATTTGGATGCCTCTTCTGCAGTGAGGATGCTCTGCCTGGAGCTGGTGTGCTCTGCTGTCTGCAGCTGGGAGGAGCACAATGCATTGTTTCAGGTCAAATATTTGCTCTTGTTGAATGCACCTGTGTCTGCAGATGCCGTCACACTCGCAAAGAGCCTTTCTACCAGCCACCCCATCTGTCCTCTCATGTAGGGCAAGGAGAAGCCAACCTCAGCAATGGTCTCAAGAGACCTTCCCTCTCACCTGGCTGCCAGAGCAGAACCATTGCTGCCCTGATTCCTCCTCCATCTCTGGATTCCCTCTGTCTATCTCCCTGCTCACCAGGTGCTCTTATCTCTCCACAATGAAAAGGTTTTAGCACCTTTGATTAATCATGGAAAAACTTATATCTACTGAACACTCAAGACCTTTTCCCTTGAGCATTTTCTGGTTCTTTGCTGGTTTTCTTCACCTTCCTCTCAACTTGCTGCAGCTTCTCTGTGGCCCTGGAGGGGACAGCTCTGCAGAAGCATCAGCAGCTGCCCCAATGGGGACATGGTGCTCTGCTCATGCTGCCCCTAGCCTTGCCTTCCTCTTCTCTACTGCGTGGCAAAAGTTCATGAGCTTTTCTTTCACCCACAGGGCACTCAGTAGCTGTATGGAAGAACCTGGGAAGCTGATTCTCCTCTCTTCTCCACAGATGATTGTATGTCTTGTGGCAGGGAGAGTTTTATGGACTGGGGTAATCCCTCCTCCAGTGACAGATTAGCTACTGACCTCAGTGAACGCCTGGCTAAATATGCAGTAAATTACTGCCCTGTCTCTGATACTAAGGATCATTTAATTATGATGGATGATAATCATGTTGCTCGCAGGGTGTTTCTACAGCATATTTCCAGGTGGGAAGGTTTTTGTCCTGTGGGTCTGCAACCTATGCTGTGGCACAGAATAAACCTTTCTAGGTCACTTTGTTCTCTGCCATGCAAATGTTTATTGGTGGAGCACAAACATGGGTCCTGGAGCACCAGGTTGGGGTGGTGACAAGACCCTCAAGTTTCTTCTGCACATGGTGATTTCCAGTTGACTTTACATGTCACCTGAGATCCTTGCATCGCCACATACAGGAGATCGCACAGCCTTTCTCAGATGGGCAAGGTATCAGTGGGTCGGTAACACCCACAACTGGACCTACAACTTTGTTTTTCACTCCTAGATCTCAGGGAGCCTTCCAAGTGGATTCCTTCCCTGTGGGCAAACAGTGAAGCTGCTGTGTATCTGATGGGCTTTGTCTCCTGCATTCAGGCATTAATTCTAGGCATCTCAATATTCTGATTCGGGCTGAAAAATGGATAGGTACTTTCTGGGAACACCGGATTCCCATAGACTTGCAGTCTTCTCAGGGAAAAATGCAATCCCAGTTTGCAATAGAAATCTTTGGTTTGGTGATAGTATTTGTGGCATAATTTCCAATATTACCACCAAATTCTGTAAAACTCCAGCATGCTTCTAGGAGCTTGTCCTCTCATACAGGTCATTCCACAAGATGGCACTGAGACATTAATTTCTCCCTTTAAGGTGTTCAGAAGGACTCCTCTGCTGGCTGCTGAAAACGTGAGAATCCTTTAATTCTGGGGTTCTGCTGGCCATTTTTAGACTTGCTGGTGTTCAAGGAGTGTAACAATAACAAAACCATCACCTTTCCGTGGGTCATGTGCACCAGAGCACCTCTGCTCTGCGAGTACACAAACCCAAAGTGTGTGAGACTGTGCCTGAGTTTATAATCAGCAGAGAAAAACAGGCAGCTCCAAAGGGAAATTCTTCCCCACCTAAAATAAGCATCCGAGGCCTGACCTATGAGTCATGCTAGATACTGGCACTTTCCCTCTGGTGTTTGCACAGGGACATGGAGTGAAGGGCTCCACCATGCACCCCCATGACCGCCAGGTGGGCTGGACTGCCCCTTCTCCCTGCATCCAGAGGTGGTGATCTTGAGCAAGTGAGAGCCATGTGAGTCAGCTAAGGGCTGGATTGTGAATATCTGCTGGTTTCCCAACAGCAACCTGCTCGTACTTGCTCGGTTTCACTTACCCGAAGGGCTGACAAGGATCTCCGGGGTCACTAAATACAGTCCCCTACTGACACAGGCAGCCACACCACATCTGCCCTTTGGTGACCTGGCCACTCTCCATTGTAGTGGTAGACGATTGTTGCCCAACTCCTCCTGTTGGACCCTGTTACCAGAATTTGCTGCTCTGAAGATTAGACACTTTCCTCTAATTTTAGGCCAAATTCTCAAAGCCATTTGTCCAT
This sequence comes from Corvus hawaiiensis, assembly GCF_020740725.1. Lineage (NCBI taxonomy): Eukaryota > Metazoa > Chordata > Aves > Passeriformes > Corvidae > Corvus > Corvus hawaiiensis. The sequence goes on along the minus strand of NC_063255.1, from coordinate 17,258,975 downwards.
GTGCAGCATTAGCCTGTCACAGTCATGAGTTAACTTATTTCTTGCAGGTGCTATCACCTGAAGTGTTCCTATGAGGTTTGTTAGAAGAGTATTGGCTGCTCATGCTTAGCTCCACACCACCTCCCAATGTTTGCCTTGATTCCCTCACAGGTTGAGACTTCACTCAACATTGGCCCTATGATGATTTTGCCATATTTTCCACTGCACATTAAGCAGCCACCTGCTAAACAAAACCCACTTTCCCCCTCAAGACAGGTGTGCTTTCAGCACTAGTCACAAACGTCTCAGTTTGGAAAGGAAAGTTTTGGCACAGTCAAGGCCCACTAACAGTCCTGGTGTTGATAACCATGGTAATGAAGAACCAGGAGAACAATGCCCCTAGGTCCTGCCAGAGCAGCCCTGCGAAGAACAAGTACCCAGGCACCCCAGGGCATTCTGCAAGGAATAATTTCTCTGACTCTGTTTGACAGTGCACATGCTGCCTCTGCACCCAGGAGCCCATTTATCTATTTATTGGGCTAATCAGCAGGTGGAACATTGCCACTCCATTTGTTTCAGCCCTGCTGGTGGAGCGTTTTCTCCCCAGAGGCCAAGAGCACGAGCAGACAGCTGAGCAGAGGAGCTGCTCACCACAGGCGAGAACAGCTTGTTCCTCAATCAGACCAAATGAACACAGCACCAAAATATCTACAGTGCCCTTCAGGACACAAGACCTAGCCAGAGAGATCATAACAGCACTGGTATGACCTTCGCTGTCCAGGGCAGACCCTGTTTGACATACCCTGGAACACCCGCTCCCTGTAGTCTGACATTCCACATTCATGGTCTGCTCCTTCTCCTCTTTATGGATGGCAGGCACCAAGCAAGTCTCACCCACCCCACCTGTCTCTGACCAGATGTCTTTGCTCTCCATTCCCAGGATAACAGCCTCCACAGCCTTTCAGCTCACCCATTGTCCCTTGCCCTGAAGCCAGCCAAAGGTTCATCACCTGCACATGCTGCTCTTCCGTGTGATCAGGCTTGCTCCAGTCATACTGGCCAGAAGGATGATCAGGCTTGCTCCAGTCATACTGGCCAGAAGGATGACGTGAAGGGACGTAAGAGGGAGGTGGAGCGACATGCGGAGGGATGTGGCGGTTCATTGGTGGGGTCCTGCCTTGGGCATGGTGCTGCATTGCCCCAGGCTGCTACAGCTACCAGGCTGCTACAACTACAGGGATGCTCAGATGGAGGTAAACCATGAGGTGATGCTGCTGGCAGGAGCAGAATTACTTGACTTTGTTTGTCTTTAGGGGCAGAGCAGGACTCTGTGTGACAGGGTTGCCAGGGGTGGCCCTGGCCTCATTGTTGGGCAACAGAGTGGAACCCTCCTGGTCACCAGGAACCCATCCACCCCATGCTGGGCCACACTCCTCCTGCCCTTGTCTGACTTAATCAGACAGAATGAAGTCATTCTTATATGGAGAAAAGAGTAATGGTTTTTGAGGCACCCACCAGCTTTGACCTGTGAAAGGCCTTGGAGAGTCTCCCCCACCCACAAATATTTAACAGAGAGTGAAATGGAAGCACAGGAGTAGATCAGGTCACAGAACCACAGAATGTTAAGGATTTGCAGGGACCTTAAAGAACATCCAGTCACAATCCACCCTTGCCATGGGCAGGGACATCTCCCACTAGACCACATTGCTCAAGACCCCATCCAACCTGGCCTTGAACATTGACAGGGATGGGGCATCCACAGCTTCCCTGGGCAACCTCTTCCAGTATCTTACCACCTTCATAGTAAAGTATTTCTTCCTAATATCTAGCTTACATTTCCCCTCTTTCAATTTGTACCTATTATTCCTTGTCCTATCAGTACAGTTCCTGACAAAAGGTCCCTCTCTGGCTTGCCTATGGGCCCCTTTGGGTACTGGAAGGTTCCTATGAGGTCTCCACACAACCTTCTCTTCTCCAACCCTCTCAGCCTTTGTAGGGAAGGTGCTCCAGTCTTCTGATCAACTTTGTGGTCCCCTCTGGACTTTCTCTAGCAGTTCCATGTCCTTCTTATGTTTGGGGCACCAGAACTGTAAGCAGCAGAGGTCTCACAAGGCACCCATGAGATTTCCAACAAGGTCATGCTGGCTCCTCATCTGCCATCATCCTTCATTTCCATGAGCATCTTGTTCTCCTGACCTGCTCAGGGGCGTGCTCCCACCATACCCCTGTGTGAGAACATCTGCCTGCCTGTGCTGGGACCCTGCCATGGGTCTGCCCAGGCCCAGGCAGAGAGCAGCAGGCTCTGTGCGTTTAAGTGCTCTCACTGAGCCTTCAGCCGTGTGCTCAGGTCTGCTTTCAATCCACAGTAAAGTGAAAGCTGGGGAAACTACAGAGCTCACAGTACATCATCACCCTGGAGATAAGAGCAGCCAGGCTTTCTCCTAGGGGAGCACAAACACCCACATTCTGAAAGGAGAGATTAAGGGGGAAAGGCTGCAGGCTGGGGGAGGAGACACTGGGTCAGGGAAAAGAGGTTTTGAAATTGCAGAGCGTGGTGATGCCAGCACACTGCTCTGAACACTTCCCCACCTCTGACTGTACCCAGAGACAGCACAGCACGGCTGTGCCTCCCTGGCCAGTTTCCAGTAAGTCATCTCTTCCCTGGGCACTCCAGTCCAGGATGGTCTGAAAGACACATCCGCCCAACATCCACTTGAGCAGCATGAAAAAGCTTGTGTTGACATTCCCGAAGAGCCACACAGCCATGCCTGCTCCCCCTGCTGCTGAGCAAGCAGAGAAAGGCTGAGCCAGTAGTACTTCACCAGGTGCTTACGGGTGTACTGCATCCATACATTCCACTCATAAAAGTTACACCTGTAAACCTGTCAAGAGATGGTGCTAAACCCATAGGCAGACCATAGAGTCACAGAACCATGGAACCTTTTGGCTTGAAAGGGCGTTAAACACCACCTCATTCCAACCCCCTGCTGCAGGCAGGGACACCATCCACTATACCAGGTTGCTCAAATCCCCATCCAGCCTGGCCTTGAACAATTCCAGGGATGACACAGCCACAGCTTCTCTGGGCAGTTTGTGCCAGGGCCTTATGACCCTCACAGAATTTATTCTTAATATCTAATCTAAACCTGCCCTCCTTCAGTTTAAGGCCATTGCTTCTGTCCTATCACTTCAGGCCCTTGTAAAAAGTCCATCTTTGCTGCTGTCTGTTATCCACATGTTTTGTGGGATGAGGAACTGACTGGTGACACTAATCATTGTCTATATGTGTAATCATTGCCTATATGTGTAATCAGTGAATTACCCAGCTATCTCCTCGAGAACACGACTGTGCTCTCCCATATCACACCTGCTAGGGAGTGTCTGAAGACCATATAGCATCTGGCATGACTCACTCTGGTGCTGAGCAGTGCCTGCCCTGTGGGATTTGTCTCTGCACAGGGGAGGGAAATGCTGGGATGTAGATGGCTGGGTCGGCTTTCCCAGTGTCAGCCCACCCCAGCCCAGAGGGCTGCCGCAGGTGCGGACGTGAAGGCATCCAAAGGAAACCCCGATAAGCTCCCAGTATCTCAGCTGTGGGGAGATGCCACAGATTCCTTTCAGGCATGCACACAAATCCCCTCAGACACTGCCCAGCCTCTCCTCAAGCACCAAGGAGTCCCACAGGCATTTCAGTGGGAGTAGATGTTTCCTCCATCATCAGCTAGACTTCACCACCCTCATGATCCCCCAACCCCCTTTGCCTCTTGTGCTGTTTCAAGACAGAGAAAAGAGAGGCCAGGTGTGGATCTGGAGATGGCTCCCTGGTCATTCCCATTCTTTCAGTTCCTGCCTGTAAAGACATTGACCCAGAGGAACTCAGAGAAGCTGAAAATCCATCTGTTGATGGGCCCTGAAAATGAGGCAGTTTTCCCAGCTCATATAGTTTCCTGGCACAAGTCCTGGATGACACAAGTGGCAGCTTCATGAATTGTCCCATATTAAGCACAGCACTGACATGCAGTTTATTTCCCTAAGCACAGGACACTGCGTATCAGTCACCACTGACAGTGCAGATATCCCTAACCCATGGCAATTACTAAATTTTGTCACTGTCTTTATTGTCCCTATGTTTGTTTTTACACAGACACTCAAACGTACACATCCCTATCAGCCATTTCCTAGTGAGGAAGTAACTGTTACACACCACCTTCTGAATTTTGACTTCATAAGAACCTCATTATCCAATCAAATGAACAATGTATAATCTTATGAGAATGGCAGAGGATCTGTGCCTCACTCCCGACATGAACCACTTACAGCTGTCAGGAACCACCTCAGGGTGTATTTGCACAGGACCTGATGTGATGGGCCTCTGACCACAACACAGCCGTGAGATGCAAACCACAACAGATCTATGAAGCTATGAGTAGCAATTTGGCACCTCAAATGCTCATGCATTTCCAAACTGCAGCATTAGGCACAGCAAGTGCCTACAGGAGCAGCCAGTGAAGACTCTGCTGGGAAATATGTGACTGCTGCAATGACTTTGCTCAGAATAAGCTCACACTGCTGTTCATGCACTAGGCTATGTAATGAATGTCTAAAAGCCCTTGACACAGGATGCTGAAGGTGCTAAAAAGACATCTAAAGATAGTTAGACAAATTCATGAAGGTAAAAACCTACCCATGGCTATTAAACATGGACAGCCCTGTAACACAAGTGGTCCCTGACCCATGAATCACTGGAGATTGTGAAATAATTCTGGGGAAGTACATTGTCCAATTTTCCTGTTCACATACTCTTCTCACATCACACTCTCATGGATCTTCTTCATGTGTCCAACGCATCTCAGTGGCCACTAACTGACTGTGCTGTCCAGTGGAATGGGATGCTCACCACTTCAGTACTTAAGTCACACAACAGAAGACTAGCAGAGTTTACTAGCTGCTGTTCTTGAATTGCTCAGATCTGAGATGACATGAAAATGATAAAAATATATTCTCAGCTCTACTGTTCACCAGTGTGACACCTGAGCATCTACTCCTCCCTACCCATTTTCCTATCTCCAGGGAGTGGCCCAAAAACCTTGTTCAGAAGCAGCCTGTGGTGGGCAGAGGAGACATTTGCACCTGCACGCAGCATGTTATGTGATCCTTGCTAAAACACCTCTCCCAGCTGAGTGCCAGAAGTCCCATCAGCTGCTGGGTCAGTCACCCTTCTCACTACTCTTTTCTCCACTGTGCAGTGCAGATAGTGACCTCTTCCAGCCCCAAGACAGCCAAGGACATCCACTTCACCACTGGTGAGGTCAGTGGTCAGAAGGGCAAGTGGGAGTGTCTTTCAAATCCACAACAGGTCAAGCCAGCAGAGCAACTCCTCAGCTCACCAGAGCACTTACTATAATGCCTACAGCAATGCAGCAATTCAATGGTGTTTTAGATACAGTAAAAGCTTTAGATGAGGGATATCTATTGCACTGTGGTAGAGCTTTTTTTCTCTTTCCCTCCAGGAGCTGAGGAGGCCACATCACATGCGTCATTTAAAGCAGACATGAAGCCAAAGGCACTTGAAAACTCACCATGGGGAACAATGATGCTTAGGGCAGTAAATATCTGACTTTGTCTTGTTCATCTCATATTTTATGGCCTTTGCTGTTTGTACAGTGCTTCACGGGAGAAGGCGAGCTAGCAGAGCAGAGCACCTCCCTTGTGCAAGTACCATCTCCCCTCCTGCACTTTCTCTTCTGCTCAGTTCCATGGCATGGCAGCTTTGGATGCCACACCACCACACTGCAGTCACATAATGCTGTCATCAAGGGCCTGGGGGAGAAAAACACTGCCAGAGCCCTGGGAGCATTGCAGAACCCCTGGCCACACTCTCTCCTCTGTGCCTAGGGTGAGAACTTGCTCCCTCCTCCCTCCTGGTCAGTCCAGTCCCTGATCCATGTGGGAGCTGCAGCGTAGCAGGGAATAGGAGCATCATAGCAGGGTCTCACTCCCTTGCAAGTGCCATGGGGCTTGCCATGAGCCATCCTGGAAATTTAGGACATGAACAAGATCCTCTGGACTCACAGGACCTCTTTTAAAGCCCACATGGGCAATTCCCTTAGAAGCAGCAAAGGGGAAATTTTGCAACCAGCAATTGTGTGGGGCACAGCACTGGAGACACAGGGTGGTATGGGGGAACACAGATGTCTGGCTCCACCATGATCTCCTTGGGCTGCAGCTGGACTCTCAAAGCATGTGTTTGTTCAGGAGTTTTGGATAAGTTCTTGTTAGTAGTTATTTCTGTCATACAATTGCCCCATATTTTTTGGACTCTGACTTGTTTGGAAGCACTGCCAAAATAATCCATCACAATGCCTTGTACCCATAGGCAATAGTCTGATGGGAGACATCATGCCCTGATCAACATCTGCATAGAGCAAGATATGAACCACGAGTGACATAAACATGTTATGTTCTAGGTTGTCAGCACTGAGGGAAAAAACATGTTCATAATTTGCATTTGGTGATTCACACTTGCTAACAGGATAGGAAGACTGATCAACAGAGAAACTGAGATTAATGAATCATGATCATCTTTAAGTTCTCAACAGACTGACCCTAATCCATAACCCAGGGTCGAAATCTACATTATTCTGAGTTTTGTATCAGCTAACTCAACACCCATCTACTTATTAAAATGAAGGTAGGTCCTGAAAAAGCAGTCCTGATGCCTTAAATTTCTTCCTGCCATTGACAACCCAGAACTGGGAAGAAAACTGCAAATCCCACCAGTTTCAGCTGGTGGTTGATTTGGATGACCACAGGTATGTAAGGAAAATGGTGCTCCCACACCCAGTGCCCCACCCAACCTGTCTGAAAGGAGTTCATCCCTCACAGATGCTGTCACCAGTTGCTGCAGCACTCAGAGGTTTAATCAGAGGTTTCTCTTTCAAGCACTGACCCGTCCTGCCAGATCAGACCTGCTCAGCTTTCAGCACATGATAGGATCGTAAGCCAAGGCAAACGTAAGCAAAGGATAGAAACAGGGGATAGAGATCTCGAATATGCAATTACACACATAACGATGCTATGTTATGCACAAAGGTGCGTGAAATATGTTTAAGAGAAAAAAAATCTGCATAGATAGGAGAGTTGCTCATAGTCCAGGATATTATCAGATCTGGGAAAATGCCATGTGAATGAGTCACTGGAGCATCAGTCAATGGCTGCTTACAGAAAACGCCACAAAATTGTCTGTTGTAGTCCCTCTCCTGCACTCGTATTTCCTTTTCATGGTTTCTATAAATGATTGACTTAAACATGCTATGGGCCACTCTCTTGCATTATAGCTATCTGCCCCACTACCTTGCTCCAGTCCAATCCCTCCTCAGTTTCAGTAAAATGTATTTTAATGAAGTATCTTTTTCAGGCGATGATTGGAGAGCAAACAAAGGCCTTTTGGAAAAATGTTTTGCATATTCCTGCCGGAGCTGCTCTCCAACCAACCTGCCAGCATGGTTGTGTTGTAGCCTTATGCCAAGGAGGGACACCAAATGTGACTGATCCAGCAAGTTCATGTATGCCCCATTTCTTCAGGAGCTGCTGTTCACTACCTCAGTTCCTCAGCATTTAGCACCTGAAAAATTCAAAAGCTGGAAATCTGCAGATCAAAGCTCTGTCACAGAAGGCTTGTAAATCAGAAATGGTGCCTTCAGCCCCAGCCTGAAGCCAACAGCCAGACTTCAGAGATCCCACAGCTCTGGTGTCATCCTCCACACAGCAATCTTGGCTGGATTTCTTCTGCAGGATGGGTCCCTGCTCTGAGCCCTGCTCTGGGCTGGCCTCAGACAGGCAACGACCTTCACAGCTAAGCTTTTGGCTTAGCTCTCATTCCAACCACCCCAAATAGGCAGGGGTAAAAGCAGAGGAATCAGCGGGGGAAAGAAGTGGGGAAACAAGAGGGGCTGTCTGAGGAAAAACCGGGAAACAGGGGGCCCTGTGCCCAGAGTCACTGTGGTACTGTTTATGCAGAAGAACTAGGAGAGACAGAAGCCCAGGACCACATGTGGTGGCTCCCAGACCCTCTGCTCTTTGCTGGGAGCTGCAAGCCATGCCAGACTGTTTTTCCTTTGAGTCTTCCCTCAGCAGGAGGGGTGGGAAGGATCAACAGGGAAAGGTACTTCCACTTTGGGTGATAGAGGTCAGGTAATGTCTCTTTTGCTGTCCCTCAGGGCCCAAACTTGCTCTTTCCACCATTACAGCTTGTATTTGGGGCAGTCCAGGACAGAACCCACCCTTGCACAGGTGCTAGGCACAGATAGTCCTCCCCACACCTGAGCTCTGCCCTGGGAGAGGCAGGAAGGGCAGGTCTGTTCTCACACGCTTCACACAGCAACATCTCACCACACTGCAGGTACCCTCCTCCATCAGCACATAGGGCTTCTGCCTGGGGTAGCAGGGAGGAACAGCTCCTGGCCAAGCTCCTTGCTCCAGGATCTACTTCATGATTCCAGAGAGGAATGTTTGGCATCAGCATGCCTTCACATTCTGTTTATTTACCAGGAAGCTGCTTTGATGACTTTAAAGGACTGTGTGACAGCCGCTTTTCTACACAGATGTGGACATGGGGAATGTAAGTGCCAACCTGTCTGGCCTTAACCCTTGTGCCATGGGGACTTGACCGCTGTCTCAGTCATCCTGACCCTCCATGCCTTACTGTCAACCGGGCCACACCGCCTTAGCCTTGTGTCCTGTCATGTCTGGTCCCAGCCCAGGACCTGTTTCATGTACATCTGACACCAGCTGGGAAACCAGACTGTGTCCAGAGGCAGAAATGGGGTCAAGATTTCATGTTTACAAGATTTCATGGCTGCAAAGACCACCTCACTGTTTATGAGGCAGAAGCAGTCTGCTGGCAGTAGGAAATATGTTAACAAGTTTGTCTGAAAGTGCGTTGGTGTTATTTGCACAGATTTCCTGGATATTTTGCATTTGAGTCTGATCCATAGAAAGAAGCACACAAAATGTGCTTACACACCCAAAGGAGTGCAGTGAAGGAGCACTATGTCTATGGCTCAGGTACTTTTACCTGCCTGAATAATAAATACATCCTTCTCTCTACAGCTCTAGAATCATAGAAATATTTAGGTTGGAAAAGACCTCTAAGATCATCGTGTCCAACTGTTAACCCAGCATTGCCATGCTCAGCACTAAACCATGTCTGCAAGTGCCACATCTATATATTTTTTTGAACAGTTCCAGAGATGGTGATTTCACCCCTTCCCCTTGAAGTGCTGCTGCATGATTCCATGATTCCCACTAAGGGTGGTCTCCAGCATCCAGGTAAATGCCAGTTCAGCTTTCAATGAACCCTGCTCAGGTCAGTTTGGGGAATTTGTAAGTGCAAAAAGTACCATGTCTATCTCCAGCTGAAACACGGCTTTAGAAGAAACATAAAGATTATAGTTATAGGCTAGCTGTGTTGAGATTAGTGGGAATAGGAAAGAATTTGGGCCCAGTGAGAGTTAATTAAAATAGTTAGGAGAGCTGGACCTGAAATGGGTTTTAAGATGTTAGTAACTGCTTACCAAATAACTGATGATCTGTCATTTGCATGTTTGCTTAGCTGTGCTTAGAACAAGGAATAGAAACATTGATAAGTTGGTGTAGGGAACAAGGACAATTACCAATTTCCTCCCTTGGTGGGAACCCATCCAAAAGTCATGCAAGAAGAAACTTACAGGTCACTAAAGTAGTTAGGATTGTTAAAGCTCAGAAAAGCAAAAAGGTCAAAATGAGGAAGATGAGTTACTTCACCTTTTTTGGGACCACTGACCCAATTCAAGACCACCGACTCAATTCAGGACACACACTAGGCATGCTTAATGACATTTAAGCTCATTTCCATACGAAGCAAAGAATGGGAGGTGTTAAGGTTATGAATATGCATTTGTATTTTGGATATTCATAACTTTTGTAAATAAAAAGCTTTGTGTTTGCTTGTATCAGGGCCCTGTGTCTTAGGGAGCTATCCCAAGCAGTGCCTGGTGCCAAATAAAACATACACTTTCTAACTCTAAACCGTTAGAGAGTTTTTGTCCGTGTCAGTTGGATATCAATATTAGATCGATATTCATATTTTGATAAATCGCAGCCTCAAGCCTTGCACAGCTGATGAGCAGTGCCACTCACCTTGCTTTGAGTTTGCACTAGCTTCCGTCTATGATTAGGAAAGGAAAATCAACCCCACATGTCGTGTGGGATTGTCCAGGAAATTAATCCATGCTGGGGTCCCGCAGAACTCTCTCTTAGTCTTGCCACCAAGTCCCCATGCTTTAATCCTTGGAACACTTGGAGACTTGGATGTGCCAGGACCTTCTCTATCTGACCACCAGTTGAATGACGTATAGACAGTACTCACAAGCTGAGCAAACCCTGTGCTTTCCAACTTCAGTCCCGTTTTGTCACAGTGAAAGTCACATCCTCTACTTCCTATTCACCAGCAATTCACCAAAATAAGTATCACAGCTGTGCATATTTTCAGGCCACTTCTGAGTGTCATGAGATGTTCATGAAATTAATCTGGTTGGGATGAAATAGTTCATTGGAGGGTTGACCAGAAGACTCCCAGACAGGCCCATGACCTTCTCAGGTGGTGATGACCTGAACAGGAGAGGTCAGCACTTTCCCCTGGCTGGCCAAGGGAGAACCACAATACAGAGGGTACTGGAGAGAGATTTGGACACCTGCTCCTGAACCCAGTCTGTGTCTTTCAGACAAACCTCTTGATGACCAGGAGAGTAGAGCATTCTGGAGAGTTCCTCTTGCCTGTTGGGCATGCTCTTGTGCCTCCTCAAGCTGTCTTCAGGAGGTCTTCAGGGAGGTTTGCTGGTGTTGTCAACCCTGGTGTTGTCAATCCTGGTGTTGTCAAACTCTGTCATCAACCACTACTCATTGTAATGAACTCTCCCCTCCTGTTGCTGAGCAAACCACAGAGAGTCAAGGATTAGTTCAAATGAGGTCACCTACACTCCTCATAAAGTTTGAGCCCAGCACCTCCAAACCTGACTTGTTCTTCCCAAGTCAGAAAACACCACTACCATTCACTGCTGCTCCCACCTGGAGCGAGCAATGGGCAGCAAGGAAAGGAGTCTTCCTTTCCCCTCTCTGAGCCATCATTCTTAAAAAAAAAATCAGTTCTTGGATAAGCCTGGACTGTGGTAGGCTCCCTCTGAATCCTGAGCTGCTACAAGCTGCCACCACACTCCCAGAGAGCAGCAAATCACCTCCACTCCCGGTTTGCAAAGATTGTGGTAGCAGGAGACCAAACTGTCTAAAAGAGCCTGTGGCTTCAGGATCAAGGCTGCCCTTGGTGTTTCCTTCCTGAGCACTCATGAACTCTATCCTCCTCTGTAGGAGGAGGAGTCTGTGTGGGGACAGCCACACTCTGTGGAGCAAAATTTCCCCACAACTAAAAGCCATCAGAAGTCTCCCTGCCTCTTGATGGACCTCCACGAGCTTAAAAAAAGAGCTCTACGTGTGTGACTGCACGTGTGCCTCTGTGAAAAAGCAAGGGAGAGACTGACTTGCTGCAATGAGCATTTCAAACAAAACAATATAATTACACATACTTTTCTCCCATGAGCAGGATGGGAACTAAACATGTAACATCTGTTGCTTAATGCATTCCTAGATAGCACACAGATATTATGCTGATAAGCATCACTTAAGAACCAAGATAGCAAAGAACAGAAAGTAATGATTGTAGTTACATAAAGAACAGGTCAGATCTTAGTGCGACTTTAAAGCAACCTGGTTTCCACCCCTCCATTTATCATAATGAGAGTAATGCATATAGCAGTGAAGAATTTTAATAGCATTTGAGAGGCAATAACAGCTTCAGAAAGATTACTTTCATTACATGGCTGTACAGCTGTCCCTGCAGAGGGCCACATCACACACCATTTAAATCCTGAACTGAAAAAATATCCTTTGAAAATGAAATGCCTGTATGGATGATCTTGTGCTGTTTGAGGATCTAGACAAGATCAAAATTCACACCTGTTTCAGATCTCTGGCCTTCACCACAGCACAGCTTATACGTGAAAGGCATGACCAAAACTAAGAGGTACCCACCCCAGGCTTCCCACAGGTCGGCCTCTTCCAGTGCACCATGACAGTGCCTCCCATGCTGGGCTCGTCCCTTATTCCCAGCTCCAAGAGGTGGCAGCAGCAGCCCTGCCTTCGGGAAGCCACTCCCGTGAGGGGCTGACATCATCCCCCGCCCTTGGAATGGGAGAAGCACTGACACCCCGGGGAAAAGCAAGTGCTCACCCACCCACTCAGACAACCTCAGCATCTCTAAGCTGACCACCAGCTGCAGTAGGCCTAGCTCTGTAGACAACCATAACATGAGGCACAGGACAGTGTATCAAAAAAACAGAACAAAGTTTTTGCATCTCACAAATTTTTTCATGTTAAAGAAGAGGGGGAAAACTCCTTCTGGGATTGACAAGAGCCCTGAGTTTCTCCTCGTCATTCCCAAGGGAAGCTCGACTACATTGCCCGTTGCAAAAAACCTTTGCAGAAATATCAGCTGCATTGACTGTCTCCAGCCACCCCAGAGACTAAAGGTTGAAACCAAAGTCACAGATGTCAGTAAAAGAACAAAGAAAAGAGACACAAATATGGTCCTTCTCTCAGATATAGTACAACCTCAACAGAACTAACATACAATGGGGAAAAGAACGAAGAGAGCCAGGAGCAGACAAAAGCTCCTTGCATCCTGGGACAAAAAAAACATTGCACCAGTTCTCATCCCACTGCAGAGGTAAGACCTTCAACTGAGCGCATCAACAATGGTGTGTCACTAAGCAGGGTCCTGTCACCTCTGCACATGATGGCTTCTTGTGTTTGGGGGTCTCCTTCTGCACCCACAGGATGCAAAAATATCTGGAGTCTGTATCTATCAAAGCACTGATATAGCCCAGTAAATATAATTCTTGAAATTGTTGGTGAAAGACACAAGCTTTGGCATCTTAGGATGTCTCTAGGCTTATCTTGACCTGTGCTGGTGTTAGTTTACATTTACAATTGCCAGTGGTCAAATAACTTCAGTATAACCTGTTCTGGCTTTATCTCTGTATTACCATATAGGGTAAAATGGCAAGCATAGGTAGTCACTGCATAACAAGAAATAGCCCTTTATGTTAATTGAGGCTGGGCAAAGCTGCTGTGCAACTTTTAAACTTTACCTGGAAACTACTAAGAAGGAGAGAGACTGTAATGAGAAAAAAACTTTAAAATAGCCCCAAGCAGACTGCAGGACTGAGGAGGAAGAGACCACCACCACAAATTTTGTGCTTCTCCTGGTGACAACTCAGGACACTGATGACTCACAGAGACAAGCCACCACCTCTCTGCTTGAGGAGGCAAGGTTCAGGGACATCAGAAGGTGAGGACAGCACTGGAGAGGAGGATTAGATATTGCAATTTTTCTTTGTACAGTTCTAAGAGCATTATTACTAATAAGGATTTTTCTGTATTAATCTGGATTTTAAGTGTTAGTATCATTGCAACTGGACTATTAATAAACTTATTATGTCCTGATTAAGTTAAGATTTTAATAAAACTTTTGGCTCTGTATGAATATGATGTATTCATCTTGGGACATAACAATATTTTAAGCATAGCATGACAGAAGCAGTCAGAAACCCAAGACTCACTGCCAGGCACTAGCAGAGCAGAGCTGAGAAAGCCTCTCCAGACAGTGACTTCAAAGACATGAGTGAACCCTGCACAAACTTTTTCCCTCAAAACCTACCCTGCCTGGTTTAACTGTTTGAGGATGGCCAGGACAACTCTTGCTCTCACAACAAGAGTTGCAGCTATTTGAGATGCTTCTGCTGGGAATTTTCAAACAAATTCTTTAAACAAGTATCAAGTATCACCTACTCCCAGCTTGTGCCTACATGGTAGGCTACCCCCATCTCTTCTTCTTCTGAACTGTCAGTTCAGCCCTTCATTTATCCAAACTTATTTTTCCCACGAAGTTGCATCTCTCAAAGATCTGTGAGCTGAAATTACAAATGAGAGTGGGATCACTTACACCGAAGGCAGTTCAGAGGCTGACTGTCTTTGACCCACCTACAATTGGTTTGGGTTTAGAGTCCTCCTGTGAGAAAGTAATTCTGACCGAAGAACTCCATCTGAGGCTAGAAACACGTTTCCAACAAGAGCCACAGCTTGGAAATGAAGAGAGAAACATGCTTCTCACTGCCATCTTCATTATGTTATCCTCTAATGTTTTCTGACCAATCTCTTGCTCCAAGTTTGCAACCTCCCTGTCTGTGCAAGGGGCAGATTGAGAATCACTGAAAGCAGCTGAAAAGTCCCAAAACTGTTACAGAAATTCTCATCTCCCAAAACTCACTGCACCACACAGTCAGAGGCAGAGACCACAGTGACATAGCACCTATGCAAGAAGCCCAGCTAATAAGGAGTAATAGAGACAAGAGAAGCCTGAACTGATGCTTGTTAGAAGCTGCAGAGGCTTGAATGGATATGGATTTTATTGTCAAGCTGACCCAGCAAAGCTACTTAGTTTAAATTTTCCTATGCCAAATTTCAGCTGAAATAAATTTTTACCCAAGGAAAGTGCTCATTCTGAGAGCATTTCACTTAGAGATAGGAAAGTGTAGTGTGGGAATACAAAGCTTTTGAACTACTCAGGCTTTAAATAAAGAATAATGTCAGCCTTCTCCTCCACTTTTTGTGAGCTGGCTCCTCACTGTTTGGACAGTACAGTGTTCTTCACTGATATAAGCTCACAACAGCCAATCAAGTGTTTTCTCATAAGACATTATTCTAGAATGAAAAGTGTCACCTGTGATGGAGTTTATTATTTCAGATTTTGGGGGAGTTGCTTCTCATGACTTACAGTCACCTCTACCATACATAACACTCTCCAAAGTCTGTCCTGATTTCCCAAGGACAAAGACAAAACAATTCCAGCCTCTCTTTTCTAGAAGGGGCTGAGGGGAATGGGAATATGGGGAAGGAAAAGTTGGAGAGCTAGCTTTGTTAGAGGCTAGCCACAGTCAGACTGCAAGGAAATTGACTAATTTTCCATGTAGCAACCATATGCAAAGACTCACAGGTCTTTGCAAAGATGCAAAGACTCACAGGTCTCTACCTATTTTCACACATCAAATGTAAAACCTAAACTTTTAAAAAACAAAACTTGTAATAAAACTGAAACTTGGCCAAAAAATACTCTGCCCCCAACAGATGAATCAGGCTTTGACAGATTCCAAGGTCTTTCCCAGTCACAATAGTACATTGCAACATGAGAAAATCATTTGCAGGTTTTCTGGAAATATCTCCTCATCCTTACCACATATCCTAGCAAGAAGTCCCAGACGAAGAGACTCTTTCAGTCAGCAGCTGTGTCCAAACCTGTGTTATTTGATTAAGCTGAGGGCTGTGCAAAGCAGCCAGCAACACAAGACAACTCTTTGCAGGAAGAGATGACTCACATGCTTTACTGGCTACAACAGAGAGAACTGTATGTCCCCTTCCCACTGGATGTACTGTCCTCTCGCCTTTCCATCCTGCTCATGACTCCCACCAGTCTAATCCACAGAGACCAAGAGACCTGAGGATTTCAAGGAAGATTCACTTGTGCAGGGAATACAGCCACATGCCTTCTGCTGGCACACTGCACCTCAGAGGGAAGTAAGTGGAACCTCCCAAGGGTGTGCAGCAGCATCATCTGGGCAAACAGAAATGAAGCAAATAAAGGAAAATAATTTTGCTGCTGCCCAGTATCCAGAGCTGGAGCAGATTTCTCAAACACATCAATTGCCATTCAGGCACAAAAGAAGCAGACAGATATTCAAAGTAGCTCTGCATCCAATGCCAAGAAGGGTCACAAGGCTGGCCTTTCAAAAGGTGTCCACTGTCCTCTTTAATGCTCATCTCTCAGTTTGCAGCACATGTGGGTAAGCAGTGATTCCAATGGGAGTCAGAGACAACAACAAAAGGAAGTGGGGCATCACTATGGAGGGGACATTTACCGCCCTTCTGCGGAAGCCAGCTTCCTCCCCTGCCCCTACTCTTCTTGTAAATCCATTACAGGTCCTGCCAAGCAGCAGCTTCTCCTCTTTCATGTCTTTTCCCTCTGGCCTATAATGGCTCTTGGCATGGCACTGCCTGTGCCAAACGCAGTGTCCGAGAATCCAGTGTTGATGTAGCTGCTAAAGACATGAGAATTATGTTTGGAAATGATGAAGAAGAGAAAATTATTCCTGTGAGGAAAAGACACTGTTAAAAATAAGTTGTTCTGTGACCAATGGAGTTAATTAGGTGACCTTTCCTACAGTTGTCTTTCCAATCTCCTCCACCCTGATACTGCAGCTGCTTCCAGAATCTGCTACCAGTCTGGCTGGTGATTTGGGTCCTGTGCTATGGCTGGCTTGGAGCAGTATCTGAATTGCTTCATTACCCAGGACATAAGTGCTCCTTCGTCAGCAGCATGTATATTGTGCAGAACTCTGCCTCTGGCTCGTGTGGAACTAGCAGGGAGCAGCAGTAACACAGATCTTTCTGCTCTATCTAGTTGCCAGTTTTCACAAAACTGTAAGCAAATTAAAATCTTGGGCATCTCTTACTAGATGAAAAATATGGTAGAAATCATACTTTTGGGGACATAGTGGGAAAAAAGGAAACAAATAGAGTAAAAAAAAGTAAATGCAACACCTTGTTTCCCTAGGTAATTAGGTTTGAAAATACTGACAAATGACACTACTGTGAACTTTACACACCAATTTAGTACAGGATAACCTGCAGTATCAATTAGGGATACAGTGGAAGTGTGAGGTCATGCTTGCTGCA
Source organism: Corvus hawaiiensis (assembly GCF_020740725.1). NCBI lineage: Eukaryota > Metazoa > Chordata > Aves > Passeriformes > Corvidae > Corvus > Corvus hawaiiensis. Next base: position 17,242,115 of record NC_063255.1, on the reverse strand, counting down.
ACCTGTAAAAGATCTTCTGATCTCGTTAAAGTCACTTTCAAGCTAATTTTGAGCAAGTGTAATTGTCAGAAAGGCCAGAGAGGGAAAGGGAAAAAGAAAAAAGAAATGCAGTAATAAAACCTAGGCTGAAAGACAACCTCTAACTGTTAAATTGTGCCTGCTCCTAAAAAGGAAAGGGACACTGCCAGGAGAAATTAAAGTCCCCTCACTCATGAGTGACTCAGTGGGCACTGGGCTGGGTAATTTATCTGCAGGAGGGACCAAGAGATTGCATCCCCACCAGAGGTGTTGTGTGACCCCATCAAAAGGCCACCCTGTTTCCTGGGAATTCTGCTATTCCTGGCCAACAATCTTCTGGAGAAGCTCCAGAGAAAAACAGTTGCAACTTGCAGCACTGCAAAAGAGTGCAATATCTGCCGATTTCTGAGGCTCCTCCATCTCTTTTTTTCTGGGATACTATGGTTTTTCCTGAAACTGTTGGACCTTTATCTTTGAAAAGCAACTCTGAATTGCTGGAAGAGGACATAGCCAAAATCATGTTAGAAAGCCCCACCCTCTGCATCTGCTGCAGTTACCAGTTTTTGCCATGTCTTTTGCTGTTCTGATCCATGGCACAATCAGGAAAAGCAGAATAAGAATAGGGAAGAAACCTTTAGCACTCTTAGCACGTAGCATCAAGACCTGCAGACTGCCAAGTCCACATCAGAAAATATTCTCCCTGACAGGCTGATTTTTTTGTTTCAGATTTTCAAATTTCAATTTTTTTTCAGATTTTATCATGTATTTGCACCTGCTAGTGAATTTTTTCCAGTTATTTCACTCATTTTCATTTCTGTCACTGTAGCCTGTCTACGTAACATCTAAGAAATGAATAGCCCAGTTTAAAGCATCAAAGTTCAGTTTATATTTTTGAATTTTCTCATGTTTTGATGAAGAAACTGAGCTGTTATTGAAACCCAAAAGCCAAAAATGCAGAGGAAAAAGGTGACTCTGGTGCCAGCTTCTGTCTTCCTAAAGAATCCTTCTTGAGAAAGGTGTACTCCTTGTTACAGGATGGGAAACTGAGACATTAACCTTTCCACGGAGTTGCCAACAATAACAAAAGAAAAGCATCTTTTCAGGAAGAAAAAGAAAATCTCTTTTTGTCTTTGTTGTCTCTCTCAGAGGTTTCCTGCCCGTTATTTCCCCATGATGAGCTGCCAGCCAGCTCTCATTTTAACCAGAAAACCTAAGCCAGCATAAACGCTTGGATTTAAAACCAGCCTTCCTTGATCTGACTCTTTTCTGTGGGTTGTGTTGAGGCATCAGAGAAAAGCTGAGCTGGTGTGGGTTTAGAGGTTTTGTGGCAGTGCAGCTCAGCCAGGGAGGGTTTGCTCCTGAGCTGGGACTTGGGCAGCAGAATTTCTAGATGCAGGGGAAGGAAGAGCCTGTGCCAGATGTAGCTGCAGGGCTCCAGTACGTTGCACAGACCACCAGGCAGACACTGTCTTCCTCTAAATATCCAAAAAGGGTGTGTGAGCAGTTCCTCATATGCTGCAGATGGGCTGCAGAGAGAGGAACTGCCACAACCAGCACAGATGGAGGCATGGGAGAGCGTGGATGTGTACAGGGAATGTGCGTCATAGAGTCTAGTAACTTCTGATCCCCCACCAGTCCTTCCCCTTCTCCTGCTCAGGACTGTCCTAAACAGCTTGAAAGTCTCCCTCTGCACAGTCTGAGGCACCACACTTGCTGCTTAACTAGTCATGAAACACCAAAATTTCTTCATGAAAAAAGATGGAGGAAGACATATGCCACATGCACAGTCTGGATTTGGTCCAGACTGTCTGGATTTTCTGCAGGGGCTGAATATCAGCCATGAAAATGCAAACAGGGAGTTTCCACATCTGCCTGTCACCGCTTACCCCTCCACCTTTCCCACCAGGCAAGGGGAACAGAGTCCACAGGCAGGAGTTTCTGCACAAAAGTGGAAGGAAGAGAAGCTGGAAATGGGGAATGATACTGGTTAATTACTTGATAACACTTGAATGGTGTTGGTCAGTGACCAGGTCTACTTGCCAGGTACAGTAGAAGTAGACACGGCACTCCATGACATGGTTTAGTGGGTGTGGTGGTGTTCAGTTCAAAGGTTGGACTTGATGGTCTTGAAGGGCTTTTCCAGCCTTAATGAATCTGTGATTTATAATTCTCTGGCTTTTATATTTCCCACAGGTCCTTAGTGTCCTAAGCACCATGTGCATTCAGTCTGGGGCCATTCTTGGCTCACGGTGCTTGTTAGCAGTTTTGGCAGCTTATAGCAACTCTAGCACATAAGTGGCATTATGATCATCACTTCCTGTAAGCTGAAGGATCTTGTAACACTATAATTAATTTCTTACAGTGCCCCTTTTGCAAACAATATGCATTTATGCAAAGAATAACAACTTCATCTCCCCTTTTGGGAAAAAAAGTTTCCCATGCTCATGTCTGCAAATTTCTTGAGTGAACCATAGAGGTCTGAGAGCACAAGACACAAGCTACAGTCTTAGACCAAGGAGACTGAATCACACATCTCAAAAATTTCCATCCAGCAAAACTGTGTGTCAGACCACTGTCACTGTATGCAAGTACTCAGTCATGGACTCTGCAACACAATAAAGAAAAAGAAGGAGGGAATTGAACTAATTAAAACATCTTATACCCATCCTTTTACAGACATATTGTGTGGGAACTTAATCACTTATGAAAAACCTGACTTCTTAAGCATACCTTGAGCCTCTCACTGATCCTGTAGCTCAGCATCCTGCAACACTACCTGCTACAACACCCATGTCTCCAGAGCTCCTGCACTGAATCCAACTTTCCCATCAGACTTTCTGCACAGGCTGTGACAAACTACTTCCCATATTGCACCACCCTCTTTGAATCCAACTATGAAATGGATCCTCCTCATCTGGGCACTACAAGAGGCTTTGTAGTTTCCTGGAGTTGTAACCTCAGAGCTCCCTTCAGCCTGCACAGAGCCCAATACCTGCAACCAGCTCCTCCTTTGGAAATCATCTGCCAATACTTTTCAGGTATTCTCTAGCAGGCCACACCATCCCAGGAGTTCTCCAGCAGAATCCTGTTTGGAAAGAGTGCTATGATCTGATATTCCCTACCAGATTCTTCTGAGGATAAAATCTGAATCCATCACTGCGCAACACAAGTTTCTGGGCAGGATGCTCAAGATTTTATTCCCTGGACATGAAACCTGACGTGAGGTGTGACCATGGGAGGCAGTGAACTGTGGAAAGAAACCTTTCCTTCCTTCTATCTGTGACATCTGAAAACCAAACAACTGTGCCTGCAGTGGCAGCATCCTAATATCAAGCCACCTGTACATCAGCTCTTGCCCTAGTAACTGGTCAGCCTTACAAGTACAGTTGCTTGGAGTGATTTATGAGGTGATTTCAAGTTAGGTTCAGGGGTAAGTTTTGGTTTCATTCCCTCATACACAAGAGGACTCAGTGTGTATCCTAGAGGTCTTTTCCAACCTAAACAATTCTCTGATCCTAAGACAGTCTGCCACAGTTCAGGTATGTATAGGAAGGGAGAGGTGCTTCTTCCATGTGTCAGCAATAGAGGTGGGTACTAAACGCTGTTCTTCACAATTGCAAACCAGAGAAGGGAAAATACTGTGAAAATTTGGGAACAGCACATTTTCATGCAGTAGAGGTGTCCAAGGAGTTAGGAAGTGAGACCATGAGGGCATTGACACAAGGTTATCCTATTCCTGACCTGGGGAGCATTTGCTCTCTGTGCTACACAACTTTGAGATAAAATACATTCTCCAGGGAAAATACATCACCCTCGGGCTGGGATCCTTCCCACCCAACACTTTGTGTCTGGGGGAGGAGATGCCTCTGCCAGTGGTGCATCTCACAGTGCAAATGGGAATGTGCAGTTTAATTAGAAGCTCATCTCCAAGAGCAGTACTGATGCAGCCATCCCAGCAATTCAATACATGTTCAGATGCAGACAATTACCCTTTGCAGAAGTCCAGATTTGGTCAGATGGCTCAAGACCCAACTATACTTTCCCAAAAGAGGTGGAAAAAATTATGTCTCTGGTATGCAGCAGGACACATGTTCCTGTCTGGAATAAAGCCTGCTTGTTCACTCCCCATTTGTCTTCACTCTGCCTTTGAAGAAGTGTGAGCCCCAAAATACCCACTGAACCTGCTAGCCCAGGGTACTGGAAAAACTTCCTTATGGGAAACATAGTCATTATATTTTTTAAAAAAACTAAAAAAAAAAAAAAAAGGAAAAAGTTTTGCAAGTTTTGCATTCCTCTGCAAATACAACCCCAGGCCAAGCTCTGGTCAGATAAACCGGGTCCTGGTGTCCTGAGCTCTGGGTGTGAAACTGCTGAGGACAGGAATACTTCCCAAAATGTGAGAAAAAAAGAGAAAAAACATTCCTAGCCAGGTATGCTGGGAAGAAGGAGCCAAGGGGTTTTAGTATCTGATAAGAACTGCCTTGCATGGTGCTTGGCTGCACAGAGATGCAGCCCCTTCTCCCTAACTTCTCCTGCTCTGCTCCTTTCCAGGCAACCCACAGAGCACAGGACTGTGTCCACCAAATGACAGCTCAAATCTCCACCTTCCCTCCACCCTACAAAATCACCAGCCTGTTGAGCAAAATTCCTGCATGTCCATCTCCCTGTTTCAGATCTCCTACAGGTTTTCTGTCTGCCACCAGGCTTTCTGGCTGGCTCAGCATTTTGGGAAAGAACCAAAACTTCAGAGGAGAGAGAGGGAATGGCAGGACATGGTCAATTTTCCACTGACTGGGAAACAAAGACAGTGGTCTGAGTCCTCTTGGCTATACAAAGGAGGAGATCAAGGCTGTTGTTGACATGGTGGGTATTGAGAGTGAGGAAGGCAGCTTTAACCATGCAGAGCCGTGAGTGTCTGTGTCTCTGGTGGCTAAAGTATCTGCAAGATCTAAGGGAGGCTCTGGTATTTACATGTCTGCATGTGCAATGTCTGTGTGGGAGTAGGGTTTGTATATATTATAAGGAGAAGCTGCAGATGGAAACAACCCAGTTTGGTGTCTAAGGCCTGTTTCAGAGCCCATTAAAATCAGCAGGAGTAATTCCTCACAGTGATGGGTTTACGTCTCTCCTTGCCCCTCCCCAACATGCCCATGACCTCAAGGGCTGCTGCTTGCTGCATAGCCTCAATTAAACCCTGTGAGCAGGGGGGCTTCCCGTGTTCCCCAGAGTGGCTGCTTCACAGGGGATCTCTGGACATGCCCCCAGCTCTGCTGTCACACCCTGCAGGTACTGAGAGGCAAGTGTTGATCATTCATCACTCCTTGCTCAAGATACCAAGATGCCATTGCTTGATTTGGTTTGGTAAATTGGCATCACCAGGGACATACTGAACACACTTCAGCATCATCTCCCTCCTCAGAAGTCAGATTTGAGATCAGGAAGGCTCACCATCTTATCACCTTCCTCCAGTCTATCACATTTCTCCCAGCTCTGCCTGAACTGTCTTTAACCTGTCTGCATCCATTTCTGAAAGGTATTCATTCTAAATTTCAGACATCAAAAGCTGATTAACCCTTTGGTCTAATGGCTGCATTCTGTGCACAGTGATTGTGTTGCTTTGTCTCCCTTGGTTTTGTCAGGTTATTGCTGAATCCCATGTATAGAAGAGCCCTTTAAGATCTTATCATTTCCACGTAAGTGTGGTAATAGCCTGTAAACAAGGAACATCTCTGCCTTTCTTTTTAGTGAAATCAGAGGTTTATGCTCCTGAAGACTTTCATTATAAGACATTTTATTTCATGTTTTCCATTTGTAACAGCATTTTAAAATGTGGATGCTGGAATAGGACCAAGCACAAGGGTAAAGTCATAAAGACGCAGGATTGTTTCCACTCGTCACTCCATCATTTATGCAGCCACAGATTGCAACAGCTTTGTTTGCCACAACACTGAGTTAGAGGTCCAAATTAAGCTGCTTCTCCTTTCTGCACCACAAACCCTTGTCAGAAATATTGCTGTCTGCTCTCCACCTTGTCCTCCCTGAAATACTTCCCCAGCACCATGGCTCTCTGGATGTGTATCACCCAAGTCTTGACCAGGCTGAACAGATCCATTCAGCTTTTCCATCCTGATAACATCACAGGTTGGAGTGGAATGAACAGAAAGAGAAAGGTTGAGCCATTGAAGTGGATCGAGATCTGCCATGGGGGTGCCATGGACAGTAATGTAATGTAATGTTCCGCATGAGCATGCAGGAGATGTGTTCAGGGATAATGTACTTACATAGATAAAATTTTTTTTTAATTCCAGGATGTTATCAGATCTGGAAAAATGCTGAAGGAGTGGGTCGCTGCAGTATCAGTGTATTGCTACACCACAAAGAGGGAGCTGTGTTCCTTCTCTAACGTCGGTGCTGTAATTGTACAGCCTCTGCAAATAATTAACTGAGTCTAACCAGACTCTTTCCCTGCATTAAATCTGTATTATCAGTTCACTCCCCACCCCAAAAAATTAATTTTCACTCTCAAACCCACACCCCTTTATTATAATAGATAACATGAAATTTTATCCCAAATAATTTGGAGGGAATACTAGGAAGAAAGGAGTTTCAGTCTGCTTGGGAAGAAGTGAAATTCTGGGGAGAAAAAAACTACAAGAACATTCAGTCCCCTTGCCGCAAGTTATAAGCTGATCAGATATACATTCATGCATGCACATGTAGGCATAGTCATCTCACTACTGCCACATCTTATGGTCTGGTTTCAGCAGCCAAGGCTTTCCTAGCATTGAATCAGGAGATGAAATTGCATTGCTTGATCCTGGGAACTCCATGCCCAAAACACTGCACTGTGAGCTGGGGCTATTAGGGGCAGACACAACCATGAACTTTGCTTAAAAGTCCTGTAGTCTGCTCCAGAAGTGGGCCATTCATCTGGGAACAGACACACAAGAAGATGCTGAAGTTTGCTAACACCCCTCCTTCACTGTATACCCCAGCATTTCCCAGAGCTCCCACCACTTCATCTTTAAGTCTACAGCAGGTACTACCTCCCAGGTATGGCAGTGCTGCCTGATGAGGTGTTTTTCTTCAGTGTTTTTTTTTGTGATACAAGCTCAAGGATACCCATGAGGCAAGGGGTAGCTGGGGCAGAACAGCCAGGGGGTGGCGAATGTAGAAGTGGGGAGGCTACACAAGGTGTGGGTGTAGTTCAGCCAACAGAAGAGAAAAAGGCATTGAGCTGAAGCTTCCCATTAGTTGGACTCCCAGCAGTCTGTCACCATGGAAAGCTATCTATTTTATGAAATTAAATGTTCCCAACATAAGCATTTATTCCAGATAATCATGAAACTTAAGACTAAATGGGAGAGTGTCTGGTAAGGCAAGAAGAACAACCATGAGGAGAAAATCTCCTGCCAGAAGCAGGTTGCTTATTGCAGTAACTTATCTCCGAAGCAAATACTATTTCATAGCTGCCTAGGGGCACAAGCAGCCCTCTGAGCTGAGGCACTCCTCCTACTTAGACAAATAAGATACAAGGGATGGAAAAAGGGGCAAGTGACCTTTCTACTCAGAGTGAACCTCCCAAGAACTCATTTCCAGTCCTTTTCAGAGCCTGGAAAAGTGGCTTTGTAAGTTGCCACTTATACTGAGATAGTGGATGTAGACTCTAGGGCTGTCTTGAGAGCTCCCACTTCCTGTGCAGGGTCTGAAGACCTCACACAGTCTCATGTGGTCCCAGTGTGGACATAGCAGTGAGAGAATGCAACACAAAACCAACCACAATTGAACTGATGAAGCTTTAAATGAGATTATATAAAGGAGGAAACAAAATAAGTGTAAGTGCTGTCTTTATTCTGTGAAAATATAAAAGAAGAGCTAATCAGAAAACAAAATCCCCATACAGAAGAAGCTACAGCGAACAGGACTAAGTTGCACACCACTGCTGGAGTTTGCTGAGGGTTTTGCTCAACCCAGCACTACTGAGAGTCAGAAAAGTACCTTCTCCAAGATGAATCCTGACAGGACAGGAAGGATGGTTGTGTGTGGAGAGGCAACCCCAGCAAACACCACACTGCGCAAAGCAGAAGCTGGTCTGCATTGGAACCGTTTCAACTTTATGTCCATCATCCCCAGGCTGTTTTTTCCATCTCCTACCATACTGCATTCAGAAATGGTGGTGCAGCCCTTCATGGCAGCTTTCAGAGACAGTCCACCTATGCAGGGGAAATACAAGAAATACATGCATCAGGGGATCCAATCACCAACATTTTTCCCACCCTGGCCTGTGCAGTCCCCATTTCCAATCCAAGAACTGCCCATTTGTTACATCCAGTTGGTTCCAAACCTGCCAGCCCTGTCTGTTCCCATCCCCTGAAAAAAGGTGAGGAAACAGCAAGGCCATCTTTGTTGACTTCAAATACAAACAGTTTAAGGTTTGTCTTCTTTCTTTCTGCTGAATAAAGATGACTTTCAAAACTTCTAAGTATTTCAATTTAAAAAGTGAAAATTTCTTAAGTAGTTATCTTTCTCATGTTAAAAGATTCTTCTGCCCAAACTTTGGCTTCCTAAAGAAACCAGGGCTGTGTAACAGTACTCCAGGTATTCATTGTCTCCTCCTCTCTCTGACCCTCTCATAACATTCGAACTGGATGACTTTCTCTCAGTCAGATTTGACATGGAGCTGAGAAGTCTCAAAGACAATACAGCCTGAGCCATCTATTAAGAGGAATTCATTCTCAAAGGCTTTATAGGATTTTAGCCAAACCAAGAGAGAAACCTACTGACAAGCCCACTGAAACCTGAACTTGTCCTTTGCCACCACTGGAGCATTTCCCAGAGGAGGAGACCTGAGCAGGTGCTGAGTGCCCTACTCCCCGTTCAGATATTCTTGCTCCTGTTGCTTGCTTTTGCTAATGCTGCTCATGTTTCTCTGCTGTGTAGGTTATGGAGGTCTGGAATACTTTGTCAGACAATTTTATCTCAAATACAAATAATGTGTAAAGGTACTTCATTAGCTCCTCACCTTCCTGTGCTGCCCTACACTGCTGCTTCCTCTGCACAGTTTATCACACTGCACAGGCCTTTTCCACTCACAGAGGCTGATCAATCAAGTCAAGACAAGTTAGGAGCATTTTTTATTTCAGTGGTACACTGAATTAATTTTGCCACTCTTTCCATTGCTGTGACTAAGAAAATTCCTGTTTTCCTTCATGTTGTCTCTGTGAAACATGATCTAATTTAGGGTTTGGACAGCACATTAATAAAGTCTGCAGCAAGGACCTTCAGGCATCACATCATCAGCTAGCAATGTTATCAACTCAAAGGAACTTCATCCATATAACCATATACAAGATAATTGTTTTTCAATCTGCTTCTACAGCTGGTGTTGCTGCCCTTTATTTCCATGGGTTTTTTCCTGCCTGGTGGAACACAGATGTGACTGTCATGAAAGGTGGAAGTCTTTTACCTGTAGCAGGGGCAGAAATGAGAGTGACCAGGAAAATTGCTGTCTACTTTCCTGTCTCTAATTACAGGATCTGAGGTGGGAAAAAGATTTCTGAAGGAGCTGTTCAAAGGCTGGACTTCATGGGGAAGGACTTGTCCCTGGCTTTCCTCATGCAGAAGCGCCGCTGCAACAGTGTCTTGTCCCCAGTGGCTGGTATTACCCCATGGGAAAGCCAGTGTTTCCACAAAGCTCCATCTGAACCTCCACTGAGCTGGCAACTGGCTTAGATCCAGATTCACCCTCATACATCCTAGCTAGGGCCAGCAGGTTCAGGGCCTTGGTCAGGTTTGTTACACACCCGTGTACCAGATTGCCCCAGGAAACCAGTTCCACTCTTGGTCTCAGTTATGCCATGCTATGAGGAATTCCAGCAATTATTCATGCATGATAGGGCAGAAGGAAGGAAAAACAAAGCCTGCCCTTTGATCATCTTGAAATTCTCAGTTTTCAACTTCAAGTTCCTTGTCTCTTCCTCTCTTTATTTCACATCTTTTGCCCATTTTTATGTCAACAGTGCTTTATCTTAGGCTAGTTTCACCCATTTTACCAAGCAGAAGAAAAACGGCCCCAAATAAAAGGCAGTTACCAGCATTCATTAACCCAGCAAGGTCAACACATTGGTCTTCAGATCCAGTGCAGTTTACGACTTCATTACCGCACTGAAAGGAGTCCACGCTGTAGCAGGCAGGACACTGGTATCCATTGGGCACATCATTATCTGGTGGCACTGGAATGAAAGACATGAGCTGTAGCTGGTTTCAATGAGGGAATGAGGGGAATAACCCAGGTGATGGCTTAGCCTGGAAGGCATAACCTTGGGGTGGATCAGACAGAGAGGGGATGGGCTATGAGGAAAAAAAAGAGCTTACATGACACAGAGGTGGTCCGACAGTCATCGCCCGTGCAGCAAACCAAGTGGCTCTTTGCTTTCACCTTCCCATAGTTCACGGTGACAGGGCCAAGGTGGCAGATGTGGGCTGGCAGGCAGGACTTGATGGATGAAGAGATGGCCATCCCCCCTGTCATGAAGTAGAAGGCAGTGCCAAGTTGTTCAACACAAAGTAACTCCCTTCCCCTCCTGCTAGTTCCTGTACCAACTTCTAGGCAGCTGTCCCGGGGCCTGAGAGGGACCCCTAAACCCCCTGAGAAGCATCACCAGTGAGCCAGGACACCCCATCTGCAGAGATTATGGTGTGACACATGCCTCTGACCCACAGCACAGGCTTGCTCAGCCTGTGTATGGTCTGCAGAGCGCATAGTCCATCACAGCCACAAGTATCTTGGCACAGGCAAGCCTGGTCTACCCCATCAGCCAAGACCAAGAGGTGTAAAGGGGAGCAGAAGAGCTAAATTGAGTCTGCTGAGGTGCTTGAAGGATGAAGGGAGGGTGCACTAGCAGAAGAAGACAGGCACTGGAGCTGCCAACAACAAGCTGGTAGGATATGAGCCAGCCTCCAGCCTAAAAGGCAACAAGCACATCACTAAGGTTGAGCAACCACCGAGGCCATGCCTCTAACACAACTGAGTGTCCTGCTGTGTCAGGACTCAGCACCAGCTTTGACTTATCAACCACGGGGACATGGTTACTGATTGACAACATCTCCTGTGAGGACAAGCTGAAAGAGTTGGGGTTGTTCAGCTTGGAGAAGAGCAGGCTCCAAGGTGACCTTATAGCAACTTCCAGTGCCTAAAGGGCTCCAAGAGAGCTGGAGAGGGGCTTTTGACAAGGACATGGACTAATAGGACTAGAGGGAATGGCTTCAGACTGAAAGAGGGTAGATTAAGATTACATTAAGAAGAAATTCTTGACAATGAGGGTGGTGAGAAACTGGAACAAGTTGCCAAGAGAAGCTGTGGATGTCTCCCATCTCTGGCAGTGTTCAAGGCCAGGCTGGATGGGGCTCTGAGCAACTTGTTCTAGTGGAACGTTCTCCCTGCCCAGGGCAGGGGGGTTGAAAATAGATGATCTTCAAGGTTTCTTCCAACCTAAACTGATTGATGATGATGATTACGATGATATAGTGATAGCTCAGCCCTGGTGGCATGGCATGGTTGCATGGTGTCCCCATCCCTGCTCGAGGATGGGCATACTTCTTTCTCCACAAATCATCAGTGCACCCCCAGTACTAGAGTCAGTAGTTTAGTGTAGGTCATGGTTCAGCCTCTCAGCCTCTTGACTCAACTATTCACCTTAGCCAGAATTAAAAGCCAGTGTCTCCTCCCACTATGAGGCTTTGGTCCCTCCCTCCACAACTAAGAATCAAACCCTCCCAGCAGGAAACTGCTTCTCAAAATAGAGGAATAAAGAGCTTTTCTTGTCCCAGACTATACTGATCTCTGAGACCTCTGTCAGTAAAAGGAAAATGAACAGATTATCCAAGGATGGATCATACTACCAGTGACAAAAGTGGGGAGAGAGAAAAGTGCCCCAGCCAGCCTCACTCTGAAAGCCACACTGGCACACATAGAGGATGTCTTACCTATTAGGACCTCATGCAGAATAATGCCACAGGTGTCTTCAGCACCAGTGCAGGTTTTCATGGGGCCAGAGCAGCTTTTTCCCATGCTGTGACAAATCTCACACTGGAGGCAGGTCCCTGGGGAGAAGAGGACACATTCCTGAGCAGCAGTCATAAGGGATCTCACTTCTCCTTTTGCTGATGTTTGATTTCAGCACTGATCAGCACTTTCCATATTTCTCTTCTCTTATTTTTCCTATTTCATTGTGCAATATGTGTTAGGGTTTTCCTGGACTTGCTGATGGCAGCAGCCCTACAAATCCCTTCATCCTGGCAGGCACTCAAGTGTCCCTGAATTCACAGACCCCAAATTCTCTCTTTGCAGTGAACAAGGGCACCCGAGTGCCTGGGGAATAAGAGCTGCCAGCAGGTACTGACTGTACTCTGTACAAACTGGAGACTCCCTTTGTAAGCATTATCTCTTCGTATATCTCTTTGTGGGCATTAGGGGAAACCACTTCACCAGATACCTGCTGGAATACTTTAAGCAGACCAGAATATCAGATGGTCAGCAGGAAACACTTAGAAAGGAATAGCATGTATTTCAACAGAAGACAAACAGTATCTGTTCCATGACACACACCCACAAGGGTCCAGCATGTAGATTAACAGGTCCAGGACATATGTCACTTTCCCTAAACCCAGGTGCCAAACAAGACACCTTGCAGTGGCTGTGGCATCTACTTGGAGTGGCCAGTGTGACCCAAGACCTCCAAGACAGCTGCGCTTTTCTGGAGCAGAGCTGAAGGACAGTTGAGTTGACATTATGTCTAAAATGTCACACAACCCTGGACATGAGTAAAATAAATGAGCCTGGAGATTGATTCAGCTGATCAAAAGTCTGGCTGCCTCAGAGTAACCTGAATCACTCTGATGACTGTCCTGGCTGCACCACCTGTGAGCACCACAGAAAATCAGACTGCAGGCTCACATTGTAAATGCCAACACCCTCATCAGCACATGGGCACGTTGGCCCACAAGACCAAAGACCCCCAAGACTGGTCACCCTCTCCCCTCTGCAGTACCAATCCGCCAAGATGGATTATGGCTCAGACAGCAGCGATAGCCTCACACACAAAGCATCCCGTTCCCAGCCTCTTCCATGTCTCATAACCCCGCAGGTCCCAGTGGAAAACTCACCTGGGTCCAGGAAAGCCAGGAGGAAGCTGAGTCCAAGGGATACTCTCATGCTGTGGGATGTAAGCACAGGGAGATGCCAAGTCTTGCCCAACACAGCACTGTGTGCCACGAGGGCTTTATAAACTGGAAGGAAAGGGGATGTTTTGGGGAAGTGGAGGTTGGGGAAGTTCTCTGAAGAATATATATACTGCTGAGCACTAACACCAGTGTTTGCTTTTTCTTTTAAAATGCAGGTTTTTCCTTTTTTCTTCACACCAGTGATGCTGTTTGTCTTTCCCCTGTTCAGAGTGAGCAGCCCATGGGGTAAGACTGGCTTTCCTGGTGGTATCAGGCATGTCTCTGGTGCAGACTTTGAGCATTGTTCAGCCTCTGCCATCCATATGAATGATGGAGAATAAACCATTTGAAAAGCCCTGTTGTGTTCTCACTGTTAGGCCCAAAGAAGCAAAGTATAGCAAAGACCAGCCGGGAAATTCCCTTGTGGCTGAGTTTTTCATGGCTGGTTTCCCATCTCATCATTCCCATCATAGCGTCAGGAGCTCTCATGCCCAGAGTACAGCAGGAAAGCAGACAGTGTCAGAGCAGTGAGCTTCCTCTCCAAGCCACAGTGCAGCTTCAGTTTGCAAAATGACTGCCAAGGCACAACTTGGAGCAGGCTCGGTCAAGGATTCTTGGGGTTGAATATGTCAGAGCAGCAATGCCAGTACTCCAGCACTTGGGATTTGATAATAAACACTTGGAAGTTGATAAGAAAGCATCCTATTGTCCTTCTGGGCTTTAAATTAAACCAAGTCAGCAAAGAGAAAGCGTTGATGTGGCTCTGAGACAACCTGGTCACAGATTAAGTAAGGTTATAGCAGGTTTTCCATGCCCTGGCATCTCATGATGGGCTAATGACAAGCAGCAGTGACCAATTTGCCATTGGCTCACAGGTTCCCAGTCTCATGTGCAGGTTTTATCAGGATGTGCTGCCTGATTGAAACCATACTCTACCCTGAAGATATCCTCTTGTCCTGCACCATACTGGACACAGACCTTCCAGGACTTTTTTTGCATTGACAGCCAGGAAGAACTGAAGTGCCCACAAGCCCCCTTCCCATTTGAGACTAACCTCTTCAAAGGACAGTGGTCTTTTGATATTTACCAGTATATTGAGTAGTCCAGTGGGACCACTTCTTAGCTAAGTGCTAAGAGAATGGGAATCACACTGGGTGAGGGCTTTAGTCCCCCATTGTCCATAAAGCTGATATCACAAGGAAACAAGGGAGAGTTATATCTTCACCCTGAAATTCTTTTTCAGGTTAGAAATAGTCTCATGCCACAGTAGATGTGTTAAAATGAAATCAAAGTCCTGACTGCAGCCTGTTCAGGATTAAAATTAATTTCTTATGGTCTTAAACCTCAGACAGAATAAAACCATGTCCCCAGGCAGTTTGGGGTACCTAGGTTGGGGTGATTCTGCCATTTGGCTACATATGGGACTGCAGATACAGATAGGGAGATGAGACAATGTGACTCTCTCTGGTGATTTTAATTTCATGCCCTTTCATTTAAGATGATTACTGAAGTGCCTGGGGGACTTTCCCTGAACAACATGACTACACTAGTCTCACTGAATTATATAGAACTCACCTGTTTCCCACCTCTCATGGAGGGAGGGTGTGAAGCTCCTTTCATGTGCTTTTTTAGAGGTGAAACCAAGCATAGCAAGGAGAAGGCACAATCTGCAGCAATAAGAGACCTGGAAAAGAAGATTTATTACAGAAGGTGAAAACAGTAAACGTGCTCAGGGGACACCCATCATATATGTCTACAGAAAAAAGGGCTGGATAGGAAAAACTGATATAGGAGGCTTAGATTAGGCATTGGGGGAATTTTCAAACAGTGACAACAGTGAAGCTGATTGCCTGGGAAGGTGTGGATCCTCCATCCTGGGTGGCTTGGGAAAACAAACTAGACCAGTACTTATTAGGGAATTATTTAACTTGATAGGATCGTGCTCCAGGGCTGAGAGATGGATTAGATGCTCTCTCTCAAGATTCTCTCTAAATTGATTCTTATATTTTAATTTCATGGTGTGCATGAAGTGCCTGTCTTCTGCAGCGTATTCACATTTCCAGAAGAAGAGAAGGATGATAATACAGCAGTCACACTCTTCAGGGAGGTGAGACAGAGGCTGGGGAGGTCAGAGAAATCTATGAGAGGAGAAAAGTTAAAAATCCAACCCTGAAAATAGTATTGGTAGGAAGGGGAGATGAAAAGGGGTAAGATCAAAAGGAAGATGATGCTATCATGCTATGTGGTGATCAGCAGAAGAAAGACACCCATCTAGGCTAGAACATCTATAAAAATATATGTGAATTTGTCCTGCAGAATTGTAGCAGAAAATTCCAGTGGGTTTCATAAAATCCAAGAATTGTTTAGGTTGGAAAAGATCTTTAAGATCATTGAGTCCAACCATCAACCCAATACTGCGAAGCCCACCAATAAACCATGTTCCTAAGTGAAATATTTACATATCTTTCAAATACCTCCAGGCATGGTGACACCAAAACTTCCCTGGGCAGCCTCTTCCAGTGCTTGCTGTGAAAAAATTTTCTTAATATCCAATATAAATCTCTCATGGCACAACCTGATTTCTCCCATTCCAAGAGCCCAAACATAAAGGTATGTCTTCAAAGCATGAAGATAATATATCCGATTTACATCACAGCTGAAGAACCCAGGTCAGAAAGCTCTGAAAAAGAAAGAAAAACGGCAAAAATGTGACAAAGAAAGTAAAGGTTAGAAAGGACTGAGGGGCACAGTTCTGCTAGGAGATACTGGAAGAAAGCCTTGTGCAGTCCTAACTGGCATTGAAACGGAGGATTCCTAACACAGAATCACAATGACAGCTTTAAAAAAGCAGAAGTGAGATCAGACCTAAGGATAAATCCTCTGGTGGTGAGATCAGCTGTGGCCAAGAGGAGCACCCTCTTTCTGTGATGAAACTCTTGAGGAAGAACCAGAAGGACAGGATGTGTCTGGGTGAGGGGCAAATCCAACAGATCCCTGGAACCAGGCAAGCGCACTGTCGCTGCCAGCCCTCGTCCCTCACAGTCACTGCAGCACTGTGACAAGGGCTCCCCTCCCAGCAGCCAGAAGCCAGCAAAGCAAAACTTTCTGCAATGGCAGACAAATTGGTGGTCAGGATGGAGCCCTGTACACAGGGTCATTGTAAGGCTTGGGTGCTCAGCTGCCGTCTAAAAGAGTTGCCCATCGTACTGGCAGCCACAGCAGGGCTGTCATCCCTTGCCCACATTATCAGGACACAGCTCTTGAAAAAGACTGGAGGGACCATTACATCCAAAATAGCCATTTTAACCACAATGTGTCTCTTTTTCTTCTTATCTTTAGAAGACAGTCCTAACTCGCCAGCCTCATGGGCTAACATTTGGGCTATGCTAAGATGGGGCTGTCTGTGGCTTCAGGACCTTGTAGCTCTAACACCTCCAGTAAAAGAACAGTGTCCCAAAAGCCTAACAGTGTCCCAAAAGCCCAGGCACAGCTTCTGTGTGAGCACTAGAGCAAAGATGTCTCCTTACCTCTCTTTAAGCATGATGCAAGAAGACAGAGCCACAACCTGTTGTGACATTTCAACGGTGAAGTCATCCACAGCCCATAAAAAAAGCTATAGAAGAAGAATCAAACCCACCCATTTTCTGAGCTGATTCCCTGTTCTCCACAGTAGAGACTGGCAAAACCTGCCAGTCTGGTTAACCAGGCAAGGAAACATAAGACAGCAATTCTAACCACTCCATGAAAGGATTAGTGTACCTGTCCCAAAGGGTGAGAGCAAGAAGAGTCTCACCATGTGCTGGCTGACTATAGGCTGAGGAAGTTTTCACACAGTCACAGAATGGTTTGGGTTAAAAGGGGCCTTAAGGTCCATCTAGTTCCAACCCACTCTCACGGACAGGGACACCTTCCACTAGACCAGGTCAATTTTATGGTCATTTGTATTAGTTGTGATTGCACAAATTAATAAACCAGTCAGGTGGTGGTAGGTCAGTATAAATCTAAATGCCGCTCCTCATGAGGAGCTTCCCAAGGCACCGTCTCACTGTGTTCCCTCCAGTGCTTCACCAAATAAGTCCAGGCCAGAAAGGAGGGGATTTTATTGCCTATCCCCACCAACTGCTGATGTAGGGTCAATGCTTGAAACTGAACCTGGCAAGGGAAAGCTGGAGGCACCCAGGTGGTACAAGGGAGCAAAGGCACACCTATGGCTTCATGGGAATCACAGAACCAAGGGTTTGTCAGCAAGGAAGTAACCACGTGTCTGGAAGAGCAGCATTCCTGTAATAGGGTGCCAATTGTCACACATTAATTTTCCATGTAGACTTTACAGGCACAGCTTCTGTTCGAGCACTAGAGCAAAGGTGTCTCCTTACCTCTCTTTAAGCATGACGCAAGAAGACAGAGCCACCATTTCAATGGTGAAGTCATCCACAGCCCATAAAAAAAGCTATAGAAGAAGAATCAAACCCACCCATCAGTCAAACCCAGACAGGGATTCCCTCTCTCTTCCAGCCAGCGCTGGGTCTGCCTTACCCAGTAATACCCTTCAGGGTTCAGTTTCCAGCCTGGTCAGTCCCTTAAGGTGAGAGCTCCTGTTGGCAAAGAATTTGTGAACCAGGGAAGAGAAGCTGAAGGCTAAAGATAACATGAATGTAATAACATATAACTGCTGTTTAAAATGCTTTATTCTGTGGCTAAAAAGATGGTCGCTAACATGTTATTGCACCTGTGCAGCAGCACTCTTAAGAAAATACACAGAATCAAATTACTGAATACTGTCAAATCATGAAACTTCATCCTTCAAGATATCAGGACAGTTAAAGGAGTGCAAGGGACATTTTCTTTTACCTTTGACACTACACCATTTATGCCTTTAACATTAATGAATTGTTGGTACCCTGGCCAGTAATTACTTTTTCGGCTGGAATAATTGCCAGGGAGTCCAACTGCTTTTCAAGCATCCTGAAGGAAGATAGATCTGCGCACTCATTAGTGTGTTCAACGAGCTTCCTGTTCTGGCATGAGTCATCAGCAATGCCATCTTTGAGCATTCAAGAAAACAGCACCTGTTTAATCCATTGGTGGATGATGTAGAATGTACGTCCTTATTAGACATTCACAGCCCTTATTAGACATTCATATTTCAACCTCCTCTTCAGTGAAGTGCTCCACCGTGCAGCTTTACCAGCAGCAGAGCTCATTTGCTAGGAGTGCTCCAGGCTGGCAGCTGAGGCAGACCACTTTACCAGTTGTAGCTGGTACATTAAGACTCAGATAATGCTGCCATGGTCTGGTATTGAAAACACCCAATGAATACATTAGATGAAGCCTTTTAATACAATATTAATATCCACACATTATATTTATTGTTCGCAGCAGTGGTTAGGACTCTCAAAATGGAATGGAAATTCAGTGTTTCAGGAATCATGTCTATGTGGGCTCTCAAGCAACTTGGCTCTGCTCTTGTCCCTTGAAAAAGTGGCCTGACCCCAAGCCCCTAGAAACTTAATGTGTTTAGATGGCTTTACTTTTTCCTGCTTTCTTCAAGAAAACTCTTCCCTCCCATTTAGCTGGAGCTGATGATGAAGGTCCCGAGTCCTGAGAAGTACAAGTGGCAGCCTTCTGCGTCACACTGGAATTCGTGCAGGAATTAGTGAAAACACTATAAACTTCTTTTAAAAGCCTAATTTTGTGGGGGGAAAAAAGGAGTCAGCCGAAGACAACCTGGTGTTGAGGCATTGATAGACTGCAGGTGCTAAGCTGAGCTGGGGGATTTTGGACGACAAAGATCCATTCAGTCACTCATCTACTCCTTCTCTCTGGCTATCCACGGCACCCATCTGCACACCTCTGGCATGGAAAGCCTCCTTAAAACAGACTGTGTACTTGGAAACAGGAAAATTGAATTGGCCAAGGGATTAATTTTTGCCCTTGATTGCATTTATTCTGAAAAATATCACTTATCAGCTTTCCACCCTCTCTTCGTCTTCAGTCAATTACTAACCCAGTCCCACTGAGAGGAAACAAGATTTTGTCATGAAAAGCAGCAGTTACAGGTGAGTAAGACCTGCCTTGGAAATGGACAGATGCAGTCAAATCAAGAAAAAGAAAAATAAATTGTTACCACTAGGCTTGAGACAAAAGGCTGTGCTGTGGCTACAAACTCTCCGTATTTGAAAGCAGGCATTTCTTTGAACCTTTACAGAGGTGCAGCCTGTCTGTTTATACTGGAGATCTTTGTAGTGTGAAGATCCAGACAACCTCATTTACACTTTTTATTAAGCTGAAGTGATCTGGAACTGACTGAACCCTCCTTACACATTTTGGCATCCCATCTCTGAGTAATATAATGTTACTCCATCAATGCCATCCTTTTCTGTTGCATGATTTTTCCTGTGTGTGCACACATCATTTCCAGTGAACCCAGGTGTTATGTGCTTTGCAGTACCAGTTCCTGTCTCCTCTTTCCAGGCCTTTCTTGTGAAGCATAACACATCGCATAAGGAAGAACCCGGAAAGCCATGCCCTGCAGCACCAGGAGATATAATCCCAGCTTTCCAAATGATGCTCATCTTTCCCATCCCTTTCCAGTCCAACATTATTCATTGGGTGATATGCATCACAAAATAGAGGTATTCCCAAATGGCTGTGACATATAGCACTAAGAAGATCATGTTTGCTTAAAGCCTGCATTGGTCTGGGCATTTTTTAATCATCAGTCACTTTCAGAAAGCAAAATCTGTTGTTGGGTTTGTCTGGCTGTTCTTTCATTCTCTTACACATTCATGAGAAAAAGCGTCCATCACCCAAGGCAAGGCAGGCCTCCGGGCAAAACAGCTGTTTGACAAGCTGTAGTACTGTGGATGTTTCAAAGTGAAAAAGAGTAGGTTTAGATAAGATACTACAAAAAAAATGTTTACTGTTAGGGTGGTGAGGCACTGGAACAGGTTGTCCAGAGAAGTTGGATGCACCATGCCTGCAAGTGTTCAAGGCCAGACTGTATGGAGCTCTGAGCAACCTGGTCTAGTGGAAGATGTCCCTGCCCATGGCAGGGGAGTTGGAATGAGATGATCTCTAAGGTCCCTTCCAATCCAAACAGCAAACATCAGATAAATATCCAGAAACACCAAACAGTAAATGGCAGGGGTTGAGATCCAAACAAAACTCCAGAGCACTTAGCACGGAGGGGCCTGGAGTAGCTCAGCATCAGCTGGAAGAGCTCATGACACACTGCCATGTGGAGACATGGGATCAGGTCCCATGAGCAGGCTGGGTATGGGGAGCCGTGCTGGCCTCCAGGATCTGGAGCAAAAGGAGATGTCCTGTGTGGCATGGAGGTGCTCACACTGCTACATCCCATCTGGTTGCACCAGTGGCTGGGGAGCTCTGAAACCAGTGGCAGCCAACTGTTGGCCAGTGTCCAGAGATGTGTATGCCACAAGACAAATGACCTTTGTAATGCTTGTCCTCAGATGGACAGATTGGAAAGAAGGTAGAAAGTGCCAAGTCACCTGAGTGACCCTGAAAGGGATAATCAAACTTTTCCATTACTTGCACTTCAAATCCTGTGATCAGTTTTGGGCCTTTCATTACAAGAAAGACATTGAGATGCTAGAGCGTGTCCAAAGAAGGGACCAGAGGGGTCTGGAGCACAAGTTTGATGAGGAGCAGCTGAGAGAGCTGGGGTTGTTTAGTCTGGAGAAAAGGGGGCTCAGGGCTTCCTTATCCCTCTCTACAATTCCCTGACAGGAGGGTGTTGCCAGGTTGGGTCAGTCTCCTCTCCCAAGAAACAAGTGACAGGACAAGGAGAAATTGCCTCAAGTCATGTCAGGAGAGGTTTAGATTAGACACAGGGAAATTTTTTTTCAATGAAAAGGGTTGTAAAGCCCTGGAACAGGCTGCCCAGGGAAGTGGTGAAGCCAGCGTACCTGGAGGTGTTCAAAAAACATGTGGATGTAGCATGTGAGGGCATGGTTAGGTGGTGGTGTTGGTGGGTTGACAGTTGGAACTGGTGATCTTGGAAGTCTTTTCCAACCTTTACAAGTCTTTCTATGGTTCTATGTCATGTGCTTACCTACTCATCCCAAAAGAATGTGGACCAGAATTTCTCACTCACTAACAAACATCTTGATTGTGGGGATAAAAAACATTCTGGCAAGGAGCTCTCTCGAGCATAAGGTATGATAATGAATACATTTTCACAGATAGGCCCTCACTCGGCTACACCAACCTAAAGATCACTGGTTTCAGCAAGTCAGGAGATTAGGCTACAGATACCCTGGACTATATGCAATCAAAATTTTACAACAGGAATATCCCCAATAAAAAGTTTCTTAACAGTGACATATATGCAAATAAAAACCCCCCAAATGTGGTCTTTAATCAGTCTGCCTTGTTTCTTCAAACCTGGCATGTTACAAATATACCTGATAGGGGTGATATACTGACAAATGGCTGGTGCTTGTGTGTCTTTTAGGCCCTAAGCAACCACCTGGGAAACCACAAGATTTTAATGAGCCTGCCCCAGAGACATTAGGTTTTATGGAAACAGATTAAAAGAATTTTACGTAACAACTTAATAATGCAGTATAATGAGAAAATAAAAAATAATGCCATACAGATAAGACATGGGAAATTCCAGCCCCAGTGATATGAAGTGTATGGAAATGATAATCAGGAGGATACAGAATGAAAATGAAAACAAATGTAAGGAAGAAAGGCAGATATTTAAAACAGGGATTAAAAGATTATTAAATACTAGGGCAGTTACATATAAGAGCAAAATCCCTAATGTAATATTTTTCAATAAATTTTTTGTCATCTTTATTTTTTAATTTTTGCATGAACATAGAGGGAAAGGTTAAGGAGTACAGCCAGGTTCCAGATCTCCGCATTTTCTTAAGGAGAACTTCAGGTTGTCTGTATTTCAGTATGAAGAATGCCTAAATTACATTCACTGGTTATGTGGAAAACCCCATTATGAGGGTCACCTCACTCTAGATTGCAGGGCAAAAAAGGTTGCAAATAAAGATGAAAATGAAGGTGAGCTGGGGCTTTGAGAAAAACACACTGTTCTTATCACATATCCCAAGACCAAACAGAGAAATAAATCAAGCATAGACTGCACAGCCCACCATTGGGATCTGGACTTCCAAACCCTGTCAGTTTTGTGGGTGAAGATCAGTTTTGAGGCACATAGTGTTGAAGACAGTATGGGACCCCAAGCAGAGTTGTTGATGTAGGGCTCTGTCTTGGGGTGACTTTGTGACGTGTATCCCTGTCTTGGTTTGAAAGACAGGTGTCTACTAAGGAAGGCAGGAGCCTCCCTTGGAATGGCAGATGTGACCCCCCTTCCCTCCAAGTTACTATAATTTTGAAATCAAGGGGCTTTTAGGCAAAGATGTGGGAAATAGGAATAACAGTTCTTTACTATTATATATCTCTATGTGTATAACCAGTCAAACAAACAACAATAACTATGGCAGTAACAGCAAACAGAAGCACAAACCCAGTGCCAGCCTTCTCGGCTGTTGGGCCCTTTCCCCTCGGGTGCAGTTCCGCTCGCAGCCGGCAGGGGCGCTGGCGGCTCCCGGTGAGCAGGGCAGGTGCGATGGTTCCCCCGCGGCTGCAGGGGGCGCTCCGGAGCGAGCTCGGGGAGCACGCGGCAATGGCGGCCTGGGGTCCCGGGAAGGATGGAACAAAGGCTTCACAAACCCCTGGGCAGCCGATCCCGGTGTCCGGCCGGACCCTCAGAAACGGCAGGCTGGAACAGCAGACTGGAACAGCAGGGACCAGCACAAATCGCAGGTGGCAGACGCGATGTATCCAAACTGCGGAGCTGCGGTGGGAACCTCCCAGAGGTCTGGGCAGGCAGGGTGAGCACGGCTACAACGTAGCGAAGACTCGAAGCAACAGTGGGGGCAGGACGGCCGTGGCCCGGCTCCCAGCGGGGCAGGGAAGGCAGGCTTGGGATCATGGAGTTTCTCTGGCAGAAGGAAAAAGCAGCCAAAGAAGCAGCCTCCCTCTCTGTCCAAACGCCGGGGACCAACTGTCCACACACCCAGGTGAAACAAGAGAGTAGCTGGATGCACCCCACTCACCCCACTCCAATGGCTAGGTCTTTTGTTTTTCTGAAGTACCCGGCAATTTGTCCCCCTAGCAACACATATGGGGAAATTCCTTTAACAGAAAAAAATCCAGGAGAGCTCCTAAAACCCCAACAATCCTCTATCGCTGCCCCATGCCCAGGAATTAATTTTGTGCCTTTCTGTGCCTTTAAACTGAGCCTGAGAGAGGGAAGGAAAACCTGAACAAAACTTCTTCAAAGCAGTTTGCAGCTTGTTCAAGGTCACACAGAGACTTTTTTTTCAGCTGCGGCAGTGGGGCAAGAGTGGGGAAGGCACCTGGCTTGCTTTCTGCCAGTTTTTCAGCTCCTTTTTCTTTCTCTGGAAAGAGACGGAGAGTTGAACTTTTGTTTTTCCTGGGACTCTGTTTTTTCTTTTTTTTCCCTCTACTGGACTGTTTCAACATCAGAATACATTGGCAGGAATTTTCACCAAGGCCTTGGCCCTGGAGGTGGGCCCACCGCCCCGTCCCAGCTCCAAGAAGGGGGAGAGAGAGATCTACAGAAGAACTCTGAAATTTTCCTGAGTTTCTCTCCGCAGAGCGAGAGGTTTTATTATTTAGCATCATTATCCTTTTCCTGTGTGTTTGTTAAATAAATAGTTTTTATCTCTTTCACTTTCCTTTGAGGAAATTTTTTTTTTTCCCCGAACCTGGTGGGGGAGGGATGGTTGTGACCTGCCTCAGAGGTCATATTTCCCTCAGAGGATATATTTCCAAATTTGGCCAAACAGGAGCAGGTTCAAATCTGTTGAATGCTGCCTTCGAAAGGCCATGTGAAGCTGCTCCTAGGGGTTTGCTGCAGTTCCTGTGTCAAGCCTCACAGCCACACAAGGATTTTTCAGATACTGTGGAGCATTTCAAATGGTGCCTAAATGCATTTGATTGCCCAAACTGCAGTCTTAGCCTGCAAGTTCAATCTCACCTGAGGAGCTCAGGCTTTGCATTATCCCTACAATTTTCCCCATATCAGGCGATCCAAAGCTATAAAACCCACAGATTCATGAGCTGTTCTGATTGTGCTTTGCATGACACAATCTCTCGGGAAATATAACTGCAACAGATCCAGTTATGCCAGCACTGTGTGTATGCCTAGAAAGAGGCAACACCAGGTCCTAAATTCCTTAGTGAAGAGACCTAAACTCAGGTGTGGTGGTGTATCCCACTAGCTTTTCGAGGCCATGTTGCCATCTGAGGAACGCTCGTTAGACCTCAGCCATGACAAATAGCACCTGGGCTCAGCTCTCCTTGAGCTTCTTAGAAACAGATTGCTCCCAGGAACTGTTGCTGTCTAAAGAGCAACTGTTTTCTTTACGAACAGCCTTGGAAATTATTTTTCTTCCCTGAATAGCAGAACATACCTGTTCTCACACTTTCAGAAGAAGTGCCGACCCAAACCGTGGCCAGGATGAAACATGACTAAAGCCCACTTTCTTGTGGCCCTGTAAACAGCAGTCCAAAATGAGACCCTTGGAGTTCTCCTGGGCCACAGCAGACTGCAACCAGCAACCTCCCTCTGAGTGGGGCCTCTCAGGGCCAGCAAAATCTCATGTTTGCCATACTCGGAGAATCGCTGGACAACAACGAATCCTAGGCCAACACCCCTACTCCTCAGGGCCCAACCCATGGCCTGTGGGGGAGAGGCAAAGACATCCAAAGTGAGTATTTCCCTACCTTCAAGGGGAATTTTTTACATGTACATTGCTTGCACTGGCTCTTTCTGTCTGTGTGCATGCATGTGCACATGTGCTATAGCAAATCTGGGAGAAATGCTGCTCTCTTAGATATATAAGTACCTTAATATCTAAGTTAGGCCTGTACATAAGATTAAGTAATAAGTTATAAGCTAAGTTAAAAGCTGCCAAGTGTTGTTCTTTTGCTAAATTGCTAAGTTTAACTTCGAAGTTATAAGTTAGGTTTAATGTTGTTAAGAGTTATTCCTCTGTTAAATTGTTAAGATTAAATTCTAAGTTAAGGTATAAGTTAAGGTTAACTTGTAAGTTAAGCTTAAATACTATTAAGGTTGAGTGCTGTTAAGCTTTTAGGCTATATTCCTTTTTATCTTTGCCCTCACTATCCTTTTTTCACACACACACACACACACACACACACACACACACACATATAGATAGTTCTCAGCTCATTTCTGTTTTGATTGGCTGGATTTTGTTTGGTTTTGTCCTTGCTTGTTTTTCCTTGGTGTGTTTTAACTGTCCAGTAAGTAGTAGAGTGAATCTTGCCAATGAACTTTGTCGTGCTGTCGCTTAATATTAAATCTGGTTTTTACTGATACCCTGGCTGGTAATTTTTTAAGTGATTTTGATGCCTTGATGGGGCTACCTAAATACAGAGGCTAGACAAAATTAAGAGAATAAAAGTGGGTATATTTATTGAAGGGCCTTCAAGGTACACTTTGGGCAGTCAGAGCCACAGGGGCTACACCCAAAATGCACAACGGCTCATTAGTTTTCCATACTTTTATAAGTTTGGTCCATTTGCATATCGGGGTTAATCCTCCAATTACAATTGCAGGTAATGAAGTCATTACCCCAAATTTGTTCCCCCCTTAAGCCACTTTGTTTATGTATTTCAGGACCTGAGACAGTAAGGCGTCCGTCAGTTTCAGGCCTAGAGAGGATTTGTTTCGTCTGACCAGAATGGGAGAACAGCAGCTAACAGGCTATATGGAGTTTTAGAGTTACACACTAAAGCATTACAGGATATGAAAATATAAAAGCTAAAATCCTAAGGCATCAATTTCAAACACTCATTTGTAACAACAAGTAAGCTAAGTGACTTCCTCATGGTCTCTTGGACAGCATAAGTACCCTTCCAAAAGTGACCCTGCCAAAGACCTGCTGCTTGTACATGCATCACTCATTCCCCATGACAATCCCATCGTGGTGACAACCCCATGTGGTAAGGTTGGAGACAGTCAGAAGTCTCACCGACTCTGAAAGCAATGTGCAGGTGAGGCAAGACACAGTATCATATGGAGGTAGCTCCAGCTACTCTGATCTCTTGTTGTACTACCTGTTGCTAAGGGAATAGCTTTTGTGCTTCACATGGGTTTGCAACCATCAAGACCTGCAATTTATGAGGCAGAAAATCACTGTGGGGATACACGTCTTGACCTGCCTTTTGTCTGTGCCAAGGAACATATTTTTTTCTGCCATACTGGCCTGTCAGAGAGGAATTGTTCTTTGGTATGGAGCTGGGGAAGCAGAAAGCTATTGCCCTCCACTAGGAGTCCAAGGGGCTCCTAGTGCCAGAAAAAGAAGCTGTAGCCATGTGAAGCAAAGCTGTGGTGCAGCATAAGTTGACGCTGCTGACAGAAATGTATTCCAAGGATTAATTCTGATATGGCAGGCTTTGTTCTGGATCAGATCCAGCACAGACTGTATTGTGCTGTCTCTAGGTCAAATTAGGTGTCATCTGACTGCACTAAGCCCTTATAGTATCTCATTGTGGCAGTTAAGCCAAGATCACATCTTCCCTCTCCTGTATTGTCTGCTCTGGGTGTTCTTCTCCTTCTCCTTCTGTTTCCTCCTCCTTCTTCTCCCTTGTGCCACTGCTAGTGCTCTTGTGCTCCCCTGGAAAGGCAGTTCATAGAGCAGGTCAGACAGTCACCCAGCAATGAAATGGTAAATGTGGTCAGGCCATGCAGCCAAGGTGGCATGGACAGAAAGGACAAGGTTGCAGCTGTCCACATTTAGCTTGGCTTACACTGGCAGGGAGCCACACACCAACTTTGTGCATGTGCTCGGTCCGGCACGTAGAAAAACATATCTGTTGCCTAAAGTCTGTGTTATGAATCTTGGCTAATTGAATTTAAATTTATTCAGGACTCAAACCCTGTTTTGATTCAATCTGTGTTGTAACATGACCCAGAAGTACACAGACCTGGTATGGAGGGTTAGGGAAGAAAAACCCCCTCCTTCAGTCATGCAGTTCCTGTCTTTTTTTGCTGGGACCTCTTGTAGAATCTCAGGTTCATCTTCAGGGATGTGGGCACACCTCCATCATGGATTGAACAACTCAGTAAACCTCCTACAAAGGAAGCTAAGAAATTAATTCCTCACCACATGGGGCTCAACTGACATCACTCAATACTTATGACATCCCCATTCCAGGAATGATCTGGTGACTGCCATTTCTTCAACCTTCCTTTGCCCCAGGCTGTCCAGAGTTTGGCTTTCTATACATTTCAAGCTAAGGTCATGACACTTGATCTTGTCACCAATAACACCACGGTATTGTTGTGAATGTCAGCCTGGGCTGACATTCACTTCAACAGGGCAAAGGTTCTTTCTTCTTTTGCTCTGCACTTTGGGCCCATCATGTCATGGCCAAAGAAAACTGCTTGCTCCTCTTTTGGACTGCAGACAGAGGTTCCACGAGAGGGATGGAAAAAGTCTGTATAAACCAAATTCAGGATTAGAAAAGAGTAATCCGGGACAATAGGCCAGTGCATGCTTATCCAAAATGCCTTTGGCCCAAAAGGAATTGGCTGTCTAATTAATGTCAGCAGAATTAGCGTGTGCATGGTTTGTATGTGGTCTCTGCCAAAGTTACAGTTGGCAGGAACAGACTTTGCCAAAAGCAGCCTGCTGGCAAAGCCCCATATTTTTCCACTGCCTACAAGCATATTTTTCTTCATTTCAGATACTTTCCTCCACCTGTGGTCTGCTCCTGCCAGTTCAAAAGCCCCCACCCAGCGGGCACATTAACCCCTTCAGAGTCAGCCTCAAGAGCTGAGTCCCTTATGCAATATTTAACCAGCACTCTAAGCCAGGAATGGTTTTCATCCCCATTGCAGCCTGGAGCATGGATGCAAGACACAACTAGCCCAGAACTTTAACAAGACGTCACCAAGATGAATAATTACTACCACGTTGTGTGATTAACATTTTTTATACATAACTGGATGAAATGAGGTCTCTCTCCTGTCCTCTTTCTGCTTTGTCCAATCTCCCCAATTATCTTCATCTACTGAAGCCAAGATCCTTTCAATACCTCCAGCTTGCCAGAGAGAGCTGCCCCAGCTTGCTGTTTGAATTATAACACACCCTCTAAAAAGTCTCTGGCTCAGAATTCACCTAAGTGAGAAGATCCCTTAAGTACATAACAAGGAAACCACAGCTGGATGAGTAATTGATTCCATTCTGATTGAAACAGAAAAATCTAGGGTCCTACTCTCAGTTTGCTCCTTCTGTACTTGCACAGACTGCAGCAGGTCTGTTTTCAGGGCTCAGAGATTAATTGAAGGCTCTGGGATAACTTCCCTGCTGAGGTCGGCTGGCTCAGGGACACCACCTGGGATTCACTAGCAGCTGTTCTCTTACTGTTAACAGAGAGTTGGGAGAGGGAATCCCAGGACTGCACAGATGGAAAGGACATTGGGGGTTGGAAATAGATGATCTTTAAAGTCTCTTTCAATCCAAAAAAATCCATGAATCTATGATGGGAGAGAGACTGTTGTCAAGATAAGGTAGTGACAGGAAAACAGGGACTGACTTCAAACTGAAAGAGGAAAGGTTTAGATCAGATATTAAGAGAAAATTCTTTGTTGTGAGGGTGGTGAGACACTGGAACAGGTTGCTCAGAGAAGTTGTGGATGTCCCATTCCTCAGGAGTTTAAGGCCAGGTTGGATGGGGCTCTGAGCAATCTGGTCTAGTGGAAGATGTCCCTGGCCACAGCAGGCAGATTCGACCAAGATGACCTTTAAGTTCCATTCCAACCCAAACAATTCTATGATTCTGTGCTTCTTCTTCTTGGGGCCTTATCTGAAGGGCTGTTTTGCAGTGGGGTGATGCTCAGACACTCAAAACTTGACTGTAAAATGTACAGTTGAGATTAGCCCCAAGACACAACAAAATTTTTGGAAAGGAAGGGAAATTCCTGGCATCTAGAGGAAAACCACTGGGAGCCAGGTGCCTCCCAGGACACCTGGAAACAGAAGGATCTCAGCACAGCAAGGAAGTTGAGATCTCCAGGTTTTCATTCAGGAGAGGAATTGTAGTAGTGCAATTTTTCACAACAAAGATAAATGGAAGTAAGCTGCATCCCTCTGTGCCTCCGTGCAGCACTGAGTAACAAAAAACAAGGATGGTCACCTGATATGGAGAACCTGTTTCTTGTCCTGCCTTGACCTGCCTGGGGCTGTAGGATATCTGACAAATTTTTCACTAGGTGCACATGCAACACCTGCCCTGGAGGAACCTGGAGCCCAGCAAACTTGTCAATCTGCTAAGGAGACTAATAAATTTAGCAGATATAATCCCAAAGAACACAGAGCAGAGAAGGAAGCTTCTGCCAGGACAGGAAACTTTTCTTTTTCTTCAGCAAAGCCAACCAATTTCAGTTTGCTTCATGTGTGGGGAGGAAGGACTGTACAAGGTCATGCAACAGAGGAGCAAGTGTCAGCTTTGCCATGTCTAAGCCAGACAGGTCTTCTTGTCCCTGTGACATGCCTATCTCCAGCTATCCTAGCAATATGTCTGTTTTTCCTCTGCAGATGACATGTTTGAATACTGGACACAGATGGACACAGGATATAAATGGTGTCAGCTCTGAATGTACAGTGTACACCAACAGCCACATTACAAGAGTTGTATGCTCACAGTACTGCTGCCCACCTGCCACTGGTGGCAAGTAGGATGCCTTCCTTTTCCACAGGAGGGGCAGAAAGCACATGGAAACAAAGGTCCGTGGACCCTATAACACCTACTGACAAGGTTTGAAGAAAACATGAGGTTTGTTAAGAGTTTTGCAGAAAGAATTGTCGCACCCCTCATGCCACAATCCCCAGTATAATCCTTCATGACATCACCCTTCTAGAAGAAGCACAACCCAAGGTGTCTTTCCATATGTTCAGGCTGGTGGAGCTGAAAGTGGGAAATTGGCTCAGGACTTCCCGAGGCAAGGGAGGAGGGCTTTCCCCAAACATTGATTCTCAATGGATTTCCATCTCTGTTTCTTAATGTGCTTTTGTGCACTCTTGATTCCCACCAGTCATCCACCCCAGGGCAATCATTTGAGTGCTGCCACTCTATTAAATGTGAATTGAATTAGGCAGGAGGCAATTATCTGTGCTGGAACTTTCCCAGGGTATCAGAGCTGAGATCCTCAGCAATATCTGATGAGATATTTACAGACCACAAGCAATGCAGTCATTATTTAAAATTATGGTGTTTCCCACACTGCTCCTTAATACATTTTTGGGACACTGGGCTTCAGAGTAAGTCAGAGAAAGAAGTTAAATCACACCTCTCTATCACAAAGCAATAGAGTTTTCCTTTGAGATCTCTTGAGTGCAGGTCTGCTGCTACAGCCTTTTTATTCTCAGGTGGCTGGAAAACAGTCCTTTGACATGAGCCAAGTTTTGTGTGCAAATTGAACACTGACACTGTTGAGTCCATGGGAAAAGTCCATCATCAGTGCAGGTACTGATGGTGGATATTCCTGCCCTACCCTGGCCTGACTGTGACATCTTACCATATTCGTAGAATCACAGAATATTCTGAGTTGGAAGGCACCCATAAGGATCATCAAGCCCAACTCCTATTGTTAACGTCAGACTGATTACAGGCCAAAGATGTGCTCCCATTGCAAACTGAGCAAACCACAGATCAGGCTATATTAGGACTTTTGTGGCAAGCAGAGCAAGGGAGTTACAATTTCCAGTGCTGGGTCCCCAGTTTAACAGGGCTATCAAGAAACTGGAGAAGGAGCAGAGAAGGACTACCAAGACTAGGAGACAGAGCACATGTCCTAAAAGTCTAGGTAGCTGGAATAGGTTAGTGTGGTGAAGAGGAGTCTGAAGGGGAGATCTAACGGGAGCCAAACAATAGTTGAACTACAGCAGTGGAGCTGTTCTCAGCAGGGGCACGTCATATAAGAAGGAGTAACAAAATGAACTCTGGGAGGTCCACAGTGGACTTGAGGAAAAACTTTTTAGCTAGTGTTGCAAAAGCGTAACTAAAGGTCCAACGCTGGATGCAGGAAGTCAATGACTTATAGGTCGAGTCACATCAAAACAGCCAGTGGGATTCACAAATCACACGATTTATTAAATGCAGCGCATCAGGGTTTTGTGGTTTGCCAGAGACAATGCAGTACCTGCCGAGTAGTTACATACAGCACCAACAATACGACTGCAGTCACAAGCTTGATATCTCGTGTCTACACTCACATAGCTGAGGACACAAGGCTTACCAAAAGGTGTCCCTTCCAGGGAGGGTGAAGGGAACAAATCTGTCAACCCATCCCTGCAATTTCATGTCCAGTTCTCATCTCCTGGTTAAATGCAACATTGGGGTACTTTTTATACATTGTTAACCATTATTGTGCAAAGGGCTGTGGTTGGGACTGTGGTCAAATCTTCCATTCTTTGTGGGCACGTTGTACAGAATATTTCTTGATAGGAGGTGTACTTGGCATTTGGATATGGGGTGGGAGAACAAGACCAGGCAGCCTATGCCTCACTCCATGATCCCCTGCATCAATGCCATGGTGACACAAACCACAAGACCTCCATCTGTTTTCCATGCTTCCACCTGCAGGCTTCATGGCATATTGAGCTTTGCATTTTCTACACTATTTTACACTTAAAACAGCTGGGATGGATGAACACCTCTGGGTCTGATCACCAGAGTTATCTCCATACTCAGAGCTTTCCGGGACACAGGTAAATCAAAGCCATTGTAAAGTGGCCAGCCTTGTAAAGTGTTGGGGATAGCCCAGCTAGTCAGAGCAGCAGACTGAAGTGGGGGTCTCTGAAGATGTGTTAAGACAAAGCTTCTTGGGTACAGCCTTCCCATCAGCTTTGCTGACTTTCTGTGTGGGCACAGAGGCATTCAGTGAATTATTTTAGTTGAAAAATAAACCAGAAAAGTACGATCTGTTTCAGGCAGACACATTCTAGAAGTTCCTATGCCAGCCTGGGAGCTGTGATGAGTGGTCAGTGGCAAACTATCTGAGCTGCCACCACTACCAACAAAATGTGTACAGGACCACTGACAATCTAAGATAACCTCTGCTTCATAGTAATTTATATTTTGGGACTAACACAGCTTGCTGGCTTCCTAACTGAGGCAGACTCATGCCCATGTTGCATGTCGGGGACCAGTCGTGGCCAAATCATCCTTGATTTACTGGTTGTCAGTCCCAGTTCCAAGCTTGTAATGAGCCCCATGTGCAAGTGCATGTAGGACAACAGAAGTCCCACCTCATCTTATGATAACAATTCCGTGTAAGTAAATTCACAGGCAACAGACTGCCTCCTAATCACATCAATTATGAAAGAGCTTCTTTGTGGGGAGAGGAGCCAAGATTTGAATCTGAACGGAATTTTACACTGAGTTTCAGTACAAAAGGAAGATACATATTGAAATGTGCATTTGCTTCCATGAAGAAAAATTTATGGCTATGTAGCTTCTCTAAGAAAAGCATGACAGGACAGGTAGAGAAACGGTCCTGGGCTGGCTGAGTGCTGCGCAGTAAGACAGGTGATGCAGGCCAGCCCTAGGATGACTAACACAAAATGTGCTTTTCTCTTATTTGTCTCTTCTTCCAGCACACTAAGCTCTTCTGGTTGGTTTGCTATCACATACAAATTCTTTGTTTAGTTTTGTTTAGCTTGAGTGACATTGCAGTTCTTGAGAATCAACTGCCAGTGGGTGTGATAATGCTCTCTCATGCTCATGATATTGCAGTACTCCAGGAAACAGAAGGGTTATGACCTGTACATCACTCACTTGCATGGATCACACTGGGGGCAGGAAATGGAGAGAGAAATTTCCAGGAAAAGAAGGCTTTTCCAGTAAAGTCCTTTGCAGTGCAGCAGGACAATGGGGAGAGTTTCTGAGTTCCCCTATGAAGGCTGTACTGTGAGTTCTACAGTGACCTGCAGTGACTTTGGCTCCCTCTGGGATATCATCAAGGTACAAAATGTGTGTTTCTGGTCTCACACTCTTCCTCAGTTTAAGCCAGTTCCTCTTCTTTTTCCCTCCTTTTGAATAATAGCATTGCCTAACCCAGGAATAGTGGATAATTTTTAACGGTTGTGGGTTCATGGCCAAAGAGTTGGTTACAAATATCTATACAGATGGGACAGACTGAGAACACCCAATCATTGCAGCTCACCACAATTTCCTAAGTTGTAATATCTTGGTTGCTTCTGTTCGTGCACATAGTCGAGAATGTACCAAGAGGGAAGGGAAAATCAGCAAATCCAAATTCTCATCATGTCCCACATCTGCTACCTGACCAAAACCATAAGCCAACAGCAGCAAAGCTGCACTATGCAGTGTTAATAACGGCTCTAGAAATATTTTTCCAAGCTGGAAAATTCCCAAAGAACAAGTGTCTGAGTAGGGCAGGAGGAACAAAAGTCAATGGAGAGCAAATGGTGCCTCACAAGTTCAGCAAAGCCTTTGCATGACAGCACCTGTTCTGAGTTTACTTTCAAGGAACTTGACAAGGATCGAGCCGAGGATGCAGCACAAAGTTGGAAGGATTTGTCAGACACTGGGTTGATGGGGTGCTAGATCACCAGGATGTGTGAGCACTTCCTTCAATTGGTCAAGTCCTGTATGGGATTCCATCAGTGGTAACCACAAAGGGTTTGGGTCCCAATCCAGGTAGTCCAGGTATCCTGTATTGCCTGCTGGTTTTCAAATGTGTGCTTTAATCTTTTATCCCATGCTCATCATTCTTGAGGGAATTTTCCTTGTCCCTCACCTTCTGACACCCTCTCTGTGTTCAAACCATCATTTTTCAGGCGGATCCTTAGAGTCTCGCTTCCTTCTTCTACCCCCCTGGCTCTTCATCCAGCTGTTGCTCTTGTCTGGTATCAACTATAACCACTATGAGCTAGGCATGTGTCCTCAAGTGAGGCACAGGGGAGTGAGTCCATACCCACAATTAGGTCACTTTTCTCTATTATGGCAACAAAGAGGAGGAGGCGGGGAAGCAATACATAAGCAGTATAAAACTATTCTAGGAAAACTGGCTCTGGAGGAATCCCAAAGTCTCCTTGGTCATAGGGCCAACATCTAACAGTACAGTCAGTCACTGTTCTTAGTTAACTTGCTTTTCAGCCAAATATGGCTTTCTTAGGAAATGGCAAGCCTTTGCAAAATGCTTAACTACTCCCACATCTCTGGGATGTGGGATCTCAGTGCAGAGGGAGTCAGGTGATGCTCTCCAGGGACAGTCTCTGGGTTGTGGGATCTCAGTGCAGAGGGAGTTGGGTGATGCTCTCCAGGGACAGTCACTCTAGGGAAACCAGATGCTCTCCAGGGACGGTCACTCTAGGGAAACCATAATCTCCTGCTGGCTTGCAGTTCAGGCCCTTATAGACCCCTACAAAACCATGCTGGGAGGACAAGCCCTGCCTCAAACACTGACAAGGCTGGGAGACACAACATGAGTCATCTCATAGCTGTCTCTAATCCCGAGTCTGTATGGCACATTTATTTTCTATGAGACCCTGGAACCATAGCAACTGACAGATAAAAGATGGTGAGAGCCAGAGCTAGACCTGCTCTTATAGGAAAGGCAAAGAATAAGAAGAGAGATCAGGTAAGAAAAAACAGAAAAAAATTGAAGGGGAAGGAGAGGATAGTGCTGAGGAATATATCTAACACAGGCAGCTAGGTGTGCAAGCTGCAGGTTGAACTCTGCAGAGCAGGAGCCAGAGGCTGAGCCCCAGGCAAGAGGATGTGAACTGCTACTCCTTTGCATAGCAAAGGGCACAGGGACCTGCAGCCTGGGCAGGGAACTGGGCATTCAGAGACACACTAGGAGCCAATGATTCCAGGCTTTCCCCACACTTAATCTGTGAGGGTAAAAAAGCACAGGGATTTCTCTGTTGGGGTTCCTCATCAGAGGCACCAGCTCGACTTGTTATTCTGTTATTGCACCATGATCAAATTATTTTAAGGATCAAGATGTCTGAAACTCTGCTTCTGTGGGAAACCTGCAGTCAAGCCAATAAGGAAACCCAGTCTGACTGTGTGAATCTGGGGCATGTAGCTGAGAAGGGGCCTCAGCTCAGGGAGTGCAAGTGTGATGGCCAGAGTGGCTCCTGGATGGCCAGGCAGGGAAGTCTTGTTAACAGTAGTTGTCACCTTACATCAGAAAAATAGAACAGACTATTTTTGTTGGAAGGGACCTACAGCAATCATCAACTTGTTCATGGTGCACTCAACTGCTGCATCCAGATTGTTGACATATATTGAACTGGTCCTTGAATTGATCCCTGAGGAAAACCACTGGTGACTGATTGCCAGCCAGATGTGGCCCCATTCGTTTACACCCTTTGAGCCCTTCCTTTAGACAGTTCTTCACCTTGCACACCATGAACCTGCTCATCCCACAGCTGGACACTTCTGAGGGACAGTATCAAAAGTCTTCCAGTCTTCCTAAAATCCAGACGAACATCCACTTGGTGGGTCACCTTATCATAGAAGATAACAAATTAGTTAAACAGGACATTCCCTTGGTGGACCCCTGTGGTCTGTGCCTGATGATTTCATTTTTCTTTAAAATCCTCACTGAACCATGGCCGCAGTAACTAACTATAGGCATTGTTGTGTTACCCCTTCCAGACCATGAATGCTTCTTGTTACAGAGTTTAAAAGCCTTGTGGCCAAATTACCCTTTGAGCTGTGGGTTTGTGGGACACAAAAACCCCTGGAGCAGGAAATCACAGGTTTCATGCCTTGGGCAGAAAGACTGAACACCCTGGAGTTGCATCCAGGAATGGGAAAAGAAGTGTGGAATAAAAAAAACACTTCCCTCATAAAAGTATTTTTCTGTTATAAATGCAGCTGAGAAACAGAAGTGGTTTATGCTCCTGGCTTTTATATCCTGGCAACTGCAGTGCCGTAATACTTTCCATGCATTAGTGTAAATAGGATCTAAATTAAAGGTTTACATTGCCCCAGCTGCACTCACACCACTGGGAGAACAAACGCAGGAGAGCAGCTGATCCACTCTGCAACTCCAAGCTCCTCAGTTGAGCATCACAGCAGGGCTTGGCTAAAGAACCAGCCCTGGAAGAAAATCACCTTCCTTCCCCACTCTGGGGCTTTGAGTTCACTTTAACCTCCCCAAAGAGCTGGCCCCTTCCCGGCAGGATCTCTGCAGCGCCCTGATGACTTGATTGTGTTTGCCTCATATCTGGAGAGAATCCATGTGATTCACCCACAGTTCCTCCGGGGCCTTGCAGCTTTGATCCTTGTCCTCATTGCTCATTTTTGTTTTCTCACAAGGGAGAAAATAACAAAGACGACTGACAACACACAAGATGAGGAATCTGGTCCATGGTCACCAAGTGCCAAGGGTACAGGTCCAGGCATTTAACAGGACTGTCTGGTGGGCAGTGGGTACAATACTGTGCTGGGATCTTACACCACCCAACTTCCAGGCGCCAGCTCTGCTCCCTGGAACAGCCCACATTTGCCCTGAAAACCAGAGAAACCAATGTAATTGCCTTCCTAGAAATGAGTAAGAGCACAGAATGATAGCCATTTTATCAGTTGACTTACAGCAATGAGTCAAGGTTTGGTGTTTGGGCCTGGTTTGCCCAATGACACCCATAACAGCCAGAAGTCTTTAGTCTCTTTTTTTCGTTTTCCTTTTTTTTTTTTTTTTTTTTTTTAATAGCTCTATTTCCACACATGGGAAAATAACAAGAATTGAGCTTCAGCAGTCAGCAGCTGAATATGGAGGGGACTGTGTCTAACCAAAAGGGACTTTCATGCAGAACAACCTGCTTAGCCAAAACAGGCCTTCCTCTCTGAAAAGCAGAGTCACCTTTGCTGATTCCATTTTAAACTAGAGAAATTTTCAAAACAAAGATTGTTTTCCAGGTTAAAAAGAAATTGAAAATAATTTACATATTAGCTCTAGGATCCTGTTATCACAGGTGACTGCTTCCCTTCCTCCAGTCCTTGGAGACTGTCATAGTTTAACTGTCATGCTTACTAATGTCCCCTCAACAGGGTCAATAATACTATTTCATTTCTCTATCCAGACAGAGGCGTTTTAGAATCGGTAGGAATTCTTCACTCCTGCTTTATTGGCCCTTCTCTCGAGTAGTTCAAAGGTATCAGGGGAAGTGAGAGATGCAGGAAATGCATGCACTCACCCTCTTGCACACCCCTGCTGCAGGATCACATAGACCTGGTCTCCTGGGGAAACCAGACAGAAGTGGGTAATCATCTCATTGTATGTCTCCAAGGATAAAATTATCCCCTGCAGGAGAGAAGACATCTTGTGTGGGAAGATTTCCCTGCCTGCAGAGCACACATATGCTAAAAACGAAAAAGAGTATCATGTGAGCTCTGGATCCAAGGCAGAGGTGAAGCTTGTTTTGAAGATGAGAGCTTGTTTGCACACAGATCACTCTGGAAGATTTTTCCTGGGTTTCCTTTGAAGAAGCTAAACAAAACCTCATAGGAAAAAATAGCAAGAATTTTCTGCTTATCTATCTGGAGTACAGCTGATGAGACAGGGTACAGCCAAGAGCTAGTCTGCAATACAAACTTTCCCCCAGAGACACCACTCTGCCACCTTCAAGGGATATTTGTGATGCCATAAGGGAGAAAAATAGGAAACCAAAGCTACCAGCAAGAACATACACCATGAAAGAAGACCCAGACACACTTTTCAATCATCTCCTTGTTCATGCTTCCTCCTGTCTTTGAAGTGGATTTTCTAAGGGATGTACTTCATGATGGTCCCAAATATGCACAAGGGAAAGAGAGTAAGGAAGTAAAAAGAGATTAAACGTGTTAAAGGAGAAGCCTCTGCCTGAGCATTGTCACACTGTTCAAGGAGTTGCACACATACCACCTGAGACTTTTAACTGCTGGAACTCAAGTCCCACTCCAGTGAGACATATATAAGCAAAAAGGGTTAAAGATAAAAGGAAATATGCCCAGTGGTGCCAAATGACACCACCTGAAATGCAGATACATGATAAACAACCTGGGGACAAAGTCTTAATTAAAGTATTTTTCTGAAAATCAAAACTGAACCCAAAAGGGAGGGGCCATATGCTGTCTTATTGCATTCTTATTTTGCTGTCCAAGTGCTAGGAAAAAAAACTGGATACACCATTCTGACATCAAACGAGTAGCACATAGCCAAGCCAATTGGCTGATGACAGAATCTGGAAAACCAACAAAGAATGAAAGGGGATCTTACTCTACTCCTGATACTGTCGATTCTGGTGACAACTACAGCATGGCTTAGTAGAAAACTAAAAAGAAAGAATGAGACGAAGTGCTGGAAAAGTGATAAATTTGAAAAGAAGAAATCTACAAAAAGTATACAGGGTTCAAGTTCCAAATTCTTGAGGAATCTGAAGAAGGGACTCTCATTTTTTGTTGTGAATCAGATAAGGCATATGATCCTACTGTGACAGAGGTAGTAAAAAACATTAGACCTTATTGTTCCAGTCATACTAGTTGTTAATTTCAGGTGTTATGTGGAAGTTAATAGTGAATTTGGCAGAATACAAACTACTTCACCTTGTGAAAAAATGGACTCAATACCATCTACAGTCCCTCTCCCC
The DNA here is from genome assembly GCF_020740725.1 of Corvus hawaiiensis. Lineage (NCBI taxonomy): Eukaryota > Metazoa > Chordata > Aves > Passeriformes > Corvidae > Corvus > Corvus hawaiiensis. The sequence continues at coordinate 17,203,161 of NC_063255.1, read as the reverse complement.
ACCGCGATGAATCCGACTTCCACTCTGCTAATAAGAGAGGAGCTGACCCCCCGGATATCTGAACTATGCTCTTAAACACATAGGGACAATAGGTATTACTTAATCCCTCACGGTCACTGAAACAGGTAGAACTGATGAGACAAGTTGGTATTTCTACAGTCAAACTGACCTGTTCACCATTCCTACACACATCCTCTGTGGGATGGTGAGCATGGCTGTAGGAGCAAACCTTTGCCCCCTCAAGATGAACAAAAAGAGATGCAGCTGGTTCTGTAGGGACAGGATTAAGACTCTCAAATAATATATGTGCTGATGTACTTATGCACAAATTGAACGTAACCACAAGTGACTCAAGGAATTTGGTGGTCCTCTCTGTTACCATTAGGGACTAACCAATGGCTTGTGTCTAATACATAACTTCAGTGGGAAAAATCAGGGAAAGAGACCAGCAGTCCACTGCAGATCAACTGCTTTTGCTGTTGCAGTGCTCTATCAATAGTCCAAGGCAAGGTTTCACTTGGGTTTTCAAAAAGAATGAGTCACAGAGTTATAGTGTTGTGTGATTTAGCGTGCTGTTTTCTTAGCTTTACTTGCTTGGCATGAGTATGACATGAGCTTGACATGAAGCCTTAGTCTGCAAGCTGTGGACTTTCACCTAGATAAGTCTGTGGCTAAGAGTACAGTTTCATAGTAATTTTCCCAGTAGCTGGTACAATGCTGTGTTTTGCCTTTAGTGTAAGGAGAACACCGATGACACACTGATGTTTTGGTTGTTGCTAAGTAATGTTTATCCTAAACCCAGGACGTTTTTAGCTTCCAATGTTCTGCTAGCAGGCAGGTACATTACAAGCACAAACCAGGGTGTCGCCTGAAAGAGATCTGGTCCCACGCTCATGTGGTGTCCCAGGCAAGGCGATGGCATGGTACATGTGGAGCAAAGGCTGGAACAGGCAGGCACCAGGAGATGGGTACTCACCTGACTCTGTCCCTCCTTCTACCTCCACCATGGAAAAGTCCCTGATCACCTCTGCCCAGTGAAATCCATATGGAGGTGGACTTCAACAGGAGGGGAAGAGGATGGAGGACAGAAGGATTTAAACAGATTTTACCAAGGTTTGGCTGAAATGTCTGAGTGACTGCACTTGCTGGGAGGTGAGGAAACACTGAGGACCCTCAAAGAGAGGAAGGTTCAGGCACAGTAGGAAGGGAAGCCTGGTCAAGGTCCAAGGTGGAGGAACTGAGCTGGGAGGGTATGTGGGACAGCACACAGGCTGTGTCCCTGAACTACTGCCATGGCTCTTTCTTCCATTGACCATCTCCTGGCTTAAATTTCTTAAGGGAAGAGCTCCATTCCCACATGTTTAGGGCATAGGTGACCATAAAGCTGTGTTACCTTGGCTCAGGAAAAGGCTCTCATTACCCCTGCTCCCTTTGTATGTTACTTTCCTCCCAGGGGCTGACAGAGTTGCAAATGTTTCCTCCTCAAAAATGAAAGGAAGAAGCCATGAAGAGGCCAGGCCTTGAAGGGAAATAATAAACAAACCCATGACAGCATCACCTCTTTGATAAAATGCTGGGAAGATTTTATGAAAGCTCTTCAGAGAAATGTGGCTGGCTGCTAGCCTGGAGCAAGAGCTTCCAGATTCCTTGTGCCCCCAAATTCACAGCTTGCTTTATCAAGGCTGGTCCTTGCCCCCTGCCTCCATCACTCATAAGTATAAATGGTGCTGGGGGTGGGTTCTGCTAGGACTCAGGGGGGAGGAGAGCAGAGGGAATAGCACTGAAGAGGAGGAAGAGTGCCTTAATGAGAGGAACAGGACAAAACCTGGAAGACAAATTAATCTAAGAGACACCAAAATGCAGAAGAGGCACATAAAAGGGCTGAGTGGAGAAAAGGTCATGGGAAGGGAAAATACCAAGCCAGTTAACCAAAATGATTGAATAGCAAATGCTGTGCACAGGCTGTCTCCTTCAGTGCACGACATTATCTTCAGCGTGCACCTTCTCCCTGCCTGCCCAGGGGCAAGGTGGTGCTGCTCTCTCTCTCTCTCTCTCTCTATTTTAAAGACACCCAAAGGCCCATGCCCAGACCAGCAAAGGGTCTCAGGCGTGGGAAAGCTCTGCATCGCCGTTCCTTGCTTCCAGACACCTGGCATTCACACTGCAGGAGACACACAAGTGCCCTATGGCACAAACAGGGAGATCCACCCTTCCCAAAACCAGTTCCCGTCTCCTGAGACCAAGGGCAGTCCTTGAGATTTTCCATCCTGTGTTATTATTCCCTTGGTTATACACACAAAATATAATTTTTTCCCCTGGTTCTACAGTTCAGGATAGACCCAAGAGCCCTGGTTTTAAGTTAATGGTTTCATTCTGGCCACTCTCATTGAGCGCGGAATTCAAGATTTAAAAATCACTGAACTGAAATCAAGTAGAACTATTGCTGCTATCATCCCTTCAGGATCATGGTCTTTCTTGCTTTTCTGCTTTTTGTCACAAGGTTTTTCCTGCTAGTAATCCCAGTCCCAAAAGCAGGGAGGGTGGAAGACCACATTACCCATGCCTTGCACTGCTGGTAGTCAGGGATCACACAGCCCTTCACAGCCCCACTTAGGTGATGAAACTCAGAAAGACTGATACAAAGGCCAGCTTCTTCTGGGCAGGGATCCTGGTTGTGGAGTTTTCCTCACTGCAGGTATTGCACAATCCTGTGCAATGCACGGTAGGATAACCCTGCTGGAGCAGAGACATTGGACCAGATAACCGAGCCAGTGGTCCCTTCCAGCTTTATTCATCTTGGACTCAGTGATCCTCCAAATGTGCTGGAGCAGCAGCATCGCTGCTCCTAGAGTTCAGGGAGTAGCTGAGATGGGATTTATTGGATTGTGGCTCTCCTGTGGACCTATATGTCTGTCCCACCGGCTCAGAGGAAGTTTATCAGCATGGCTTCTCCTCTCCCATCATTGTCTTTCCTCCTGGAAGGCCAGTAGAGCTGTAAATATTTCCTGAGTGAGCACAAAGTAAATGAAAAGACTCAGAGAGGCAACTATTTGCCTGAAGATTACCTAAAGCAATGCAGCAAGAAAGGGAAAGCTAAGTTAAAGGGCAACAGAAACTCTTTCTGTGCTGGGTGGAGTTCAGAGGTTCCAAGAGAGCCCAGAAGGTTTAAGTGAAAATGTAATTGTTCCAGCCTCTAAGCTGGCACCAGTCAAATCACAAAATACAGCTATTACAAGTTGTCCCCATGACTCATACCTGAGAGCTAATGTTATCCAGATATTAGCCTTCAGCATTAGTGCTCTGGGTTTGAGGCTCCAGTCCAGGGACAGGGTAGAGTCTTAATAAGAGCCTGTCATGTGAAATGACATGTTTGTGTGACTGACACTTGAGAGTGCTCAGTTCAGATAGGACAAGGAAACTAGTATATCTCTTTGACTCAAACTACATTTCTTTTAACTCCAGTATCTCAGGCTGAACCTTAGCTGCTGTGTCTGGCAGGGAACATCCACCTGGGACCATTTACCACTGGTAGCAGCCAGAAACCTCACATCTGGGGTGTTCCCTGACAGGTTCTTCAGGAAGGTGTTACTGTACTCCCAAGTACAACTTAAAACAGTTGAGGATCTCCTGGGACAAGCTAAACCTGCCCGGCAGGAAAGTTGTCTTCTGGTGAGAAAATTAGAAAAAAAGAAGTATTAATTACGAGACAGCACTAGTACTTCTCCTTGGGATAGTGAATGAGATTGCCTCTCCCCATATAAACCAACAAACTCCTTTCAGTTACTGGGTAAATGCAGTGTTACTCCAGCTCCTCCACAGAGCTGGTTTCAATGAAGTCTGTGACAAACCAAACCAAGAGTGTTTGGAAGCTCAAAAGACACATCACCCATGTGGTTTTTGCTGCTCCCTGTTGAAGCATTCCTAAAGAGGGTACAGAGGTGTAAGCAGCTGTTGTTGGAGACTGGGTGCAGGGGCAGACAGACATTTCATCTGCTCCCTGTGCCACTCCTATGCCTCTATGGAAATGGGTGCACTACCACAAAGGCAGTGGAACTATGGAGATTTGTTGAGTTTCTGCCTCTGCCCAGGCCATCGTTTCCATGGGGGAATTCCACTGCACTTCAGTGATCTCCAGGACTTGACCCAGTTGCACACACATAGGACTCTCAAAGATATCTGCATGGGGTTTGGACATGTGACGTGGGGCCTGCAGGAGACCTCAGCCCCTCTGGAGTGTCAACTAGAACCAGGTAGGATGACCCAGGGCATCTCAAATGTTTTGTGACCCCTGCACCCAGTCATCTGAGTTGAGCCCATAGTCAGCACAGTCAATGAAGCAATTCAGTTCTCCTTTCCGGGTGGACTCAGGGAAAGTTCTTGTCGTCACTTGCCAGTCAGAGCAGAGTCGAGGGCTCCCAGACTTCTCTCTGGGAAGAGACTGCTGCTCTTTGTCCCTCTTGCACTGTGCTTGTCTTATGCTGCAGAGTTCAGATAGTTTCTGCACCTGCCCCCTCTGATGGGTTTTCCAACAGCCTTACACAGTCATCTTTACACCCTCAGGTCTCCAGAAACAACACAAAAATCTTCTCAGTGTTTCACTATTCGAGTCTGGAGTCTGGAGACACCATCATCTCTCCCTTCTGTCTGGAAGGACAAATATCATCCCAGTACCAGGAACATTAATCCCAGTGGTATGTTTCTCAAGTTCAGCTGCTCATCAGGGTAGGCACAGGGCTGGGTTGCAGTGTCTGTTCAGCACTTGGACTGCATGAACTATGAAGGCAGCAGACACAGAGAGTTCTGGCAATGTGTCACTTTGTGGCCCTGTTGCTCAGAGATAGAGGAGACTCTCTTATCTCGTGTTTCCACCAGGGACAGAGTGATTAATTTAAAGAGCTAGTGGCATTACAGACACTGAAAAGTGGGTAAATGCAGAATGTCCCAAATTAGGTGAGAGTAGGTCCTGTTCACAGATATATAGCTACTCTATACACGGTACTTTTCAAGAAGCAAAAGGGTTTTTAGGATGACAAGACGTGACCAGAGCCCCAGCTATCCTATCCCATCCTATTCTTGGACATTACATCCACACCACATATGATGAATGTTACAGGACTCAGGGACATGTTTTCCCTCCTGAAGGTGGTTAGATGGGAGCCCACTGGCAGTTCTAATGTCTAATGAGTTATACTTGGGTCTCACATCTTATATCCAGATTGCAGATTTTTGGCTCTCACCAGAGTAACACATGAAGGGGACCAAGCCATATCCCAATACCCAAGTAACTGTTGTGGGAATGCATGGCACTGGCTGGTGAGCAAGCAGGGGCAGTAGGTAAGATCTTTTTAGCTGTCCTGAAGGCAGGAGAAAGGTCTCACCCCATACTCCAAGCCCTCGGTGCAGGGTGGTTACCTGCATTCAAAGGGAGCCTGTTCCCTCTTATGCCACCAGCTGCAAAGCCGGGTGTCACACAGCCAAGCAGATCCTGTGAGACAGCTGGTCTGGGCCAGACTCATGGACTGAGATGCAGATGAGCTGTGTGGGTGCTTTAATGACAAGATTTTATGCAAGCAAGAAAAAGTAGTCAAAGACACTTTCACTTGAGACAAAGTATAGAGCAGTAATGGACATTTTAGAGGAAGTTTCTCAGATCCCAAAAGGTTTCATTCAGCTGCTTCCAGGCCAGCAGCAGAAATTAGTAGAATGCAAGCAGATATCCTGGGAAGGAGGGAGAGCAGATTTGGTAGATGGAAACAAGACAAAGTCCCTGAAAAGGGCTAAGGCAATTGGTGATCCCGCAGCCAACAAAACCACCATCTCAGGCAGCATATATGTTATATTTTCAGAGGTCTATCCTAGTTAGAAATCTTCAGCCTGACAGCTTGCTCTCCTTGTTGTCTTCCTCCCATTTATTTATTTTCTCTTCTTCACCAAAGTGTGGGTGATGGGGAGAAGGGAAGACAGCAAGCAGATGATCTGTCCATGTCCATCTGCTTTGGGCACATGTGGAAACCTGCCCTGGTACAGCTCCACCAGGCCTATCTGAAGGTGTTCAGCAAATGCAACCAGCTCCTGCATCCCCAGCACCCGCCACTGCCAAATGGAGAGCTGAAAGTCTGTTTGGGATAGAAGGGATGCACAAAGGGAGACTGTGCAATTCTCCCATCCACACTACAGTGCCAAGCCACCTTTGATTCATGCTCCCAGAAGGTGAAACAGAGCAGGGTTTGGAAGAAATCAGCACTGCTGCTGCCGTTTTACAGATGGAATAGAGCAAACAGACCTGGAAGAGCTTCCCAAGATATACCAAAAATATCAAAGCACCTGCAGCAAAAAGCTTAGACCAGACAAGAACCTAGAGGAATTGAACACATGGCCACTTTCATCTTGCCTCTTAAATGTCATAGGTTTTAAGGTCAGAAGGGACAAATCCTGTCAATTTGACCTCCTGTAATGGAGAGGTCTGGGAATTTCCTCCAGCAGGACTTGCGGTTTGCAGTTTAACTGAAAGACCTTTTTGCAAGACAGCCAGTCTTAATTTGAAAACCTCACACAATAGAGAATCCACAACAACTTTTAACACTTTGTTCCAACAACAAATTACAAGCATGAATAGTTTAAATTTTAGATTTATTTCTTCCTACAAAGCATATTTCAATAGCTTGACAGCTGGAGTTCATCTGACCTAAAACCCGGATGACGATATTTGGCCAGATGAGTCTTACCTCTCTGGTGAGGTACTACAGGGTGATTCATTGCCTTTGAAATTTAGGTATGGATGAAAAAAAAAAAAAAAAAAGTTTGGATTTGCATGGGTCTGCCAGGTGAACAACACCCAGAAGGTCTCTCAAGGCAGCTAAATTGAAAACAAGCAGAACCACAACTCATAGCAATTTAAGGGTGTCTGCTGCCAGGGAAGACAACTTTCCCTCTCCACACTTTAATACACTTCTAGAGCTCTTGAAATCTGGTGTCTCAAACTGTGCTGTGCACTGTCCTCCTTACACGGCTAGCAAAGAGCAAAGACACAATCATGTCTCCTACGGACCAGACCCTTCTGGAGGCTGTGTTCTCCATAGCTCCCCATCCACTGATAGCAGGCAATGCCTGCCCCTTTTCTCATGTTGATGGATCTATTCAGCAGTGCTTGGTGCTTCTCCAGCAGCAAAGCCAAAACTTAACACAGTGGTTAGGACAGAAAATTTAACCTGAAACTCATATGACATTTTACTGCCATTTTCATAAAGGTAATAACACATCAGTGAGGCAGGAGTAAGGCAGGGATATAAAAAAAGTATATGATAAGTAACAACACCAACAAAAACCACAGAACAAACAAACAAAGGGGAAAAAACCAAACAAACCAGAACACACACTACACTTTGAATCAAAAGTCTTAAGATCTGCAGCAAGAATCTTCATGTATTGATTGAGCCAGTTGAAGATACAGAGTGGTGGAAGAGTAGAAAAAAAGACTAACAGTCCTGAAGAGAAATGATAATTGAATTCTGCAGCTATGTTAGTTGATCCCAGCAATATACAAGGCTGCTACATAGAGTTTGAGAGATAAACTTTCGTGTTAGAAACGGAAAAAACAATGTGCTGTCTGCACACAGAGCAACAACAAACCTGGGAAATTTCTTCCCAAAAGCTATTTGATTCCTAGCTGGTGAATTGCAGGAAACCACATTCATCCAGACCTCACTGAATTGTTCAGTACAGCACCATGTGGGAAGTGAGGAGTTATTTTAAGGCTGCACAATCAATACAGGAAGAATACAGCAGTACACACACCAGCCAAAGAGCAACAAGAATTTTATTTATAGGGAAACTGCTCATCTAATTCTGTGAGCACTGTGTTCAGGTCTGTAGCACTTTTCATTGCCTGGCATAGCTAAAAAAAAAAAAAAGGTGACTCGGGTAATATGCTAGATGGGGCTGAACAGTACATGAAGGCAGGGTAGGATTGCACATTCAGAACTACGTTAAGTGAGAGATTAGTAAGGGAAATTAAACTGTACAAAGGATGAAGGACAAATACTTACCCAGTGGTTCTTTTGCCTTAAGAATAAGATACCTGACAGCAGGACACTCTCACTCCCAGCCCATACCTTGGTCACTATACTGTGTACAGCTACTCCATCTCTTCCCACATGCCCCAAAATCATGCCCCAAAAGGGAAAGGAATAAAACACCAACGGAGCATGTAGGTGGACTGCCTGAAAGGGTTAATTCCCCTGTGCTCAGGCTAGAGAGGAAAAGGGCTTGAGGAAGCTATTGCTATAGATGACTTCCTTTTCATGGTGAAGTTTGCTGACAGCTGCTTAAAAATACAACCAACACTAGCATTTTACAGTGTAGGTATTGACATTTTATTTTTTTAAAAAGGAAAAAAAGAAGAATACATCCTTTTAGTGGCTGGAGGTGTGTATAAAGTTACATTTTTCAATGAATTCGTGCATTAAAGAAACAGGCTTTGAACAAGTTTCTCTAATGCACGGGATTTACAAATTCTTTCACAACCAGTAATATTTTTTTTCAAAATACTTGGTAATAATATGGCATTGGGAGAGCCAGAGATCCCCTGAGATACCAGTACTGCTAGTACAGGAGGTGCCTGACCTCAGTCCCTCAGCCATGAGTACCAGGGATATCCCAGTTACTCTGCAAGATAGAAAAGGAGGTGCTCCAAAAAGCACAATGCCGTATTCCAAGACCACCCCAGGAAAATCCAATAATATCTCAAAGCTGACAGAGAATCGGCAGTTCCCACACATCTCTAAATTAACTCATCCCAACCTTGGTATTAAGTAACAGCTTTAAGGAGTATATTTATATATAAATCTACTAAAAAAAAAAACAAACCCCAACAACACCATTGTAAAATTTACACAAACACACACAACTTAAGCAACACTGCGTTTCCAGTGGATCTTGGCTATTAGTTGCTTGCAGTTTATATACAAAGCTGGTGAATTAGAAAGGCTGCTTCAGGAAGCCAAGCTTTCTGTCTAGGTTAGCCCCTGGTTAGAATAAGGATTTCCTATGTGTGATCTTCTAGGAGTTGGCAATATTAAAATTTTTGATTATAACACCAGGGTGCACTTGTTTGTAAACATTTTGTCTTAATATTGAATGAAAATCCAATGCATTCTTACTCTATGGACTGACATTATGGAATTCTAGGAATTCATAGGAGATATAAAATTTTGGCCAATAAAAATCCTTTAGACAAGTAAATTCCTGGTGTCAAGGTACTGACTTTAGAGCAACATCAAGCACAATTTGATCCACAGCAGAATCACAGGCAAACTTCCTCCAGGACATAGGAGTTTCCAATCCATGACAGCAAAACAATTTTAGTTTTGCATGATCCCCATTCTACAGATTGGAACACAGGTTTGAAGGGAAGCAGTTTGCCAAGGTCACAGGCAATGTCAGCAACATAGCTCAAAAAAGCTCAGACTCCTGAACACCTGATTAGTGTTGGACAACAATGCCCACTTCTCTCCTGACTCCTACAGTCCTCAATCCCCTTCTATTAAGAAAAGATTACATGATACTGCATTTGGAGGAAGGCTCACAGGGAAATGTCAAAAGCAAATGTGTCAGGGATATAAAAAAAAAGGAAAAAAAATTACTAGAATATCTCAAGACAGGTAAAAAACTTCCTGTTGTTCTTGAAGCTCTTAACTTCTCCTTTTTGCCAGCAGCAGTCCTGAGTAATGAATACCTGCCAGAGCTGGGTGGCAGCTTCCTCAGACCCTCTCCTTGTGCTTCACATTAGCCAGCTTGACTGTTTCCTGCTCAGAGGCAGGTGGAGAAGGCTCATCGTGACATCCAATCATCAGCTGATAAACAATCACTCCCGCAACTGCGCCAAGGAAAGGAGCAACAACTGGAACCCACCACCAGTGGGACGGCTTACCAATCCTGGAAAATGAAAAGAAAGTGCACAAGGTAAGAACTGCTGCCTAAGCATTAGGATATTTGCACTTGGATCTGAAGCAATGCAAGATCTGACCCTCTCCAGCCATCTCCACTCACTTGGACAAGACAATGCCACGTGCACATCTGCAGAGCTTCCAAGGCAGACGTTGCCATGCACACACACACACACACACACACACTTGTAAGTCCCAGTGACAAGCAATTCAGAACAGCTACTTTCAGGACTTTCAAGACTGTCTCTCCACCAAGAAAGGTGAGAAGCATCTGCAGTGTCTCCACTAGGCACCTTCAATTCCCTCCCACTGCTTGCAGGAAAGCAACCCTTGATAACAGGACTCTCTTAATTGTCTCAAAAAAGAACAAACTTTTCATTTTCTACCATTAAAAAATCATGAAATGCTTGTGTTCAAGGTGCAACTGAAATTCTCATGGATGCTCCCAGATTTCCTTTTTGATAGCAAAGCTATGTCATTTGCTCTCACCACTGGAAGCTGCCCAGCTTCTACGATTTCTTAAGAAGTCAAAGAGCAGAGAGTGTCTTTTAGCAACATTTAGACAATCCAAAAATACCTCATGGCTGCCAAGACTCTTTATAGTGCCAAAGCTACCATCTATTTGGACTCCTAATTTTTTTTTTTCCCTTGATGCACAAGGTTTTTATCATCAAGCACTTACCGGAACACTTCAGTGCCCCAGCCAGCAATGGCTGTGAAGAGACGAGGCCCGAAGTCCCTGGCGGGGTTGACAGCATAGCCAGAGTTGAAGCCCATGGAGGTTCCAATAACGAGGACAACAAAGCCAACTGTGAAAGCCTCCAGCCCAGTGGGGACGGGGTTGTTGTAGGGATCAACAATAGCCAAGACACAAACAATCAGGGAGGCAGTACCAATGAACTGGAGAGGGATGGGGAAGAAAAACATGAATTTAATCCAGATTAGTCTTCTAACCAAGTTATTTAACTTCTCTGGGATGTAATTCTCTTAACAGGAAGAGGTGCACCAAGTCATCCCATGACATTATCAGACCACAGCAGCCATGGGAATGAGAGTGGACCGTGCTCCTCTCTTGAGATTATGGCAGCCCATAATCTCAATCAAGCTTGCACCTTTTTCCCTTCTCCCAGAAGAGCTATGAATAGCTGTTTAGGCAGACAGAAAATCTGGGAACATCATCTTCCCATGTGCCACGGCTGGGTAGAAGCTGTCCCTTTTGTTGTTGATGGCAACTTTAAGAGACAGTCACATTCAACAGCAACCACCACTCCACACCCAGCTGACCTCTGGATTGTGCCACAACCACAGCAGTGTGAGAGTGAGGAAGAGCCATCATTCCTCACACTCAGGACTACGAGCAAATGGCATTCTTTTCGTTGGTGTCCTGACCAGTGTTGTATCACTTGTTAATGCCTTAGCACAAGCCTTCTGGCTTTAAGGTCCTTTCTATGGGCCAGTGAGATACCTGTGTCAACTCCAAAATACCTTTCTGGATATCTTATCTTTAAATTGCAATTCATTTTCTAACTAAAGGGGAGGCCCAGAACCACCCAAAAGATTCCTCTTCAAATGGACTTTCATCCTCCCAGCACCCTCTTACCTGGTCAAAGAAGCCGTTCACAACATTCAGATGCTCAGATGGGTAGGTGGCAAAGATACCAGCAGTGCCATTCGGTCCTAGTACACTGAGACGGTTATTGTCAAAAGCCCAGATGGCATCTAGAGGTAGGGAAGGAGAAGAAAAAAAACATTTTCTGTAGAGAAAACACTCATTTGGAAAACTTAGGCCATCATCCACCACAGTTTTTTACCAGTCAGGCTCAGAGGCAGGTGGCATTAGTCCCTGTTCCTAACAATTATTATTTGCCAGGCATCAGGAAGGAGAGCCACAAAGCAAACACTAAGGTGACTCCAACTCTCTCCCAAAGGTAACAAAATGCCTCTGGTATCAGTCTTGGTGTGAAGACATGACACAGTGATATGGATCAGCAAAGAGGATTTGGGCTGTTCTTTCACTTTTCTTAGTTTCAACTTGCAAGCTTGTCTTTAGAGCAACCATCACCTTGCCAACCACTGTGTAGAAGCTGGATAACTAACTTAGGAGGGTCTGTATTCCCTTCATGATGAGTGGAGACAAAATCAGACACCTCTGAATGCAGCTTTTCCATGGGTTAGGTAGTTAATATGGGGTTAAATCCTTTCTGAAGAGGAGGCTTCAGTCCACTAACTGGAAAGGTAATTGGTGTTGAACTGTAACCATGATATTTACTGAGAGGAAGGTAGGTCTCCTTGCTTCTTCCTAAAGTGAAAAGCACCCCTGCTAGTGCTGGGGTGGCAGCTTCCTCCCTCCAGCTGGAAATAACCGTGACCCAGATGTTCCACTCAGCTACAGGGACCATCACTCCTATTGCCAGAAACAGACATTGGGAGGCAAAGTCTGAGTCCAAATGTCAGACCTGATATTAAAGGAAGAGCAAGGGCCAGCACAAAGATTCAGTTCTTGCCTACTGAGCATCTCCCTACGATGATGAAAAACACACAGGAGGAACAGAGGCAGGAGGAACTGGCTTTCTCGGATGCTTTCCAAGGTATGGAATCACTCTGATAAAAGTAAAATCTGCTAACAGTCATGTTATCAGAAAGCTAACAAGACAATGCATAAGATATCACAGTGAAGACTTCATTTTTTTTAAGCCAAGAATGAGAAATGGTTCTCGAACAGTGAACAGATATAAAATCTCCATCACTGCTAGTGTTTCACTGACTTTTCTGGAAGACCAATAGATACAAAAGGGGCCATCCAGAGGTCCAGTGGTCATTACTCAAGGGCAAAGACTTGCACTTTGACAATGTTGGTTAGCCTTCAGATTGCTTTGAGGAGGCTTGAACCCATCATCCTGAGAATGGGAAAGTCATCCCAGAAACACAGTAAGGAGGTTTCTTGGATCTCTGCTCTGCAAAAAAGTGCTCCTCTCTGATCTGGAAACCTCCCTCCCTTCAGTGAGTCACAAACACAGTAGTCTCACTTCAAAAAACACACAAAGTTTCCACACTTACCATAGTACAGACCAAAGACTATGCCAGATCCAAGGAAAGCCCCCAGGGTTTGTGCAAGAGCATAAATTGGTAGCTTGATCCAGGGCTCCCGGGCCAATAAGCACATGGCAAAAGTGACAGCTGGGTTCAGGTGTCCACCTGCGGAGAGGTGGGTGGTTAGTGTACTTTTACAGGTAGAATTTAGGTCCCAGAGTTGTGCCAAGGGACACTAGCTTCCATACCAGTGCCACACAGAAAAAGTAGGCCTACACAGCAATTGACACAAGTGAAACTCAGCCTACATGGAGCCACACGTACCTGATACCTGTCCTGCAATCAAAATGCCAAGTGTTACAGCGAAGCCAAAGGCCAGGTTGACAGTCAGGAAACCTCCATGAGTCCCTCTGCTGAGCACAATCTGTGCAACAGAGCCACAGCCGAAGAGCTAGGAGGAAAAAAAAAAGAGATTGAAATTACCCTCTCTGCTTCACATCAGGGCCAGTTGCTGACAAATGCCTCCACTTACACCTTCATGTACCCTCATATTCCACTCACAACTCAAAGCCTTTACTGTTTCAATCTTTGGTCAAAGTATCCAGGCATTATCTGTAGGGATGGGAGGGAAGAAGCCAGGGCACAGACAAATCTATCTCCTGGCAGGATGGACTGAAAACAGAGGCAAAATTAAAAGCAAGATGGATCTACAGAAGTCTGGAATTCTTTGTCCAAACATCTAATTTTAAGATGGCAGGTGAGAAGGATCAGCCAGATAGCATCCTGGTCTGAGGTATTCACAGTACAACTATAACACAGCAGGCTTTCTATCTTGGCAGGTCTTTCCACTATCCACCATGTAACTTAAAGAGCCCTAAACCTGACCATCTGTATGTTTGTATCCCCCACTGGCTCCACCTGAACGGACCCTTGGTGTATTATCACTTGGAGTTACCACATTGGCAGGTACTGAGAGGATCCTTAAACTAGGACAGAGATTACAGGTCACTCATGAGATGCTCAAATCTAGGGATCAAGGCTTGACTTATTTCTTCTGACCACATACCCATAACTATACCCCCACAAAGACTTTCTGCTTCCATGAACTCCATCATCCCAGAATTACTCAATTGCCACAGAGGTGGTATCCACTCCTACAGGATAAGCCACCAAATAGGCACCAAGGTAGCAGGGTTTGCTGTCTTCACTTCTTCAGCCAGCACTGGACATGCCCATTGAGCAACACACAATCCAAATCAGAGGCAAAGACAAAACACATGTAACTCATCCCCTCCCATTCCCTTGACAACTGAAGAACGGCTAACAAAGCAAAAGGTGCACTCAGCCTGCTTGGAAAGGAGCAGCCAAGTAGGCTGCAGGCTGATTCATGAGGTGGACACTCTGTACATAGGTGCCTCTTGACAAGGAACCAGGTGCCCAACACAAGGACCTTGTGTAAAAACAACAAAGGAACCTGTTGAACTCCTTGGTGAGTGAGGAACAGCCAGCACCGCTCTCTACTGGGTGCAGTCAGAACAGCTCCTTCAATGTCCTCACTGAGCTGGGAAACCATGGCAGAGGAGACTCCAAGACAAAGGCAGAAAAGATGAATCGTTTATTGGCAGCAAACAGAACCAGCTATGCCAAACCACCAAGGGAAGCATAGCTCCAACTGAGCAAATAAGTACAAGCAATGACCAGGGTGAATCTGGTTTTCCCCTTTCCCCAGACAAGCCCCAGCGTGCTTTGGAGAGATTTCAGAGAGTACATGGCCATGGTGTTCACCTCTCGAAGGCCACAGCACGTCAGTCTGACCAGAGAGGGGACAAGCCCACAAAACCTGAGTTTGGTGGAGGTTAGCCCAGGTGACCCCTAGTGATGAAGGTATTTGTGTTATTCACTCTGTAAGAACTGGCAGTTCTGCAGGTGGATGGTGGTTGGCTCGTTGTCCACATACCTTTTGGTTGCAGAAACCACAGAGTAAAATTTTCCCATCTCCACCTCCCTGATCACCCACAAAGGTCTTCCCTTAAGCTGGAGGAATGCCAGGTCTGCCATTTCTCAAGAGGTTATCTCAAGAGGTCATTCCCCATCCTCCTCTCCTCCATCCTACACCTGGCAGTAGCTCTCCAGCTTTTCCTCAGAAGGGAATCTATGGGCCGTGCAAAAACACCCCAGAGCCACTCCACAGGAGCATTACAACTGCTTATCAGATGAGCCGTGAGCACTGTTTGGCTTAA
Source organism: Corvus hawaiiensis (assembly GCF_020740725.1). Taxonomy (NCBI): domain Eukaryota; kingdom Metazoa; phylum Chordata; class Aves; order Passeriformes; family Corvidae; genus Corvus; species Corvus hawaiiensis. The sequence continues at coordinate 17,187,947 of NC_063255.1, read as the reverse complement.
TTCAGCGTAACAGTAGGAAACTTAACCCTCAGCAGATAAAGAGAGTGCAGTGATACTTAGGGACAGGTTTGAACTTCAATATGCATGTGTTCAATTCCATCCTGCACCAGTGGAGTCCACTAAACACAAAAATACAGTGTCATGCATGACATCCTTCCATGGCATTCGACTTTAAGGAACCAGTTCAAGTTATGCTCACCCAGGATTTTGTGGCAAGTACCTTGATGCTACACAGTTTTGCTGTAGTAGTAGCTATTACAATTTTTAATCACACCACTTTCACTTCTACTCTTTGCAAGTTTTCCTTACAATTCCTTTTCCCAGGTCAGATGAGACCGGAGAACCCCAGCTTTCATTTTGTAGGTCTTGTTTGTCCACTGCTCACAGAGAACTGTTCAGTTACATCTAGTTTGGGTTGAAAGGCAAGGAAGGTCAAATAAAAGCAATTCAACATTTTTCCCAGTCTTTTTAAGTCCATGCAATGTCTTTCAGAGTTCTTAGGCAATATTGTATTGCTATGGTCAGGGACAGTGGTGCACACTGAAGGGGAAGATGACACCACATTCTTTTGATTTTAATAACCTGCCTTAACCAGGTTTGGTTTTGTGGTTTTGTTTTTCATTTGCATTTGTTGGCTTTTTGGTTTGCTTTTTGTTTTGTTTGGCTTTGGTTGGGGGCGGGGGGATAGGGGTGCTGTATTTTGGTTTCGTTTTTGTGTAATAAACCACTTCTGGGAGAATATCCAGCCAACAGAAACCCAGGTTAGCACCTCACATGGCAGTAGGTGCAGCAGTCAACTGTTAAACACCCATGATTCAGTAGCCAAGTTCAAAAGTGGTTTTAAAGTGCTAATAAAATGCTTGCAATAAAGCATCACTCCGATGTATTAAACATACTCTCCAAGGAATTGAGGTCAATGCACCTATTAACCAGGTTAATGGAAGTCTGCTCCCTAATTTCATCTTACTGACTCCAGCAAATCTGATGGCTTTCCCTGCCGAAAGGGAGGCTTCTTACTGCTCATGGGGTGATTCAACTCCTTGCACTGTGAAAAAGAACTAAATCCTTGTTCTGCAGGAACCGGTTCAAGAGTGGTGGGGCTGACAAACTCCAGACGGGAGAAGATCCACCCCCTGTACAAAGGGGGCACCAGCCAGAAGCAGCAGCAAAAAACAGAAAAAGGTAGCATGCTGCAGGGGATCCTTCACACTCAGGAAACCTTGAGCTCCCTGTGCCCAGGGCATGTTTGGAGACTGAGCAGGTGGCTTTGTCTATCAAGATAAAAACACCCTGTCTCAATGTCTGAACACTTGAAAGACTAGGAGCCAGTAAGGGCTGGTAGGAATGAACCTAGGAGGATAAAAAAGTTGCAATAGCTCATGAAGAACCAAAGGCTACCGAAGGCAGCCTATTTAGGCAGACCTTGTGGAAAACAGCTTCATACGTGGGCTCAGGAGGAAGGTGGTGTTCAGAACTCCTCTGCACAAGGGATAGGTTTCTTTCCTTTCTTGCCTCTTCTTTTCTTTGCCTGTGCTTTTTTACACCTTCCAGTGCAACACAAAAGGCCTGCGTGCATTTGCTCTTGGACTTCAAACAGACTGATCTCTAAACGTAGATGGGGAAGTTTTGTTGGCATAGACCTGGAGGAGTGCAATTACCTGAATTACAACTCTTCTGCCATCAAATAAACCAGGGATTAGGCAAGAAGCCTGCTGTAAATCTATCCTAATCACCCTGGGGTGGATGGGAAAGACTGGTCAGCCCTTGATGTCCTCTGGTTAGTGGGGAAGATGCTGGAAAGGCAGTCAAACCATGAGTCTGCTTTGAAGACAAGACCTGGAGATACTGATGGATGATTTTAAGTTTTGGACACACAAAGGTGCCACTCTTCACAGGGAGTAAGGCAGGGAGCAAGGCAGGGAGCAAGGGCAGCATGCAGAGATCTTCCTGAACTCCGCGGCTCATGTGGTAGGATGGCCTTCATCAGCCAAAAAGACAATGCGAGAAGCACTATCCTTTATGCTTTTCCTCAAAGCATATCTCAAACAACCAGGCTGGTCATCATTCTCAATTTGCAAAGCAAGGAGAAAGCTTAGACCCCACAGCCCAGTTTTTTGTCCAGCACAGCTGGAGGCAGCCTGTACAGAAGCAGCAGGGAAGGGCAGCAGCAGATGGTCTGTTATGTTACAGATCTTTATGCACCACCCACTGAACCAGAGCCAAGGCAGGGCTGTGGGGCTGGAGAGATGAGAGATTCTAAAGAAAACTGTGCCCCACATACATCACGTGCTAGAAAAAATGCTGTACAAAGCTGGAGACATGAGCCTCTTTCAGCTCAGGAAACCTGAGCAACCTTCAGCAGAGGAGTTGAGCATTGGGAGGAAATTCACTCGTTCAGGTTGTTCACACATACAAGGAAGGAAAAATACCTATTCTGATGCCTCTACTATTGTTCAGATCAAGAGGTTGTACTTGTTAGAAAGACCAGTACAACTGGTGGAAGTTTGGTCACAAGATTGGGCATTCCTGGGGCAAGTTTCCTTCCCACCAAGGGAAAGTCTTGGTGCCTGAACTGTCCTGTTTGTAGGAAGGAGAAATGTACTGCTCTTGGAGAGAGACAGCAAGAAGGGACAGTTTTGGACAATCAGTGAAGAGCTTCAACCTCTTCTGGTGGAATGGTTGAGGGAAAGCAGCAGCACTGCCACATCCCATGTCCCTGCACCCAGCAGCACAGACCCTTTGCAAGGAAGAATCAGCAGCATTCAACATGTTTACAGCAAGGATTTCCACTCCCTTTTACAGTCTAGCAAAGCATTAACAAAGAAAAGAAATTTTAAACAAAATTAAATATACATACATAAAATAAAATCACATTTTCCAAATGTGACAAGCTGAGTTTAAGCAAACAACCCCAAATCAAACAGCAACTGCGGGAACTACTGTGCTGCCCCAGATAGTTGTGGAAAGCTACCACCTAGCCACAAAGTCAAGGCAGCACCAATTGAAAAGCAATTAGGAATTGTTTTGTTCTTTGTGCCTCTACAGCAGTGAATCACAGCAAGTTCCACTCAGAAATCAGTCATAAGCAGCACGTTACTTCTCCTGCAAATGTAAAAGACAAACAGAGCCAGCTTTGGTACTTAGAGCTAGCAGAGCAAGGCAAACAAACCGAGCCTTAGGAGAGGCACAGAGACCCACCATGGAAATCTGTCTTTAGTGGGTTGCTACAGTAATAACACAAACAGCAAGCGACTGGGAAAATGCCTTCAGCATTTGTAGTGCTTAACAATTGCCAGCAAGCAGTGCTTTCAACATAAGTATAAAGTTCAAGCCTAATGTGCCACTCAGAAAGTGAAATTTGAAGAGGGAAAACACCAATTTAAGTATCAAAGGAAAAGAATGTAGAATCAGCATTACTATTTTTGCAACAAGAGAGACACTACCCACAGACTAAATAAAAGTTGTGCAAGGTGCTCTACGCAGCAAAAGTGGCTCGCAAGTAGACAGCGACTCATCTTGGCACTCTTCAGGGCTTGGCTACCTTAGCTGGATTATTTTTATCTTAAAAAAAGAGGCACTATTCTAAGAGTCCTTTCCAGCCCAAACCATTCTATGATTCTACCTTTACAATGTGTTTAAAAAAATGAGATAAATAAAATCAAGCACTAGGTTCATTCTTACAGGCAGCAAGACTATGCAGAGGTCTACAACAGCTTTTGTCTAGAAGAGTTTGAGAGAGCTGCAGTCATTATGCAAGTGAAAAGGAGGAGGGAAGAAACTGAAGTGGTGCCAATATCCACAGTGGGACAAGTTTTACATTAGACAGTGAAATTTAAAGTAAGCTGCAAACTTTAAACAGTCTGCCTCCCTTGGGGCTCAGGAAGTTGATTTCAGTGTGAACAATATCATACCTTAAATCTGTCCCTGGTAAGTGTTCCGTTCAAACATATTTGTGTTTAGTCAACTCCATCTCCCATGAAGAAAATTTCATGGATTCAGATCTTTCCTCAGGCATTTTACTATGTGAAGCCCATAACAGATATTTACTGGAGTACAATACATCTAAATGTACACACGCACAGCTCAACCTGCTGGCAGGGTGGGCAGCAGGGACTTTTGCAAGGCACAAAATGACAATTTCTCTCCTGGGAGAGAATCCAATTCAAACAATTGTCCAGGCCAGCTGAAAGGGGAAGGAATTTGCCTTCAAGACCCTTTCTATTTCACATAGGTGATATAATAAAAAGACGAAAAGGAATCAGGGTGGCAGTAAAGAAAAAACTGCAAGTTTCCCTTCATTAAGAAGAATACATTGAGACAGCATGAAGCTGGAAAGGGATTGAATAGATTGGGTATTTCAAGCTTGCAGTCCCAGAACCCATTTCCCTCTTGTGTAGCTGGTTTTGGACTTCTGACCATGCAAGAGCATTCACTGAGTTTGGGACTTCCTCTTTTCTCCCACAAGCCCACCCCACCTCGTCCCACATGGACACAGAATGCCCACAGCACTCTACCCACTGCAGAGTTGCTGCAGGAGATCCTAAGGAAGTTTGCAAGTACTACAAGATGGAGTTGAGTGTGCCACTAAAACCAGTTCAGGAACTCCTGAACACGGTGAGGGCTCTGCCTGTAAAATTAAGACACACACACACTAAAACAGAGCAGGTTTGACACTCCTGAGGACAAGGTATGTGCTGCCCACTTCTGCCAATGCAGCATCCAGCATGGCTGATGGGTGCCCATTACGACTGTCATTTTGTAGGCTGCTTATGATTTTGGACCATACTCTTCCTCAAGCTCTGAGCAGATCCCAATTCCTCTCTGCCTGGAGAGGCAAGGCTGTAAGGAAAAGTAGTTGCTGTTGTGCCAACTGTTACAGTCAGAGAATGGACTAATGGGGTTTGGATCGTGAGCCTTTCTGAAAGCTCAGATCCACGTGGCTAAAGGCTTGTCTTGTTTCTCAGCAATATTAACTTCACTATCAGGAGGCATTAATCCACCTTACAAGATTTACCTTGTTTCAATCCTGAGACTAACAGCAGCAACATCAGTGATTCACGGACAGCAATCTTCTAACTGTTAATCGTTTTCCTATCACCTTCTACCCACCTTAATTCCAAACAACCCTTCCTGGAAAAATCAACAGGACTTGTTTGCAAATCACCAAAGCTGGGTCGCTCTGACAATAAAGCCATTGCACTGTGCAAAGCTGCTTCCTTTTAAGAGTGGTAGCATTTTACACAGTCTTAGCAGAGTCCCCTAAGCTGCTGTACAAGATTCAGAAATCCTCTCTTCATCATCATCAAAAAAAAAAATCTCATTTATTAAAGCATAAAATTGTGTCAGTCTTTTTGTGGTGTTCCCCAGGTAGACATGCAAGTTCATGAAGCCTTCCTCTGCCTTCAACTCCACCAACCATTAGATTTCTCTCCAAAAAGTTCAGTTATGAGTTACAAAGAGGTGAAAACCCACAGTCACCCCACTGAAACCTCCAGGATTGCTCTGGATTTACACCATCTCAAAGGAACTTGAACCTGCAGATATTCACTGTGCGAACACCGACTCATTTCTGCCTCAGTATCTATGCACCAAACCCGTGGCCAGCTGGGCAGTCCTGTGTTTTCAGATGCAGATGCTCTAAGCTAGATATCCCTGTCACAGTTTTTCTACACCAGTATTTACTCCCCACAGCTCATACACAGCTGTCCTAGCTGTTCACATCTGCTTTTAACTTCAAAGCAAGTTCCAGCCGCTCAAAACATTTGCAATCTAAGGCACTCAGACACACATTTATCCCCTATATTCCACCCCTTTGGAAACTGAGCACTGAAACAGGCAGAGGAGTTTTATCTACTTTGACCACTGAAAAACACACTGACTGATAGCGAGCACCAGGTCTCAGCTGGCTGTTAGCACGAGCTACCACGGTATCGTGCAGCCCCACTGACAAACCCTGGAGAATCAACGGCTGACAGCAAAAGGACACTGCAACAATTTAAATTCTAGCTACTTCTTTGTTATGGGATGCACAGGAAAAGCAAAGTGAGGTGGAAAAAAAAAGCTCTCATTTCCTCGGGTGATAACACTTGCAGTACTTCGGAGCCAGGAAAATACTCCAGGGCAGACAGAAAGGAAGTTTTGTATGATCTCTAGCAAAACACTTACTGCTTACACAGAGATGATTTGGTCCCTGCACTTCACAGATACACAGAATCTCCCATACACCCAACAAGCTCTTCAGAACCCACTCTTTGCGAGAAACCCCAACATCCACCCTTAAGAAATCTGCATGAATATTTTTTCCTGTGCACAGGGACTGTCCTCTAGACCCATTGCAGAAGGCTGCACCAGATCTGGGCTCATTCCCAACGCAAACCCTGGCAGCAACACAGTCCTTTCACCAGGACAATTTCCCCCGAACCCATGGGTTAGAGAGCATCCCCACACCACAGCCCCCAACTCACCACCAGGATCAGTGTCCCCAGGCACTCAGCCAGTGCTTGCCGCACTAATTTGTTTCTGATCCTCAGGTGCTCCTCAATGGTAGAAAGAATGTCCTTTTGCCGCCCCATCGCAGTAGAGGTGCTCCTCAAGAGGTGTCAGGAAAAAGCTGCAGCTGAAAAAGCCTCAGCAAAGTTTCTTCTCCAGCACAGCTGCCTTTGCTTATAAATAAGTTCATCGATGCCTGACACACCTCCTGGGTAACCACACCCCTTCCACCCGCTCTTCAAACCCAACTTTTTTTTTCCTGCTTTTCAGCATGAGACAGCGTGGGTGTTTTTTTTCATTTTCCTTATTGCTTGCATAGGTGAGCAAAAGATTCAGGAGCTTCATAAGAAGAAGGAATTAAATGTGCCCTGCTGAAGCCACTGCTGTTTTCATCACCACCTAAAAAAGAGGGCCATATCTGCCCTTCTCCAGCTTCAGCTAAGTGCATAGATTGAGCAGTGCCTTACCCATTTGTGTGAGCATTCAGATTTCCTTCCCTCCCAAGCTCTTGCAGGGTGGCAAAGTGATGTGTGCTCCTGTGCTAATTCAGAGGTTGTAGGTGCTTTGACAGCAAAACTGGGAGGCAGAAGGGTTTGAACCCCTACAGCTGAGTCCAAGGCTCCTCTGAGCTCCAGCAGCTGCCCAGCTGAAGCTGGTACCACGAACAAGACCAAACCTCTTTCCATGGAAATCTACATTCGGGTCCAAACTCTTTTATGTCATTACAGTTGTCTCACCCTCACAGAGCTTTGGGAGAGCCCTTGCAGCCCAGTCCCCCTGAAAGCTGTAAAGAAAACACATGAGACCCCCCCGTGCAGAGGCAATCCCCATCATAGAACTTCAGTGAGGAGCCCACAGACTTACTGAGCCACAAAGGGAACAAACCTTGCTGTCTTTTCATCATTAGTATCATCCTGTATCACTCTGGGACTATTCCACAAGATGTCCTGGATGAAAACAGTCCCAGTCTGTACCATCTGAGGTGAAGACTGCTAACAGGACATGTGCAACTCATGGCATCTGGTTTTTGTTAAGTGAGTAGTAAAAATTCCCTGGGTTCCTTGACTCACCAGGGCTTGATGCAGAGCAGCAGGGCTGAATTTGCAGGACTGAAAGGGACCCCTTTCCTTGATTTGTTCCCCCGCCTTCTCTGCAAAGCCACAGATGCCCAGCTTCTCCTCTTCCCCTTATTTAACCATCAACTTTCCTGTGGAAAAACCAGAGCTTTTTAGTACGGTGGTGAATGGGCCTTTATTTTGTACAGAAACTGCAGCCAACATGAGAAGCAGTCAGGAATGTGGCTAAGAAAGCAGTAACGTGTGAGGAATCAAATACAGGGAAACACTCAAGTCCAAACATAATTACAGGGGCAGGAAACTTTATTTTGTGCTCAAGCCCAGTCCAGGACTGCCAGCATCAATGGGGTCCTCTGAGCTACAGCAAGTGCTCCATCAGCCCCATGCCTGCTTGCTGTGGCTGGGGTTTGCAAACCAGTGCTCAGGACGCCCATTTTCAACCTTCTCTCCATATCTCTCCCCTCACATCTTGCAGTGCATCACCAGAGCCATGGAGGCTCTTCACTTCCTCCTGCAGTCCCCTCTCCTTTATATTCTTCCCTGTCCTTTCACCCTGTTGCTCTGTCAAAGCTATCACAGCCAGAAATTAGGTTGTGTGTTGGATTTTTTACCCTTTTGGCAGTTCCCAAGCTAAAACAGGTGGCCACCAATGTGTAGACTGTGTTCCGTGGGTTAGTTTTATTGAGATTTATTTAGGCTAGTTCCCATTCCTTCCCAGGTGGTGAGAACAGAGATGTCAGACCAGAGAGAAAGGTGAGATGCAAAAAGCATGGAGGGTTGTGATTTTCTCCAAGCAGGTAGGAACATTTCTCCTGTCTGTGGCATCTGAGGCCCTCTGTTACAAGTTGAGGATACAGGCATTTCCTCAAAACTGGTGAAGGGAAAGGAGATGTCGAGGTTCCAAGGTTGATGATATGTCTTGGTTTTGGCTGGAATAATTAATTTCTTTCTTACTAGTGATTTGGATTCAGTATGAGAATAATGTTGATAACCCACTGATGTTTCAGTTGTTGCTCAGCAGTGCTTACCCTAAATATCAAGGACTGCTCAGTTTCCCATGCTCTGCCAGTGAGCAGGAGGGAGCATGGCCAAAAGAGCTGACCCAAACTGCCCAAAGGGTTATTCCATACCATAGAACATCATGCCCAGTGCATAAACTGGGGGGAATTCACCAGCAGCAGGTGATCACTGCTGGGAAACAGTCTGGGCATCTGTCAGTGGGTGGTGAGCAATTGTGTTGTTTATCACATGCCCTTCTTGGGTTTTATTGTCTATCTTTCTCTTTTTCATTGTCATTAGTATTACTAGTAGTAGTATATTTTATTTTGTTTCAATTATTAAACTATTCTTATCTCAACCCACAAGTTTTACATTTTTTTACTATTGTCTTCCCTGTTGGAGGTGAGCAGAGGGCAGTGCGTGGTACTTAGTTGCTGGCTGGGGTTGAACCACGACATGGTAAAAGATGGTGATAAGACCAGCATCAAAGCTGGTGCTTGGGGAAGTCTAGACAGAGGCAAGCCTGAGGAGCTGGGGTGGGGTGGGTGCCCTGACACCAGCTCTTTGCCTGAGTCACTGCCTGACCCCAAGCAAATCCTTCACCTTTCCACACCCCAGCTTCTCTGTCAGTAAATTGGAGAGTGATATCAGATTCCCTTCTTGGGGCATTGTGAGGGTGAATCACTGCAGCCCAAGATCCAGTGACTTAAAATGAGCAATAGGGACTTATGAAATTGCTTTCCCAACAGGCAGCCATGTTATTATCTAGGAAGGAGCTTGGGGAAAGGACAGTGACGCAACGCTAGAAGAAGCGGGACATCCTTTCAGAAGCAGTAACTAATCACAGTGTGGGCAAGGGCTGAAAGATCCCAATGCTGGAGCTTCTCTGTGCCAATACAGGAATTGCCATGCCACATCAATCCACTGGACTTAGGAACACATGATCTAAGCACAAATCAATTAAAGATGTGCTTGAGCAGCAATAGATTTCCAAGCAAGCCCATCTCCTGCAATAACTGGTGCACAGGGTACTTGTAGCCATTGTGGTGGTTACAATAAATCTGCAGGATGGTAGAAGTAAACAAGGTAGGATGTAGCAGTTAAGAATAATGAGACAGGACCTCAGAGCTGCTGGGCTCTCCTAGAGTTGGGTGGACATGGAAAGACGTCCATGCCTTTAGGGTTGCCTTGCATGAACATCCAAAGAAGTTCTTTCACAGCACAAAGCCTCAACAAAAGGAAATTTCCAGAACTCTGTCACAAAGAACTCGTGCTTGACTTCCTGATGGTTGTGCCAGAGCTATTGCAGTGCAAGCAAGGGATTTCTCTTGTCAATCAAAGCATGATTCAAATATCAGGTATTAAGGTACTTAGAACGAATTACTCCTATCAATCTGTACAGTGACAAAAATCAAGGCAATGAAACACTCCAGTTTATGGAATCTACTGGTTGCCTAGAGGAAACTCCAAGAGAAAAGGAAATTCAACTCAGCAGGGAAGTCAGAGACAACATTGTTATGTTGTGCTCCTGCCATAAACCTCAACCTTTTCTTCCAGTATCTTCTGGGACCAACAAATACAGCCGTACCTTGGAATTATCCAGAATTGGAACCTATGCCTTTTGATCCTGGTCCAACAGGATCACTTCTCTGTGACGTTTGTCACTTTCTCATTCCCTTCCTTTCTCTCCAGCAGAACCGTGCAGTGTGCCACAAGAAACTCACTGTGTGCTTGGGCTGTTATTTCTAGACATGATCCAAAACTAACACCCAGGTTCCAAGTGTGCTGTTTGTGTTTCAACCTTGCCACTTGGCTCTGTCCCTCATAGCTCCATACCAGGGGAAAGATACAGGTGAAATTGTAAAGGAAGAACTAATTCCCGTCTGCTCCCATTCAGCTGTTTTCCTACTGGCTATAGTGGCACAAAATAAATTCAGACTCATAAACTCCTTGGCTTCTGCAGAGTCCTGAATCACCCCCCAGCAATGCAATTTCTCCTATTAAAATCCAAGTTTAACAAGGTAACAAGACTTTTTCTTAAGTAAATGAATGGATAAACCCGGACTGGTGGGTTCCACAGCTTCTCCAAGCCAAATTTATTCACTCATCCCACGAGGGATGGTGCAATCCAATAGGGAGAAAAGTGTGAATCACTGAACTCTGTAATGAGTCACTCATTGCATTGATGGCAGGGTCACCTGGTGCAAAAGCCGTTATGCCAAGAGAGGTCACTGTGTCAAGGCATGGCAGGATTCATCCTTGTGAAATCTCCCTTTGGAAGATACCTGGGACCATCTCCTTCCCGTGATCTACTTGACAGAGCAGTATGGTGACATGTTCATTAGATTTCATTAAAAATAAAAATTATAGCTTGCCTAGCAAGGCCGGGTAGGAAGTGAGTGGGAAGTTTATAAGCTTTCTAAGCCATTCTAGCTGGAGGGTTAAGCACAGAGATTTCAACATCCTGCCTTGAATCTCCAGATTTGCAGAGCCAGGTGTTTTTTTCACATCTGGGTCTGCTTAGCCCTCCAAGTTGAGTTAGAAAAATGAAGAAATTCCTCCAGGAAAGAATGATAACCTACACAGCAGAGTTGTTTATGACACCTGGTTTTGGAGACACTTAAGATGAAACTGCAATCCTGATTTAGGTTCCTGAGACCCGGCAAACTGGGTTTGGACTTGAATTACTATATAGTAATGAGAATAATAGTTTAAATTCCATTAAATAGCTCTTCATGAAGTCCACTAATTGGGACCAAGGGAAGGAAGGGGTGTCCTGAGATGAGTCTATGCCTCATATCCTTCAGCAGTATCTCATAGGTATGGATCCCCCAGAGCTATATTGGACATGGACCTACAACCCATGCCACTGGAGATTCCTTGTCATGACTAGTTCCCTCCTCACCCTGAAGCTTGTGCTAATTTACAGGAATAAACAACGTACATCACATGCCATTCCTGCCATTTTCCACTCTCAGTGGTTGCATGCCAGAATAACTACTCCACACTGGAAAAGCATCAATTGCTCCAGAAGAAAGCTTTTTAATAACACATCTGAAGGGAAAGCTATTACAAACAGCCCTCCTGAAACAGGGTTTCTCTCATAAACTTCTCAGGGCTTCTCTCATAAACTGCTCTGTGTAGACAGTCATTCTTCTGAGAGCTGCAGAGCCAGTCCTGACTTGGAGGCACTGCTGCTGTTGCGCCCACAGCAGGAGAGTTCAAAGACCCCAAAGGCAGAAGACACAGAAATGGTGTGAAACTCCACCAGCCCAAAGTGTGAGTCAGGAGCAATGACAAGAACTTTCCCTACCAGATGAGGACATGTCCCAGAATGGAAAGTGTGCCTGCTCTCCAATCTAACCACAGCTAGAGCTGTTCTTCAGCACAGAAACAATCACTTTAAGAGCAGAAGAACCCACCTAGATGTAATTTTAGACATGTATTCCATGAGATCACTTTAGGAGTGTCTCTTTGTCGGGCTACAAAGGAAGACTTAAGCAATTATCCCAAGTGGAGAAAGCTACACATAACTGGTGTAACCCACCCCAGTTTCTAAGGGGGTGTAGACCTGCAAGATGCAAAGATGTTTCTACTACAGGTGGGGTGAGGTATTTGCAATAGGATCAGGAAAGCTTTAAAACTATTCCACAATTCACATCAGGGGGTGTCTCTGCAATGCCACACAAATTCCAGATCACCTTTGTTCAAGAAAGGTGAACTGAAAGTAGAAAAGGTGCAAAGGAATGTCAGAACAACAAACGGGTGAATGGAGTCTCACCATTCCAGTATGGTTCAGAAGGGCTCAAATAAAGTAAGGCAGTGAACCCAAAACCATGCTGGGACATAGTGCTGCCAGTAGGCACATCAGGAAGAAGAAGAAGTGTTGTGTTTCAACTAGGGATGAACCAGCTGTTGATAATTTTAGGCTAGGGAGTAGAAACCCTAGAAGCATGGATATTGAGTATTTTCCAATTCAAGTAACATGTTTTTCCTTCCCAGGAGATGCAAAGGCAGAAAGTATAAGGGTTAAATCTGAAAGGACAGGTGGTGTTCCTCTTTTTCCCCAGTTTCTGTACCCTGACTTAATTCTGTACCCCCAAACCTCGTTTGGGTCTCTCATGGTCCCTGCAGGGGATTTCCTTCTAACCTGCACCCTCAGAGAAGAGAACTGGGCTCCTGAACTGAAAAAGCACCTTCAGAGCAAACTACACATTCTCCCTCTTGTGTCTTCAGGGCTGTTGAAGGACTGTAACTATCAGTTCACCTGGACGCTCCCTAAATCCACCTCTGCAAAAGCAAAGTGAGCTTGTCTACACTTGCTTCAAACAAGAACAGAGTCTGCTGTCCTCTTTGGGATATTCTTTCCTCCAGCTGATTTTAAACCAGCCTGAATCCTGGGGAAATTTCCATAATGACCTATTTTTTTTTCCCCCCTGGGTAGTTTAAGTATTAAACATCATCCTTTAGCAAACAGGCATTAAGGAACTGCATTGTAATGGGCATTTCTGAGATTCCATAATGAAACAGGGATTTGGCATGGACAAGCCACCTGAGACGAGTGCCTGCGGGTGTGGAGATAACAGGGCTGTAAACAGAAGGGCTGGGCTGTGCAGTGGATGCAACACCCAAAATCTGAGGAGACACGAGCAGGCACCCACCTCCTCATCCACCAGAAGAGTCCCTCTCCCAAAGAAAGGAATAATGTCCTTGAACTGGCAGCTCCTTCACAGACATCAGCGGGCATGGGACATGAGCTGGTTTGAGGCAGTAGCTTTTAAACTGGTTCTGGAATCTTCAAGGAAGTCTTGGTCTCATGGGAGGAGAAAAGCAGAGAACTTGAAAGTCATTGTGGTGAGAGCCACTCTTTTTCCCTCACTCCCCAAGCATGAAGTTACAATGGTTGACAGACACTGTGGATGACCTGGAACACCCCAAGAGTAAAGACCCAACATTTCCTTATGAAAATGTCCTGCCCTCTTTTTCTTGGCCTGACCAGAAGGAATTAAAGTGGGGATTTACACGCTGAAAAGCCCAAGAAGAGTCAGCAAGCAGATTCCAAATCAGGATCCAGGAGATATTCAGAATTTCAGTCCTAAACTAGGAGCACTGAAACAGAGCTAATCTTGTGCCTTGGTTCCTGTGTGTGGACACAGGAAGTCCAAGCCCCGGTTTGCTTCATGGCTCAGGGGTGGGTGGTTTTTGATCTTGAGAAGCCCAGAGTCAAGTCGAAGTAGTTTGTGGAAGCAGGGAGCAGCACATGGCAGAGGCAATCCCACCCCAGACGGGCAGTCCAGGACCTCCCTGTACCACTTACACCCAAGGGCAGGGCTGGGTGTTGAGAACAACCAGGCCAGCAGCCACAGGATCTGCCTGTCCTGGCACAGGATGGGAGGCCAGGCATGAGAAGCTGGCAGATGGGAACAAATGCTTTCCCTTGAGCCACCAGAGCATTTGGAGCCAGTGCTGGCAGCAGCTTCCAGTCCCAGCCACCTCCTCCTGGGGTCAGACACTCTTTATCCCTTAGGCAAGGAAACCCCCAGCCCTGTCAGCTGCCAGCATCCAGTCAGAGCAGCATGAGGCCTGAAAGGAGCACCAGGTGGAGGCAAGCACTGGGTGTTCTGAAGGGACAAGTAGGAGATCCTCTCCCTCCACCCACGGAGAGCTGTTGTGTCTCTGTGTCCTTCTGGGATGCAGAGGCAATCAGTTACCATTGTCCTTGCAGCCCATATCTCCCAGCAAATCCCAACAGTGGAGTCCCATCCCACCACAGCTCTTGTTCACTTCCAGACTAGAGAAGAAGGAGTAATGGGAAGGTGGCAAGAGCAGCAGTCACCCAGGGAGCTCAAAAAACACAGAGAGGAGATTACCCCTCCCTAGGCTGGCAGCACCCCCAAATCTTCCCATCACAGGCACTTTGTTGCACCAAGTTTGCAGGGTGGCAGGAGCAGGGCAATACTGCCAAGGCACCAAAATGCTTATGCTGTAGCAAGGTGTCTTGCCACACACCCCACTTGGGAAATCATTTCCCAGAAAAAATTGTCCATGAAAGTCTCTTGTGTGTGACTGGGGCTTCCTAGGAGAGAGCTCTGGATCCTCTGGGGACAGACTCTCTTGCTTTACCGGTTAACCTACACACTGATATACCCATTCTTCAGCTCGAGGGTGGGAGTATTGAACCCTCCAGCCTGCTATGGGAGGTGCAGGTGACGGATCTCTGATGTGCCCTGTTTCCTGAGCCTGCCACTCAGACATCGCACCCACCACTTTCTGCAGGAAGCCCAGAGACCTGAATCAGACATGAGTTGGGCAACTGGAGTCAGCAAATTGGATACCTATTACTGAAAAGCAAGATAAGATCTCTTACACTCATCCTGCTTGTGGCTTGGGGAGGATCTATTGCAGGCACCCAGCTGGGGCATCCGCTCAGCCTTGCAAAACCCTTACGAAGAGGCACCAACCCTGGTTCCACACATGCTCTCCCACCCTTCCCATGATGAATACACTCAGCTGGCAGAAATGACAATGCACAGAGTGAGGGAGTGGGGCTTGGCATGGCTGTCGTGTTCATTCATTCTTCCCCCTGGCACATCAAGTCAGCAATGACAAGGGAAGGGTAAAAGAGCTAGGGAAAACCTGGTGGGATATCCCAGTGTGGACCGCTGAAGAGGAATAAAGCATGCCAGTCATTTGTGGCAGGTTTCTGTAAGGGATGTGCCAGGAATACTTGGTCCCAGTGGCTGCCACAGAAATCACAGGAAGTCTGAACTTGAGGCTATTATTAACCTATATAGGAAACTTCTTGCCTTGCTTCTCATCTAGGAGAGCAAAGGTGTGTGTGAGGGGAAGAAGAGGCAGCAGTCTTCCTCAGGCGGGGTTTGACATCCCAGCACTTCTGAGATTCCCAAGAGGCAGGAGCTATGCCTCCCACTCTCCCACTGCTGGAATAGGTGGCTCCACAGCAGGAAGCAGAGCACCGTGCATGTCTTCCACTGGGCATCCCTGATACCCTGTGGAAACAGCACTGAGGTGCAAGGGTGGTGGCTGAGCTCAGCAGGCCCCCAAGCATGAGCTGTCCAGAGTCTCCTCATGTGGAGAGCCAGCAATAGCTGCTGGGTTTTCAGCCAAGGGCTGTGGGCTCTGAGCAGCCCACAAGGATCCAGACCCAGGGCATGAAAGAGGGCAAAGCTGTAGCAAAGGGAATTGTCTTGGTGGTGGTGTGACCTGCTTCTGGGATTACAGCCCTTCGCTGCAGCATCTCATATTGTTCCCAGGATTGGTCACAGCAGTTAATCCTGCTCCTTCATAAATAGACCCAAACTTTGCCCATTTCAGTGAAGTGACAGGTCTTCAGCAGTGTGTACTCATTACAAATGATGCTGCCCAAGCTCTAGAGGCAAGGTACCCCTCAGATCAGGCATATCATTCAGAAAAATATCAAATGGGAGATCAAGACACATGTCCTATCCCTTATACCAGTCCTTTACAGCAGTGGTGTCCCAGAAGGGAGGTACATCCTCTCGGGCTAAACAACCTGGTGGGTTACGTCAATCTGGACCACAGCAATCTGAGAACCAGGGCAAATTGCTGGTAATAACTCTTCCCAAAGCCTCATATTGAGAAAGGAATTAACTTCTGCTCTCTGAAACAGAGTTTTGTCAGTCTGGGAGGAACACTGCTCCCTCAACACCAGCCCCGATGGTTTTCTATTTGTTTCCACTTACTGTAAGGTGCTTCAGAGAGGTTTCTGGAATGTACAGTGCCCTTAGGATGACTCTGGGCCATGAAACTCTAAACCAGCTTGTGGACCTCTGTGGTAAAGGATCACAACTGTTATTATTACTTCCCACTGCTGGAGCTGTTGAACTCAGGTCACTGCTCTGTCTTTCATCACTGTTGTTTTTGCCGCTTGGTAAACAGGCAACTTTCCATCCAGTTTCTGGGACAATGCATCCTGTAATGCATGGGCCCCAAGCTAACACCTCAAGGTTATTGCTAATTTGGGTAACAACAAATGCCAGGATAAATCTTCCATGCAAGTAAACTGAGGTATCTTCAGCTTTCAGCAGTAGAGAATTTAGCCCCTAAAACTTGATTGCCCTGGGTGCTGGGATGTTCCCCTGCTTGCATTCTGCACCATTGATCTGTGAGCAACACCACAGGTGGTTTCAGACATGTTTGGGCTCTGCCCTAGCATGTGTAAGAGCCTTGGCCACTGCCTGGGATTATACTGGGGTTATTGCCTCCTTTCACATCAAAGAAGATGAAGGAAAGCAGAGATACATGTGTACCAAAGCTGGCTACAAACTTTAGCTCCAATAATATTCAAAGACCCCTGCTCAGGAGTCTGTATGAACATAAGATGCATTTCTTAGTGTTGGATGACCAACCATAATGATGTTCTGGCTCTGCATTCCCATCTCTCACCGGGACTGCCAAATCCACCAGCATCTAATTGCAAGAGATGGACAGCCCTGCAATGTGCCTGGCCACATGAACCAGTTTTTGAAAGGCCATGGCAATGGAAATGTTTTCACTGAAATGTGAATGACCAGCTCACTTAAGACATTGCTTATGTAGTGGATATGGAGGGGAGGGGAGGGGAGGGGAGGGGAGGGGAGGGGAGGGGAGGGGAGGGGAGGGGAGGGGAGGGGAAACTCATATGGCAGCAGATCAACAAGACAGGAATATCTGCACCCAGCCCTGATGAGTATGGGTCTGTAGGGTTTCAGGTGTTTTTGCACTTTTGAAAGGTGTTTAAAAGTTAAAGACAGTGAAGACAGCACCAGGAAATTCACCTGAGGGCTAAAGCAAATAACACTTTGCAGGGAGAAACTGAGAATTCAACATGTTCAGCCTTTCAGAGAGAAGATGGAGAGGCAGCTTGATTATAGGGTACGATACAACTGTGAGGAGAAAAATACTAGGTCTTTAATTTCCAGGAGAAAGGCATGTCAAGACAAATGGGTTTTAACCTTGAGCCAGGCAAATACAAACAAGAAGCCCAGGCATGGGGATTTGCTCTTACCCAGTGCAGTGCTGGCTCTCCTTTGGGCTGGGGACTCAGCATGGGGGTGTCCCTTGGGGGCGAGGGAAGATACCAAAACAAAGAGCTGGAATATGTTTCTGGCTGTCCCCTGATTGCAGGTGCTGCTGCTTTAGAGCATGCTCCATCAAGTCCCCCTTTAAAAGAGCATACACTTGAGGGGAAGGGGAGAGACGCGAGCAGAAGTGATTTACTAGCCTGAGGCTCACCAGGCCAAGCCTGTGCTGCACTAGTCATGTAGTGTGGCATCCTTGAGCTTCAGGGATCCGGAGCCAAGCCAGAATAATTAATTGTGCAACACCTTTATGACTGGGAAACCTGCCTCCTGTCCCTTTATATAATGGCAGTGCCCAGGGGCAAGTCATCTCTTGCTGATTGCAGAGCTGCGTGGCACGGAACAGGGTCCCAAGGTGGGGGAGAGTTCCTGCCACAAGGCAGGGCAGGGACAGCTCCCACTGCCCCTGCGTGAAGGGCAGGATGCATTTGCAGAGCCATGCACTGGGATGGGTGACACTTCTCTGATCCCACAAGGGAATGAGAAATGTGCTTTAATACCTTATCCAAGCCCAAAGCAAGAATTTCAACCAACCCAGCAGGTCTAGCTGATTTTCCTCTTTATCCTCTCTGTTGCAGGCTCCTACAGTCATCTTCCATTCATCCTCCCTTCCCCCTTCACACCATGCATGTGTCATGGGACACAGACTGCCCGCACCAGGAGGATGCAGCCACACAAACACGCTCCCACACGCTGCCCCAGGCACAGCCGGTGCCCAGCGCCGGCACGGACACACCCAGCACGCACGTCATGCCAGGCACTGCCCTCCTCCTCCACTGCCTGGTGCAGGGCTACCGGCCCCCAAGCCCTGAGTGGGCAGGGGCAGGGCAGGAGCACAGCCCAGGGCTGGGCAGGGAGCAGTGGGTGTCCTGCCTGCGGCACTGGGAGCTGAGCTGTGCCTGCACCACCAGGGTGGCACTGGGATGCACTGGGTTCTCCTGTGCTGTGGTGTTTAGCCTGGCTGCCACAGGCAGATGAGGGACCTGTCTCAAACCAAGCACATTTGGGCAAAGGGGCCAGGGGTGTTTTTGTCTGTGAGGCCCAAACATCTGCCTGCACAAGCTCCTCTGCTGTGCCTCACTGGCACAGCTGCCAGCACAGCCTGTTGCTCTGCTCCCAAGCTTGCCCAGAGCATTGCCAAACTGGCACTGCTGGGGGTTGAATGTTTTCTCACTTGCTGTTTACCTCAATTATGTATTTATTTCAAGCACTTCCAGAAGTAGGCTAGTAACAAATTTATGCTTTCCCCATCTTAAAAATCGTAGTTTTAATGGCCCTGGTGGCCCTGCCTTGTTTCTGGGACTGGAGAGATGGCTGGAAGACAGACATGCAAGTAGGCAAGTGCTTTGGCCCACTGGTGAAAATTTCCAGTGTGGTCCAAGTGCAGATCAGGTGGCCTCAGCAGATACTTGGCAAATTTTTGCTGACAATACTTCTCAGAAATTTTGGAAGTTATTCACCTCTTACCTGAAATTTCTGCAGCTCCTAGAGAGGACAAGATCGCTCACCACATCTTCTCCACAACTGAAATGGATCTGTTCCCTCATGCTCACAGAAGCACAGAAGCCCAGAATAGGTAAGGCTGGAAGGGACCACAGTCCAGGGTCACATGGTCCAACCTCCCTGTTCAAGCAGCATCACCTCATACTGGTGGTTTCTGATGGCCTCATGGCAGAAAGGGAGTACCAGAAGTGAAAGCCAGGGACTGACAACATCCCCTGACGATGGTTTTCTCTGTGAGATGGTGTCTGGGTAGAAGGAGGGTTATCTGGGAGGTAACAATGCCAGATTGGGGTGGAGGGGGGAGGTACATTTAATGAACGCTAGTCATAACAGAACTGGGAATGTGGAGGGAAGCTCTGGTGTTTGGAGGAGAAGACAAGGCATGGAGATGGAAAGAAAAGGGTTTGGGGTAGTGTTGGGGTATGATGCCATGGGAAGCCACTCTTGGAGAGACCACCTCATGGTTCCCCAGAGAGAAACCCAGGCAGACAGAAAGGTGGTGGAACCCAGAGGTGGCTGGACCTGGTGACAGGGACTACCAGCCTGTGGAGGGCATGGGAAGAGACAGGAGATGAATGAGAGAGTCACAGAGAGACCTAATATCAGAGACACAGCATTTGCAACAGGGAATGGGGAGGAGGCATGCATGGAGCTGATAAGGACTCAGGAAAAGCAGCAGAGGGACTGGGGCCAGTGAGCTGTGTGCAGAGGCAATTTAAACAAGAGCTTGAACTGCGAGTTAAGACAGCAGATAAAGGGCCTGAGGTTAAGAGAGGGAGAGGGGGAATGTCTCTGCAGACAGGTAAAGAAAAACAGAACTAACTTAGGGCTGAAGGGGCTGTGACCCTTGAACCAGGCAGGAGAACACTGAGAAGGGCAAAAAGACTAGGGTGGACAGGAGGAGATGCTCAAAAAAAGAATTAATCCAGGGAAATGAGCATGTATCAACCATTACAAGCTCTGCCATGAGACCCAAAAGATCTATGAGTCTCACCCTGTCCTCTGCTGTCAGCAAATACCCATATAAAACCTTCAGGCAAAACATGTTTCAATTCCACTTCATAAAGAGACCAGGGCCTCCCACCAACTGGTCACCCTGGATTCTCTCTGTTCTGGCTGGTGGAAGGGGAGGGGCTGTAATGAATAATGAAAACTGTGTAAGACTCAGCTTTTGATCAGTTGGGTAGCTTTTTTCAACCACAGAGAACTGCTCCAGATATATCCATTAAAAGAATCATGTTAAAGCTTTTAAGTCCAGCCCTCCACCAAGAAAAGCCAGCCTGCAGTTCACCCACACAGCCTTGGATTTAAAAACCCTGAGTTTACACGTGATTCTGTAGTCTCCACTATATCTCCATTGGGGTGTACAACAGGCAGAGCTCACCTGATGAACAGATCTTGCATCTTCTGTTTCCCTCCTGCTGCTCCTCACCTGTCTTCAAACACCTCAATTCCACTCCAAAGGACAACATCATGACCTCAGTTTTCCCAGGTCTGTCACAGCCTCTCCAGCTGGAGAAGCTCCTCCAAGTCCCGTCACTGCTTGGGAGGGGAGCATGAGAGGGAGGCATCACCCCCTCTTCAGCTGAGCACAGAATAGAATCTTATAGGTCCCCCATTTGATCTCCCCACATCCATTGTATCAGAGGACCCAGTGCTGCACATTTAAGCCCAGCTTATCTCGACATCCAGCACTGACCACTGACAGTGTAGAGCAGCAACATAAAGAGATGTTGTTAACTCAGCCCCCTTGGAGCAGGTCAGTCACATACATCACTGAGGTCACATAAAACACCTGAGGAAGAAGACAGAGCCTGACCGCAGCAGGCAGGTTCCCTGGCACATGCCTCTGTCCAGTTGGAACCACCAAGATGCTTGAAAAGAGAGCACATCTACCCAGGTCTTGTGGGTGCTCAGCTACAAAGTGTGGGGACACTCAGCTATCCTTGATCTCCTCACACCATTGTCATGTAGACCTGCTCTAACTGGGAAAGACATAAACACAAGCAACTAATTAAACCCAATTGCTTGGCACTATAGGAAACTTGGACCATTGAGTGAAGATCTTGGGATAACAGTGTCTGACTTGGTTTTAAATCCTGCTGGTGGTACTGATTTCTACAGAGCCAGCATTGGGGTGAGAAGGATGCTGGAGGGGAGACTCAGTATGCAGTGAGTCTTAAGGATGGTAACAGGGGGTCTGAGAGCTCTGAGGGAACAGTAGATCCTGCAGTGACCCTATTCCTACTGCACAGCTGTAGCATCAGGTGGCAGATAGAGATCTTTTCCAAAGTTCCTAAATAACTTGGGCCTGAAAGTGGGAGGTAAACACAGGAACTGGAAGCAACAGAGTGCTTAGACTCTTTTACCTAGAGAACAGTAAAGATTTTTCAGAGGGTGCTCAGATTAATTTCTTCAGTTCTGGGCATCGAGCTACCTGCCTAGAGAAAGACTTGGATGTAGTGAAACACGTGCTGGGCATGCACTGCCAACACAGGCCATAAAACTGGACATTTGGGGCATGATTCAGTTATCCAAAACAAGGAGGTCTCAAGGTGCCCTGAGGTACCTAAACCAGTCAGCAGATCTGACATGAGACCTTCAGGAGACCCTTGTCCTTCCAAAAGTCATCTGGAGGTCAGGAGGAGCATCCAGGTCATTTAGGTAACAGAATCAAGCTCCTGATGTGAGACACTGGTGTGAGTTTGGTAACCCACACAATGTCTAGACACATCTCCCTTTACCCAAATGCTTTGATCTATGTCTGGTCCTCCGGCTGGTCAAGAGTGTTTTTGCAAGGGCTTTATAACCTAATAATATTGGATGGTTTGGTAAACATTTTCTGGGCAACTGAAAAAATGTCTCTAAGATATCAGACCAGATCCAGAAAAGGGTCTAGATCCACTCCACTGCTCTGGCTCTGTTAGATGCCCATGTCACCTGTTGCGTTGGAGTCTTGATGATTAGCAAAGTATCAAACAGCAGCAAAAGCAGGAAAAGCCAAAACAGTGGACAGGCACAACCTGTGAGGAATCAAGGTCTTGATTAATCCCGTGGGACTCTGTCCTGAACATCTAGGATTTCGCCCTCTGCATTTTAGCCCAAATTTTGCCATTGGTGTCTTCAAAATGAGGCTGCAGCAAGTGCCAAGACTGAGAAGTGCCAAGACATTGCAAACCCTTCTGACAGATGTTAGACCTGCCTGATCCTGGTATTTCTTTCCGCCTCAGTTTTCCCTTCTGCACAATAAAACCTTATCTACCTCATGTGGGCTATGCAATGATGACTAATTAATGTTAATGAAGTGCTTTCAGATCATCCAATTCAAGGACATACATAATTGCAAAATATTAATTACTGTTTACTTATTATCATGAAGCCAATACCAAAACCAGCTGCTTGTCTTCCTCAGCCATGACTCAGAAGGAAGATGATGGCTGATCAAGATAGAGGTACAGAGTCCAGTTAAGCCTGTACAGTGACACACATGTATGTCTGTGTGTGCGTGTGTGTGTGCATGTGCAAAGGCACCTGACACAGCAGGGACCAGGCCAAAGCAGGCCATACTCATGGCTAAGCCATGCAAGCTGAAAGTTCATGGAGATGAGCAAGAACTCACCTTGCCAAAGACCCAGATGGGAAAACGGATGTCTAGCAATGATTCATGTGTTTGAAAATGATGTTCATGAGAGACCATGTGTCACAGAGAATTAGAAGAGCCAAAGCTCTTCTAAAAAAGCTGTCATGAATTACTGTGAATGATTAAAAAAATTGCTGTGCTTGAAAACCTCATTGTCAAAGATCCCAAAGCCTGCTTGAGTGGCAAAAGAGAAAGAGGCAGGGAGAGCAACATCCAGGAATGGAGAGCTTGACAGAAAAATGGAGAGGTAGCTGAGCTCAATGTTTTGTCATATTTCGTCAAACCCTTGCAGGATGATAGAAATGGGGTTTGGGTTGAGCTTTGAATGAGCTGGTGGTCAGAGGACTGGAGCAGGATGAGTATTCCACAAACAAGAGCTACGTAGGTGATATCCTCTGATTAACAGTTCAGGGCTGACCGTGTTGATGAAGCAAAAGGGATTGATTCTATTGGAAAAGCAACAATTCCAGCTAACCTCCAGTAGACAGGCTTAGGAAGGACCCTGAAGAGTGGTGAGGAGCTCTGATTTTGGTGCAGCTTGCTGAGGTCTCAGAGGAGGGGTGAAGGGCTCTGTGGAACTGTGCTTTGCAAGGTGCAGGGGGGAAGAGAGGAGCGGAAAACATGGAGGAACATAGACGTTTGGGAAAATGAGAGCAGAGTTTGGGTTTGGGAAATCCATGCCAGCAATGATGAAGAACTTAACATTACAAAGTTTTTCAGGCATTTTCAGATGTCTTCAAATTACCATCTGACCTCAGAGGACCTACCAAATCTCTTAGGCATTCTAGTATCCTTAAACATCTCAAATTGCAGCCTAGCATTTCCATTGACATGCAAAACTGAGGGCTTGAAAGGGTGACCTGAAAGTCTCCTGCCTGGCCACTTGCAGAGCTCCAGGAGCCTCTGGGCCATGGTGACTTTCTCTACAGGTCAGTTCAGAGCCAGGTGTATCCACTGTCAGCAACCAGAACAGCTCTGCCATTCACACACCCATGGAAATGCACACAGGGGCGCTGGATGCACTTCCCTAAATGGGTCCTTAGAACAACAAGAATGGTTAGGAGCTACAAAAGCAGGATCCACAAGTCCAAGCCCATTTGCTTTCAGGGGTCTTTAGATAACATAAGTGACTATGACATACAAGTCCAAGAAGGTTATGCAAGTTGATGCTGCTCAGTGAGGTGAAAGATGGGGCACCTGATGTGCCATGGGACCAGATACAGAGCAGGAATGTGTATAGGTCAATGGCAGCAGGCAGCAGCTCCCTTCACATGGAGAAGTATCAGCAGGACAAAGTTGGCTTATGCCCATGTCCATGGGGTCCTCAAGCTGTTCCCTCTCTGCCACCCACAGCCCAAAATCAAGCAAGCCTAATCTAAAATGTGCAATGATGCAATGTCCTCCACACGTCCTTCAGATCAAAGCCAGAGGGCTCCCTAGAGCCCCCATTTTGGGATCTGGAGATGTAATGCAGCTCTCAGTGCAGCAGTCCTGTATTTCATCCACCATTCACCAGGGTAGAGAACCAGACTAAAAGCAACCATCAAACATTTTTGCTGCTGATTTATGACTTCTGCCTAACTCCTCTAACAAGAGAGATGTACAGCAAGCAGCTCCCATCAGAAAATCACTGCTGTTCTCTGAGACACACTGACATAATGATCGTTCCTCTCCAATCCTGGTGTCACGATCTAGCTCCTGATTACATCCTCACCTGGAATAAAGAAGTCTAGCCTAAGAAAATACACTTAAGCTTCAGGGTGTCTCTGAGATATGATCAGTCTGGAAGGCCCAAGTCTGATGGGGAAGTCTCCTTATTTTGCAGATGAAAGTTCAGAACAGTCAGAGTACTTGCCCAAAGCTATTCAGAGAGTCAGGAGCTCAAATGCCTTTTGTCTGACACCTGAGCCACCACACTGATAACTTTGAGTGTATTATATCCATTCTGCTCTTCATGAATTGCTTCCCAATGACTCCTGGCTATGGTGGAGTCAGTCTGTGCAGCCTGAACATCACGACATATTCTGCTGCTTCCTGAGTGCTCTCAGGAGCACTCTTTGCTCTTGGTAGCAATATCTCTTTTAGGAGCAATATCCTTCCTAGTGCTTTCAATCATCCCTTTGAGGTTCTGCTAAGGCTCTTGCATTGTCAGGATTCCATTGACTTCAACCATTCAGAGAGAACAAACAAGTTAAATATAGGCTTATTTTTCAGAAGTGAAAAACGATTTTACAGCGCTTTCTGTTCCCATCCCTCAAGCTCCTGGAACCATGTATTTCCAAAAGATCTCCAACAACCAACTTTTAAACACTTAAAAACCATGTCTGGATCCAGATCTACAAAAATGAACCACATTTATTGGGTTGCCTTCTTACAAAAACAGCTGCTTATCTTTGTGATAAGTGCATTTAACAGCTTTGACTAAAAATTTAAGTCTTAACGAGCAGACTTTATTACTGCAGCCTCTTAACAGAGCTGTTTCATAGCCATGAATTAATGTGGGTCATGTCCACATTGTAACACTAGCTTGATCATTAGACCTAAACCAACAGATTTAATGGCTTCAGAATAAATAGGACTAAACTGCTAGCCAGAAATAAATGGATTAAAAGGTAGGTGTTGTGCCTCACTCTAGACCTGGAGTCTGATTGTATGCTGTCTCTTCTGCCTGGAGGTCCTGTGAGAAGACATACCAGTACCCATAAACACTCCTGACTCCAGGGTGTTGAACTTGAGATTATGTCAGGGATCTTTAAAGGCAGGAACTTTCCTGTCCCTGATGAATGGAGAGTCAAAAAGTATATTTCAGACATCCAATCTGTCTTTTATTGTCCAACAAGAAGCATAAATAAATAAATGATGAGTCACAGCATCTTCCTGTTTATGCATCTTTAGCCAAGAGGAGGTAGATTTCCATCTGGGCAACTCCACCCCGTCTGCATCTATTGTCTTATTTGTCCTAGCTCCCACACTCACCACTTTTACACTCTCTCACACTTTCTGCAGCATTGTATCTCCTTCCTTGGCCCTATGTGTGTGGAAAAACTGACCTCTCTTCATAGCAGAGAAGCCAAACACCCACAACTGCCCTTGCAAGGGCATCCACCAGAAACAAGGTCTCACCAGTGCTACAGATTCAGTCCTAATAGGGGACCTATTTTTAGCATTCCTCTGTTCCCCAAAACAGATCTGCTCATGTGGCAAAACAGACCTAGGCACATTTTATCAAAAGACATCAGCAAACTGTCCTAGACTCTTTCATAAGCTGGAGTCTTGCAAGAATCTGAAGCCCTCGTGACATGGATCTCTGCTCTAAAACACATCTGTGAGCTGTCGTAGACTCTTTCATAGGCTGGAATCTTGCAAACATCTGAAGCCCTCATGTCATGGATCTCTGCTCTAGCTGGTTTCATGCCACAGTGAAAGTTGTAAGGCAGATGCATGCCACAATGAGGAAAGGAGAAAGGAAATGCAAGGGGGCTTGTGAAGGTGAGGCCACTTAATCCTCATCTTCCACCATCTATCAGATCCCACATCTTTCTTCTCTCTGAGATTCCTACTGGTTCTGACCAAGGCTTCGCATTGGAAGATGCTTTTGTGTGAGAAGGGACAGGACTAACAGCTGCACTCAGGGCACCAGGTAGAAACACTCCCTTGTGCAGGTTGGAGGAGGCCACAGCAGAAAAGATAGTGTGGGGGGTTTCATTCCCAGTTCAAACTGAACTGTCCTCCAACAGCCCTCCCGCCACACTTGTACTACTGGATCTTGTGTAGCAGTAATGGAATAAGGACAGTGGTTTCCAAAGAGAAGATTTGAAACGTGGTTCATAGATTTCAACAAAAGGAATAATCAGCAAACATGGGGAATTGTCCTTAGGGAAAAAAATCTAAATCAGTAATGCAAGTGAAAGAGAGCCTATGTGCTACCAGAGGACATTGTGGATGTGTTTACTCATCACAAGAGACCAATTAGCGCATCAGAAGGCATTAATGCCAATCAACTAATGTAATAATTGACTATATGCAAAAGACTAATTCATTTCAAATGCGATTAAAAGAGTTTGCTTAACCCAGCCACGAAGGTGTTTAAACTCACCCATGTAATTTCACAACCAGGACAAGCTCAAACAGATGAAGCGAGTCAGTTACTATGTTTCATCTGACAGGTAATAATTTCTGATGATGTGTTGACTTAATTCTCTTGCAATCACATGAACATGCCCTTAATTAAGCACACAAAGGCAATCTGTCCTGATGAGCAGGGTAGAGAGGAAGTACAGTGAGAGATGACAGTGACAGCAGACACCAGCTGGTGACATGGGAATCAGAAAGGAATTTTATAACAAATGGAAATGCTGTCCTATGAGTAACAATGATCATGACAGTAAGGGCAGAGAAGGCAAGGATAAACTCAGATAGACTGAAGTACCTGCAAGAGTTAGAAATTAGTGGGATATATGAGGGGCTCTATAGAAGAGGTTCTTGAATTACATAGGAAGTAAGTGGAAGATGAAGAAATGCAGAGCTACTCTTAGCAGGAAATGAGAACACACAGGAAGTGATCCCGGGTGCACAAGGAAGAGTGTGGCCAGTGGTCAAGAGAATTGATCCTCTCCCTCTACTATGGCGTGGTGAGGCCACATCTCAAGTGCTCTGTTCACTTCTGGGCTTCCCAGTTCAAGAAAGACATGGAACTACTGGAGAGAGTCCAGCGGAGGGCTACAAAGATGGTGAGGGGACTGAAGCACCTCTCTTCTTATGAGGAAGGCTGAGGCAGCTGGACCTGTTTAACCTGAAGAAAATGTTAACATCTCTCAATGTTTACAAATATCTTAAGGAAAGGTGTCAGAGTATGAGGGCAGATTCTTTCCAGTGTTGGGATGAGTGTGTGACTGAGTGAAAGCTGGTACATCCCTTACCGTGCTCCAGATGTAGGAAAAGGTTAAACTGGGATGTAATACCAACAACAGAAAAGGTTAATAAGGGCTGGGAGAAGAGTCCAGAATGGGATAAACACGGGTTGAATCCCAGTGGGCAGAATTTAATAAACCAGGGGTACTTAAGGAAGCAGAGACACTTCAAACCCATTAGTAATTATCTTTGAGAACTCTTGGCATTCCCATAGGACAGATGAAGGGTAAACACAACATCTTTAAAAAGCAGGCCCAGGAGGACAACAGAAATCCCAGCTCAGTCAAGCCACCTTCTGTACCGGGAAAGACCCCTGCCCTCCCTGTAGACTGATCCATTTGTAAGTGCTGGGAACATAATGAGGTGATTGGTGCAGGTAAGATGGGCTTATTGAGGAGAAAACACATCAAATCAAACCTGTTTCCTGTCAGATAATCTTGTGGTATGGGAGGAGGCGGGAAATGAAGTACCACTCTTGCATTCTCCAGCATGAAATCCTAACACAAAATCAGCAGAGTACAGCTGCAGTTCTGGTTAAAAGAGATTTGCTATGGGAAACTGTCTTCTGCAAAATGCACTCTCAAATACAGGATTATCTCAAAAGAATACACACAGGGGCCAGGCTTGGGCATCATTTTGGTCTGTACTTTTACTGATTCCCAGGCAGAAAAAGAAAGGAACCATACAGTGAGTCTGGGAGGGCTCCAGAGAACAGGCTCAGGTAGAATATAAATTACTTTATTAAAGCAAACTAAAAGTCTGTAGTGCCCAGGGGAAAAGGGTGGCTTTCATGTGGATGGTAAGGACAGGAGAGCCAGAATTGGGTCATGTGAAGCAATTATTTTGCTTTTTCCATTGCTTGTAGAGCTGGAGCTGGAGTCCAGTGTCCAGGTAACCTTACAAGCCAGAGGGAGTCAGGACAGGAGAAGGGTTGGAGGTTTCCAGTGGAGAGTTTTGGTGTGAGTTGCAACCTGGCACAGCTCCCAGCTGGAAGAAACCCAGCATGAAGACCACAAGCACTGCACACAGCAGGGACCAGGGAGCAGAATAGGGGCATCCATGTAAGCCTGAGAGAATGAGGGTCTTGGAGGAATCACCATGGTGCTGGTGCCAGGATTTGCAGTGTCTCAGCTCCAGCATGTGCTGGTAAGACTGACCCCTGTTCCTAAGCCCACCCCAAGGTTTCATGCCCACATTCTTTGGGGTCTTTGCAAGCTTAGGGGAAAACAGCACTGTCTGTGAGAGGCCTTAGCCTGAGTTTTCCCCACACAGACCTGGGCTTCATGGTCTTCTCCAGTCAGTACCCATCTCTAGCATGGGCCTTTCTCCCAGTGCTTGGGCAAAATAAACCCAAGGGGTGCAAGGCACTGGCTGGGAACAGAAAGATGCACGTGTTCAACAGCAGGGGCTGATGGAAAACCCACAGGTGCAAGAAAAGTAGGGTAAAGGTAAACCCCCTCAGTCCAGTTCCCTGACTAATGCCCTGGGTGACACAATGCAGGTGAGTCAGCAAGGAGGGAAGGAAGCAGCACCCCTCTGCCAAGCTCCACACAGGGTCCCTGGCCCCCTTGCCATCCCCTAGTTCTGCTGCCAAACCTTTCTGGGCACACCTGGCACCCAGGGACAGACTGCCTGCATGTATTTACCCCCTCCCCAGCACAGTGTCACCTGTGCTCAGTCACTCTGCACCTAAGGGACCCCACCAACTCATGAGATGAAAGCATTATTCATCAGCACCTGGGAGAAAGGGAAGCTGAGGTTTACTTTCACAAGGAATTTATTTTTTTACACCATTCCCTGCCTCAGGGGATGCCTCTGCAGCTGGCAGTGAGTAGGATAAGCCAGGACCACGACAAAGGAATCACATCTTCCTAAATCTGAAGGATCCTTTCCCAGGCACCAGTCATGTTGGGCTGCTGCCACAATAGTTTGAAGGGATTCAGGTGGGCATGCAGCTGAGGAATGGATTCACACCAACATTTAGAGTCAAGCCTAGTGTCATCTGTCCACAACTTGAGCCACGTGAGCCAGCCAACACTTCTCCACTTGTTTTACATAGCCTGCACACAAGCTGCTCCCCCACACCACTTACTGGTACAGCAGAGGCCTTTGGAGACCGGTTCATCTTTCAGCAAAGCCCTCTCAGCCACAACAGGGCCCTCAGCACAGAGCTATACAGTTTGCTCTGCCCCTGCTCATGAGGTGGAAGCAGTCAGTATCTCATCTCCACTACTCTCCATTCTTCCCCCAGGTTGCAGGCAGAGCATGTGGGACCTTCTTTCCTCACATTGCCTAAAAGCAGATAGGTTTTGTCGCTAACCTGGAAGAGAAAAATCATCCCAACCCACCCAGTTAGCATGGCTGCTGGAATCTCTCTCAAGTACTGAGCTAATCAGACCCACCCTAACTTTTTCCCTGTTCTCCTTGCCCAGCCCAACATCTCTTTCCACATCCTGCAGGACTTGGTGCTGCCAGCCTCAAAGTCCCCAACAAACTGCTTAGGGACACACACACACACACACACACACTCCACCAACACGCTCACACCCACACACACCCCTCCAACGCCTCCTGCAGAGAGACCCCTCCAGTGTTCACGCTTCCCAGGGAATCCACAGCACCTCGTCTCCAGCTCAGTCCTACAGTGAGTGGCTCAATGACATTCCCTGAGAATTCCCACCTCCACTGCACTGGATCCACCAGGACCTGACACTTCCCGGCTCTCCGGTGCTAAGACCTGCTCTGGCTGATCCTCTTGAGACCAGTCTGTGCCCAGCTCAGAGGTACACACAAACTGGGGCACTGCTGGGAAAGGGTTAAAGCCCTAGCCCTTGCATATTGGTGGGGAATTTTGGAAACCACAAGGAATTCAAGCTGCTTTGTAACAGGGTGTACAAGTAAACCCAAAGAACCACAGGCAGTTTGCTGTGTGGTTTAGGAAGCTCTCAGCTAATTGCTACCTCCCATCTGAGGTGGTGCTGGACTGTGTAGTAATTTAGATGCCAAACAAGATCAAGACATTCACCTGAACTCGATCAAGCCAGAAAAGAGAATTTACCTGCAGCTTATAAACCTGCTTTACAGAGGAGGTTGTAAAACCAGAGACCCTTTGGTCCAAAAGGCAAGGAAACAATTAACATCTTCTTATGGGAAAGCAACTCCTACGCATACAAGACAACAGATTTAGTGTAGACCCAACATGTACATGAGGAAAGCAAGCTTTGTGAGGTATTTCTGTTATTGAATGAGACGTTATTGTGCAAGAAATACTATATAGCTTGTTGGCTGGGAGCAAAGATGTAGGAGGGTGTTATTAGAGCCATTAGAGACATTTGATATGTCATAAAAACACAAGCCAATGTTCTGCTTAAGAAAGATGCTGGTTTGAGAAATATGCTGCTTAGAGAAAGGCAGCAGTGTAAGTACAGACAAAAGGCACTGCAGATTTTGAGAAGTATGGAAAGTATGTTCCTACGGAGACATTTTCTATCCCCCAAGCATCTCAAGCTGATAGATGTCTGGAAAAGTTTCTATGGATGTTGGTTATCGTTCTGATTCAAGACTCTAACTAGCCTAGGTTATTCCTTGACTGATTGTGATGACAAAACTCTTGGAAGAAGTTTAGTGTGGATTTTCTTCACCTTTTACAAACCTTTGTGCAATTACTCCTTCACTCCTTTTTTTACATAAATCTGGTTTATGTTGCACATGCCGAAGTCCCATATTGTTAGCGTGGCAACTCAAAAAATAGAGAGTATTTGCAAGAATCAGGAAATATCTGTTTGGCAGCACATAGACAAGCTCCTTAGAAAATTCAGAAAGACCAGAAGGATATTAGGAAGAAAAAGATGGTGGGATATTTAAAAAGAAATTAAGTGTCAAGACTTACTTCAAGGATTAATATAATTACAAAGACAACTTTCACGCTGGAGGACTTTATGAACATAGCAAAGTTTGTCCAGTTTATCTGGAATGAAATCTTCACTTCTGCAAGTCTTTGAATAATCTAAAATGGCATCTCACCTGTTGAAATTCATTCACATAATTTCTCTACTATAAAAAAAGGAGAAACAAAAATAGTTTTTCTAAGAATAGAAGAATCCAGAAAGCTATAAGCTGAAAATTTCAACAAGTGAACTCCACAAGGACACTGACTCATTGCAAGGACACAGAGGTAACACAAACAGCCTGCTTCAGATCCAGACAAGTATCAAATAATTGCACTTTCTTTCTTATTTAGGTCTTTGAAAAGATCATAAAAAACCTCTGAACTGAACATGTAAATGTGTCCTCTATCCTCATCGCTCAGCACTCATCACACCCTCTCTGTAAACAACCTCAGTAAGACAAATAACTGAAATAAAAGAGTTTATCACATAGCACAATTCCCAGACTCAGCAAAGTTTCAGCAAAATGACATATCAGAGGCTTCTGTGTTCTGGGTGGGACAAAGCATTTAAAACACTACCCACAAGTCAGACTGTCACCTTCATAGATGTTAATGGATTTTTTAAACATTCTTGTTAATTCAGCATATCCCTGTTAATCTCATGATTGCAACATTTTCCTCAAGATGAAATACAAACAAAATTTCAATGAGAAAGAACGCCAGTAGGATTTGGTTGTGATTTACCTAGCTAGTGAGACCTCAAGACAAGTCTTTAGATGACTTCTTCTGAATAACAGGCTTAGAGGACTTCTTTGATTTCACAGAGCTTATTAATATCACCTGTGTTTGTCCATTCAGCCTGTGAGTTTTATCCTTGACATGCCCATAAGGACTCTCCAACAAGGAAATGGTGAAGTCTCCTGTCTATTGCTGATACTTGCAGCTCTTCTACTAGTTTGGGCAAAACGGTGAGCCCACTTAGAGCTGTAATCCCTGCAAGGCCTTTCTGCAAAGGGGTTGCAGATAGCATGAAATACACTTCACTGCCTGCTTACTTTAACATCCTAAAAAATACCTTTGTCCTGAAAAACCCTGGGCAAAAACATCCAGGAAACCCTCTGGAGTGGAAAGCCCATCCCCACGAACCACAGTTAAAAGACAGTATGTTAGGAAAAACAAGGCAGCACATGTCAGTGCCTCGAGTGGTGCCCACACTGGGGTGAGATGCTGGAAGCTAAAGTGGGTCAATGAGTTATTGCATCCCAGAGACAATGGGTGCCCCACTTCTAAACTGTGCCCTGAATTTCCAAAGCCTTTTGACACATCAGTCCAGGATTTCAGAGACAAGAAGATTTTAAAACTGCAAATGAACTGCAATTAATGGAACTGGAATAGAGCCAAAATAGCAAGACAAAAGAAAGCCCCTGCCCTTGCACCAAAATTACAGAGAACCTGAATCCACCCAGGTGAAGTGCGTCTCACCTCACCTGGATCATCCTCATTAAATCCCTGTCCTCAAAACACTTTCCAGCTCCCTCATCTCTTCCACTCTTTCTCCTACCTTTCAGTGAGACCTCTCAGAAGCATGGCCTCTCTAAAAAAGCTACACATACTGTAGGACTTTATCCAGTTCCCAAACATATTCTGTGATTTTGTGATTCAGTGATCTCTCCTTGCTAGCAAATAGAGGTATTGTAGTGAGTAACTGCAGCTTTTGCTTTCTTCAAGCCACAGCAAGTATTTTTAGAGGAATTTGATTCTTGTCAAACAACAGCAGTAGCATCACAGCCAAGCTTCCTGGAATTATCTTTTGTATTGCACTACCAAAGCTAAAATTCAAGACAGTGCAGATTAACAGAGAGGTGGATGACATTCAGGATGTTTGTCAGCATTGTGAAAAGTTAGGATCAAATCTGAGGCCACTGTATTTACCTCCCAGAATCAACATGCCAGGCTTGTGATGCAGAATCATGGAAAAATGGAGCTGGGGAAGTCTGCCTAGCAATTCATTGATACCTGAGGCTGGATTAGTGGATTAGTATTGCTCAATATACTTTTACTAATCCAGTAAAGGAAATGAGCAGTTAGGTGACAACCAGTTCATTGCTCACACCCTTCTCAACTGTGTTTATGAATATATTAAATAGCAATGACCATAAATTAACACTAGTTAGTTACACAGTCGTAGAGAATTGGGATGCAAAGTGACCAGGGGAGAGCCAAGAAGGGGTCAGCCCTATCCTTGTGATTACAGAGAGATGTTTATCTAGCCTGTTCTTTGAGATTCCCGCACTGGGAATTTCAAGCCTGCCCAGATCACACATTTCAGCACCTAGAGATCCCACTATCCCTAGGATATCGTCCATTGTCATTGCTACAATGCACTCTCCTAACTTTCTACCTCTCCAGCTGAGAGAACAGGTTCTTCCTTCTATTTTATGCATTTAAAAGTTGGCATTGGGCCCCTTTCACTCTTCTCTGTGAAACGGGAGTGGTTCGTTTTCTCTCGCTTCAGTGTTGGGCCCTAAGTTCTTCTGCAAGGACAGACCTTTTTAAAGATATCTGTAAATAGCCCTAAAGCATATAGGAACTTGCTTTTCTTAGTCACCTCTTCCAGACCATGCACAAACAGAACAGAAGGCAATAGGCCACAGTCTGAAAAGTCCCTGCTCTAGACCAAACAACCCTGGTCCCATCCATGGATCATGTTCCCTCACCCTCCAGTTACATCTGTTGCATTCCTCTGAACCCTCTCCCACTGGTACACAACCTTCCTGAAGGGCAGTGCCAGAGCTGGTCATATTACTGCCATGTGGGCATGATCCACATTAAAAATTCGTTGGAACTATTTCATGTGTCCTGCAAACAATGCCGTTGTTTATACATCCCAGGGATGACTAAATTTTCCTTTCTTTTTTTGCAACACCATGACTCCGTTGACTTATGGTCAGCTGATAACTGCTACAGCCACCCGCAAAGCCCTTTCTATACAGCTGCTGCCTCCCCAGATGTCTGCCTCTCCCTTGTTTGTACAAAGGACTATTCCTGCATCCAAGGCCGAAACCTGCACCATCTTCCTTGAAATAAATCCCTTCTCTCTCATCAGAGCTAACAAATACAGTGAGCAAAGAGCTGATGGGGCTGGGCACGTCACAGTCAGCAAGGAGGGACAGCACGTGGTCTATAACACTGGAAAATAAAACTCCATAATGCCAGCTGAAAAATAAAATATTTTAATTATTCAAAAAAGGCTTAGTTCAGCCTCTCTGCTGTGATACCTGGCCACCCTAGTAGTCAACTCACTGGCAACATCTGTTCCATCAGTGATCAGACACATTGTTCATTTTTTGATTAAACCCCTGCTTCCAGGTGGGAACTTATTCCAACACCTCCTGGTTCCTTGTTGGTGTTCTGCAAGACACAGCCCAAAGAGCACATCCCTCATAACAGTCTGGCCAACTGACGGTGGGATTGCAATGCTAGCACCATGCAGCTCTTGTTACCATGGGTGAAAAAGAAAGTTCAGGTAGGGATTCCCAGAAGCAAAAGTGAAAAGTGTGGCTTCCCCAGTTCCAGAGCCGTACCCAGCACAAGCTGCCTCCCCACAAAAGCCTCCTCATGACACAACACCCACTTGCACATCACACTTCACCTGTGGAGGGAAGTCAACCTGTGAGCTCCCAGCAAGGTGGAGCTTTAATATCTACCTGGGGCTTTACCCCTCAGCTGCCTGGAAGGTGAGGTGGATAAAACAGGTCATGGCATCTGTCAACCACATTGACCAGGAAACCCATCAGAGTCATCCTGGCCTTTCATACTCACTTCAGCCAAAGCTGAAATTCAAAGCAAAATAGCAGCAAGAAACAGGAGGATGGATGAAAGGGAAGTCAGAAATTTTCCATAATATGTATCCTTTTTTTATCAAAAGGATAAAGTCTGGAGAGTTTTGACTTAATAATTTTACTCTGAAATGCTCCATGGACTAGAGTTGTGAGAGGTGTCTCAGGTAGGGTGGCCTTACAGATCCTGCTCCCCAGGAAGACCAGGGCACCCCACCTCTACAGGTGATGAGAACAAGCCAAGCAGATCCATGAAGGATCTGGTAATGCCCATCTCTTATAAATTGTCCTCTTTAATTTCTCTTCACTCTAAAGAAAATTTTAACAGGCATCAAGCATCTCAGGTAGCTCAGATCACAGATAAAGGAACGGTCCATCAGGTTTTCTGCATATCTTCTTCCCTTCGTATCAGGATCTCCTAATCACTACAACCTCCCTCACTAATTAGACCTCAAATGACAGGCTGAGACAGTTGGGGCTGTTCAGTGTAGAGGAGAGAAGGCTCTGGGGAGACCTTATAGCACCTTCCAGTGCCTAAAGGGGCTTCAAGAGAGCTGGAGAGGGATTTTTTACAAGGACATGGATAAAAAGGGCAAGGGGGAATGTATATAAACTGACAGATGGCAGGTTTAGACTAAATAATAGGAATTCTTGTGTGTGAGAGTGGTTGGGAACATGCACAGGTTGCCCAGAGAAGCTGTGGATTCTCCATCCCTGGAAGTGTTCAAGGCCAGGCTAGGTAGACCTTTGAGCAGCCTGGTCTAGTGGAAGGTATCCTTTTATGGTCTCTTCCAACCCAAACCATTCTATGACTGAGGAGTGAGTGCTTTAGCACCCAAAAGCCCTACAGCTTTCCCTGCTGCAGTTTATCATGCCATGCAGGACACTGTTCACACACCTGGCAGTGCAGTCAGCCTCCCAGCTCACACACAAGCCAGGTATCAGGCTCGCTTGCCATTGTGAAATACTTGTAGTTTAAAGGTACACAAAAGACTGTAAAATCCTAAGTTTCTCCACATGCACAGCTTCTGTAGCACGAAAGAGCATTTGCAAGGGCCCCAGAGCTCAGTGAGGTGGATGGGGCAGCCCCACATCACCAGGCTATGCAAATCATGACAGACCACAGCCATGCTTGCACCATGTCCCCAGCAATCTCAGCAAGAAGAACTGAACCTCTCCCTTAACAGGAGGGGAGGAGGGCTGGAGAGGACTGATGAGAGTACCTGTAAGGCCCTGGGATGCATCATCCCTGTTTGACCATCTGCTGGGAGAACTCATGCGGTGGCCACACAATGAGCCAGCAGTGCTACTGAGCCAGAGCAAGAGGGCCTCACAGATATTTTCTTTCTTTTGGCATCTGCAGTGGCTGTTTCCAGCCCATTAGCTGTTCTGTCACTGCCTAGGTGTGGATGCTTCCACTCCTGGGGCACAGATGAGGCCCCACTGCTGGATTAACCACCTCAATAGGCAACATGAATGGCAGGCTTGATTTGTGTGCTGAGCTGACAGGAGGAATTGGATTTTAATCTCATGCTGATATGGGTCATATCCTCAGCTCACAGCCTGAATCACATCCTCACCTCACATTCCTGACCCACCTTGTAGCACAATCCAGTCCCATTGGCAAGGAAACGGTGAGGGCTAATTCAAGCACATCAGAGAGAGCAAAGGAGGAGCTGTGCCTGAGAGTCCCATTATAACTGGTGGAATACTGGTGCAGCTGAGCCCTCTTTAAACCCAGCCCACAGAAGGAAAAGTTTAAGCCCTGCCTTCTTTCTTTTTAAGGAGTTTGGAGAGATCTTTTTGGACATGGACATGGACAAAGAACCATCGAACCACAGCGGCATGCAGTTGCTTTCCTGGCCCCCTAAAAACACAGCCTCCCAGAAACAGCAAACCTATCCATATAACAGGAACCAGGTCTGGTCCTTGATTTGGTAAGTGCCCTGCAAATAAATTACATAAGAAACCTCTGATTACATAAAGTGCATTGCACAACGCATTATATAAAGCTCAGGTCATGGCCTAATCAACCACCACTCAGCTCTCTTACATCAAGAAAAATTAATCTGAGGAGCAACAAGGAAAGGGGAGGAAGAGGTGAATGCTCTCCCTCTCTTAAGGAGGAGTGGGGCATGCACATGGCACGTGGCACATGTGCCAACTGAGCACACCTCCATCCCCGAGCCAGCCCAAGAGGAGCAGCTTCCAGCCAAACTCTAGCTTTTGGCTCAAAGGCCACCTACAGGATACCTGAACGGGAGGGGAGATTCATGTATCCCTCAGAAAACAGACCCACAATCACAACCACCTCACCGTTAACCTCGTCTGGCTCTAATGGGATTGCCCAGGGGCACAGGGTGTTCATCAACCTCTGTAACACACCTTGGAGGGAAGAAATGAGAAACTCCTCATGAATGCATGAATGCATTGCTCAAAAAAGCCTGGTTTTCTTTTCTGACACCTTTTGATTTCAAATCAGCAGGAAATAGCCAAGGCGAATGTTTCAATGCTGACAGTGATAGAGGAAGTTTCACAGCAGCAGAAGGAAACCAGAAAAAACTGGGAATTCTATGCTGAATCTGGTGCCAGAGGTGTCCCTAAGATACATAACAGAAGCCAAAGGTCCCACTTTTCTGCCCTAATAGGCAGGTTTTTCCATAAAAAAAGGATTGTGGTTTCATAGTTTTTAAAGCCCAAGAACGACACTAAATTAGACACAGCATTTCCAATCAATCCACCACAGGGGTGGCAGGTGGGACCTGCTCTTTCTTCTGGAAAACTGCTGTTAGAGATCCCTGAGGTTGCCTGTAGCTTTAATACAACCCTTTCAATCAGTTTCAACAGGTCTTATACAGGATTTTGAGCATGCAAGCATTTCAGGGCAAGAAACATCTGCAAAAGTTCCCATCATGTCTTGCAGAATCAGATTGAATCAGCAGGGATGTCAGTGAAAATGGTTTGTAACTACTGCAGGTTTCAGTGAAAACAGCATCCATTAAATAGGAAAAGCATAAATCTATAGGGGACATATGCTGAAAATAAACAGTGAGGTCAGCTGTGCCTTGAAGTAGCATGGAATGACCCAGAGGCAAAGAAGTGCTGGGAACTGCTTGGTCCATTGTGCCAGACATGCAAATAAGTTTTGTGTACCAGCAGAGAGGCTGAGAGTTGCAAGAGGAGGAGAAAGGCCCTCTTTGAGGGTTGATTTTGCAGCTGGGCTGTTTCATGGAAGGTGAAATTCTGAAAAGAGAGATGGGGATGCAGGAAACAGCAAGAGCAGTGCAGAGAAATTCTCATGGGATATTTCTGAGCCTTGGAGGTAGATGGTTTCTAATAGCTCTTCCCATGAGAATAGCCATAAAAGAATCTAAGAGGAGATAGGATTTTGTGTTCTGTCACCTTTCCCTTTGGTCACAGATGCACCAGCTGTCACCAGGGGCATACAAGAGGTGGGTCAATTGGATGACACCACAGATGGAGGGGTGTTACACTTCCCTGGCACTTCCCAACACAGCTGGCAGCACACTTAGGGGGTAAAAAAACTAACAAAACAAACCAAAACCTTGCCCCATGTAATAAAATCCAAAGGGAAATTGTGAGAGGTGAGAAGGGAGCCAGAGCACATTCCCTGTGACCAACCATCCCCAGGGAGGGAGTTCCCA
The DNA here is from genome assembly GCF_020740725.1 of Corvus hawaiiensis. Lineage (NCBI taxonomy): Eukaryota > Metazoa > Chordata > Aves > Passeriformes > Corvidae > Corvus > Corvus hawaiiensis. The sequence continues at coordinate 17,148,835 of NC_063255.1, read as the reverse complement.
CCATGTCTTCTGCAGAAAGGAATGAGTAAAGGAGAAGTTACCACAGACACGATGGGGCATGCAGGTGTGCACGGGCAGACAAAGGAGACAGCTTTCCTCCTTGGGTGATGGGAATGGGGAGCATAACTCAGGAGACCTTTCTTGCAGCCAAGATCTCCATGGGTCAGGTCAAACAGGTCCTCAGGAGTCAAGGATTCTGCAGACAGATCAATGTGCTGAAGCCTGGATGTGCCATCAGGAGAAATTCAAACACTTGGAGCCTGCCTGTGCCCAAAAGCCATTGCAATAGCAATGGATTTAGGTTGGAGGCAGAGGATAGGGCGTTGCTCCTAGCTACTCCTTCCACCCATCCTCCTTTTCTTCCAGAAATGGTGTTATCTAGGGGTTGTTCAGTACACAAAGGCTCTCTGTGCCAAGGCTAGATTTCTGAGTCACTAGATGAAAAGCAAACCCATGCCACCAGGGAGATAATGCCTGTAACGCAAGAGTGAGAGAGCTCTTGCACAAGGCACTGGGTTCCCAACTATCACTGCCCCACACACAGCCAAAAGCTGTGGGCTTTAGTGCTCCACATAAAATTCCCTGGGCAGACACAAGATGCCAACCCCATGGGACGCTCAGGCTGGCTACACCTCCTGTTTGTCCGGTTGGGAAACTGGTTTTGCAGCGTGACCAGGGAAACCTGGCCCCAGCGATGCCTGCACCAAATCCTCCCTTTGTGTGAAATGGTGTTGAACAGGTGCTTCCACTCAGGCTTTCTCCAAAGAGTCTGTGCCACCCACACCTCTGTCCCACACAAACTGTGTGTTCAGGGGATCCCAAATAATTCCCAGCACAAACAGGCTTTGCACCGTGACCTGGGAGATAATCACCCACAGCATTCTTGGTAAGATCAGGCTTTGCAGCTTGTACTAATACAAAGCTCCCATCAAAGACAAGTGAAAGAAAACAGAATTTGACCAAAAAGGTCCCATGGGTGATCCTGGCAAGACCAGGCAATCCAGAATCAGGTTTGATGCACAGGCTGATGGCTCACAGGGCTTTTTGTCACTGTGGGTTGTAGCACAGGATTGCCCAGATGCAAAAGGGAGGTGAGACCCTCTGGCTGCAGAGGAGCCCTCCATGGGCCATGCAGCATCAGGGAATTCCCAGGTCAGGGAATGGATGGGGATGAATACACTTTGCACCAAAGAACGAGGCTCAGAGGAGAACCCCGCTTAAGCTCAGGGTCAAACCATGTACCAAAGCCAAGCCACAGAAAATAGTAATGGCACGTTCTCGGCCAAGAAATAGCTATGTTGTCACAAGGTAGGCACTGCACAATTAGGGTTCCTGGCAGGGCACTGGCCCATCAGGCAAACCCTTAAGGTTTTCTCAGGCCTCAGATGTAATGCAGGGGAGTCAGCACTGACCTTCTTCAGCCCATGGTCTTCACCCGAGGACCAGGGATTCCATACTCAAATCCCTTCTCTCCTCAAAGAAATGAGACACAAAACTGAAGTGACCGACCCCCAGGCTAACAGCCACTGTGAGTGTCAGACAGACATAGGTGAGATATCCATATCTCTCCTTTGGAATGCTCTCCCAGTTTGCACAAAATAATCTGAAAGAGAACACACAAATCACTTCCATCATGGCCATGGCAGAGGGCTTTCAGCAGGAGAGCGGGCGAGAGCCCTTCACCTCAGCACCCTCTCACTTGGGCATACATGAAAGGCTTGGGTTCCTGCCTCTGTAGGTGGGAAGGGAGCCAGACCTGGATTTCCTGAAACCACAGGATGGGATAGAGAGGTAAAAAGGTAGAAAATAGGAAGGTAGCCAGGGAAGGAAAGGAAGCCAGCTGTAGAGGACAGACCAGGACTACATACTTCCCCTGGCTGAAACTAAAAAAGATAGAAATGGTGGGTACTTGGCTTGAAGAGCTGTATTCTCAGCCTGGAGTATTTTGGGAATTTGGAATCCCCTGCTGTGCAATGTACAGAGTCCAGGACAGTTAATACCATGTTTCTAGATGGGAAAGTCCACTGGGGTCAGAGGTGTTGTCCCACAGCAGTCTCCTTCCCCAGGCATCCCAGGGGAGCACCATCACCTGTGTGTGACCAGATCCATCCCAGAAGCCCCACAGTGGAGTCCATGCTTCCCCAGGCTCTATCATGATAGAGAACATGGTTCTTCCTCTCGTTTTTTTCCTTAGCCATGGCTAAGGAATGGCAGCGGAAAGTGATATATGTATATAGAGGGAGACAGGTAGCAGTGATGTTCAGAGTGATAGCAACCATTGGACTTAATTATATAGGCATCATTGTACACTTTTTGCCACAGTAAAGTATCTGCCAGCACTCTTCTGTCATATCTCTTAGTTGCCATGAAAGTTAGGATGTTTTCAGGGTCTAATCAGTATGCACAAGATCAGACACAGCATAAAGCTGTGACAGAAACAATCCATACCATATGAAAGGAGGGATTCCAAGTGATTTGCACCAAGGAAGAGCTTGTCTGCCTGGCTCAAATCAGCCAACAGACCTCTAATTTTAGTGACACCCGGCTGCTCAAAAGTTCTGTCTTATAAGGGATCCATTGCTTGGGGAAGACCCTTTGCAACCAAGGTTTCATGTCAGGTTTTGGTCAGAGCAGAAGCAGCAATGTTGACGCAGAGCTCAGGTGAGAAGTGCTGCAGAGCCAGCCTGGTGATGCTGTGTTCATGGCTTGAGACAGAGAAGGCTTTTCTGCACCACCTTACCTTGCTGCCTTCCTCCTAAGGCATGGGAGAAACACCAGCACAGTGCTGAGGGCAGGAGGAGGCAGGTTATCAGGCAGCTCAGTAAGTGAGCCTCTTCTTTGTCATCCTTTTCAGCCTTTTACCTTTTTAATTCTGTTGTTTATCTGCTGGGAGAGCTTTGGGCACCACTTGCTGTGCAGCTATCTCCTTATCTTCCTCTCTACAGCCTCTTTGTTCAAGGGCAATGAAAGGATCCAAGGCAAGGGAAACTCACATCTTCTTGGAGGCATGGACAGAGTACAGACCATGGAGGTAACATGGGGACACTCACCTTCCTGTCCTTGGGTCACCCAGGCACACCTTGCAGCTTCAACTGCTGCTGTGTACTCTCCTCTCTCTCCTTGTGGGGCTTGGCTCCATCTCACATCAAGATCAGTGATAAAAGCAGGGAATAAATAAATACAGTAAATTGAGAAAGATCAGCTCATCAGGCCAAGTGCAAACATTACAGAGTCATCCAGAAAACATCCTGTAACGTGCAAACAGGAGCTGATAGAGATCCTCTTCCAAGGGATGAGCTTGTTCATAACTGATGGATTCCCTTGGCCAAAACCACCTCCTGCATATCTGGGTGTGAGTACTGCTATCTGCTGCTGCATCGTGCACAGCCCAGATCTCTCCTGGGCAGAGGGCAATTCTCAAACTGGAGAGAATGGAAGCATCAACAGGGGCAGATCTGTTGTCCTCATTAGCCCATCCTGTCAGGGAGCATTTCAGGATGAAAGTGTGGGAAGAAACATGCCTTTTTATCTTGTCACATTCTTGCATATGGAAGGGAATAGCTGAATCCCTGTGGCAAGTTCTGCCTAGCAGAGCAAGCCCAGCTGCAGAGCCTCACTCTGCAGCCCACATAAACATCATCTTGGGACGATCTCTTGGGAGTCACACCACAAAAGGGCTCAGTGCCTGGCAACAACTACAACAGTGGAAAAAAAGCGTCACCATGGAGTCTGGGCTCTCAAGGCACTGTAACACAATTAGTCTCACCAACTCATTTCCTTACCCTGGGGAGGCTGAACCATGGGAAGCCACCTGAATCCTCTCACAGGAAGGGCTGTGATGTGGAGGATGCCCAGCAAATCAGGTGGTATCAAACCTGCACTGCACAGGGCATTGCTGAAGAAAGGGGCACCTTAGGAACACAAGGAGGGGTAATGAGACAAGACAGCAGCAGGATGAAGCAACAACTTGGGCAGCAAAACACATGAGCAGGAAAACCTGCTCTTGGGTCAGATTCCTTAGTCTGGGCCAGGTCACACCACTCTATCCCATTCCTGTCATTACTGTTGCTGACCTTGCAGAGCAGACTCTGACATCCAGAGAGCTTCAAGGCAGATGGACAGTAACCATCAAAGCTGACCACTGGCACCACTCAGGCTGAAGAGCTCCACACCCTGTGTGTCCAGTTTGCACAGCCAGGTTGTGGTAGCAGGGGGGCTACAGGAGTGGCTTCTATGAGAAGCTGCTGGAAGCTTCCCCCATGTCTGGCAGAGCCAATGTCAGGCAGTTCCAGGATGGACCCACCACTGGCCAAGGCTGGGCCAGTCAGGAATGACAGTAATGCCTTTGTGATAACATATTTAAGAAGGAAAAAAAGGTACTATGCAGATGTAATTGCATCCAGATAAGAGCAGGGTGAGAACATGTGAGACGAACAGCCCTGCAGACACCCAGGGCAGTGCAGAAGGAGGGGCAGGAGCTGCTCCAGGCTCTGGAGCTCAGATTCCCCTGCAGCCCCTGGAGCAGCCCATGGTGAGGCAGCTGTGCCCCTGCAGCCCAGGGAGGGCACGGGGGAGCAGAGATCCACCTGGAACCACTGGAGGAGCCCAGGCTGGAGCAGGGGGTTGCCTGACAGAGGGCTATGAATCCATGGGAAACCTGTGCTGGAGCAGGTGGATGCCCGACAGAGGGCTGTGAATCCATGGGAAACCCGTACTGGAGCCGGTGGATGTCTGAAAGAACACTTTGGACATGGGAAGCCCATGCTGGAGCAGGCTCCTGGCAGGACCTGAAGACCTGTGGAGAGGAGCCCAGGCTGGAGCAGGTTTGCTGGTAGGATTTGTGACCCTCTAGGGGACCCACACTGGAGCAGCCTGTTCCTGAAGGACTGCAGTTCTGGAAGAGTGAGCCGCACTGGAGCAATTCCTGGAGAATTGTAGCCGTGGGATGGACTCACACTGGAGATGTTCATGGAGAACTGTCCCCTGTGGGAAGGACCCCACACTGGAGCAGGGGAACGACTCCTCTCTGGAGCAGCAGCAGGAACAATGTGGGATGAACTGACCATAACCCCCATTCCCATCTTCCTGTGGCACTGTGGGAGGAGGTAGAGCTGGGAAGGAGGGAGGGGTGGGGAGAAAGTATTTTTAAGATTTATTTTACTTCTCATTATCCTGCTCTGATTTTGATTAGTGATATATGCAATTAACATTTCCAGTTTGAGTCTCTTTTGCCCGTGACAGTATTTGATGAGTGATTTCTCTGTGTCTTCATCTTGGCTCACCAACTTTTGTTACATTTTCTCTTTCTTGTTCAGCTGAGCAGTGACAGAGCAGCTTTGGTGAGTGCCTGGCATCCAGCCAGGGTCAATCCACTATAGCCCTGCAGTTCCAAGCCTAAGCCCTCCCAACCTCATGGCTAGGATTTGGTGAACTCCTTGGTGAGGTATTAGTGTGCTGACCACCTCAGAAAGGCACCCAAAGAGCCTTTATTGGCCAGGGTCTGCCTGTGGGCACTCAGAGTTCCGAGAGATGGCCCAAGAAACCCTGACGCCCTGCCTTTGTTCCTTTAGAATTCTGTCATTTTCCTTGCTGCTATCATCTCGACCATCCCACCTCTGTCTTCAGTCTTATCTTTCCCAGCAGGGCCATTTCTCCCAGCACATGGTCAGGATATGGCAGGATCACAGCTGGGATTTCGGACTCAGGGAGCTAAGGCCTGGAAGCAGGGGATTACCCACAGATGGGGTTACAGAGACATGGGGTAAGAGTGGAGAGGAGGCGTAGGAGGGGTGGCTTCTCCATGCCTTTTGCTTGAGCTGTTCCACCTCACACAGCCAAAAAAAAAGGGAAAAAAAAGAGTCCCTTGGGCCACAGAATGCGTAAGAGTGAGCGCAGCACCACCATGAGTCATGTCTGCTCTGAGACAGGAAAGTAGAGCTGAAGTTTCCCACGTCTTGAACATGGAAGACAGTCTGGCACTGGCACTCCATGTCAGGGGAGCATCTCCCACAGGGTGAGAGACACACAACCTTCAGGGACTGCACAAGTCAAAGCTCAGGTTGAGAGGAGCAAACATCATGACATGTGGTTCCCAGCTGCTTGTCTTATGTGACGTTCAGCAAGATCCCTTCCAAATCCTGTGGAACCTGTCCCTGCCAGTGGCAGACCACCTGGGAAAAAAGACGATCTTTAAGGTTTCTTCCAACCAAACCATTCTGTGAAATCCCAGCTTAATGAGGTCAAGTCAAATCCCCCTGCAGAGTCAGGACCCACATGTGCATAGAGAGTAGAGCCAGTATCTGACTATCCACTGGAGAGGACTCCTTGGATGTGTTACTGCTGAAATGCCAGGATGTATATAGGAACTTCTCACACTGGTGCCATAATCCCACTGGAAAGACTGAATGCTACCCTTGGATCAGCCCGTGTGCTTTATGCTGCTGTAGAGAGAGCAGCATGAGAAACTTCCACCCACTCTGCCCTTCCCAGCCTTTCCCTGTGTGTCCCTGGAGACGTAGCACACCACAGAAGTAGTGCTCGGGATGACAGTGCTTGTGGGACCCACCAGACTCAGCATCCCAGCTTGAGCCTTTCCGCTCCCACCCCAGAACCAGATGGTGGTCACGCAGCCCCTCTAGGAGGTGTGGGGGGAGGTTGATGCTGCCCTCCAGCCCTCCCAGCTGGTTTGCCACACACATGACCTGAAGGCAGAAGCTGAACAAGTACAGCAGGGAGTTTCCCTCTGAAAACTTTGCAGCCCTTTTTGGGTTAACATAGGTTCAGGCTGTCCTAGTGGGCAGTGCAAGGGTACCCCCAAGCCCGAGGGTTTCACTGGGTATGGGTACACTGTAGAAGACAGCATGGAGGCAGTCTGGGCAAAGCAGAGGGCAGTGCAAGCCCTACGCTCCTCTTGGTGCTACATCCATGCCCATCCACCTCACAGGTTAACTATTTTTGTTGACAATGCACACAGCCTAAATCTTTTCTTCTCAAGAACTCCATGTGGGTGATCCCCAAACAGACCTCAGATCCTCTGGCACCAGTTGCAACATTCCTGCTGTGCACACTGAGCTCTGCTTCAGCAATGCTCAAAACCTCAGCAGTTCAGGGACAAGAAAAACAGATTTCTCCTCTCAGGATCCCCAGATAGCTGCTCTGGTGGTGAACTCACCTTTGCTGTTTCCAACAACTCCCAATGGAAGCTGTGTTGATTTTTTTCCTAGGAGATCAACACCTTCTGCAGCTGCAGCGCATGCGCTGGCACGGCTGAGGTCTGCCTGACTCACACTGAGACCCGTTTGCCCCAGGGGGACCAGTTCCAGCCATAAATCCCAGCCCGAGCCAGGCCTGCCAAAATTCCTGAAGAAAAGCTAATACTAATAAATGAAGGTTTGCAGGAAGTGTTGGCACAAGCCAGCAGGATGTTGCTGAGCTTTGCACAGAAACCTACCAGCAGCATTGTGGTTTCAGATGAAACTCAAGACATGAGAGTCCTCCGGCCAAGTTTCGCCACTGGGTTTCAGTGTCACCCTCAGCAGCAGCAGCCAGCCACCACTGAAGGACATGGATGCAGCAGCACCAGGAAATTGGGCCGGGAGCACAGCCAGATGCCCAGCACCTCCAAGGCTGGAGCACTGGGCTCATTCAGGAGGCAGAGGGGACCTGGTCTGCCCTGTAGCCACAATGACAGGGTTCCCTGGCAGCCTGCAGGTCCTGGATTTCATCTCACTCCCCGAAAGGTGGCAGGGAGGCAGCACAGCCCTCTCAAGCTCACACCAGGGACACAGCAGAGGCACAGCGGAGTGGCACCTGGCTCACAAGCCACACAATGCAGCTGGGACCTGCGTGGGACCTCCTGACTTGCTGCAGGGATTACCAGACCTCAGGCAGCCTCCATGCTGAGGGCCCTCTCCATCCCTGCCAGCAGCACTGCCACTGGGAGCTGCCAGCCCAAAGGCTCCTCTAGCCTCTCCATCTCTCACCCTGCATCTCCAAAACTGTAATTGTGGATTCAGGGTTGCTTGCTGCTGAGCAGACTGTTTTCTCCAATTCCCACCACCAACAGATTTTTGCCCATGCAAAACTGCAGACAAGCCACCACCTATTACCAGGGGCAATAGGTTTGTGGGGGAAATCCCTCCACTCAGGCATGGTTCCTCTGTCCTCATCACAGGAGGGATAGCAGCTTTGCAGCATCCCATTTCCATGGAGCTGCAGGAGAGGTGCTGGAGAGGCCTTGAAGAAGTGTGTTACAGGCTGATAGTTTATCTTGGATCACTCCTGAGCACTGGCAATCTCACACCCCTTGGAAGAAAACCCTCTTGGCTGCTTTGAACATTATTCTTCAAGCATAGCAGCAGGCACATGGAAATATTTTCATGCTCAGGAACGTGTCTTGTCAGAAGAGGGGGAAGGAGTGCCTGGACTCATGTCCCTGCTTCCAGCACTGCTGGTGACTTGTCCTGTGACTTGAATCCCGTCGCTTCACAAACCACAGCGTGTGCAGCTGACATGAGAGGATAAGGACAGCCATGTCCCCACACTGCCATACCACGGCTCTAAGGCATTTTTATAGCACTTTACACACATAGGTGGTAAAGATTGCAGCCTTAAAAGGGAACTGACAGGATCACCCCCTAGCCTGGCTCTGGGGAGGTGGGGGAACAGCTGCTGCACTGGGGAAATGGTGTAAGCCCAACCAGGAGCACAAGTCTGGAAAAGGCCAATGCTTTTCCCCATGGTGGCTGCATCAGTGACATAGTCCCACCTTGGGATGGACAGCACGTCTCTGGGGTGAGCAGGGGGTGCCAAATGAGATTTTGGATGATGCTTTGGTTGATGGCTGAGGTCTATATCCATGGCATGGAAAAGAGCAGGGGAAGGGACCCTGCAAGCCCACAAGGCTGCATATCAGCATGCCAGCCATCCTCCTGCCTTGCACAACAGGGACAGGCTTCCCCTCTTCTCAGGGTCATTCCCAGACCTGTGGCTGTGATGTCCCACCCGTTCCTTGCCCGGACCCCGTGCTTCCCCCAAAACTCCCTCCCCAGGTGCTGCTCACACCCTCCATGTCTCATCCTACCCGTTGGTGCTTCAGGGCAGGGAAAGGATCTCATTGCCTCCTTTCGATGGGCTGTGGCAAACTGCTGGTACTAAACAAATTGCAATTCCTGCCAAAAATCATCACTGTCATAGGGCAGGAGCTGGGAGCATTACTCACCCAGGGAATTGTATTTGCCTGTGTCAAAAAGGGCTAGGGGCAGCAGCTGCCTCACCTGCTCTTTGCTACAGGCCAGTGTGACATGGCACACCCCACCAGTCCCCTAGATACGTATTCCAGGGAAAGGCATGGCATACATCATTCCCCAAGGCCTTACCATCCTCCAACAAGTACCCAAAAAAGTGAATATTTATATACTTATAAGTAAGTATACATATATAAACGTAAGTATATAGTAAGGCAGGGCAATACCTTGCCCTATAACCATGCAAAGGAGGGACATGAAGTCTACTTTGAAGGGCATAAAGAAAAGGAAATGTCCTTGGGATGGGACCACCTAGGGAAGGAAAGAGGTCCTGGTGCTGTGGCAGTGGGAGGAATGTTAACCATCTGCAGCCCCAGGCTGCACTGGGAGGGAGCATGGGACTTGGTTACCAATTATTCCAACTGGCTGCGTCTTTAGCAAAGATAATCCCCACTGACAAGACTTAACAGCAAGGGCTGGCTCAGCCCTGCACTGTAAGACACCCCTTGCACCATGCAGTCCTGTCCTGTGAGCCCTGATGTCACTGGATGGAGGAGAGAGACCACTCATCACCTCTGACCTTTGGTTTGGGAAGGGCCTTGTTTTGGGACAGGGTCTCCTATTTCAGGTATACTTCCAGAGCTAGCTGCCCACCTGCAATACATAGCCCCTCATCCCTTCCCTGTAACCTTGCCAGGGTCTCCTATCGTGCAGAAGCACACAGTTATCCCATGGCAGCATCTCCAGCCCACAACCATGGTCTTGCCCTGCATTAACACAAAGCAAGTCAGCATTCCACCAGACCAAGCCTGGATACCATGTGTGTTCACAGAATCACAGAATAAGCTGAGTTGGAAGTGGCCCACAAGGATCATTGAGTCCAGCTCCTGGCCTGCACAGGACAACCCCAAGAGTCACACCCTGTGCCTGAGAGCATTGTCCAAACGCTTCTTGAACTCTGTCAGGGTTGGTGCTGCGACCACATTCCTGGGGAGCCTGTTCCAGTGCCCAACCACCCTCTGGGTGAAGAATCTTTTGCTGATATCCAATCTAAACCTCCCCTGACACAACTTCAGGCCATTCCCTCAGGTCCTGTCACTGATCACAGAGCAGAGATCAGTGCCTGCCCCTCCTCTGCCCCTCACAATGAAGTTGTAACTGTGATGAGGTCTCCTCTCAGTTTCCTGGTCTCCAGGCTGAACAGACCAAATGACCTCAGCTACTCCTCACACGGCTTCCCCTCAAGGCCCTTCACCATCCTTGTTGCCCTCCTTTGGACACTCTCTAGCAGCTTTATCTCCTTCCTGTATTGTGGCACTCAAAACTGCCCCCAGCACTCGAGGAGAGGCTGCCTCAGTGCAGAGCAGAGCAGGACAATCCTCGCCCTTGCCCAGCTGGCAATGCTGGGCCTGATGCCCCCCAGGACAGAGTTGGCCCTCCTGGCTGCCAGGGCACTGCTGACTCACGTTCAACTTCTCATCAACCAGGACCCCCGGGTCTCTTTCTATGGCACTGCTTTCCACATCTCATTCCCCAGTCCGTCCATACATCCAAGGTTGTCCCATCCCAGTGCAGAATCCAGCACTTTCCCTTTTTGAATTCCATGTGGCTGGTGATTGTCCAGCCCTCTAATTTGTCGAGGTCTCTCTCAGTGATGCCTTTTCCTAGTCTTAAAATCAAGAGTCAGACACGGTTAGAAGGGGAAAAGGGATTTTACCTTGGTATTTATTTTAAAGATCCTTAGGTGCACACGTCCAGGTCATATGCACAGAAATGCACCCCGCAAAAAAAATGCCCACCCCAAAAGATCAGGCATAACATTATAGGTTTTACTAATTAGCATATCTATCAAAGATTCCCCAATGAGAGGCTCAAGTGAGCCCCCCTCCCCAAGGAGCCTTCCCCTGGATGGTTCTATCTTAGTTTACAGAATGTGTTCTGGAGAGGACCCTGGGGTCTGGGGCTTTCTGATCCCTAGCTACGAAGCTTCTAAAATGTTGAGTCTCTCAGCTTGACAAACAAGCCCAAGAATGTAGGCAAAAAGCACTAAGACTACAGAAGTCATATAAAAGGTATAACAGGGGTATAAAAGAAAAGGCAAAAAATCTTCATGGCATCATCAGGACCTCCCTGCCTTTGAGGGAGTCAAGAGCTCCTCCCAGTTTTGTATCATCCGTGAACTTGTTCCAGTTCTGCATCCAGGTAATTTATGAAGATGTTGAAGGGCAGAGGGACGAGGATGGAGCCCTAAGGAACCCCACCAGTGACAAGTCCCCAGTCTGACGTCACCCCAGTAACTGTAACCCTTTGTGCCTGGCCTGCGAGCCAGTTGCTCGGCCATCCCATGATGTTTTTGTCCAGCTGTGGGAGAGACATTTTGTCCAGAAGGATACAGTGAGACACAGTATTGGAAGATTTACTGAAATCCAGGAAGATTGCACCAACTGGCTTCCCTCGATAACTAGGCAAGGGAGGGCCAGCAAATGACAAACATAATGCCTAGTGGGGCCAACACTAGTTTGCCTCCCAGACACTGTGATCCTCAGTGTTTTAAGTTTTCCATATGCATGGACACAATGTGATGCAGACAAAAAGGAGAGGCTAATAAATCAATACAGTACCAGGCTCCTGCCATGCCGCTTTCTGGCACCTCCCTTAGACATGCCATGCATATGCAGGAGCAACATTAACAGGAACAGTCTGTTTGGCACCTTCAGCAGTGCAGGAGTCACCAGCACAAGGCACAAGTGTTTCTCTGCAGGCTCACTGCCAACACAAGCTCTCAGCAGCTTCGTTCGGGACAGCAAACACAACCCTGGGGAACAGGGAAAAGGGATTCCCCTTTTCTCACTCTCTGGTGAGAAGAGGCAGAGTTTGAGGAACCTGGTCATGATGCTCAGCAAGAAAGTGAAATAATGGGGAGATCCTTGATACACGCCCAGTCCATTCCTCTGCCAGAGCTCACCATGGCATCACCAGCTACCCAGCACCTCCCCACTGTGCTTTTGGCCAATGTTTATTTTTCTCCTGGTGGCTGCTGAGCCTCTAGCACTTGAGCCTAGTGCAAAGGCTTCACAGCACCAGAGAATACATCTTTGTGACAGCTCATATGGTTTGAGCAACTTGCAGTTTTGTTCTGCTCCCCCCACACAGCCCTGGGATGCAAGCGACCAGCATTTTCTTTTCCCCCTACCCCTTCTGTCCCAACCCCAGCCTCTTTCCAGACTGCATTTCTCCCATTTTGCAGTTCTCCCACCCAATGTCTTGATTTCCCCTTCCCTGTGGTGCACCCTGCACTTGCTAAATGCCACCCTCACCCCTTGAGATGCATCACTCTGCCTTTCTGAGGAGACCACAAGTGCTAAAAGCTGCCACCTGCCAGAGCTGCTTTGCTTGGGAACCAGTACTTCCAAAAAGCTGCTGCCTTGGCTGGGAAAAATCACTTCAGGTCCAGAGCGTTTTCCTGATAACAGAAACCACAGCAAACAAGTAATTCACAGCCTAGATGAAGGACCATTGTGGGAACAGCAAACTAGGAGAGATTATTCCCTTTCTGTGCAAAAAAAAAACCCCAGACAATCACTCCTTCCCTAGCCAGCCATGGAAATTTAACCTAAGGGTTTTCAAAAATCACTAGTAATTGTGGGTGCCTGAGCAAACACTTCTTTGAAAGGCCTTTATTTCTGGGACACATGTGCTTCTTGCTTTCAAGGGGTCAACCTCAAGACAGACAGCCCCACAGAGACCCCAAACAGCTTCTGAAAAGATCTCAGCAGTCCCAAAGAATGAACATCAAACTCTGAACAACTCAGTAAGCACAAAAACCTCACAGCACTCAATCTGCTGTGGTCATCCCATCACCCAGCTGTGTTTCATCAACCTGTTTCCCCTGCTCCCTTTCAAAAACCTTGTGATGGTCACTCAAAGCTGTCAAGGGCACCTGGCAAGCAGAAGTCTGGTGGCAGAAGAAAGGCTCCATCCACCTCCCCTTCTCCTGAGCCTCCCAACAGCTGCTGTCTGAGACAGCATCCTTGCAAAGCATGAGCTGATCCTTTTAGGAGAAAGCTGCCCAAAGGGTGGCTCAGGTAAAGGCCCAGGAGGACCCACAGAATTTGTAAAGCCCTGCTAGAAAGCAGAAAGCCCACACAGAGCATGTACCACTGAGCCCTGTCTTAGCTGGCTCCATCCATACACTAAGTGCACCAATATCATCACTCCAGCCCGGTCTTGCATTTGGAAGCACCTCCCTTTTTGCATTTGCCCCCCACGCACGGAAACCCCCGGTAAAGAGCTTCTCAGGTAGCTTTGCAAAATCAACACATCAAAGCCCATTGCTGTTGCCTCAGCTCTCCCTTTGTCCTCATCCCAGCTCTTGCAACATGACACAGCATGGGCTCCCCAGGGCAGCTCTGTGTTTGTGCAGCTCTTGTTTATGGCTGTGACCACAGCTAATCAAACAAGTGAGTGCCCACTCACTGTTCTGGAAGTGGAAGCCCAGCACAGTTGTCAAACAATCGTGCTCTGAATAACCCAGGCCCTACCCCAGCTTTCACAATAGGAATTATTCACAGTGCTCCAACGGGAGCAGCAAATCCAGCAACAGGAGATAAAGTTACAGCAGAGACCTCGCTTGTCCTCTCTTGTGTACCTGAGACACCCCTTTCCTTTGGATCCTGCCTTTCCAGACCCCTCAGAGGTGCAGGAACCCTCTGCTCCTGAGAAAGGTGCTTTGCATTTTGCTTTAGGTAAATTGTCACTCAAGAAGTCAGAGCACAGCAACATCCAGGCCCTAAGAGCAACAAGAGGATGTCCAGAGGAGGCCACAAAATTGATTAAAGGGATGGAGCACCTCTCCTACAAGGAAGGGCTAAGATAATTGGGTTTGTTCAGCCTGGAAAAAAGGCTTCAGGATGACCTGATTGTGGCCTTCCAGTACCTGAAGGAAGCGTACAAGGAGGATGGAGAAGGACCTTTTACAAGACACACAGTGACAGGACAAGGGGGAATGGCTTCAAACTGAAAGAGGGTAGGTTTAGGCTAGGCAATAGGGAAAAATTCTTCCTAGTGAGGGTGGTGAGGCACTGGAACAGGTTGTCCAGAGAAGCTGTAGATGCCCCATCCCTGGAAGTGCTTGAGGCCAGGCTGGATGGAGCTCTGAGCAACATGGTCTAGAGGAAGATGTCCCTGTTCACAGCAGAGGGGTTGGAACTAGATGACCTTATGATCTCTTCCAACCCAGGCCATTCTATTCAGATTCTATGGCTTTATGGTCCCCAGGCTTTTCAGAGAAATGTCAAGGTGACTTTGTCCATGCACATAGCCCAGAAGGATCTGAGTTTAGCAGATGATAAAACAAGACCTAGAATATTTGCAATCTTTGACTATGTGAACAAGGCCTTCAGACTGGCTCAAAGGTGCCTTTAAATGTTTGGATACTGGGAGATTTAAGGCAATGGGGAGTTAATCCTTCCCCTGAAAGCAGACGCAGGAGCCTGTGTATCAGCACAGCTTTGGCAACAAGAGTACTGCAAGCACAGCTGGGATAATTTGTTATCTGGGTAACTTTTGCTAACACAGATGTATCCCTTCCAGGTGATGTAATCTGGGCTAGCAGTGGTCAATATGGTGACTCTTAGGTGAATTCGTGACAAGGTTTTTTCTGAGGTACCCATGTTTGTCACCAAAACTGGGCTCACATCTGGCTGCTGAGCACAGTGGCACCACCATGTTAAACAGCAGCAGGTTAGGACTTGTACAAGGGTTTGCTTACGAGTTTCATTTACCATCAGTTTATTGGGACCAGCAGATTTGCCTGGACATTTCCTGTCCCTTTGCTGCATGCTGCAAATGGAGGGTAGAGGAGCAGTTTTATGCCTTTTTAAATGGAAAAAGGAAAAAGTAGAAATACAATACCTGACAGTGTAAAAGAAGCAGATAAAAGCAGAGCTGGACTGGAAAGGACAGGACAGGAAGGGCTATCCCTACAGGGTATACCCTTCACAGATTCCACTGCAGGAGCTGGAAGGACAGGGCAGAGGGGATTACAGCATTGTTCAGCTGAAGATGCAGAGGCCATCTCCCCATAAATATTTCCAGGCAGGGAATAAGCCACTGAGGGGCCACATCCCATGACAGCCCCAGAGAAGGGGAGCAGGACCTTCAAGCCTGCCTGGTGAAGAAGGTGGCTGGAGGAGCTCTGCTGCCCTGAAACCAATGCAGGGCTCTGGCACAAGCCTGTGCCCTGGGGAAAAGCAGATATATGCACTGAGGAGAATGTTCCAGCATCCACAACATACAGCAAGGGGAAAAGCAAAGGCAGGATGGGGCATGGAGGGAACAGGCAGAGCTCTGGCACAAGCAACTAGTGCACCAACTCCAGTGGTGTCCAGCAGCTGTATTGGCAAATTTACATGATTCAAATGTCAAACTGCATGTTCAGAGTGAAGGCAAATGGACACAAAAAGCAGGAACAATCCAACTACCGAGGAAAATTGCAGTCATTGCTGAAGGCAGGTTGGGCAACTCCAACATCTAGAGGATGATAAAGCACAACAAAGAGAAGATTAAAAATTAATCCCTAATTATCTGCTTCTGAAACCTGTCAAAATCACTGCCTGCATCACTTGCTAATGGACCTGTCAGCAAGTTCTGAGGCTGCAAGGGTCACAGCAGCAACAGAACATGCTGCTTTCTTCTCAGGTGAGAGGTCTGCTTTGCCCATTAAGAGCTTTTGATGTCTTCCGTTCAGATGTACCCAGAAAGCTCTTGCAAGCCACAATGGGCAGTGGATTCTACCTGCAGCCTCTCTCAGCCACCAGCACAGGGAAGAGAGAGAAATGATCCTTGTAATTTTAATATACCAGATATATCCCAAAACCAGGGGTGCTGCACACTTGGTCCTACCCCATAGGACACATGGTGCCTCCAACACCAATCTGTGGGCACTAAGCAAACAGCACCAGCCCCATCTCTGCCACAGCCCACTTTCAAATGCCTCAGAGAAAACATCTGAAAAACAAGTTGTGTGTTTCCTCAACAAAGCCCTGGGCTCACTGCCAACAGCTGGAGAAGCAGTAGGTCTTGAAGCAACACACTTGACTTCCCATCTGAAATGCTCCTTACCAAGCAACAACTGCCTAGTTATCAGGCTGCCTGAACATCCACTTGTCTTTCCAGGCTTGATCTACTTTTGGTTTCTGCAATATATGCTGTCATGAAGTCTGTTTTCTTTGCTCTGCATCTGATTGACCCATGCTTTGCTGCTGGAACATGTGTTCTGCCTCCACCAGAAGAGGGGATGGGACAGGTGCATTTGCTCCATCTTGTCTCCCTCTCTTCCCTCATCAGGAGTCTTCACAATCATTCTACATGAGAGAAATAATCCAACACCCCTGCTCTGAGTAGGGTCACCTGAAGCAAGTTGCCCAGGACTACGTCCATTTGGGTTTTGAGTATAAAGTAAGGAGACTCCACCATCTCTCCGGGCAACCTGCGCCACTGTTTAACTACCCCCATGGTAAAGAAAAAGTATTTTAAGCAGAATTTCCTGCATTTCAATTTACCCCTCTCACCCATCATTGGGCACCACTCCATCTTCTTCACTCCCTCATCAGGTATTAAAACACACTGGTAATAAGCCCCTCAGCCTTCTCTTCTTGAGGCTGAACAAGACCGGCTCTTGCACCCTCTCCTTCCCTTGACAGAGGCTTCAACTCCTTTATTATCTCTGCTGCCCTTCACTGAACCTGCTCCAGTATATCCATGTCTCCTTTTCAGTGGGAAAACCAGCACTGAACACAGCATGCCAAATATGCCTCACTGGGGCTGAGCAGAAGGGAATAACCTGGTCATTTATTCAACAACTGTTTTTTTGGTTTTGCTAACCCCTACAAGAGCAGCAGCTGGTATAAACTCCCTTCCAAACCAGGAAACTGCCTTCCCATTGCACACCTCAGCCAAATTTTTCAGACCTTGACATTTTCATGTGAACACAGCTCCAATTCCTACAACGACCAAGAAACAGGGACACTTTCAAAAACTTTATCCCATCTTTATATTTTCTTCAAAATAAAAAGGCATTTGTATTCTTGGAAACAGTAATAGATCCCACTCTTTTCTGAAGAAGGTATATAAACATAAAT
Organism: Corvus hawaiiensis; assembly: GCF_020740725.1. Taxonomy (NCBI): domain Eukaryota; kingdom Metazoa; phylum Chordata; class Aves; order Passeriformes; family Corvidae; genus Corvus; species Corvus hawaiiensis. The sequence goes on along the minus strand of NC_063255.1, from coordinate 17,131,449 downwards.
AGAGTAAAACATACAGTTCTAGGATTTAGAAAGCTAAAAGGCTTTTTTAGGACTGATTTATAAAAAGGAACAGACCCAGAGTGAACAAACTGCTTCAAGACAGGCCACTCTGACACCTCTCAGTGGTTTCAGATAGTCCATTTCTCTGTACGAGCTTCCACACTTTTGACCAGGCCTTCTCCCAAAATCTCAAAATCCTCCAGAATTGCCTCCACATTGGGAACACAAACCAGCTCGTTGTTCAGAGTTGTCACCTTCCTTCCTTTCATGCTGGCAACCTGCAGGACACAGAAAATATTGCACAAATGGGAGCACCTGCTCAGAGCTGCACTGCAACCTCTTCCAGCCCCAAGTAAGAGAAGTAAATTCCTCTCCTGCCTTGTCACATCCAAACCCTCCTACACCACTGCACCCAGTTCCACAAGTTCCACTTCTCAACACTATCAGTGCTCAATTTTAGAGCTAACAAAGTGTAAAAGTGACCCTTCCAGCCCCTTTTAGGGTTCATCCTGGAGCCACAGTCCAAAGACTGCAACGAAGTCAGGAAGCAAAGTAATGGCCAGGGGCATGGTGGGATGACAAGTGTGCATATGCATGGCAGAGCCTGTGTGAGCAGGGCACAGGAGTATGCAAAGGGGATCACAGCACAAGGCTGAGTAAGAGCTGCTTCTGCTCTTCTCTTTTGGTGGGTGTCAAGAGCTCAGGTGGGAAGATATCCTTGGCTGCAACAGCGGCAAAAACAAAGCCCTCATGTTTAATCCAGCCAGACTCAGCTCAGATGCAAGCATCTCCTCCTCTGTTTCACCAGTGTGAATAACTGAGTTTCACAACACCAGCCAGGCAGAATGGCCGATGCCCTCTGGCCGTGAAGAGAGGGGAGATAAATCACCCAGAGACTGACAGCAGAAGAGCCTGGGCTGCCAGCTCCGAGCCATGAGTAACCGGTTTCTTTGCGTCTTTCCTTCATAGAAAGCAGCATGAATCACTCCAGTGTGCCTCACACCTGGCTTAACCACGCTCTAGGGTTTGCCAGCCCACACAGTGCAGCTGGAAAACAGCTCCATGCATTGATGGGACATGGGCACTCTGCACCTGGGTTTGCCACCCTGGATTCTTGTGGGTTGGGTACTTCTGGGTAAGATCCTGAAGCCATAAGAATGGGATAGTCTATTTCCCTTCTCAGATCTGCTGATGACTGAAGGCACTGTGGTCACAGCCCTGTCTTGGTTTCTCCCCTTCTAAGATGCAACAGAAGTATTATCTCCATTTCTCAAAGGGCTTTGTGGCTGATAAGAGTTGGACAAAGCAATTACCAACAGAAAAAAGGCTTTCAGGATAAATACAAAGTTTAAAACAGAGACAAAAACTCACCTTAAAAGGCTGAGGCTGGAAGCTCAAAGGCTTCCACAAAACTGCAATTACTTCCCCACCATGCTTGTCATAGAAGAACAAGGCAAGATCATCGAAGGCATCCTGGGTAGAAAACAAACACAGGTTGAGAACAGTGACCCCCTCAGTGACAACCCACTGAGTGTCCCTCACTGTGGTCCTCCATCAGCTGACCTGGCACTACCAAGCTGTACTTCCCCAGTGTCCAGGAATCATGTCAAAGATTTCACAATCCGTGAGACAGAAAGAGGCAGGCCCTACCCAGCAGGCAGTCCTGCCACAGTACATTTCATGGCACCAAAGACAAACCCCAAACCAGAGGCCAACATCTCAAGCTCTGCAATCTTTGCAACCAAGGTATCCAAGCTCCTTCTTCCACCAGGATAAACCCCACGTGAGCTGTCAGCACACAGTGTCCAAAAAGGAAATGTAAGAGCAGAGATTTTAAGTAACACAGTGCTCTGTGGGGTGCAAAGAGATGGAAAGCTCAATGGAGGCCCTGCAGGAATCTGTCCTCCCTGCCCCTTGTGTTTCAGCAGTGGTGTCGGTGAGCATCTCCTTTGGTGGCGCTGGGCAGCAGAGATCAAAGAGAGATCTTGCACAAAGGGATGACTAAAGCCCATGGTCTGGCTTCCCCCAAACCCACACAAGCTGGATTCCTAGGGCTGCAAGGAGGCAAATGAGCATCACAGCAGAAGGAAACAATGCTGTGTGCAAGCAACTTCTCAAACACAAAAGTCTGGCCCTACAGCTCATCACCCAACATGCTGATACCAAGAGATGTGTACCCTGTAAGAAGCTGACCAAGACAGCCAAGCAGCTGCTTGCTGATACTTGTTTATCTTGGTGGAGATTAACATCAGGCAACAAGACATATTTACCAGGCTGAGAGAACAGTCCCCAGCATCAGTACAGGAGAAGCTTCTGCAGAGGGTTTCACCAGCCTTAGAACAAACTATTGCCCAAAATACAGACTCTCTGCTCCCTTTTCAGCCTTCTCCTCCATCCCCTTAGTTTCCCAGCTTTTACCAAGAGAGGTCTCTGCTGGCATCACCATATCATGAGGTTTTCATGAGGATGTGCATGAAAAGAAAATCAACATCAAAGACAAGCTTGGATGGGGCCTTGTATGGACATACCAGGATTGCAGTAGGTAAAAAAAGGTGTACTGGGTTGGTGTTATCAGTGAATCCTACAGGGCGAGGTGGCATTTTAAGAAAACAGACCTGATAAGCAAGGAGGGGTGGTGTTGTCTGCAACCTCTTCAGACAGATTTGAGTTTGGACTGTTGTTGCCCTCACAGAGGGCAACAAAATTAGGTCATCAAGATGGGAAGATCCCAAGAACTGCCAACTCACCCCACTCCATGGGCTCTCACAGGGGCAAGCCTGATCAAGGCGTTATTTCACCCAACTGTCTAGAAAAAACACTGTCTAAAAATACATTGAGAAAGAGGCAATCCACCCTGGCACTTCTATGCTGAGAGCAACAGGTTATGCCCAGAGCCCAGTCAACAGGAAAGGCTCCTCTTTTAGCCAAAGAGCAAAGAGCAGGAGGGAGGGAAGCTCAAGGATCAGCAATAAAGCTCAGGGCACGCTGACCACCAACATGCAGCTTTCCGAACCAAAGGGGAGCAGAGCATGTGTGAACCTGAAAAAGCCCAGCTCTTCTGCAGGGCGAGGTCTTCAGTGCCATGCAATGCTCCTTGTGAGAACAGCATTTTTCACAGATACATCTTGCTGGACAGAAGCCAGTAAAGTATTTGCAGCAAAGAAACCCTCCCAGGCTCAGCTAATTTCCCAATAAAACCACTGTTTGGTCTGATACCATTTTTTTCCCAGACAGCAGGGAGCAGATGGCAGATGTTAAAAGGATGGCATCCAATTCAAAATCCCAGCACTTGTCCTGCCCCCAGCATCATCCATGTGGTAGTACTTCAGGCTGGCCTACCAAGCTGTGGAGATGCCCATCCAGTTCTTGGGAAATTGCAGCACTAAAAGGGTCTGGTGTATTAGTCACTGCACTCCTGTTTGTTCAGAGGCTTAAGGAGTAAAAGCAAACAGTTCACCCTCCTTTCTACATCCCATGTTCTCTGCCCAGTGTCACTGGACTTGTTTGAGCCTGCAAACACCTTCTTCCGGCAAAAGTTTCAGAGAAAAGAGAGAAAAGGCAGGGAGTGTGTTTGTTCCCTTCTCAAGCTGCTCTTTGGTTGCAATTCAGCTTTCAAGGCCCAGGGAAGTCCCTGCCATCAGCAAAACCTACAGCTGGTTCCCACTTTGCAGAGACATGGGGACCTGCAAGCTCAGGGCTTCAGTTTAGAGAGGCCTCATTGTCCAGGGAGAAGGTGTATATGGCACCTGGAAGAAGATTAGACAGAGCTTTGTAAGAAACCATCCAGCTTAAAGGAATGACAAGGGTGGGGAAATGTAGTGAGTAAAACAATACCTGGATCTAAAATGCGATTACCAGGTTAAGCAGCTCCATCTGAAGCATGGATTTTGCAATGAGCTAAGTGTAACTTAGTTAAGTATCTACTAGTTGTTAGGCATCTACATTGTTAAGTATCTACTTGTTGCTAGTTAACTACCTACTAGTTAAGCATCTACACTGTTGTTTAGGGATAGGGGTTTTTCCATCTCACCCTTTATCCACCCATTTTTTTCACTGCTCCTACGAAGAGATTAGGACCATTGCATCACAGCTGCTGGAAGAGCCTTTTAGGGAGGTCTCCACACACAAAAATGTGTCCTACAGTAGCATTTCCTCGTTCAACAGCAGCTCAGAAGGCAAATGCATCAGTAAACATTTGCTCAGTGCTCAGAGCATTTTAAGTGCTCTTAGCAAGGAATCCACCAGTGTAAAACCCTATTATAAGCTACTTACTTCCAACAAACATTTGTGGTTAACGTTTTGAGGTCTCTGTCACCCTATTGTGACCTGCCCTGATGCTCTCAGTTATGTGACACAGAGCCTCCCCCATGAGCCAGCAGAGCAAGGAGCACTGTCCAAGTAACCCCAGGCTGGGGCTACCTCTGTGACTTTCTTTTAAAAGACAAACGAAATCCAGGTGTAAAGTTTAGGATTCAGCTGATAAAAAGGTTTCAAACTGATTTCAAACCATGCAAACTTTTCCACCTGAGAGCCACATACACACCCTTGTCCTGCAAATTGGGGCAGCAGGAAAAAAACACATAAAGGAAAGAAGCCACCCGCGTCCTCCTGGCTGCATCAGCAAACATGTCAATCCACCAAACCATTGAGAGAAAAGCCTTCTGTTACTTCCTGCAGGACAAATCCTCCAGGGCCTTTGGGAGGGCATTACCAACACAGAAGAAATGCAGCCACAAGTCCCCTGTCAGCTCTCCCCAGGAGCACACGGGGCTGATGCCTCGCTGAGCAGGTGGGCGCACACACACACACACGTGTGTATCCACCCCCAGCCCTGGGCACAGTGCTAAGGGTCTCGTAGTGGCTCTGCAGCTCTGGGAGCAGATGATTTCCTGCCACCTCTGCCCTTCCAAGGGCAAAGATCCAGACAGGAAATTTCCTACATAATATGAGAGCCCTCAGAGTTTTTTCAGCTTGTCCCTGTCTACCTGGTGTCACCACAGGAGGAGTCAGCTCTGTCAGTCAAAACAGGAAGGGAGCAGACTGACCTCGAAAGATTTCACCAATTCCAGCTACATCACATAATCCCAGCTTATATATTTTAGGAGACAGATAATTTTTATTATCATTAATTCCTTCCTAACATGAAGTAGCACATTTTTACACCATGAGAGGAAGAAAGGAAAGGGCTCCAAGTCTTCCCGATAGCTCTTGCCTTAAGGTGTAAAAAATGCAAAACATTGCTTTAGAGGGAAGGATGTTTATAGTAAAGCAGGAAGCATTTTCCTGCTCATCCACACAGAAAAGATCTCACAGGATGGGCAGCTCCTCTGCAACAAGCTCTTCCTCTGGCATGTGCAGCCCAAGAAAGCTAAATCTCAGTGAACAACAGCACATCCCATCAGTGAACTGGTGAGACCAGAGACTCAGTACGAAATGTGAGGTCTGTTCACAGCCATAACAGACAGACAGATGGACATGGCACAGGCAGCTTCACCCAGCATACCCCACCATAAGTGAACAGCTCTGGGAGGTGACCAGAGCCTTTGGCTTTTGTGAGGTCTGGAATGCAGGCAGACGGGCATGGCATGCATAGCCACAAGCCCTGTGTCCTCTGGATGGTCTCCTGAGTCCAGAGAACAGCCAAGCCACCCTGAAGCAAAAGCTGCACTGACTAAGTCTTCTCACACCACATCCCTAGCAAACATAGGGGGATTCTGCAGCTCCACAGCCACCATGACACAGACCAGCAGTCATAACAGAGACTCAACAGGAGCTTCATCTGAGACACTTAAATTCAATTTCACCTTGCTGGAGAATCCCTACCAGAAGCCAACCCAGGGTTTGCTACACAAGGTGCTCCAAACTGTAAGTAGCAGGGAGGCTGTTGATGGGCTGGTGCTCTAGAGAAGCCCTCTCTGTGGGATGTCTGGCACACAGGATCACAGAACAGGCCTTTTCTATCAGATCTGTTCTAGAATTGAAGAATTTGCTGCCTGAATCCCACAGCCAGCCTTTCATCTCTACCCAGCCTTCCAGGCACCAGAGCAACTCATGCCAGTTCCTGCAGCACATCTCCTTGAAGAAGGAAAAATTCAAGCAGGATTCTACACCTCTCATTTTCTACTCTGATTAAGCTCCCTGGAGAAGGCACACAGCAACCCTTCAGCTCCAGAGCACTACTGCCTTGCTAATCCCTTTGACTTCAGAAGAACAGGGGCAAACAGGCTGGACAGAACAGCAGATCTCCTGGTTACTAGCCCAAACACACTGGGGAAGAAGCTACTCCCTACCCCTCTCAATTCAATCAAAACACCAAGGCATTTAAATCCTGTTTCCATGTGGAAATCTCAATAAAGGGCAGATGTTTCTTTTCTGCCCACAGAAGAACACAAAATCCCACAGCATCTGTGTGGCAGATGTCTCCCTTTGTTGCTACAAACCCACGAGGGCTGCACTGTCAGCCATGGCTTCAGCCCTGTTGCTCAATTCTGTGGTTTGTGATGTTAAGAGAGAGCAAATTACTCTGAATCAAAGCCAGTCAGTTCTGTGCCCAAACTGCCTTCTCATCCAAGATCTCTCATAAAGACTCACTGCTGTCATCACGCTCCTTTCTGGCACCAACTTCTTGCAGGGTTTGGATGACCCCCAGGGCTCCCAGTCCGCAGGACAAGGAGGAGCTGAACACTACTTAGAGCAGCAAGAGCCAGGGAAGGAGAAACAAAGAGGTGCTGGAGAGGCTACCAAGCAAAGCCGAAGTCGATGAAAAGCTCCTGCCTTTAAGCAACAACATCAGTACACTGAGACATGAAGCCAGATGATTTCTGATGGATGGAGTGGCTTCTACTGACAGCTCAGCATCACCAGCTTCCAGTGGTCCTGCAGTGCAAAATCAGCTTTTGAGGCCTTCCAGCCTAACTAGATATGGTTGAGTTCTCCGAGACTGTGTGCAGCATCACCTCTGTGATTTTTCCAAGAGAAGAAACACCTGTTTGCCTAGAAAAACAGATATTCATCAGCCCCTCCAGCTCTGCCTGCTACTGATCTGGATGCTGTGAATGACAAGCAAACTGTTAGTGCAAGATACCTCCAATATGACAGCCATAAGGGAACAAACCATATCTAAGAGCTTTCGAGACAAAGAAAAGCCCCCCAGACAGGGATGCTGAGGCAATTTCAGGCTCTCTGCCCCACAGCACATTCTTCAGAGAAAGCTTCAACAAGTTCATGATCTGTTCCCTCCTAAGCACCCTCAGGTCAAAGAACAAGGGACACCAAGAGAATCAACACTGCTTCCAACAAGGCAACATGACCTTTGCTCACATCCATCTTTCTTCATTGGGATGTTGGCGTATTGGATTTAGGAGCAGCTGTAAATTTGCAACCTGATCAAACCCTATTCCAAATCTATTATAACCTGTATTAATAAAAACAGGCAGTAAAAAGCAGTAAAAATTCAGGCAGTTTGGATGTCACTATTGACTGGAGCAAGTAAATCATAATTGCCTGAGGATTAATAAAAGCTGCCTTCCAGGAAAATCTCTTCTCTACCTTTCACTTTCAGAGCCACTTACTGACATCAACTTGTCTAGATGCATGAAAGTGTCCTATAAACTCTGATGAGTTTCCTGATTGACTGCCTCAATCTACAGCCAGATCTGCTGCAAGCATTTAACAACCTTTCCAGAGAGCTCTCGCAATCACCTCATCCAACATCCTCCAGTTCCTCTTTACGCAAGCAGTCTTCCTTCTGTCAGGTTTCCACAAGGGCTGCTTAGCCCTGACCCCTTCAGAGATACAGAGGCTCTGTCCCCATGGATCTCCAGCACCTTGGCAGCTGCTGAAAGGTTCTGTTCAGCTCTAGAACCCACTTCTAGCACTGGGTGGAAAAGGATTTCAGGCTTAAAAAACTCCATCTCCTATCCACATCTATTCCTCTTGGCTGAGGTTATATGGCAGCAGGTCAAACAGTCATCACTGAAAAGGGAGGGGCTGGTCTTGACATGACTCCTCAGACCCAGACACCGGGAAGGAAAGTTAAAGAGCCAACAGTTCCAAATCTGCTTCCTGCTCCCTTTTAAAACACTTGTGAAGGATGCTTCTCCCCTTTCTTCTTGCCCCAAGAAATCCCCCAGTGTTCTCTACAACATGTCTGCAGGACCTCCAGGTCCACCTTCCTTCTCAAAGGGAGGAGAGCACTGGGCATCTCCTCTCCCACCTGTCCTTCCAGCTAAAGAAGCACTGCTTTTTGCAGGGAAATTGTGTGTCAACTTTGAGGTCTTCCTCAATTTCATGAGGACTTTCACACAACCCTGTCTCTCACTTTCCCACCACCCAAGACTGTCCCAAGCTGCTGTGGGTGACAGGAGGACTGAGCCTGCACCTTGATAGACCTGGAAGCTCTGCTGAAGCCGCAGCAGATTCCCATAGGCACAGGTTATCATGCTCTGTGGCTGGCACACAGTTGGGGGGTAACAGGGCTATGCCCAGGATGAGAAAACCTTCAAAGAAACCCTTGCAAGTTTTCTTTGCCCAACTCCTAAGGTACCTGGTTAAGGTGAAAGGGGAGCTTGAACTGAAAGGGCCCAGAATCTTCCAGCCCAAACTGAGTTTCAGTTCAGGCACCACTTTTTCAATGGTGGCCAAACATCAGGACAGGGAGGTAGGAAACCCCCATCCATGGAGACAGACGGCATTCAGCAGGACTGGGCTCTGTGCAGCCTGCTCTAACATGAAAGCTGGCTCTGTCCTGAGTGGGGAACAGGGCCAGAGACCCTCATAGCCTCCTTCCTGCCACAGTCAGCCTAGATTCCCATGCTGACAGTTCTGACACTGCTCACAGCACTCCTGTCAGTAAGGGATGATGGCACTTCCAAGTCAAGGCAGGCTTTGAGAAAAAGGCACCAAAGCCCCACCTCTCTGCACACCCAACACTAGCATTTAACCCAGCTACCACATCTGAAGTGGGAAGGGCCAAAGTGCCAGATGCTGCACATCTGCAAAGCACAGGCTGTCCAGATCCAGGGAGGATCACTGCTCTCATCCAGCACCTTGCATGTCTCCCCAGCTTGCCAAGGCTTTGGCTTGGCCTCATGGTGGAAAAGAACATGGTTGATGACTTTGGATACTGATGCTCTCCATATTCCCACATTACCAACTTCCTCTGTTATTACGCACGCAGTCAGACACAGAGAAACCACCCTGTGACCAACACTGATCCCCTGTGGCTCGCACAACCATTGGCCTCACAGCAGAAAGCCTACTGGGACCATGCCGTGGATACCTGTACATCCCCCCAGAAACTGTGTGTGGTTACTGCCCATCGTGCACACCAATCGGTGCAAGAAGCCACGAAAAGTGAATTAACTGACTGGAAACAAATGGCCTAGACACTTTTGTGCTGAATACAATGCTCTTCAGCAAAAGCTCCTGGTGGTTTGTATCTGAGCTCATTCTCACGTCACAGCAGCCCTCCCATTTCCATGGAGGAGGTGGCGCATTCATCAGGACTTCTGCTGGAGAAGCAATGTCCATCCCATGCAAACACCTAAAGATGTCACCAGCCACGTCCTGCAGTGGCAGGCAATCCAAATGCCAGAAGGGAGCTCCCCCTTGGGCACCCCCTCTGCCTCCCCAACAGGCTGTGCTTACCCTCAGGTCCTGCAGGTACAACTGCACAGGGTCATAACCCACCACAGGAAAGAGGATATTCACAGCAGAGCTGTTCTTCACCACACCACGGGAAACCGATTTCACCGGCCGGTCCACGCTCTCCAGGTGCCGAGGAATCTGGTTTGGATTCAGGTGGATCAGGACATCGTAGAAGTCCAAAGGAGGGCGGAAGACCATCTGCACGGAGAAACAAATAGTGCTACTCAATACAGGACACAAGCAAGCAGGAGAGGTAAGAAAGGTTTCCCAAGTCCTTGTTTGCACTTTGTCCCCTTCTCCTCAGAAAGCAGTAAACCAAATTTTTTGTGAGATTAATGTTAGAAGTTTGCCACAGACCCCAGGAAGCCTACTGAGTAAATGCTAGTGGGGTGGGCAGCTGAGAGGGGCAAAGAGGTGAGCTGAGGTAGATAACCGCACTGCACATGGCAGAGTCTCAGGATGAAGAGGGGAATCAAGAAGCCAGCAGGAGCTGAACAACACCCAGGGGACATAAGGAGCTGCTCAATAGTAGGACGGCCCCATCTGTCCACCAGGATTTGCCCCAGAGGACAACAGCATCTTCCATCAAGCAGATAGAGGGTGAGAGCAAAACCCTGTTAATGGAGGGCAGCAATCCCAGACACATAAATATTTGGACAGGCAGGATCTAGCTGTGGATACAGCTGTATTAAAATGGAAAAAACTTAAAACTATGTGTACATTTTCAAATGGAACAAATGATGCAGAGACATGAACAGAGGCATGGGACACTGCTCAATTCGGCACTGAAAGAAAACCCATGGCTTGGAGCTGGTTTACAACAGGGCTGGAGAGAACACACATGAAGAACATCAGTGACCAGCACTGAGTCACTCCTAGCTCTAGCCCACACAGACCACTTGTCCCACCCAGTGCCCAAGTCCATGGCTTTCTGTGTGTGCCCTGGGAGCAAACCCATGTCTGCATCTTCATGACAGCAGGCACATCCCCATGGGACCCAAATGCAAAGACAAAAAAACAACTTGGAGCACTCTCTTAGAAACAGGAGACAACTGTAGAGGAGGCAACTCCAAACTAAACTGGAAAGGCTATTCCCTCCTCCCTGCCCCAAGCTTTGCTTACAAATGCATTACCAGCCCTGGAAATGGCACCCCATGTTTATCCCTAAGGAACATCACAGGCCTGAGAGGACACTGGCACAGACCAGAGGGATTCCATGGCAATAACAAAAGTTCCCACTGCAACGGGCAAGAGGAAGGGAGACAGAAGGTGGCCCAAGGAGGCTGAGTCAAGGTGTTGGGAGGCTGCTCTTGCCAGGTGACAGCTCATTTTAGAAGCTAACCCTTCCCAGCTCACCCCAATAGTGCACCTCTTGAATTTGAGTCTTGGCCCGGCACTGTGACTGCAGCACACTGGACATGTCTCATTCCTTCACAGCCCTGTAACACACGCTGCTACTGCCTCAAGTACATCTCACCCCATAATACTTCCAGTGCAAAATGCAGCAGGACTGAAAGCAGTGTTAGTAAGTCCTTTTTATATTGCCTAGGCAGAAAAAAATCCATTCTATGTGCTGCTTTCTGGTTTTGGTTTTAGTTTGGGGTTTTTTGTCCCTAACGTGAATCTGCCGTATCTAACCACTGCTTGGCTTTTTCAGTCCTTTCACCTTCAATTTCCTGGTTCACTACTTGATACCTCAACAAACTACCCTTCAAAACACATATACCTCCCTTTAAAGGGCAAATGAACATGTCTACATCTACATGTCTCAAGTCCACCGCAGTAATGAATGTTTTAGTTTACTTAAAAAATAAAACCACTGAGAAACTGAAAAGGGTTAAACTACATAGAGCTTTACTACTCCACTCAAACCAAAATAACATTGTCCTGGAGTGCCTGGTACTGTCCTGCCAAAACCTCCAACACCCTGAGCTTGGTTAGACTTGAGCACACAAGCCAGATTTGCACAGCTACTCCAAAACAGAGTCTCCCAGAGGAACCATTTGATCCAGTCATGGACATACTACAACTGGTTTGGCACAGGAATATGGTGGGTGTTCTCATGTTCCAAGAAAACCAGAGAATAAACTTGTCCTAGTCACCCCAAGCTGCAGTGCAGAGACGGGTCCCCCAGAAGCAGGGTGGCACAGAGGGACATCAGCCTGCCTCCTCCCATCCTTGCAGCTCTACATACCAGGGCAACCACATGGCCACAGCCTGAAACCTCCTAGTACATCCCAGTGACCACCACCACAGTCCAGTCTGCTTGGCCAGAGCCTGAAAACCCTTGTGCTGCTGCTCCAGGGGGTTACCTTCATATCCTGGTCGCTGAGTGGGTCCATGAGCTGCTCCTCCAGGACACGGAGAGACTCCAAGGCAAGTAGGACAAGGCGCTGCAGGATCTGGGGAGGGAAGGAAGTCAGAGGGTGAAACTTGGCAGTCCTGGATGTAACAGAGACTCCACTCCCTCAGAGGGCTGCCAGAGCTGGCTCCAGCACTGGGAACAGGGAACTGCCCCAAGCCAGCAGCCACCAGAGGCAAGCTGACAAAGGGCATAGCTCACCTGTGCTGAGGGGCGCTCCCGGGTCCACATGGAGCTCCACTGGTCTTTGGGGGTGGCCAGGAACATGACAGGGAGGCGAGAGCGAGCTGCTATAAACTTGTTCTTGATCTCTGTGCAGACAGAGTCTGGAGAGGGCAGGCAGACAGGTGAGATGCTCTGCCCCATCCACAGCCCTCCACCCTCATCACCCCCATCACAGCCAGGAAATGGCAGCACAGCAGGATTTATCCCCTCCCACCCTCTGATCCCACAATACGCATGCAACCAGAGCTCCTTCACCTCGGGCTTGCTCCTCACTCTCATTAGATGGACCTTTGCTCTAAACCCACTCAGGCGGGCTCAAGCATGGCAGGTACTGGAACTGACACAAGCTGGAAACTCACATTGTAAGCTAGTGACAGTTTGTATTATTCAAATAGTGTTCTATCTTTTGTCTTTTATTTCCCCTCAAATGGGGAAATAAATAGCTCTTTAGTTCCTTAAAATAAGCTGGAGGGCACTTTGGAAAATACCAGTTTTCAAAACCCAATTCTCTCCCAAACACCTTTACCTTTTTTTTATAAATCTGCTTTAAAAGCTGGGTGTAACTATCTCCCCCACCCCATGACTTTGCAGAGTCAAGACAATCCCATGGGCTCTTGTGGCTCCAGCATGTATCCAAAAGACAATCAACAGACAAAACACTAGAGGGCAGGAACAGAGGGCTTCAAAGACACCACCACATGCAACACCACCCACGCTTGTCACAGATTTCAACAAGACCAGAAGGAGCAGAGCATCATCACTGAGATCCACCTTCTCAGAGGCAGGCAAGAAAAAAAACAAAAAAAAACCACACATGGCACAACCAAACCCATCCTGTAGGCAAGTTAAACATGACAGGACAGGAGTAAAGGAGTGGAAAATCTCCTTGCCCCCAGCACAAGCTATGATGCCTTCCTGTATCCAGGAGATCTGGAGCCAGGCACTGACTGAGGAGGGCTCAAGAATCTCATGTTGCAGCTCTCCTAGCTGCTGCCTGCTCACCTGTGAGGCCAGTGTTTAGGTTGACAATCAGAGGGTTGTTTTTCCAGTCAAAGGTTGCCAGCAAGTTGAGGAAGCGCAGGAACCCCACCTGTGGAGAGCTGCAGGCAGGACAAAACAGTTCAACATCAGCATTTGCTCTCCTGGCAGCAAGAAGGGCTGCACTTGGGGCTGACTTAGTGGATGCCCAAACCACATGCAACCCAAGAAGAGATGTCTGTAGTGGGAAAGGGAAGTCCAGAATGAGTTTGAGACACTTCCTCTTCTCCAAATCTCCAGGAAAAGTCTTTCCCCCCTTGTTCCCCACTTCTCAGGAAAAAGAAACCAGCAGAATGTGAATCATTGCCCCCCCGCAGCTGCCCCATCTCCTGATGCTCTTCCCATCCAGACTCCTGGGTCTGGAGCAAGGAGGAGGTGGAGAGAAGGCTGCTCCCATCTCTGGTGCAGGTCTGAACACCAGCCAAGTTCCCAGTGTGCCTCTTTCTCTGCAACACAACACATGCACAAAGCCAGACAGCTGGGAAGATGGGGATTCTGTTATTTTAGGAGACAAGAGAGCATTCTAGGCATCAGACTGCTGTTCCTGCTACTTTGGGAAAGGAAACTCTACCCCGAGTGCAGGGCAGAGTAACCTTTTGACTCCACACAGAACAAAAACATTTCCTTTAACTTCATTTCACTTCCTCTGGGCCCCACAACATCTGTCTGCCAGGGACCAGCAAGCAATTGGTTCTCTGGGGTTATCTACCAACACACTGTTCCAATCAGCTTTCAGGGGCCGACCCCTCATCCTTCCTTTGGAAGCCTCCTCCAGGAAGAAGGGAGGCTGGAGGTGCCAGCACCCCTACAATCCTTCCCAGGGAACCCAGGAGCCCCAGCATGCTGGTAGCCACAACACAGCCCTCACCCTGCTTCTCCTGGCCATCACCCCCAAAATGAGAGGCCTCACCAGTCCTCCAGAAGGCACAAGACACCCTGCAGGTGCACCCAGCACCTAGAGGCCACAAGGACACTCACTCCCGCCCTTACCTGCTTTCCCCCTTTCTCTGCAGTGCACAGGGCAGGGAAAGCCACAGCCCTGCAGTGCTAAGTGTCTCCATCTCCTCTGGCAACTCCCAACAGGACTTCGGACAGTGTTTTGGCAGTACAGGGGCCTCATGCTCCCTGCTATGAACTCTCCCAACACCTCCTGCCTGAGCAGCATCCCACCCTTCCTCCATCCCAGGTAATGAAAGGGACTAAATCCTCATCGGGCCAGCCTGGGCTCCTCATCCTCACCTGGGTGGTGTGAACGGGGCTGGGTGGAGGAAGAGAAATGCCACAAGGAGGTCCACACACTCCTCAGAGATGCTGTCACTCAGGAGCTGGGCACTGATCCAGCGCTTGGCCAGCCGGGAAGTGCTGCCGAACACAGGGTGCTGCTGCTGGAGCCTGTGAGGAGGGAGACATGCCACTGCTCAGCCCATGCATCCCAGGACCCACAACAGCCTCTTGGCATTTGGCAAGAAAGAAGAGAGGAGCAAAAATCTGCAAGGAACACTTACACAGCATCACAAGCACAGGGACTTTCAGCAGGTGCTGAGATTTTGGGGGGAAGAAGGGAAAAAGCTGCCTCATGCTCCTCTCTAACCATGCTGCTTCTTAGTACTTGTTTCCCCACACCAGTGAACTCAGGGTGACAACTTGTGCCACGCACACCCACACCCATCCCTTAATCCTTCTGGAGAGCCTCTCACAAGGTTGGCTGAAGAGCCACTTCCCACAGCAAGCTCCTCTACCCACCATCTCCCTCCAGCATCCACAGGCACCTCCATGCTGGTTTCAGCCACATCCCACATTCTGACCCCCTCAGGCACCTTCTGCCTCACTTACCCATGCAGAGAGCTGGTTAGATAGGGCAGATGCAAAGTCTCCAGCTCCAGCTGCCGAGATTCCTCTGTGTCCTGGTACTTCAGCATCCCTTCTGGGGTGACCACTTCCTTCAAAATCAGGGGCTCCCGGTGGTAGGCTACTTGGAGACGGAAAACGTAGCCATCCTGAGATGGGAGCACAAGGCAAAGTCAGGCTTGGTGGTGACACAATCAGCATGGTGTGTGTTATGCTGACCCTCAGGGATACAAGAGCAGCATCCTGACATCAGTGCAGTCTCACCACACTCTTTCCTAGGCCCACCATCCAAATACTGGTTTTGTCCAGTGGGACCACTGCCACAGCCCCCCCCCCCCCCCCTCAGTAAGGTCAGGCCTGGAAAAGGTTCCAGGGACCCCCCTACCTTGTACACGTCGGTGTGGGTGACTGCAGGCCTGCAAACCAGCTGGTGCTGCTGCCGGAGGAGCTCAGCCAGCTGGAGGTGGAAAGCGGCCTTGATGCGCTTGATAGCTCCTTTGTCCTGTGGCCACTGGCCACTGCCTTCCATGTGGCAGATGACTGGGAAAGAAGGGATAGCAGGAAGTCAGTGAGTCCCACACAGAAATAAGGCGTTGGATAGGGGTGTCTGGAACTACAGGTTATGGCAGGAGGGCAGGAGGAGCCACGGTTCTGTTCCTGCCTGCAGCACACCAACACAGCAATAACAGAGCCAGCATCACTGCTTGCCTCCACTTCCCTCCACTGGATCATCTCCCACTCACATCTCTCCCCACTTACCCTTCAAAGGGGTTATGTAGGCTGGGCAGGGCTTCTCCTCTGAAGGAAGCAGCAAGTGCTTGCTTTTATTATGGAAGGAGTAAATCGGCTTCATAGGAATGGGAGGAAAGACCTGAAAGAGAATAGCCACCCAGCAACTGAGAACAGGGAGCAGAAACCTCTTGACAATGTGTTTCCCCTCACCCAAACCTCCCACACCAGCAAAGCCCTCCAATACAGAGGATTTGGTCAGCTTGTGCACAGCTAACACAAAGGACAAACAGCAAAGAAGAGGCCCCACATCGCCCCAAGGGCTCTCAGGAGCCACAAAACCAGTGAGTGACCCATTCTCTCGGTCCTCCCTCACGCCAGGGTACACCCCAGCTCGCTGCAGACCCCCATGCATGGCCATGCCCCGGGACACTCACATCTGTGTAGCGGAAGGCTGGATGGACACCCTGCACAGCCGTCACAGTCAGCGGCAGCTCCTTCAGGTTCCAAAGCTTGCGGCTCAGGTCATTGTAGGAGCAGACGACGCTGACCATGGCCTCCTCGCCCGTTCCCGATGCCTGCAGACACAGGGAGCCTCTCCATGCACCTCTACTGCTCCTGCACTCAGCTCACCTCCCTCATGGGCTGGCATCACAGCCAAGCTCTGAGGAGCCAGCACTGCTACCCCAGGGAGCAGCTTCTGGCAAGAGCACTCAGCAAAATGGGGAGGTCAGAAAGAGAGGAAAGACAAGGGCAAGGCTGGATGTGACTCCCCAGCAGCCACAGGCATCCTAGAGGCTGCATTTCCAGTGGCAAATACAATTATTTCTTTTGCAAAACACTAAAGCAGCACCAAGAGCTGTACTGCCAGCAATCGCTATAATAAAGGAGAAGCCAAGAATGATCTGGGAATAAAGAGATCACACATTGGCAAGGTGAGAGCCCTGCCACTGTCTCCCCAGCAGTTACCATGACGTCAACAGAGGCAGCAGTTAACAGAAAACTCCACTGACTACATCCTTAGCCAGGGCAGAGCTCTGGAGCATGGCAAAAGCAAAGACAGAAAACATTCAGAGCATCACAAGAGCCTTGTGGAGGGCAGATGAGAAGCACCAAAAGGAGAATTGGTGCTGCCCTCCCTGCTTCCACCTCCCTAGATAACAGCAGAGGAGCTTGAACAGGGAGGACACACTGGTGACACCAAACCACCCAGCTCAGAGGCAGCTGAGAGCCACACAAGGAGCCAACCCGCCTGGAGTTTTCTGACCCTGGGCTCTCCGGCGGAGCAGCAGCACCCTCTGTGGGGTGTGCCACAAACAGCAAACCCCGGCCTGCCTGTGGCTGCACCCTTCCTCTGCCTTTATCCCCTCCATCCTCGCACTGCTGGCTCCCCAGGCTGACTGCACACAAACAGCTGGAAGACTAGACACCCCTGTACCCACCACCCCACACTCAACAGCAACTTTCTACTTTGTTCCTCAAGGACTGGCAACAATGGGACTCCTAAGCACCCCTCAAGCTCCAGGAAAGTGCATCCCCTGTCAGACTGGGGTGTAACAGCCCTGCTAACCCCAGACCAGCTTGAAAGGACACAGCACACAGACCTTCCTGCCTCACCACACAACAGGCTGTGAAAATCAGCATCTCATCCCAAATCTGACACACAACTCTGCCCAGACTGCAATTGGTCCTGGCACAGGACATTCTTTCCATCAAATGTGCACCCCTTAGATCTTAAAAAGAGGAAAGGAAACAATTTCTTCTTCCATCCGACAACCAGGTAAAGAGCTGGTTGTACAAAAAAGACCAACTAAGTGTGCCAAAGTGCTGATGGCTCATCTCCAGACTTTAATTTCACAAGCTGGAAAGCAGAAGTTGTAAGGAGGGACATTTCCCAGCCTCCAAGACACATCTTTTCTGTCTAAAAGTGGAGTTTCTTTGTTTCAGCTGCACATTCAGACAGAGTACAATCTAGCACTTCGCAATATGCCAGGAAAGATCCTTTTCAGGGGTTTCCCAGATGGACCTAAGGGATGGGAGCATAGAATTGTCTGGCCCATGTCCTGCAGGATGCAGTACCTCAAAGGTGCAGCCAGAGGAGCACTGTGCGACAGCAATATATCCTCAGACATCTGGACAGAGGGGCAGAAGCAGAGAGAATAGGACAATGGGATGCTTGCAGGGGAAAATGAGGTGTGGGGAGTGCTAAAGCAAGAGGATTTCAGCAGTTATGCCTTGGCTGCCATAAAAGACTTGGTAGATCCTTACCCTTACTACATTCTCCTGGGAACCACCCAGCTGCCTCAGGGCCACTAAAATGACCTTCCTTACAGCCCTCCCCTCACTGCTCTTCCTGGAAAAAGCTCCAGCCCCACTGGGAGACCAATCATACCTCTTTCCCAGTCCTGATCACAGATTCCAGCAGGGCTCCTGTGTAGCAGATGGAAGACTCAGGAATGTCCGCATGCCTGCGTGTGAAAAGACAACAGAGCATTAAAGCTATGACATGCCAGCCCATCGATCCTATCGACACTGCATGGGTCAGCCCAAGGATGAGAAATCCCTCTCTAAACAAAGGTCCTGGTGAAAAGACAGATCTCTGTGCATTCCTCCCTTGCCCAAGTAATCCACCCAAAGCAGAATAGTAACTTGTGCAGCTTCACAGGATGCAAAGCCAAGTGTGCTGCCTTCCCTCACAAGACCCATCCTCAGGTCAGGATAAAGAGGCACAGGCAAACCCTCCTTTGTGTGGAAGAGGGCCTCACTTTTGGCAGATGGTATAAACTGCAGCAGAGAGGCTTTCCAATGCCATAGGGAGGACCCTCTTGTGAACCACTACAAGGTCACAGAGGATTTCATGAAAACGTCCTCCAAGGTCCAGACAGCTTCTCTTCCAGCTCTGACAAGCATCCCAGCACCCCATCTGCATGTTCATGTTGCCTCCTTGCCCTTAGCATCACCTCCAGCAGAGGCTACAGCACCAGGTGCTCATCCTCCCCATCCACTCTTGGGAAGCGGCTCACAACATCAGGACAACTAAAATGACTTCCAGACCTTACAAATCCGAAACACCTCACAAAGCATGAAGCTGACAATGGGGTCACCAGGGACAGGACACACAGCAGGAGAGCAACAGTGACCCACAGCTGCTGCTCAGTGCAACTTACAGCTTCAGCAGGTGCCGGATGATCTGCTCAGGAATGAGGCGCTTCTGGCAGACTGCGCTGGCCTCCCACACCACCGCCTCACAGATGCTGCCATCCTGGAACCGACGCAGCTCCGACTTCTCTCCCCAGAAGGTCCGGAACTCCAAGGCCTGTGGGGGCACATTGACCAAGCCAGACCAGGGACACACGTCATTTCTGGGCCAGACAAAACCCTCCCACGATCACCAGCCAGCCTCAGAGCTGTCTGCAACCACAGCACAGCACCAGCTTTGCTCTTACTCAGCACAAGCAGGGCTCCCCTCACCTCGGGGTGATCAGCCTGCGGACCCTTCTCCAGGGTGCTGGCAGCAAACTCTGGGACAAACAGGAGCCCAAACGTCAGGGGCCCAACATCCTTGTGTTTTGGGGGCTCAGCATCAATTGGCCACTGTGGAAAAATGAGGAACATGAAGCACAAGGAGAGATGAGGCTTGTGGAGGAGCAGCTTCTGGGATACTGGGATGTTAGATGAACCTCCTGCTATGTTCTCCCAGGTGCCCAGACAAGCACAGACAGGTAAAGCCTTATTTAACAGGTCTCTGCAATGAAAACAAAAGCAGTCTTCACCCTGCCCCATTACTGGACCAGGACTCGTGCCCAGACTAAGCCACACAGCTGCATCCCACAGCCCAGTGCAGAGCCTCAGGTTCTGTATTCCCAACAAAGGGAACAAGCCTGTCTCCTTCCCCAGTGAGCTGGGATGCCCTCCCTGTGCTCTGTAGTGCAACAAGAGACACTCAAGACCCCACAAGCTGCAAAGGATGCAGTGTCATTACCAAGCTGCATTACCTCAGAGATCTGGGGCATGGAGTGAGCCACAAGCTGTGCTCTCCCAGACAGACCACGTGCCAGCAGTGAGACAACGAAGGGCAGGGCCGCAGCCACGTAGTTCCCACCCCGATCCATCAGCTCATTCAGCAGCTGCATCTTCTTGCAAGTACCCTGAAGCTTGGAAACATGCTTCAGGCTATGGAGAAGAAGAGAAGCTGGTCACCTACCTCTGCCAGCAAATCCTTTCTGAGAGAGGGATATGTTAAGAGGATGGATAAAGTGGGGAACTGAGGGCCCTAACCCAGGATGGCTGCTACAATAATGCACTTTGGCATCTCAGGAGATGCTGGTCACCGTTTCCAAGGCTTGCTACCCTCCTTCTGGGAAGCTATCTAGGCAGTAAAAGTGGAACAGCCCAGTGCAAGGAGGTACCAGTGTCCATCTCAGAGCTTAGCAGGGCCACCTCCCACCAGGTAAGTCCAAATCTACCCCAGCACAAAGCCAGAAGCAGCTCACTCCTCTCTGAACAGGCTCCCTCAGTACCACTCCACCAACACACTGAGACTCACTGGAAGACGTGGTCAAAGGTCCTGAGCATTGGCTTTGGGGTCATGAGCAGCACCTGAAAGCCATCCACCATCCGGTCATCCAAAATCTCCATAGAGTGCTTGGCTTCAAACTGGACCTAAGCCAGGAGGGAAGGCAGTGCAGGAGCATGAATGCAAAGGGGGAAGGAAAGCAAATCCCTCCAGCAGTGGTCACTTGTGCTCCCCCATCAACCAGGGCCAGCCCAGTTCCATGGTCAGCAGCTTACTCAGATCCCAGTCTCTGTTCTTAGCATGAAGCCAAGTCACAAGCAGCTCTTGCTGCTGGCCAGACAGTCCCTTCTTAATATCCCTGCCATCAAGGTGGGGTTCTTTTCTCCTTTAGAACAGTTACATCTGCTAAACAGCTGCTTGGCTTCACACAAAGGTGCACACAAAGAGGGAAACAACCTAGCCACATCACTCCAGCAAGACTAGCAAGGCAGCAGTACATCTAAGTCTCCAAATTCACTTCCAGTCTTCAAAGCTGTAGATGGTAAAAGCTTAAAAAGCCACAGTGAACACCCTTCCCTGGTCCTACATCCTCCTCAAAGACATCTAACCACTCTCTGCCTGTCAGAGCTCACTCCTAAGACAGCACCTCAAGGAGCCACCACAACCTGCACAGTACCTGGTGGTATTTGCTGGCAGTCATATCAGCACAGAGATTCACCAGTCCAGAGGGATCCACAAAGACCACTTCAAATGCCTGGTGGAAATCATCCAGAACAGGCTGGAAAAGCAAACATGGTCCTTAGTACTCAGCACATCACAGACACCAAGACACCCCAACATCGTTGCCATTTGCCATCCCTGCAACAGGCACATCCCTGCCCCAGAGCAGTGACAGTACAGATGGACACAGGCATGAGACCGCCCCCAGAGGGCTGCTTACCAGGGAGGGATCAGCATCCTTGGCTAGGCTGATCCCTGTCACGCTCAGGTCAGTGGTGGCTGTGGGCAGACAGGAAGGAACAAGTCACACCACCATCCACATCTCTCCCCCTGGTGACAGTGGCACAGTTATGTGTCAATATCACCAAGGTCTCACAACATCAACAGTGCTACAATATAATGCCAGCCTCCACCTCATGATGGGACTTACCCACCCTCCTGCAAGCTGCATCATCCAGCCCTGCTCTGCTGGCTCATCCCCTCCCGTCCATCCCTCCCACATGGGCTTAGCACAAGAGAAAGAAAAACCACAATGGCCTCTCTGCCTCTTCCCCTACTGTGTTCAGGCTTTGTGCAGAGACACCAACCTTTCCCAGTCCAGAGAGGCCCCTGGAAACTCACCCAGGAATTGCAGAGTGCTTCTCAACACTTGGTACCCACTCATCATCTTGACGATCTTGCGCTTCATCAGCAGGTAAGCAACAAGCATGGAGACCAAGAAGCCACTGAAGCACCCCAAGCCCTGTGAAAACAGAGGTACCACAACTCCATTACAATCCACGGGTTAGGATGGGGCCTCCATGAAACCCTAACACAGGTCAAAGCAAAGCTACAAGCCACCACCCCATGCACCAGGACCAAACCACCACCTTTTCCAGCCTAGGAAGGACAGCAGGCCAAAGGCAGGTTAGCCCGGAAAGCACAGCCTCCCCTGGCACAGGACATACCTTGCAGAGCTGCCGCTGGTTCAGCCAAACTTTGAGGAGGGCCAGGCCATCCTTCATGCCTGGGAAGTCCGTGGCTGCGTTAGACAAGAAATGCAGGTGGGAGAGCATCACTGTGTCACAGAGGATGGAGTTGTTGTAGTGCGGGGTCGGTGGCTCAGTGGCTCCTGTGTGGGCAGATGACAGCACGTTGGACCCAATCACCAACCGCCTGCCCAGAGAAAAGGGCTGCAGCAAACCCACCCGAAGGCACTGGGTGCAGTCTCTGCCTGAAACAAACAGCCTCATGTTCCCCCAGCCCCAGGCCCTACCTTCTTTGGGGGTGCTCTGCTCCATGAACCAGGTGGTCCGGACATTGTTCTTGCTGGGATGGAAGCGGCTGGGTTTGAAGAGACCCGAGTCGGGACAAGCATGGAGTCGGACAGTGACCATCTTCTCATCCTTGCCTGTAAGCACCCGGGGGAAGATGTGCAGGAGGAAGAGATGTCAGAAATTAAACTGGAAAAACACAGAGCATGCCCAGCCTGGGCAAAGGAAAAAGCTCCTTCCCAGCAAAGTTCTGCAGCAGTGGAAATCACCTCAGAGCACAGAGTGACTACATCCCAGAGCCAATGATGACCTTGAGGCCACACTGTTCATATCGCAGTCCCATCTTCCTCCCCATTGGCCAGCCTGGCACCCCCGCCTGCCCTCGCCCTGTCATGCCACGTCTGTCCCAGACCCCAATCCACTAACTCCTGGAGGCTGTGGGAACAAGCAGGCCCCAGCAGCCCATGCATCCCACATCATCCCATCAGGGAAGAGCCAGGCTGCACACAGGTTCCTGGGGAAGGCAAGAGGACGGTGGGGAACAGGGCTGGGAAGAGCAGGGAGGATGGGCAGTGCAGGACACAGACGTGTTTTGTAGGGTTTACTTTTTTACTCCTTGAAGTACCCAGAGGATGTGCCAGCCAGTGAGGCCAAGGCTGGGGTGCCCAGCCAAGCTGCAGAGGAGGACTGGGAAGGGGAGAGACCCTGAGGACTAGACTCTGGATGAAGGGAGAAAACAACTGAGAAGCACCCAAAATTTATCATCAGTTGTGTCATACATGAAATCCCTAATTGTGCTTCGTCTTTGCATATTAAGTGCTTTAATTAATTAATTCTGAGTTAAATATTTTAAATGTAAAAATCAGCCCAGGTACAAAAATCAAGTTCCATTATCAGTGTTTTCAATTGTTCAAAGTAGTTTATTAAGAGAGTTGCACCCTTCCCAGTTAAAAATCCCCAACTTATGCTCCCTTATCAAACTTCAAACCACCTGTACACCATAAGAGTTATCTTTCCTGTGTTTACTGTATACTTTTACAAGTGTTTTAAGATGTGTTGGATGTATTTTAGTATTTTTTTAGGTGTTTTTACTTGCACTTTGGCTCCAAGGACTAACTCCAAAAACCCCAGTTCTAATAGCCAGCAGCTATTTTTAGCCCTGTAGCCGTTAACCCTGTCGGCAAGCTCCGTGGCAACCTGAATTTTAATAAAGGCATTTTAGCACCCTTATCTCAACTAATACCACCCCTTTGACAACGATGAGCCATTGGCGGACGGAGATGATCTATCAAAGGGAAAGCACCAATCACTTTAAACCAAAGGGGCGGGCTGGGGCGGAGCAAAGGCACTATAAAACACCGAGACAGGCTCCAAAAAGAGAGACGAGAGGATCCCCTGCAGGCTAGCTGTGGTGGACATCTAGTGCTGGGTATTAGAAGCCTTACTCCTATTAAGGAGCCTTTAGTAATTTTTTTTACTTTTGGACCAGCCAAAAGTCAGCCCAGCACTGCAAGTTCTTTTTTTCTACCTGAGGTCCAGTGCTGTCTCAGCCAGAAGATCTCAAATCCCTGTGTTCCTGGGGCATACCATCTATCAAGCCATAGCATCCCAAATTTTTATATTTTTCTAATTTCTGTAATTTTTCAATTTTTCTGTTTTCAATAAATTATTTTAATTTTTATTTAACTAAGAGTTGTCTCATTTCTCACAAGTTGTGATGGCAGCCCCAGACTGATCTCTCCCCAAAGGGTCACTAAATGGTACGAGACCGAGACCACCACCACCACCCTCCACCCAACACCAGTATCCAGTCACACTCCACACCAGAGCAAGGGTCAAGTCCCACCTTGAGGCCTCAGGAGCAGAATGGGCTTCAGATGGTTGCTGTTCATGTAGGCAAACCTCACACTGCCAAAGAGCTTCTCCTTGGACAAATGCTGGGCAATGTGGGCCAGGTAGAGGGCTCTCTTCCGGTGGTAGCGTTGATTCAGGTTATCTTTGTCCTGGAAGATTTCCTGGGAAGAGAGGAACGGGGCAGTGCCACCTCACCTGCCTGCTGAGCTCAGTTCAGTCCAAGGCACCTCACCACTCACAGCTCTCCCTGGCCCCACAAGCAGCCCTGTCTCAGCACCAAGGAGCTCCAAGTCGGTCGGGAGCTTGCTGCTGGCTCACCAGGCTCCAGGACTGCAGGAGATGAGCAGTCACACAGCCAAACAGGGTGTGCTTGGTCTCAAGCTTTTCTTATAAGCAAGTCTGGGCAGCAAGGGGAGGTTACCAGCCTCCAAACATCTCCCTCCCTGTAACACTGTCTTGGGAGCTGGGACAGAAATGCAATGGGGTACAAAACCAGACAGCATGCATCTCCCTGGCAATGTTCAGTCCAGGCAGAGAGAAGGAAGATGCTGATGAAGAACTAAGATCAAACAGCTGCAAGCTCTGATAGAGCAAGAGACCAGACCACACTCCCCAGCTCCTCAAGGAAGTCACGCTGCATGTCCAGATGCTGCCACCTCACTGAGGAATGGAGAGGGCAAGGGTCACAGAGGACAGGAGGGGACACAGCTCCAGGAGGCCCCAGGCCATTTAGGTGGTGGCATGGCCAGACTCACCCGTGGCATGGTCACTGCAACGTCCACATTGATCTCTGGCCTAACACAGGTGCCCAGCAGGTAACTGCCCACCACCTTCAGCTCGGCTGGGGGCACGAAGTGGAACCTGCCCTTCACACTGAACGGCACTTGCAGGAACGGGACCTTCACATCCTTGGAAAGCCAGGCCTGGTCAGTGAGCTGGGAACAGACAGGACACACAAAATGCTCTAAGCATCAACAACAGCAGATGTGCGGGGACCAAGACCCCACTTCCCGCACAGCTGCACCCAGAGCTTAAAGACAGTGTCCCCCTTTTTCCTCCAAGAAAAAGCAAAGTATTTTTTTTTCAGAGAGAAAGTCCATGAGGAGCTCTGCTTGCAGAGCAACAGCAGAGCCTGCTCCTGCTCCATACAGGACAGGGGTCTTGCCACCTCTTCCATCACTGTGGAACATACTTCAGTTTCTGGGGTCTCTGGGATGGTGCTCAGCAGGCTGTTAATTTCATGGAGGAAGGCATCAATCTTCTTCTTCTTGGTCTCCTTCAACGTCACCTCCTTCAAAAGCTCTTCGATCTGTAGGGGGAAAGGGGACCCTCAAAGGCAGCTGCAACACTGTAATTGCTCTTGCCTTTTACCTTGTCCTTCAGCACCAACCAGGAGTGTGGTGCAAAGAGCAGCTGGTCAGCTAGGGAACACACCAGTTTTGTCTCCACAAACCCTACCTGGAGCTGGCAGTTTGATCAGTTCCTGCCATTTCCTGTGAGTTCTGGATTGCAATCATCTCCATCCCAACCAAGGTCCAGGCAAAAAACCCTGATGTAATTCACACATGCATAGCTCTCAGGAAGGCTGTTTATATAACGGAGAATCAGCTGCAGGAAACAACCACGCAGGTTCCCACCACAAACCAGGCCCTAGAGATCCTGCCACTGACACCAGCAAGTAGCCAGGAGATCAAAGCTGTTCCTCGTAAAAATCACCAATGTTAGAACCACCTGAGGGACAGGATGCCATCCAGAGGGACCTGGACAAGCTCAAGGAGTGGGCCCATGAGAATCTCATGAGGTTCAACAACAGCCTGTGCTAGGGCTACACCTGGTTCGTGGGATGAACAGACCCAGAGCAGCCCTGCCCAGAAGGACTTGGGGGTGCTGTGGGTGAGAGGCTGGACATGCCCCGGCCATGGCACTCACAGCCCAGGGAGCCAAACGTGTCCTGGGCTGCATCCAGAGCCCCGTGGGCAGCAGGGGAGGGAGGGGATTGTGCCCCTCTGCTCCGCTCTGCTGAGACCCACCTGGAGCACTGCATCCAGCTCTGGGGTCCCAGCACAGGAGGGACAGGGACCTGCTGGAGCCAGTACAGAGGAGGCCACAGAAGATGATCAGAGGGATGGAGGATGCCTCCTATGAGGAAAGGCTGAAAGCATTGGGGTCATTCAGCCTGCAGAAACAAAGGCTCTTAGGAGACTTATTGCAGCCTTCCAGTACCTGAAAGGGCTATAAAAGGGCTGGAAAGGAACTTTTTACGAAGGCATACAGTGATAGGAAAAGGGGCAGTGGCTTTGAACTGAAAGTGAGTAGGTTTAGATTAAAAACTGGGACGAAATTTTTCCCTGTAAAGGGTGGCGAGGCACTGGCATGGGTTGCCCAGAGAAGCTGTGGATGCCGCACTTTTAAAGTGTTCAAGGCCAGGCTGGATGGGGCTCTGAGCAACCTGGTCTAGTGGAAGGTGTGGCGGGGGAGGGGGGGTTGAAACTAGGTGATCTTTAAGGCCCCTTCAAGCCAACCTGTTCTATGTTTCTATGACCTAGTTACAGCTGATCTTCACCTAACACAGCTTGATAACCCAGGTCATCTCCGAGTCCGGGTCCCGCAGCCCCCCGTGCTCCCCTCGCGGGGCCCTCCAGGCTGACCTGAAGGCGCAGCAAGCTGGAGTGGAACAGATCCTCCGTCTCCTTCAGCTGGGTCAGCTCCTCGCTGGTCGGTGGCTTGTAGAGCTCGGCGCGGCTCAGCTTGGCCGGCTGCGGAGCTGCGGCTGTCGGGGCAGCCCTCTTCCCCCGCCGCGCCGCACCCCCGGCGGGGGGCTCTGGACCCTGCTCCGCCTCCTCCGCCGCCTCCGGAGAGCCCTGCGGGGAGAACACAGCACAGCATAGCATAGCATAGTATGGCTTGGCTTGGCTTGGCTCGGCTCGGTTTGGTTCAGATTATCCCCGCGGCCGCCCCCGGCCCGGACCCGCCGCCTCTCACCGCCATGACCGCCGCCCACGTGGACCCCCGTCACCACGTGCGGCGCCGCGCGCCCCGCCGGCCGCCGTGCGCCGCTCCCTATTGGCCGCGCGCGGCAGCGCGGCGCTTCCCATTGGCCCCGCCGCCCGCGTCCCGCCCACGGGGGCGTGTCCGCCGCGCCGCTCTGCTTCCGCTGCAATGGCGGCGCCGGTGGCAGGCTGCGTGGGCCGCGGGGTTGCCGAAATCACCGCGTTTCACCCCAAAGCTGCGGCTCCTGGGGCCGTGTGACGGACTTTCGCCGTCAGGCGGGCGAGCGTGGGGCCGCCTGCGCGCCGCAGAGCCCGGTTGTAGTACCTGATGCTTAATCAGGGTGGACATTCTGAACGTGGCCGGCCGAGAGCCTGAGCCGGCCTGGCCGGCGGGAACGGACACCGGGAGCCAGGAAAACCCTTCTGGCCGGGAGGAGCGGTCACCGTGAGCCAGCATCCTCCTGGCCAGCTTCCGCAGGGACTGGGAAGGACACCAGGAGCCTGTGGCACCCTACGTGCAGATTACTGGAGTGGGAGGAATATCCCCTTTGTTGCAGAAGCAACTCTGAACACCAGGTCCGATTAGATTTGGTTGTCAGGGCACTTAAAAGACCACCCCGTGTGTGTCCCTGTACAGGAGGACACAGATCTGGGACCCAGGTAATTTTAACTCTCTTTTTGGCTCTTTGGATGGCTTTTGCATAACTGTAGTCAGTTAATTCACTTCTCTACACCCTACCGTGAAACAGGGATGCTGTGTCTCCAGTGGGACCGTCCTTCTCCAGAGAGACTGCTGCAGCATAACATCCCTGTCATCTCCACACCAGATCCAAATTTCTCCCTGAACCCTGGCCACACTTAGTACAGCTTTTTTCCTGCGCTGTGAGAACACTACAAGCAGAATCTCTTCAAAAGCAAATGTGTAGGCATGTTAAGACATAGCGTAGATCACGTATCCATCCTGAAGGTAAACGTGGGAGTTCAGAGAACTCAGTGAAGCTGAGATCTGTCCCCCACATAGGGCCCCTAGCCAGATCACGCCACTGCTCGTAGCCTGTTGGGGGAAAAACAAGCAGGTTTGGGGTAAAAGTTAAGCTCTGTTGGGGGCAGGGGGTGGGAAACAAGCTGTGTTCAGAGCATGTTTGCACCTGATACTCTGCCCTCCAGGTCCTTCCTGTGTCTGACGTGCCTCAGAGCAGGGCAGGCTCTCGCCCATCCCTCTGCCAGGGAAAGCAGAGTAATGCTGTGTCCTGCCAAGCTGCAGAGCTCATTTCCACACACTGCAGTATCTCTGCCTGGGAAATCAAGGTGCCAAGCTCCTGCTCAACACATGGTTTCTGTTCCCAAAAAAGGCTGGCACCTGACCTGCCGCTTGGCTGGGGTGGCCACCAGCATCCTTACCAAGAGCCCCTCAAGCCTCACATCCCTCCCTCATATTTAATGACTTCCACGCAGTGAAATCTGGAAGTGGGGTCTCAGCCTTGTGTCAACTAGGCTACCAGGACTCCTGCAGGTGGGCATTTGGTTCCTGCTTTCCAATGAGAGTGTCTGGAGAGCCAAATATTTGGGGAGCATGTCCCTCACACAAGCACTTGTGGCAGGGATATGTAGGTGGTGGCTGTAGGTATGCCATGAGGCTTCTGGTCCCCATTACTGCTCATAGCAGCTCCTGCCTGGCTGCTGCATCACAGCCTTTCTGGATCCTAGCCATCAGCAGCAACTTCCCCAACCCTCTCCAGAGCATCCCAGGAAAGGATTTTTGGTGATAATAACCTCCAATTCACTTTTTCCTCTATCTCAGTGGCCTAGGTCAGATCGCTCAGGCTTAACCCTGAACCGTGAGCTGGGTAGACAAACCCCCTTCATCCGTCTGCATCCGTGCACACACTCCCCTGCATTCCAAAGTTGCTTCCAAAACTGACTTCCAGTTAGTGTGGATATTTAACTCCTGCCCAGTTTTGCAAGTAATTCCTGAGTGTAGCCTCAGTGACTCCACCAAGTAAGAATAAGCTCCTAACTTTGGAGGTATTTATCCTCCCTGTTCCCAAAAAAAATCCAGTTTCTTTGCTGGAGGAGCTCCTGTTCTTCCTCCTTCCTGACAGGGCCAGGACTGCCACACTCAGCTCTGCTCCACTCCCCCAGTGATTCCCTGCAGACACCTGCGGGTGCCATGGCCATACCTGCAATGTCAGGCTCCTCTCTTTTTTAAGGTGAGGGTAATTACAGCCCTGTGCAGGATTTTTAGGAAGGCTGGGCAAACCAGTTTGGTCATCCCTCTCCCCAAGGACACATCTTCGTGTTGCCTGAGAGCAGCAGGGGAGGAGGGACTCACTCAGGGGCAGGTCCAGGGTGGTTGCTGGGGTGTCCATTGGGCAAATCCCTCAGCATCCCTCCTGTTCCTGTGATGCCCAACTGGTGTGGAAGAAAGAGTTATGGGTCTGTTCTGGAGGCACCAGGGGGAGTTTAGGGGACTGGGGGAACAGGACAGGTCAGCTCCTGGATGTGTCACCCCAGGGCAGCCCAGCCAGCTCTGCAGTGAGGAACAGGACCACTGATGCTTGTCCCAGAACAGGTTATTTAATAAAGTATTTCAGCACATAGTGAGTCATTAATTACACCCAATCCTACAATGCTAATAGTAGTAATATTAATAAAAAAACAATATTACTGCATTCCACACCATGTGCCTGCCCTTGCAGGCATCATGCACCTCCTCCTATCCCGCCTTGCCCAGAGAGCCACTGCTGAGCTCCTGCTTCTTGTTGTTTCATCCTTGCTCCCCAGGAACACCTGGAGCATTGGAGGAATGTTCCCCTGACTCTGCCCCCAGAAATCTGGGACTTTCCGACTCAAGTGAAGCCATTCCTGGGTGGGTTTTCAACAATGGTGAGCATCCCCAAACTGTGTACCAGCATCTTCTCAGCACAACCTTCTGGAGCTCCAGCTTTCCTAAGAGGCACAGACAGATGGCAACCTGGCATCAGTGCACCTCTGGGAAAATCCCACTCCAACACTTGCTATCCAGACACTGCCATCAAAATTCAACAATGGCATCTTGTAAATGGCAAAACTCCACAAAATAGTTTACATACTTGTAGATGCTGAGGAGGCTAGCAGAGAAAAAATTCTCCACTTCTAACTGTCTCATGTGAAAGTCTCCGTTCTCACACAAGCTAGCTGTCTGCCCGTTTGCTATCTGGTAAACATTTGCACCTGCAGGGCTGTTGTGAGAACATCGTGGAATGTTTTGGTTTTACTGAGAATAATACTTTGAAATGGGTGGTTATACCTCTTGGCCTATCACCTTGGTAGGTGGTTGACTGATGGGCCAGTCATGTAATTTCTCTTTTGCGATCCATGCAATAAAAAGATGGGGGTTTGGCATTAAAAGGTTGGCCTTCGACCATATCTTCTCTCACCTGAATCTGTGTCATTTTTCACCGTCCCTGCGCGCAACAGCGACGCATGCTTCCTTTAAAACATGTACCTCACACTGCAGGAGCCGTGACACAGGCCCCGGCTACCATCACTTAGATGTCCCAGTCATCCAAATTTCTGATGTTGTGTTCTACACATTTAACCCCAAGCTGCAGAAAGTTCATGACCAGCCTGAAAGCAAAACCCACACCCTATCCCTTCGCTCCAAGTAAATGGAACTCACACGTGAGGAGACAGCCTGCTGCCCCACACTGCAACAAGCTGGTGACAAGCTCAAATATCTCCCATGAGACAACAGCACTGGTGGGATCAGCAGGCTGGGATGAGTTTTTTCTCTCCACAGTGGGTTATTTCTGTTTCCATCTGTTTCTCACTTGGCTCACCCGTGCTGATGGAGCAGGGCTGTCCTTTATACCCTGGGACGCAGGGAAGGTTGGGGGTGATGTTGAACCACTCTCAGTGATTGCTGGTGTCTCTAAAGCAAGAGTTTCAGAAGAATAAAGAGATTGCTGCTTCCCGCTGTCTCTTTACTCTTGGCAAAATGAAAAGCCTTGGGGTGATTTTCAGATGTGATTCTTGGTTCGTTTCCTTTTCAAGGGACAGAAACCCCTTTGGCCCGCCAAAGATGTTTGCAAATGGGATGCTAGATTACAGCCTGGCATCCTCCTGCACATCCTTCCAGCTTTGGAACCGTCTGAGCTGGCAGAAGGACCACTGGGGGCATGCGGAACCACACGCTCGATGCTGTCTTTCCTGGGAGCAACACCTGAGC
The DNA here is from genome assembly GCF_020740725.1 of Corvus hawaiiensis. NCBI lineage: Eukaryota > Metazoa > Chordata > Aves > Passeriformes > Corvidae > Corvus > Corvus hawaiiensis. Next base: position 17,100,056 of record NC_063255.1, on the reverse strand, counting down.
ACCTCCAGCCCTCAGCCGACGACGGCGGTGACGCCCTCCAGCGCACAGCTCAAAGCGCACGAGTGCACCCCCGCACGCACACCTGTGTACACACACCCCCTGCTCCCTCGGCTCCAGCCTCAGGAATGCTGCCGGCATCACGCGCAGCTGCCAGGAAGGGGCTGCGGTCGATGCGGCTGCCGAGCAGGTTTAGCGGTCACATTGATCCCAACTTGTGCTCTGTCCGCTTAACTCCCGCACCACCTTGTCCCCTCCTGGGGTCTTCCCGAAAACACCGCTGCTGTGGAAGTGCTTCGCTCCCCTGGCAGCTGGGGAGAGCTCAACTTATAGCAAAAACCTTGGCCCAACCCTGTAGCTTGGCATCAGCTGCAGGTGTCTGCAGGCAAAGCCAGCTCCTGCTCAGAGCTCCCCCCCCCAAGACTTTTTCATCCATCCCCTAATTCTCTCTGGCCACCCCATGTTTTTTTTTCCCGAGTATCCCAAAACCTCATCCCAGTCATAGCACCTCAACATGGCACTTCTCACTGCCAGGTAGTTTCACCAAGATTTGATGGACTTTCTTGCTTCTTCTGCGGAGAAGGGGGTCTGTCCCACTCCAGTAAATCTGCATTTCATTGTAGGATTAAATAGTTCCTCCCTTTGGTTTCTGAAATATTTTCAAGTGTTTCAAATTCTCAAGTGTTAACACATGACAGAGTCATTTGTAGCTCCCAAAAATAACCTGCTACACGGGTTAATGACACTCTCCCATAATGTTTGACTGTCCATCCCAAGTATGGCCATATCGTAGAAACACGTAGCCACTGAGCAATCTTCACAGTGGCCAAGAGGTGGGGGACTTCATCAGGGCAAAGGGATAGGGAAAAGTAGGTGTTTGTAGTCATTGAAGTTTTAAACAAAACCTCGAGGGCTTCACCCTAGGGTTCAGGCAGACACCCAGCACATTCCTGGCAGCCAAAAAATATAAGGTCCAAGGCCTGTGGGATGGAGTCAGAGGGATACTCAGGTCCCTCCCGGTGCTCAGGGACCGCCCAGGTAAAACAGTGTTGCATTGATTAAAATGAGCCTCAATCATCACTCCTTTCTTGGATGGATGATTGTTTGCTAAGTCTCACCTGGTTCATTAAGTCTCAGCCATCTGCATTGGGATATAGAAAGTACTTTGCATCCTCCCGCACCAGAAGAAGCAGCAAGTTCAGGGCTTTACAAGAGCAATGCCGAGGTTCACAGGATGGTACAACAGCCACAGCCTTCCTGGGTGGGTCAAATGCTGGGATGGTGTGTTAGACACCCTTTCTGATGGGAAAAAAAAAAAAAAAGAAAAAAAAAAAAGAAGGCTTAACCAATCCATACGTGTATGTCGGGGCAGAGAGGGAGACACTGATTTTTTCTGTCCAAAGTCAGTCTCTGGCAGCTTGATCTCAAAACTGTGGTGATCTGAGTTACACAGAAAGAACTAATGGGAAGCTGAGATGCTTTGAAATGTACCAGCAGTGTTTTACCTCCTCTTAAATTACTAATTTGCCTTTTGCATAGATTGTTCTGTGTACCTTGTTTCTATTCTCTGGTCACTTTGTTTGCTTTATGCAACAGGCAAGAAAGCACATTTACCTTATTTCCTGTCTGTTGCCGGGTTGGCTTTACACATAGCAACAAGGAGGAGAAACCCTTTTCTTTTTTTTTTTTTTCTGGTAGTAAAAAACAACCTACAGTCTCTAAAAATTGCATCGGAGACACTGAAGGAAAGGAAAGGCTCTGCCCCCTTTTCTCTTGCAGTCATGTCATGTTTTATCAGGGATGAGTGGTTTGTCTTGCCTGTCCCACCAAAGCAGCCCTCAGCAATCTCTCTGCAGTAGAATAGTGCTCTGTTTCCCAACCACAACAGAAAAAAATTCAGTCTCCAGGGCAGCTCCTGAGACAACAGGCAGTGGAGAGAGCCAGGACCATGTAAATGTGAGTTTTATTTATTTATAGCTTAGACCTCTGAGTGCCAAATCACCTGGCAATGTGAGTGCCCTCTCCGCCTTTCATCCAAACCCAACTTGCATATTGCTGAGACAACATCAGCAGAGGTTATGGTGGTGACAATGATGATGATGATGATGATGATGACTTGATTAATTGAAATATTCAAGCACACCTGACTCAGATTTAACAGCTCTGGCCTTTTTTATTCTTTGGTCCAACCCCCCCATTCCAATGACTCTTCAAGACAGGTATGTCACATCCTCATTCACCTGATGGGGAACAGAGGCAAGGCAGTGGAAGGTTTTGCTGGAGTACAAATTCAGGAAATCAGGAAGGGCATTCAGGAAATTCCATCACAGTTCTCCCTTTTGCTTTTGCTTCTCATGAAAACAGAGATTAAGCAACAGTGTTGACTGTGTCTCTGCCACATCCCTCCTAGTTTGTGATTTTCAGCCCACAGGGGCTGCCTCACCTCCATATGCAGGTGTTTCAGAGCTGTTTTGTGGAATTTGGTGGCTCAGCTGGGAGGAGAAGAAAGACCAAAGTCTTCCACCATGGGGAGGAAGATCGTGAGGCACTCTGAACCACATTACCAGCCACTCAAGGCTCCACCTAAGATGGTGCTACCAGCTTCAAAGCTCTGCCGCTCCAGGAACACCTTGCAAAAGACTTACCCTGTGGGTGTTGAATCTTCTTTTTGCACAGAGATGAGTCCCCAGCATGTGGCCTCACCCCACAGTGTGCTTTTGGGCTGGAAAGGAGAAGCACTCTGGCTTTGGTCTAGGATGAACCCCTCTTTCCTGGCCCCCACAGCCCCTGCAAGGCTGCTCTGTGAGCCAGAGCTGTCATCTGCTCAGGTCAAAACACCTTTGAGGTCTACATGAGGGTTCTTCCACCAAAATAAAAACTGGGCATCAGCTTTGAGGAATCTGGGCAAATCTTTGCTGACCTTTAGCCTGGTTTGGCCTCAAAGAGTAGGAGTCACCTGACCTGGCTTAGACACCATGGAGAGACACGCCCCAAGATGAGTCAGGGGAGCATGGCATGAGGCCACATGCCTCCTGGAGGTGCTGAAGGCTGCACAGAGAGCTGAAGGCTTTGTGCTATCTAACATTCAGGTGGATCCAAAAGTCTCAAAACCCAGGGATGACAGGCATGTCTCCCAGCTGAACATTCTCATTCTGATACCCCATCCTGCCCTGCTGTGTGTTACTAAGCCATGGGCAAAAGGCTTCCTTGCCCCCTGGGAGATGAGCCTCTCTCCTGACACAGGCTGGTTATTGTACCCAAGTTTTATGCTGGAGGTGAATGACTCTACTGTCATTTGGGGTTTCCTTTGCCTCCCCTCTACCTGGTGTGGGAGGAAACACAAAGAGACAGATCCTACAGGAAGCAGGTCTTGCAGTCTGAGGACAGCAGCAACATCCAGGGAAGAAAGTATGGGCATGGAACAATTTAAAGTCACCTGGCAGATGGTGGGCATCTCACTTTGGGGAATTTCCCTTTGGTTTGTTTTTAAACAATCTGTAGAGTTATAGCCAAGACTAATGGAGCTTTTTGTGAAAGGAATGGAGACAAAAGGGAAACAATTTTCAGATGATCGTAGCACTGTAAGGTCTTTGTGTCCATAGGAGGAACAGCTGTGCAGGCTGGGAATCTTCTGTAACAAAGACAACACAGGAAAGGTTATAGTACAGCCTGCAAAGTTACAAGGGGCAGAGTGTGATTGGATAGAATAGGATCATTTATCATCTTCTGCACTGTGAGGATGAGGGCATCAAAAAAGCTATCAGGTGGCAGTATTACAACAAGCCCAAGGAAATGATTCTGCACGCAAACAGGTCATTAGATTGGGCAGCTGTTTGGCACAGGATGTTGCAAATGCTTAAAATTTATCTGCCTTCAAAAATAACTGAACAAATTAATGGGAGAAAAATTTACTGAAGGCTATTATGTACAAGGACACTTGTGACTCAGGGAGTCTGAGTCACAAAAAAATACTGGAGATTGAGGAAATATTCTGGGGAAGTATCATTTGTCCTTATACCCTTCCAAGGGTGGACTTGCATGAAGAGAAGTTCTGGGATAGATGGGTCCTTGTGGGCTATTTCTAGACTCCAAAACAGAGAAGCACCCAGCACTGAAACTTGGTGTTGGCCATGACAAGTTTGCTATCTACCTGTGTGAATCTGCCCCAAGATCTCACTGCTGTGCTGTGCAAAGCATGTCCTGGAGGTTCAGGGGAGACGGGACACATGGCCCCCAGCAGGTGGGGACAGAAGATAGTGCCTATCAGGACCTGTGCAAGCAGGACCCAGCAGATAAGGCAGTGTCTGGGGAATCACTGAGTGCAGTGCCTTGATAGAGCAGCAGCTGCTGGCTCTCAAGCCAAGAAACCAAGCCTGAAGGTCATGAGATAAAGTGAGGGCAGAGGGAAACCATGACCTGGCAGTGAGGATTTCCAAATTTCCTTTTTCGTTCCTGTGCCACAGGAAAATGAGATAAAAGGGGAAAATATTCAAAGCAATACATACCCCAAGCAGGGACAGCTCATCCCAGCTGATGCAGACCCAGCTGCAAGGTTGGACTCTGAAAGCTTGTGCAATATCTTCATGGTCTTCACAGTCTGAGACCTGTATGACGAATGCCCTGGAAGGAATAGAATTCAATGTCAACCCAACTGACAGGAGCACTTTTCAATCTTCTGGGCTGTTCTTTCATCTGTGTCTATATAAAAGGCAAATTCACTGGCCCCAAAATAGCCTCCAAGTCTTCAAGCCTTCCATTACCCCCATACTAGTATTTTCTATTGGGTGGCTGTACACTGTACCCTGTACACCAAAGCTCTGCAAAGCATTGTCACCCTTCTCTCTGTGTGCAAAGCATCTCTGGTGCAACCGGTGTCAGTGCTGACAGAGAGCCTCAAAGCCTGGGGTCTTGCTCAGCAACCCCCTCCAATGCCAATGAAATACGACTCAAATAGCCCCATTGCCAAACTGATGACCATGAAACACAGGTAGGAATGGGATGCCATCCAGAGGGACCTGGACAAGCTCAAGGAGTGGGCCCATGAGAATCTCATGAGGTTCAACAACAGCCTGTGCTAGGGCTACACCTGGTTCGTGGGATGAACAGACCCAGAGCAGCCCTGCCCAGAAGGACTTGGGGGTGCTGTGGATGAGAGGCTGGACATGCCCCGGCCATGGCACTCACAGCCCAGAGAGCCAAACGTGTCCTGGGCTGCATCCAGAGCCCCGTGGGCAGCAGGGGAGGGAGGGGATTGTGCCCCTCTGCTCCACTCTGCTGAGACCCACCTGGAGCACTGCATCCAGCTCTGGGGTCCCTGGTATAATAAAAGCACAGACTTGTGTGCTGGTTTTGGCTGGGGTAGAGTTAATTTTCTTCATAGTTGGTTTTCCTCGCATGGGGCTGTGTTTTGAGTTTGTGCTGAACACATGTTGATAACACAGACATGTTTTTGTTGTTGCTGAGCAGTAACAAAGAGCCAAAGCCTTTTCTGCTTCTCATATGGCCACGCTGGCAAGGAGACTGGGGGTGCACAGGAGGCTGGGAGGAGACACAGCCGAGACAGGTGACCCCAACTGACCAAAGTGGTATTCCAGACCATATGAAATCATGCTCAGTATATAAAGTGTGGGGAAGAGGGAGGTAGGGAAACATTTGGAGTGATGGCATTTGTCTTCCCAAGTAACCATTACGTGTGATGGAACCCTGCTCTCCTGGAGATGGCTGAACACCTGCCTGCCCATGGGAAGCAGTGGATTAATTCCTCATTTTGCTTTGCTTGCATGCATGGCTTGTGCTTTTCCTATTAAACTGTCTTTATCTCAAGCCACAGGTTTTCTCACTTTTGCCCTTCCAATTCTCTCTCCAGTCCCACCAGAGACAGTGGTTCCCTGGGGCTTGCTGCTGGCTGGGCTTAAACCACTACAACCTGTCAGAGAGGTGGTGGATGCCCCATCCCTGGAAACATCAATAGCAGGTTGGACAAATTCTGAGCAACCTGTTCTAGTTGAAGATGTCCCAGCTCACGTCCAGGGGTTGGAACCAGACGACCTTTAAAGGTCCCTCTCAATGCAAGCCATTCTGATTCCATGATTTAATAAGTAAGAAGCCTTTCATTTTCTCCTGCTTTACCAAGCTTTTGGAAATACCTCCATGATTAAGAACAGCCAGGAGTCTCACAGGCTCCTGTTTTCCAAGAGTCCCAGATAAAATATTACTCAAATGGCTTTTATTATTTATTAGTCATCAGGATATGTGGAGTAACAGCAGGGTAATTTGATTGTGCCCTGTTATCAGATCTTTTGACAGCTTTTGCAGGTTTTTAGACAGCAAGTAGATGTGAAAGAATCATATATGTATATATATTTCATGTATATGTGAAAGTCAGTATGTGGGTGGCTGTAAACAAAAGGGAGGGGAGGGCAGTAGGGTCAATGGGACAGTATTTTCACGTGTATGAAAAAATGCCACAGAAAAATGCCCTATGGCACTGAAAATTGCTCTGGAAGAAGCAGCTTTATACTGTTTTAGGACAAGCTAGGCACGCTGTTTGCAAACCCTCCCTTCTAATTTCTTTTGCTCACAAGTGTTCAGGTAAATGAAAATATGTCTCACTCTAGGGAAAAACTCTGCATTTCTGAAGCTCAGCACGTGTTCTGATGCTTAGGAAAGGATCTGAGTGTCCTGGCAATGCCCACCAGTGCTGCACTTAAAGAAAAAAAAAAAGAGATAAATACATTAAAAATGGATGCTGACAGAAAAACATGCTTGAGGTGGAGAAAGGCTTTTATCTAAGTTTTGTGGCCTTCATGGAATGTTGGCTGCTTGTTTGCAGAGAGAAGAATTCACTCCTTGGAAAGTCCTTACTGCTTCCTCCCCCAGTCCCTGCTCTGTACATTTTTCCTATGGAGGGAGATGTTTTCAGGCCTCCACCCCACAGGGCTTTTCTGCTTTACCTGGCTCTCACATCGAAGGGGCAGCATGAAGGTAGAAATAGCTAAAACTTGCCCTTTTTTCATTCTTCCTGACCACTAGCAAGTATGTTCATGGTTTTTTTTAACTTCCCCAAGGGAAGAGCAAAGAAAGAGCCTTTGATTATCTTGGAGATAAGGGGATGCAGACGCACAGGACCAGACTGCAGCCAGCTCACCCAGCCAAAAGCCTCCCCTGAAGCATCCGTGAGTGTCAAACACAAGAAGAAAAGCATATTAATTTAAAACACTGTGTAAAAAAGGGTCCAAATGCAAAGACTTGTCTTGGCTCTTAAACTCCCTCCCTCCTACTCTTCTAGACCCTTGAAATGTCCACATGTAGGAAAAACAAACCCATTTGAGATAAAAACTACAGCTTATAGTTTGGGACAGCATGAGAGCCTTCTCCACTTTTAAAATGGGAATTCTGCAGAATGGACTGGCCCTGATGTGCATCCAGACACAAACGTGGCTGTTGGCTCTTTTTGCACCCTTCCTGCCCTTGAACTGGCAGCTGAAGGTTGGAAGAGGGGAACAACCCATCCTACAGGTCAGGCAGAAGATCTGAGATGTGATAGATGGGACAAGGAAATGGGATGTGCCAGACCTACCGTGGATTGAGAGCTTCAGGTTGGTGTGGCCAACTGGTTTCCTGCAGGATGGAGAAGCATGAGGGTAATTAATGGAAATCTCACAGCAGGTAAACAAGTCTGGAGGAGATTTACGTGGCCCTGCAGGCAGCTGCAGATGGGGATTGAGATGTTGGCACAACAAAGCATTGAGGGACAGCACCTGCAGGGCACAGCCATGCTCTGCCCTGTCCATGTGCCCCAGGGACCCTCTTGCAGATCTGAGCCCTCCAGCCTCAGTCACAAAAACAAGACAGGACTATAACTGGAGATGCCCCAAGGTCTGCAGCAAGGTGGTGATGGAGCAGGGGGAACCAGCAAGGGATGGCTGGAGGGGACAGGAGTGCAGAGGAGCTGGTAGAGCCAAGAGGAAGATGATCAAACCTCTCAACAGTCCCTGCGGGCTCCCATCCCTCTCTTCTCCAGGAGAGTGTGTGAGCACTGCTCTCCAACATGGACAGCACTGGAGGGTTTCAGCCTTGTGAGCTCAGTGGTTTTCTATTTTTTTTTTTTTTAAGACCCCATAGAAGCTCTTTCCAAATTTCCACAGGACAGCAAGCCCCACAGTGGAGATGACAGCAACTCTCAGCACGCTCAGGCCAGGCAGGAAAGCTTCTCCAGACTTGTTCACCTGTCTGTGAAATTTGCATTAATTATCCTCCTGGTGATTCAGGCTCCTGCAGTAAAGTTCAGCCTCTCCCACTTCACATATGAGTGCACAGAGCCATTTTCAGGACCGTTGCAAGGCTGTTCCCCTGCCCAATTCTGCTTCACACCCACCACAGTGTGGTTTCCAGAGCTCACAGCCTACCAGTGCACACAGAAGAGTGAGACACTGCCACACAAGCCCTACAAGCAGTTTTTCAGAGGACCATCTCATTTTTAAGAAGCTGGAGGTGGAGGATCCCCTACCCCAAACCCTCTCTGGATCTTTTCACCCAAGGGATTCTCTCTGCTATTCAGCCACCCAAGCCCGCTGCCCATGCCTTGGGCTTGGTACTTATGCTGCAGTTTGGTTTCCTTCCTCTGGATCTGTTCATATTTATTGTGGGAAGGGTCATGAAAAGGCCAAATTCAGCCTCAGCAAAGCAAAGTCCAACTCAACACTTGGCCCTCTCTGTTTCCTAATGGAAATTCGTCTTGTGGTCAGTTTTCAAGGCCTCAGGCAGGACCTGGGCTGGGCCTCTTCACCTACCCCTTGCTGGTTTTTTTTTTTAGAGTTACTGACAGAGTTTTTTAGAGTTTTTAGAGTTTTAGAGTTACTGGCAGAAGGTGAATGCATAGCTGCTGGAGTCCAGCCCACGGAGACCACTCAAGGTATGGCAGTGAATGAGAACATAGTAAGCTCAGCTGATAGCAGCTGATATTGTGCCATTCAACACCGAACATAGTGTTGGTGTCCCCAAGTCAGGAATGATGTGAGACCAGAAAGCTTCTTCCTCCCTCTCACCTTCTGCAAAATGCTGTTCCTCACCATGGCTTCTGCCCAAGTACAAGGAGCTGTCTGCTCTGAGGGTAAAAGCAGGGTCTGGTGGATCCATCAGGCAGCTGCTCTGTGGGCTCCAGCTCCTTCACTCTACTGCCAGTGCCTGGCTAACACAGATGGCTCATCCCCAGAAATGGGGACAGCTGTTAGTCCCTGCTTGATGGTTACCCACTCTCAAGGGATGGACAGTCCTGCAGAGCTGACCCTGCAGGCAAGATGAAGGTGAAACACTGAGGATGTTGGCCTAGGCTGATGCCTCTCCCAGAGTACATCCCCCGCTACCTTACCCCAGTGATGCTGGCATCCATGCTATCTCAGCCACAGATGGGATGGGAGATGGGATGTCTTGTGCTACAAGAAGAACCTGAAATTCCATCTCCAAATACAGAAACTGCTCCTGGGACTGAACAATATGGATATCCCAGTCACGGCCCCATCAATAAAGAATTATGTTCCACAGATTGCTACTTTGGAGGGGGGTAACAGTCACTTCAGGCTTCAACAAAATTCTGATGGGTCCCTTCCAAGCATTTTCTATGATTCTGTGAGATCATGAGTCTCTGAGGACCACAGCACATGCCACCACCCCATGGCAGCTGGAGGACTGTCCCTGTAGCTGGCAGCTTGAAAAGGCTCAGATATTCTGCACACTGAGCCCAGAATGGAAGGTGTAAGGTCACCTGAACAGCCAGGTACACAAACCCTTGGAAATTCAAACCACTGCCTAGCAAGCATAAGGTCACAGTCATCACACTCCTCAGACCCTGGAATCACAGCTGAAATAGCATTGTAATGCACTTATAATTTATTCATCAGCTGAATGGGAGCAGCAGGCATTGTGACGGCACTCTTTTACCAAGCCCTTGTGATGGACTGCATCCATTTTAAAAGAACAAACTGGAGTTGAAAGGCAAAAAAAAAAAGTAAAGCCAACTTAATTCAAATTAAAACAACCAGAAAAAAGAACAAATCAAAATAGGGAAAAAGGAAAAGCTCCACTAAAGATCTGTTTTTCTCTTCATTTTTCTTGTGCTTTGCTCTGAATCTTCCAAACTTTGCATTACTCTGCTGGTGGTTACTTTGATGTAGGAGGCTTCTGTTAACCCAGATGCTACTGACTGATGCTCAAAAGCATCTTTCCATCCCTGTGATGAGGTCTGCCCGAGGATCAGCTTGCCCCATTTTTAGGTGAAAGAGAGCCAGAAGGAGAGTTGTGGACAGAATTTTATTCTCAAAGATTGACAATTGCTTCCCTTGAGTACTTTGATGCTCTGCTCCCCAGATAGAGGAACCTATATAGGTGTCAATGTGAAGGTGAGGGCTCTTGTACAACTGTTTTTTGGGTTGGTTTTTTTTTGAGGTGAGAATCACCCCATGCAAAAATACTGCATTTTTCACTTGGGCAGCAGAGCAGATAATCACACTTTGATTTCCTTCACTAAATGCTCAGGGAGTTTTATGGGGAAATCTTTCCTCGGCATCAGGGCATTTGTGTCAGAACTGAGATCCATCAAGATGGTGCTTGTCTGTCCTCTGGTCTGGGGTATCCAGTGTAAATAAAAGAAGTAACCCCAGATTCCTCTGTTACTGTTTCTCCAGGGCAGCAAAACCAGTCTGCAAGCCTCAGGTGCTGTTTCCCCTCATCCCATGGACAATGTGTGCTGCTGTGGGAATGATGGGCTGCCAACACCTCTGTGGCCTTGGCTGGAGATTTGCACCCAGCCAGGGCAATGGCACTCCAGGAAGGAGACAGAGGAAATAATTCTGGCCTCTCTCTCTGTCTTCCATATCCCTACAGTGGTCTTGGCAAGAAAAAACAGGGTAAGATTTGAGCAGGAGGGAGACCTATCAGCTCTCTAACAGGAAGGGGAGCTGAGTGCAGAGCTGAGCCACATTGACCTAGGAGCACGTGAATTTCCACTTTGGGCAGTCTGAAGAACAAATACTAAAGAACTGGTCGGACAAATATGTCTTAGGCTGTTTAGAACCAGCTTTGGGACAGGACAGTGATGAGATGGACCTCCAGGTGTCCTGCTCTGTTTCAGTAAAGTCCAAGGAATAGCTGCTTGCTCTTTGAGCTACAAAGGGCTCCTGGTGGGGTAGTTGTAAGCTAAGCAGAACTCCTACCCCCTGCCTGATCTTCTTCATCACTTCACTATCTGACTTGCTGGGGGTAAGAAGGTGTTAAAGTCCAGCCCTGAATCCCCAGGATCCCTCCTGATGGTTTTACCAAAGCACAGGAGTAGAGAGGAGGCAGGAGGAGAGGAAATTATGTTGATGGTGTTGAAGCTGTCAATGATATTTTCTTTTATCTCAGGTGAATCCAGTTCCCCTGGGTAAGGAGCAGGTATCTCATCCTTTGAGCCACTCAGGAAAGAAGTTAGATAAAGCAGAGAAAAGTATCATGTGACAGGATTCTGTCCTAAGAATGGAGTCACACAGGCAGTCCCACATCTTCCCACCTCTTGTCCTCTCTCTCTGACAGCTCATGGAGCAGTAACCCTCTAATGTGACACCAAGACAGGTTTGCATTTTCAAAGCTTCTGCTGTTGCTAAGCAAAGGAGTTAACTCTCAGATTGTCATCCTTCAGGAACATGGCTCACAGGAAAAAAGAAAGAAATGAGGAAGAGAGATATTAAAAGCAGCAGATAAGAACAAAGCAGAAAGGACTTAGAGAGAAGTTTTCAACCAGATTTAACCTATTGCACTGGTGGCAGCTTGAGGTCCAGTTTATAGTGACAAGTTCTTGAGGACTGGATTAATGGCATGTGTAGCCTCCTCCTCTGCCAGTGAGACTTTCCCTTCCTGGAGCCCATGTTCCTATATCAGACGAAATTTCTTGTTCTCTGACCCCAAAGAACAAACTGATTCATTCAGGTGAAAATAAAAGAAAACAGAAGAAGGAACAATACTGTTTGTGGCAGAGCACACCCCATGTAGAGCCCTGCTTGCAGGCAAGCAGTGACCATCCATGGGAGAGCAGCTGAAGGAGGAGAAGGCTTCACCCTTTCATTATGATATATCAGAGATTATTAGAGAGGAGAAATGCCATATGACGAATCAAAAAAGTTATGCTAGCCTAAGGGCAGCCTTGGCTCAGGGAAGGGGACACCAGGCAGAGCAGCTGAGCCTCCCTGGAAGCACAGGCAGAAATGCAGGCAGGAGCCTTGGAGGGGGCTGTCAGGCTGCACAGGCTTCAAAATGCTCTGTTGCTTCAACAGTTTCTATTTTCTTTGGGTGCTGAATGTTTTTGCAGGAGAGGGAAAAAAAAAAATCAGAGGGAAAAAGACCAATATTCTTTCTAAAAGCAGACCCGATGGAAAATTTGCAGTCTGCTCTCTTGAATACACCAGGGCTTGCTTTGCTTTCTGCCTTGCATGATTACATCTTGTGTTAACATTCAAGACAGGCAGCAGGCGGAGATAAATCCTGAATAACTCCAAACTTTGCTTCTCCCATCTCTTCCAGCATTCGGTGGGCTCAGACAAAGCCTGTGCTGGAGGCTGGCTGCAAGAAAAGATGTTTAGAGGACAGTGCAATACTAAAAGAGCTTGGCTCCTGTACATTTTTCTCTCAGCATGGGCAAATCCATGTTTTACCAGCAAGCCCTATTAACAGAGCAGGTCTTTGCTGGCTGGCATCAGCACGGAAGTCACAGCATGTGTTATGTCCATCAACTACAGACAATTTAAGAAGGATGCGAAGATCCGTAAATATGTCCTAAGGAGTGCAACAAAGGTGGTGAAAAGGCTGGAAGAATGTCCTTTGAGGAGCAGCTGAGGACTTTGGGCTTGTCTAGTTTGGAGAAAGAGGGCTCAGGGTAATGCTCTCTACAGATTCCTGAGGAGGGGACATGGAGAGGGAAATACTGAGCTCTTTCTGGTATCCAGTGATAAGACACGTGGAAATGGTTCAAAGATGTGCCAGGAGAGGTTTAGACTTGACAGGAAAGAAAGGAAGCCTTTCTTTGCAGAGTGGGTGGACAGACATGGGAACAGGCTTCCTGGTGAGATGGCCAATGTCCCCAGCCTCTTAGTGTTTAAGGGACATTTGGATAATACCCTGAACAACATTCTTGAGCTTTCGGTCAGCCCTCAATTGGTCAGGCAGTTGAACTGGATGATTGCTGTAGTCCCTTCCAACAGAAATAGTAAATTCTTTTCTGTTCTATTCCACTGACATAAATAAAAAGAACATGGGATCAAACTTCCACCAGAAAACACACCCAGCATGGTACTGCCCAGTCTCCAAGGAGCTTCTCCGACAAACAGTGTTTCATGATCCAGCCCTCCAGCCCCTGCTGAGGAAGTGAGAGCTGAATTAAGCAGTAAATCTGAGCTCACTCCAAGGTGGTAAAGAGTGAGCCATAGCCACTGAGCTGTGTCAGTGGCTTATCTGTCCTTGCCGGAGAACACGCACTTTATTTCAGCAGTCAGGCAAGATGCAGATGGACGAGGGATGTTCCTCCATATTACTCCTGTGGCACTGAGCAAGAACTCATCCCAGCTCATGAGAAAATTGATACCAGTCCCCACAGGGACATTGTCCAGGGTGAGCTGGGATTGTGCAAGGGCTGGAGTATTTTATAGCCTGGAGGCAATCACAAGCCCTGGAATGGGTACCACTGCCAGCAGTAGGGGAGCTTTGAAGAGGTTTTCCCCAGAGTCACCACCTTTGGGGACGACTCTGGGGAAAGCTCAAGAGGCAGGAGAAGGGCAAGCAGAGCAGTCTCAGGGACAAGGGGGAGGATGCCTTGCTTTTCACTGGGAAACAGCAAATTTGTCCTGGGAGCAGCTGGAGCTTGGGGAAAACCATCTTCTTTCTGCTCTACTCCCTGGGCCAAGGTCTGGAGAAGGAGCCAGAGCCAAGGCTGCCAAGGGTCAGGGAGAGACTTCAAGGTCCCCCTTAAGTGCAGGCTGCCCCAGCTGAATGACTTTCCAACAACACAGGGAGCCCTGGCTGTCAGTCCTGTCCCTTTGGGAAAGTCCATGGCTTTAGAAAAGGCAGGAGATTGATCCAGCGGTCACCCATGCCTACAGGGTGGTCATCGGGATGGGAAAGCATGGGAGGTCATGGGGGCAAAGAAGAAGGTTAAAGCTGTGTAATGACGTAGGGATAATGGGACACATCATCCAGCCTGTTTGTCCAAGGATCAGGTGCCTCTGTGAGGTGGCCTAAGCCCTGAGATATGTAGAAGCATGAAAGAAATGCCAAGCAGAAATGGGTCATCCTCCTCCCGGACAATTACTGTTATTTTTATTTCTTTTTTTTTTTTTTTTTAATGAATATTTCTAAAGTTATTCATTAAATACTCACTAAGAACGGGTGCTGGCTCACGTTTACTGGTTGATATATCTCTACACTTTTGCAAGCATTTTTCACCCTTAGCCAAGCCAGGGAATGGGAGGAAGGCTGGAAATGGCATGTTCTGGTGTGACCACATCACACATCTGTGGAGAATTTGAGAACAACATTTTGGGGTGAGGGATGGCAGCTGCCTATTTGTATCCTACTGCAGCTTGGGAACTGCTGCAGGATTTTTATGGGCCCCTGAGTCATGTGAGTTCACTCCTCAAAAATATGCTCTGTAAAAACCATGTGGTTTGTGACCATGGGTGCCTGTCAGTGGGCCAACCATGCCCTGTTGTACCCACTCATAACCTGTGACTATCTGGACAGGCTGGATGGATGGACCAATTGTGTGAGGTTCAATAAGGCCAAGTGCCAGGTCCTGTCCCTGGGTAACAACAACCCCTGCAGCTCCAGGTTTGGGGGCAGAATGGCTGGAAAGCTGCCGAGTGGGAAAGGACCTGGGGACTGCTCAACAACAGCTGAACATGAGACAACAGCAGTGTCCCCAGGTGGGCAAGAAGGCCAATGGTATCCTGGCTTGGATCAATACTAATAAAAGCAGCAGGATTAGGGAAATGATTCTTCCCCTGTACTTGGCACTGGCAAGTCACCTCAAGTGCTGTGTCCAGTTCTGGGCTCCTCAATCCAGGAAGGAGATTAAGGTGCTGGAGCAAGTTCAGAGAGGGGCAGTGGAACTGGTGAAGCGTCTGGAGTCCATATCCTGTGAGGAGCGGCTGAGGGAAATGAGGGTGTTTAGCCTGGAGAAGAGGAGGCTTAGGGGGACCTTATTACTATCTGCAACTCTCTGACAGGAGGGTGTAACTGGGGGTCAATTTCTTCTCCCAGGCAACCAGGGACAGGATGAGGGGATGTAGAATCACGGAATCGCAGAATACACTGAGTTGGAAGGGACCCATCAGAATAATCAAGTCCAGCTCCTGGCACTTCACAGGGCTCTCCAAGAGTCAAACACTGTGCCTGAGAGAATTGTCCAAATGCTTCTTGAACTGTGTCAGGCTTGGTGTTGTGTCCCCTTCCTTGGGGAGCCTGTTCCAGTGAAAAACTGGTGAAAAACTCTTTCCTGATATCCAGCCTAACCCTCTCCTGACACAGCTTGATGCCACTCCCTCAGGTCCTGTCACTGGTCACCACAGAGATCAGTGTCTGCCCCCCCTCTTCTCCTCACAATGAAGTTGTAACTGTGATGAGGTCTCCCCTCAGTCTCCTGGTCTCCTGGCTGAACAGACAAAGTGACCTCAGCCACTCCTCACACGGCTTCCCCTCCAGACCCTTCACCATCATCACTGCCCTCCTTTGGGCATTTACTAATGGCTTAATGTCTCAAGTTGTGCCAGGAAAGGCTTACATTGGACGTTAGGAAGAATTTCATCCCAAGAGGGGTCATTATACATTGAAACGGACAGCCCAGGGGAGCGGTGGAGTCACTGTCTCTGGAGGTGTCTAAGGAAAGGCGGGACATGGCACACAGTGGTGCTGTTGGGTCAGAGGTTGGACTCGATACTCTCAGAGATCTTTTCCAAACGAATTGATTCCATGACTTTGCGACCCTCACGCCGCGTCCCACGCCCCTGCCCATGCACGTGACTCTTCCCCGCTCCGGCCGACGGCGGCCCCTTTAAAGGCACGCGGCGAGGGGCGTGGCGCGCGGCAGCGCGTGCGGCGGGGCGTGGCCCGGGGCGAGGCGGGGCGTGGCCTGGCTGTGCGCCGGGGCCCGGCCGGGCGTGCGGCGGGGGCGTGGCCCGGGCGGGGGGCGTGGCTAACGGAGCGGCGGGGGCGTGGCCGGCGCGGCGCGCTGAGGTCAGCGCGAGCGGCGCCGTCACAAAAGGAAGTGGCGGCGGCGGGCCCGTCAGCGCGGGGAGGGGCGGGGGCGGCACCGGCACCACCGGCACCACCGGCACCGGGACCACCGGGAGCGGCACCGGGAGCGAGGGGGCGGCCGCGGCGGGGGCCGCGCCGCGCCATGGCCCAGCAGCAGATGAGCAGCTCGCAGAAGGCGCTGATGCTGGAGCTGAAGTCGCTGCAGGAGGAGCCGGTCGAGGGCTTCCGCATCACCCTGGTCGACGAGTCCGACCTCTACAACTGGGAGGTGGCGATCTTCGGGCCCCCCAACACGCTTTACGAGGGCGGGTACTTCAAGGTACGGGCCTTTCCCCCGGGCCGCGGGCCGCGGTGTGGGGCTGGGCCGGGCCCGGGCCTGCGGGAGGGGGCACGGGCACGGCCTGGGCAGAGGGAGGGGGGGCCGTGCCACAGCCCGCTGCGCTGTTAATCTTCATTTTTAGCCCCAAAGAACCTCCTGTAGAACCTCGGGGCAGGGCGAGAGTTTTCCCGTTCCACCCCAAGTTGCCCCCTGTCTGCTCTGTGTGTGTTTCAGAGAATTGTTACGGTTGGAAGGGACTTCTGGAGATCATCTAGTCCCGTATTTCCATATCCTTTCAGTACCTGAAGGAACTTACAGGAAAGATGGGTCAAGATTATTTACAAGAGCATTTAGGGACGAAACAAGGGGGAATGGGTTCAAACTGAAAGAGAGTAGGTTTAGTTTAGATATTAGAACGAAATTGTTCATTGTGAGGGTGGTGAGGCACTGGAACAGGTTGTCCAGAGAAGCTGTAGATGTGCCATCCCTGGAAGTGTTAAAGGCCAAGTTGGATGGGGCTGTGAGTACCCTGGGTTAGTGGAAGGTGTCCCTGTCCATGACAGGAGGGTTGAAACTAGATCATCTTTAAGGTTCCTTCCAACCCAAACATGCAATGATTCTGTGATATTTATTTCAAAGTGAGGGGCTTCCCAGCCATCCAGTGATAGCTGCACCCATTGATGGCTCATTCAGGGTAACGGCAGTGTTTTCATCAGAACTCCATGGGCTTCAGGGCTGTTTGGCACAACTGTTTTTCTACCCCTGTGTTCTTCCTCTCCAAACTTTCAGAAGGCAGCCTTCAAAGGGCTCTGGTAACATATAATGGGTGAAGGTAGATTCAATTCCTCTCTCAGCCTTCCTGTTAATACAAAAAACTTTTGTGGTTGCTATTTCCACTCTTGTGAGTACAGCAAATAAGAAATCTGTCACAGCCATCCCAGAAAAGAACTGAAAGGAGTGTACTTAAATTATCAAAACAACTGGAGAAGGAGGAAGAGTTGCACTTCTTTCTTAAAATGGGCAATTGGAAAATCTTGATGCCTGCAGAAGATGTGTTGCATTAGGCACACTCCTCTGCGCTTGATATCTGCTTGATCTCTGGCAAGATATTGTCTCCATGAGCTTGCTTCTTCCAGCAGTTAACTGTTGTAGTTGTGGCTCCTGCATCTCCTATTTCATGCCCTTTGGCTTCTCTCAAACTGAAAAAAAATGTGGATGATGTCTTTGCTTGACTAACGTGCACCTTCGGTGCCTCTTGGCCTCTACAGGTCAAGGTTTAAGAGCTTTGTTCCACAAAACCAAAATAACCTGTAGCTTGGGGAATGATGGATTTGAGTCATGTTCGGTTTGGCCTCATTGTTTGGAAGGAAAGGAAGGCTTTGGCATAAGGCTTGCCTTTTGTAATGAGCTGGCTGGCTTACTCATGTAGTGTGATAGGTGTATTCTTAGACTCACCTCCATTATTACTTATTCAGGAAGTCGCTTGAGTCTTTGGCTGGTAACAGTGTCATCTTTACATCCCCGAATGGTCTGGTGACCTCTTCCTGCACTTACATTACTCATCCATTTTTTTTCAAAGAAATCATGACTGAACGAAATAGTTTTGTTTGGTTGGGGAGCTCTCTGGACTGCGTATTTGCAGTTGTTCCTGGAAAGAAGCTGAAGCTGCCTGAGAAATAATTTGGTGATGTGTGTTAACAAGTGTGGATTTAAGCAAGGCTCCTAGTTGCCTTACCTCAGCATTATGATTGTGCTGTCTTTTTGGGTATTTGATGTCTTTGAACTGGTGTGCTAGTTGTTTTGAGAGTGGGAAGATGAGGTCTCATGATGCTTCCACCCCTCCCCAGCAGTGGGATTCCCTTCAAGTGCCGTGGCTGAAATCTCTCGTGTGTTGTTTCTGTCTCCTCTTTCCTCCATGAGGAGCCCTGCATGGCGGATTTTTGTAGTGTCTGATCTTTGGTTATGCATTTTGAATTCTGAGACACTGAAAAAGTGGTCTTAGGCCCTCATTCTGTCCCAAGGGAGGAGTCCCGTGAGAAGTGATATTCTTGGCTCTCTTTGTCTTAGGTCTTCACATGTGTTAGGCTCTGCTTATGGAATCGTTCAGAGATAAGAATAATACCCTAACTTTATTTGATGGGTTACTTCTGCAATATATTAATAGTACATGCTGCTCTGAGCTAGTGCTCACCTTGCATGTGTTTCATCTTCCAGATTTGTTAACTTGATGAAATACTTAGTTTCATCTTGTTTTGTGTTTTCAGTTTACTAAGGTTAGGAAAGCAGGATTAGAAAGATGCAGTTACAGCATGTAACTTTTTTCAACTTTGTGGGAGTTTGGGAATTGTGTTTCACCTGAAGTGTAGTTTAAGGGCAGGAACTAGAGAAGTACACAGGCTTCTAGTTAAGCTAGAGCATAAATATTTTGAGGAAAACTTGTGGTTAAGGTGACCTTAATAAAGGGGATGGTTGATTGGGAATACAAATGCTTGATCTGTGTTTCAGGAGCTCTTGGAGCTGGTCACATCAACTTTTGGCACCTTGTTTATTCTCTGAGAAACACAACCTTTCTCTCTGGGTTGTTGAACTAGCTGAATAAACTGAAATGAGGCAAGTGCTCTCTCTGCACCTCCTTGACAGAAGCTACTGCTGTCTAAAGTTGGTTCAACATTTCAGCAGATTCTGGTTTCAGTTGCAAGTCCTGTAACTCTAACATCTGATAAATTGAAGCAGAGAACAAGTCCCCTTGAATGTTTGTTTAAATGGTAGGTTGTCAACATGCTGGCTATAATAAAGTCAGGGGCTTCTTAAAATTCAAGCACAGTATCTAAGCATATTTTATCAGCTGATATAGCATGCTCAGATCTGCTGCAGTGCTTCATGGTTTAGGACTGCCAGCTAGATGGAAAGGGCAGCAGCCTCCAGGAACAACAACTACATGAAGATCAGCTTGTATCAGCAAGGGATCATCCAGCAGCCCCCTCCACCTCATCCATGTGATCAGCTGAAAGTGGATGTCTGAAGTGCAAGTTACATCAACCTTTGTCTTACCTGGTGATTGTATTCCCAGTCATGCTGAATAGCTTTGTAATGTTTTGAGCAACCCTCTAAATTCCTGACTGCCATCCTCAAGGAAGGAGTTGAGCTATTCCATGCACTGGTTACCTCTCATTCCTTGCTGGCAAGGCAAAAATAGTTCAGGGGTAGTGATGTTAAGTCCTTCAGAGAGGTTGTGATAAGAGCAAATGTCTGTCCTTCAGCTGCTGTCAGTAAGAAATTGCCAGTTTGACTAAAGTCCTAGCAGAATCAGTTGTATTGGGCCACAGGTATTGGACTGCACTAGGTGAACTTGGCTTTTGGTCCCAGACTCACTCACAGAGTGTAAGGGTGAAATGTGGATAGACATTTTATGTCTTAGATGTTGCTTACATCTGATTCAGTTGCTGAGTTTTTTGAGTGACAAAGGGAAGATTTTTCTCAGAATGAAATGCTTTTGTGTCCAGGTCACAGATAGTGACAATTGCTTCTTTCTTATCTCAGCTGTGAAAGACATGGTGTGATAGGATGGGTCTTTAGGTCAGGTTCCATTGGGCTATGTAGTAGTTCTGAATTGCTCTGGAAATGATGGAAATGTGTTTTTCTGGTTTTGCAGGCAGTGACTGAGCAGCAGAGAACCAGAATGTGCCATAATCTGCAGAACTAAGTGTGAGCAGTTCATCAATGCCACCTTTATTGCCATAGTCATCTTCTCTTCATCTGAGAGGGTCCTTTGCTACATTGCAGGAGAACTTCTTCATCTTTAATTTTGACAGCTGATACATAAATGGGGACCACCAGAACAAAGGTTATTATGATGTAATCTGGTGTTGATATGTTCTAGTTGGGATAGATCTTGATGGCTGAGGGCTGTGCATGGTGAAATCTTTACCATCTCAGGTGACCATTCATCTCTGTCTTGAAATCCAGTGTCTTTTTTTAATGCTTGAGCCTTCAGAGCCTGGAGGTTGATGAATCTCTGCCCAATGCTTTGATCAAGCAGTGGATAATTACAGGACTATTAGAAAGTGTTACCTGATGGCTTGCTTGAGGTCCTGAATGTTTGGTGCACTTGTACCTTAGCAACACAGCTTTTAGTTATTTTTGAAAAAGAGAGACATTCTAATTTTTTAGTTGAATGGTATTCTTGTGCTGAGAGCCAGGGTTTCAGGGAAGGTACAATTGAGAAATTATACAAATAGAAACTTCATTAGCACTGCTCAGAAGCGTGGTTTGACCAAGTACACTGTGTCAAGAAGCATGTTTAATGTAGACCAAAAGTCAATATTCTAAACTCCTTCAGAGGTGATTCAGGCTGGGTAGATTAAAATGGATATACCTAGCATGAAAGGAAACAAGAAAAATTAACTGCATTGTTAGAGTTACTATTTCATGGTTCTTAAGGCAGTTTATTTCATAAGGTACTTTTCCTACTTGAAGGAACAAGCCTTGACACATCAGTTGGAAGGCAAAAAAACCACCGAGCGTTATGATTAGTTTTATCAAGTAATTTGGGGGCTAAATATTTGTCAAGGCATTGTTATCCTTGTTTTTTGTAATTCATTAGCCCTATGCTGTGTAGAGTTCTGTATTGTTGTATCTCAGCTTCTTCCAGGTGATTTGATTTCAAAGTAACTTGCAAAATGTGTTAATATTTCAGAGCAGAAAATAGATAGAGAGTCTTCTAATAACTGATGGCAACAATGAACACCATGTTTAAAAGTTTGGTATTGTAGTCTATTTCTCATAAATCTTAAGCAAATAGAAGTTTTCTAAGCACTTAGAATTATATAACTGGTAGGACATTTAATTCCACAAAAATATCCTTAATGCCAGGATGAAAATGTGAGGTACTCTCAGCCCAAAAACTGCCTTCCATGGGCCTCTGCTTTGCAAGGTCCTATGGAATTTCTCTCTGTGGTATTTGATCTATTTTTGTTGCCTTTATCATTGATGCTAATAAGCAGTGGTTTAGTACGGCAAAGGGACACGGAATTGTAGGTGAGTAGAGCCCTGCTTGCTCCGGGCTTGTGGAGCTTCTGTTCAGTCTCAAAAGCCAAGGAGCCTCCAAGCTGTCAGAAGGCCAGGAGGCAAAAGACTTCTTCCAATGTCGATTCATGGATCAAAAGCACAAATACAATCCCAGACTTTCAGGCCTGGGGAATACCTGATGGTTCCTCACTCTGCAGTTGCATACAGTTTTTTGGATGGCTGTGCCTCTGGGCTGCAGAGTCTACTCACCCATGCTGTAGCCTGTTCTGTGCATCAGTGTATCCTCAGGAGGAAATGGGATAAGTTGTGGTGGTAGCCAGCTCCCAATCCTTTCCCTAGGGCTCCTCTGATCTAGGTAGGATTAGGTGTTTGCTGAGAAGTACGGATAGTGATTTCCAGTTCTGATACTGCCTGAACATAGGAGATGATGTGCAGTCAGGTCCTGTTGTACAGCAAGAGGAGAGCTGTAGGACAGCCCAACTCTTTTGTCCCATTAGAATTAAACAGAAGGCTTTCCATATCGGTAAATTGTTCATTTGCCTAATATTTGTACAGTGGTCCTTGTGATGCCTTGAGAGGCCTCCTAGAAACAGAGACTAGACAGGAGTAAGGGAATAAAAGTAGGTATTTATTTGAAAGGCCTTCAAAGGTACCCCCTGGGGAGCCAGAGGCTATTGCCAAGATGAACCCCAAGATGGACCCCAGGTCACAAGTCCTTCACCCTTTTATAGGTTTGGTTCATTTGCATAGCAGGGTTAATTCTCCAGTTAAAGCTTCAGTTTTCCCTTCAGCTTGCCCCCCTTAGCGGCTCTTTGGTTTATACTTTTGGCCTGGGACAGTCTTGGTGTCCTTGGAAAGCAGGGCCGGAGAGGCTTTGTTATGTCTACCTAGCATGAGAGAGCAGAAATTAACAGGCTACAAAAAACTTCAGAGACACACACCAAGCAGTACAGAATTTGAAAAATATAAAAGTTAAAACCTAAGGCGTCACTTGGATAAGGTCAAATACAACTTGAGTTTTAGGTTTTATTCTTAGGCAAGAACTGTGAATGAGCTGTGCCTCTTGAAACTTCTTGTCTGTCTGTTCAAGAGATAGTAACTAAAAACGTGTAGCTTTATATGTAGTACATACTATAGAAATTAACAGAAGGTTTTGACTCTGTAGTGTTAGAAGAGTGGGGTTTTTTTTTAATTTTTTGGGGGGGGGGAGTTTTGTGTGTAAATCCTTTAGATCTAGTATTGCAGTGATGTTATGCCGGTGTCTGAGGGTTTTACACATCTAACTTTTCAAAAGCTCAAACTTATTTTTACCTACTGTTTCTGAAGTCACTCTTATGCTGCCTCACTATTTTTCAGGGTAATATATTCACACAGGGTACCTTCTCTTTAACAGCACTTTAGGTGTACTACACAATGCTTATTTTGCATCTGGAGGGTAGGGAATGCCAGAAAAAAACGCTTGTAGAACCTTAACTCTGATCTTTGATGTGCAATTTTGTTGTGTGGTTTATGGCATGTTCATCAGGTATTCAGGATAATGAATAGTATGGGCTAAATGGTGGAGGTTTTATGTTGAACTTAAATGTAGCTGTGTTAAAGTGGGAAATACCGCAGTTACACATTGCAGTGTGGATGGATTAGAGGTGATGTGACTCATAAACACAGCTGCTCCTATAATTTGAGCTGCACATGATCAGATGTGTACATACACACATGCATGTACACAAAACTAGACAGCTATTTCCAGAATGCTGCTTCGTTTTTAAAGCCTTAGTGTTTTTATCCAGCATTATGAGTTAGGGGAATTGCAGTTAATCTTGCTAAGCTTTTGTGGTAGTGACTTGCTGGGAATGTCCCACCTCACCCAGCCAGTTTGATAGTAATAACTTTGGCATTGTGTATCCACCATTGAAGCCAAGAGTAACTAAATTGATTGATTGATTGCCTATCGTCACAGTTGCTGAAATATTTAAAATGCATTTGCCCAAAGTGGCTTACAAAGAGAAGAAAAATGAGAGCTACTAAATCAGGGTGTATTTAGGATATTTTGGAATCTTGCTTGTCTTGAAGAAATGTGACCTCAAGACTTCCTGGATGTTTGTTTTAAATTGAAGCTTCTACCTGGAGAACAACAAGAACATAAAGGGGCTGAATGTTGAATGGGCGACACTTCGAGGCATCATAGTGTTTGTGGTTTAGAAAGAGAAGGCTGCCTGGCAGGCAGGCTGCATCTTACTCTTTAAAGTTTCAATACTAAAAGCTTGACATATGTTCTTTTTGGACTGCTTTGTTGTCTTAAAGTTGTACAATTAATTTCGATATTCAGGTAAATAGCTTTTGTTTGAGAAACCCAAGTTGATAGCAGTAAAGGATGTTTGCGGTAGCTCCATGACTCTTCCCTGAGTTATGTATCCTAGTTAAGTTTTTAAAACATATGTTTTAATGTTCATTGTAGCAAAATATTTGAAGAGATTAAGGTGTAAAACCCTCTGCCACAGTATTGAAACAGTTCAAGGACCAGTGTTTAATCAGTTGTGTCATTTTGGTCAATTTTTTTGAGTGATAGATACTTGTCCATTGTGCAAAAATTCTTTAGTTTTAAATTAATCTTCAGACATCTCTGTAGCTAGAAACTTTTTGCTGTCAGACCTAGGTAAAAGCTGAAATAATATTCTTTTTTGCAGTACCCTCTTTGGCCTTGTCAAAACAAAAGCCATGCAGTGGAGTAGCTTTGACTTACAATACATTCTGTGAATACACATTTGTTCTTGCATAAAGTCTGCTTGTATAAGCCCCTTATTCATGGATGTAAACCACACTGGTGTGCAAGTGTTTGCTTATCTTGGCTAGAATAACTATCTGTAAAAGCACTCACCTTTATTAAAAGAATGGGCTTCTTATAATGCATTGAAGAAAACTGAATTTCATCTCTGTGTTCCCAGTTACTTCTCTGCAGAAGAGTAACTGTACCCACACTTAGTAGCTGAATACCTTTCAGCAGTGCATTTAGCAGTATAACTTGAGAGGCTGTACTTTTTAAGTATCTTTTCTGTACTTTTTAAGTATCTTGTAGCTATTATCTAAATCCCTTCTAATTTGTCATTCATGTGGTAACAAAATGCCCCTACCCAGATGCTTCAGATGAAGGTGCATGGCACTTTTTCTTAAGGGGGAAGGAACAAGCCTGGTCTGTTCTTAATGATATTGCCACTTCAGTGGCATTTCTGCCTAACCTCATTTTTTCATTGCTTTGTCCATGTTACTCAAAATGCTAAGCAAGAAAGATGTTGAGAGACAACTCTTGTTGAAAACTTACTGTTCAAGTTCAGTGGATGATGGTAATGTTTCTTCTCTTGTATAATTCTCTGAGTGTCAAGTGGCTGTTTCTTTCTTGAGTCAACCACAGCCATGTTTAAACAATTCTCTACAGAAGACCTGTTGTTATTCTTTTTTTTTTTTTTTTTGAAAGCACTTCTAAACAAAACTAGGCATTTTATATTGCTGTATGATCTTGTATGATCTCCACTGGAGCATATAAAAATGAAAATTTTGAGACCATCATATGGAATTATTTCCATTTCTCAGTCTCTGCCAGAAGCCTGAAAGCTTATGTCCTTCAAAATTTGACTAATACACTTTCTGTGAAATTTAACTGATTTTTTTTTTTTTTCCCTGCTGGTTGCAGTCTTTGATTTGTGTGGATGAAGTTGGGATGGCTTTGGCCTGAGATACAGTGGCAGTGGCACTACTGAGGAAAGCTAGGAAGGTAGGGTAGACTTGATTGAGGCTATAGACATTTGTGGCTTTTGAATTTTGAAACTGTCTGTACTATTGAATATTTTTTGGTACTGAAGATGGTTTTGACCCTCAGAGGTTTATGGACAGACTCATCAGGGGCTAAAAACCAGTCTCAGCAGAGTAACTGTGATATGTCATTCTGGAGATCTATTTTAAATTACAGTAATAGCTAAGTACATTGTATTGTACCCATATCATCCATGACTATGCTCCATTTGGAAAGAGATCAGAGTTGTACCTCTAAGGAGGAATGGGATAAGAAATCTGCTAGTCTTGGCCACCTTCTTGGTGTTATGAGATAAACCTGGGTTCTGTTGCTGTTAGAACTGATACTCCAATTTCACGGATTTAAAGCAACCTGCTTAATGTTCAGCTTGGATAAATCACTGTTAATTTTCACCCAACTTGCAGGCTTATCCCACACCTAGTTGGGAAAGTTGCTCACTTTTGTTCACATCTCTAACGTAAGTGATATACTTATGCTTGGGCTCTTCAACCAGGGACTGTATTTTGCCTACAAAACCAGCTAAGTAACCTGCTGGCGGTCAACAAGAGCTGTGAGAAGCCATGGTGGGATGGCTGCTATAGGTATGTGGTACCCTTCCACAGCCAGGGAGTTTCCTGCTGGCAGTCATGGATGTATTGCTGAATGGTGGATCAAGGCAGATTGGGGTAAGGGCCATGAGTAACTATTACAGCTGGTGGTGGGCCTGGTTTGAAATATGCTTGTTGCAGTAATCCCTGCTGCAACAAGTAACCATCCCAAAGCACAACATTGCCCTTTCCTGTGCCTCGTGGGGGTGCAGTGAAATGTCAAATGGGCATGTCTTCAGCACATGCACCACACTTGGGATCTCACCTGCTGTCCAAGCAGCTAATGCCACATCCCGTGAGATCAGCTCTGTGTGTGCAATGGCAGAGGCATGGAGGAAGGCTCCGGTATGCTTGGCCACAAAAGACCTGTCATCATCATGCCACCAGGCCTCTTCATTTGTCTTGGCATCTCTTGGAATCCAAGCCCACCTCAGGCATCTCCCTCTTCCTTCAACTCTCATCCTAAACTAGAATAGCTGTACTTGAGTCATGACTGCAGGCTCACATGAGGTCAACACATGTGACCTTATTGGTGCTCCTAGTGTCTCAGCCTTGTTTCGTTTCATCTTCTCCCTGCAGCTGTTGACTTTGCTGAGCATGGGGATGACTTTCACCTCCTTAGAAACATAGAATTGTTAATGTTGGAAAAGACCGCTAAGATTGAGTGCAACCACCAACCCAGCACCCACCACCATGTTCACCACTAAACCATGTCCGCAAGTGCCGCCTCCATACTTTTTTTCCAAGAGAAAAACATCTACCTACATCTACCTACATCTACCCTGCACTTCCAAGATGGCTAGTGTCTGCTTTTAAAACAAAAATGATGCTAGGGAGAGCCTGTAAGTTATACTACAGCAAATCTAGGAAAGCTCTGGCTGGAGGTTAGTGGACAGAAATAAACTCTTCAGGTGTTGGCATCTGCATCAGTTCTGTTGTATCTTTAACTCTTGCATGGTCCAATTTATTTGGGATTGCGTAGCTTTTTCTTCAGATTGCATTAGTTCATAGCTGGGGTTATAAGTAAGTCTTGGAGTTTCTTCTTTCCTTTTCTTGCAAAATACAGAGCAGTGACTTCTCTGCTCTAGAAAGAATGTTTCACAGAATCAATTAGGTTGGAAAAGACCTCTGAGATCAAGTCCAACCTGTGACCAAACACCGCTGTGTCAACCAGACCATGGCACTGAGTGCCACATACAGTCTTTCCTTAAACAGCTTCAGGGACAGTGACTCCACCACCTCCCTGGGCAATCCTTTTCAATGTCTAATCACCATTTCTGTGAAGAAATTCTTCCTAATGTTCAACCTAAACCTGCTCTGGTGCAGCTTAAGATGGTGTCCTCTTGTCCTGTCACTGGTTGTCTGGGAGAAGAGCCTGACCCTCACCTGGCTATACCCTCCTGTCAGGCAGTTGTAGAGAGCGATAAGGTCACCCCAAGCCTCCTTTTCTTGACGCTAAATACCCCCAGCTCCCTCAGTCATTCCTCGTAGGACTTCCCCTCTAGATTCTTCACGAGCTTCACTGACCTTCTGTGAACCTGCTCCAGCACCTCAATCTCCTTCCTGAATTAAGGGGCCCAGAACTGGACACGGCACTCAAGGTGTGGCCTCACCAGTGCCAAGTACAGGGGGAACAAACTCTGTGTAAGTAGTGGGTTTTGTATGGTTGTCATCTAAACTCTGTTAGATCTCTTTCTAGTAAAAAGAAAATGTACTATGAAGGAGGTGTTTTATGGAAGAGGAACATAATGATGGTACTGGAGTTTCCCTGTTTTTAGAAGGGACTTCAGTTTTGTTAGACTACTTTTGTATGATGCATAATTTGTACAACTGCAGTAATGCAGAAAAACTGAGGGTAACGAAATTTGGGCTGAGCCTAAAACCCACTTTTAACACTAGGTTGGTGCATTGAATTTGATTCTTAATTTGCAGATTAGTTACTATACAATGTCAACTTGAAATAAGAGGGTTATGGGAAATCAACTTCTTGCAAGAAAAGTTTGTGTGTTTTTATGGCCAACCAAACATTATCTTCTGCTAGGTAGCAGCCAGCAAGCCTTCTTTGATACGTGTTTATCTGAGCCTTATTTGGTAAAACTATTAAATATTGCTGTGTCACATTTGCTCTGAATGCAAATCACTACAATCTGATGTTAGACTGGGTGAAAGAGATGCACAGTCCAGAATCTGTCATCTGTTAGGCCCTTTGTGTGGGTGAAGCACGGCACTTGTCCAGAATAGTCTACGAATGCTACATAAACGGGATGAGAGAGCCACTGTAATGCTTTGTTCATCATCTGTAGTGGCTGTAAGAGGTGCTCATGTGAAGGACACTGGGCTGGCATTGAAGGAGCCCTGTAGACACATGGGGCATTTTACAAAATATTCTTTGTCTTGTCTTGTCAAAATGTTCTTTGACAAGAGTAAGGGTAATTCAGTGAATAGCAATTAAGCCTTCTATCTGGTTCATAGTCATTATTCTGGATAAATTAACACTTTTATGTAAAATATGTATATCTTATAATAGCATAATTGACTAAATCTGTAGGTAGAAAGTGTTCTGCTTTTCATAAATAACTCATGGGAAAACTTTCTTCCAAAACAAATTTGACATGTATGTTTACAGTATTAAATTAAGTACAGTATTTAATTTTGGAATAGCTGAAGAAATTAAGTGAATAGGTTTCAGGGTGCTTAAGCACAAAAGTAAAGAGTTTTTTTCAATAAGAACTTCTGCTTATTCACAGTTTTTAAAAATAAAAGCCTGAGCAGTTTCTTGAAGCACCCTAGCACAGAGCCTGATGTAGTGACAAGTCAACTCCTCTGCACAGACTTTGTCCGTGAGGCAGCTGCGGCAATTCTCTAGGAGCAAAAAATAAAGCTGGGGTTGTGTAACTTAACCTGGGGGAGGAGGGGGACATTCCTGGTGCTGAAGAGAAAGCCATCAAGTGAGGGCCTGGATATGTAGGCTTGTGAGACGTATGCTATGCAGGCTTCACAAATAAATCTCAAGAGTGTATTGTGGAGAATCTGGGTGAACCTCTCACTGGAGGAGGCAAAGTTATCCCTTGTCTTGCCTCATCATTTGAAGTGTCAGAGGGACCTGCACTGAGTTCGAAGCCACCCTGCTTTTTTACTTCCAACCTCTGGGATTTCTTTCTTGTACTGTATTAATTGCTCCAGCCTCTTGTGCACT
Organism: Corvus hawaiiensis; assembly: GCF_020740725.1. Taxonomy (NCBI): domain Eukaryota; kingdom Metazoa; phylum Chordata; class Aves; order Passeriformes; family Corvidae; genus Corvus; species Corvus hawaiiensis. The sequence continues at coordinate 17,070,849 of NC_063255.1, read as the reverse complement.
TCCATTACAGCCACCCCAGGTCTTCTCTCCTGTGCTTTAAAGGGTAGGTTCAAAATAAAGCCTCTCAGCATAGAGAAACCAGCATGTAGGATTTGATGTGAAGTGTGGAAGTGTGAAAGGGCTTGGAGCTCCGCAGCACAGCCAAGGAAGCAGCCTGGTGTGGCATGTCATGGAGCTGGCACATTCGCAGGGCAAGATTTGGTTCCAGTCAGTTAAGACGAGGTTTGAAATCTATTACTGACATGCTTCTGAGTTCTGTTGTGCTTGTCACCCCAAGTGCAATTACCCAGGCTATGTCACAACACTGAGCTTAAAACACATGGGCAGAAAGCCAATTTCTGCACTTAGCAAGCACTTTAAATAGAAAACTACAGCTGACCTGCAGGTACCTTTCCTTTTACAAGGAAAGCTGGCGTTTCTAACTACTTTAATTATAAATGCATTGATAAATGCTGTTGTATAATATTTATTCACTAAAATAATGTTTATTCACAGCTTAATGTGATTGCTATGTACAGTTTGAGTTTCAGACAGAATATAAAGCCTTTACCTTCTCTAACTTTGTTAACCTTGTGTAAATAGGTACAGCAAAAGGAATACTTAGGGCATTTTCCAATGATACTGTGGCAACCATGGCAAATCACCAAGATCCACACTAATAAAGCATTGAGATAATTTTGTAGTGTTTAAGTATGTCTGTCGTGCCACAGTGGCACATTTGACCTGTCTCAAGCACAGCAGTGAGGTCTGTTAGTGACAGCATGATACTTAACACCGGTTATGAACTGACCCAGCTTAGAGTTGGTTTTGCAGCCCATGCTTAATCCCATGTTGCCATGGTTCAGCCACCACCTGTATCCGTGATAATTGATGCAAAGCTGGTACAGTTGCAGCTGTAAATCTGAGTCACAGCAGTGAGGGCCATGTGGACAGAAACTTGGGAAGCTGCTCTGATGTGGCTTCAGGTGCTGATGGTACAAAGATGCTGGTAGCTTTGTTGGTGTTAAAACTTAACCAGACCTGACTTAGTAGCTTCTGTTGGCTTATCCCATATTTTGTAAAATGTAAATTCTGATCAAAGCTCATGTTGTGATTGAAGTTGTGAAGCCTTCTTGTTTGTGTCTAAGGTAGATGGATTGGGGGAAGAGGAGTGCTACAGGATCTTGGTGCCATACTTTTACTATTGAGAAATTCCTGGAAATTGTATTATATCATCCTAGGACTTGGCTGCTTGCAGAGCTTAGCTGAATTTGCCACTTGGTTTCATGGCTGTCACGGCTGGAAAATTTACCAGTTTAAGCCTCACTTAGTTAAAACATCCATATAGTTATGGGGATTATCTACTTACTGATTGCTTTATGGAGGTTCTATGACCTTCCTTAGAAAAGATATGTGTGGGTGTGCATTTCAAGGCCTAGATGAGTTTAAGAAATCTTCTATGACTTTGTTTCTCTTGGTAACAAAATCAAAGGAGACTTCAGTTTCTGAGTTACTGAAAGTGACAGCATAGGTGCGCATAAACTTGGTTTGGATGTTTACCTCTGTGATTACCTCAGTGCCTTGAAATTTAAGCTATCAGACTTTTTACAGCTTTACAGGAGGCCTCACTGCTGAGAGTATAATTAGAAAAAAGTTCCTATGTCAGGAACTTGAGATTCTTAGGACAGAAGATCTGAAAGGCTACTAAAAGTTAAAAAAAACCCACAAAAGCCAGATTTCAAAAATCACTAGTTTTGGCAACTGATTTTCTAGAAGTTATGGTGAATGGAAGGGAAGCCCAAGATAGATGAGCTGAGGTGCTGGTGTTGATGAAGTGGTTGTCTTGGCAACTGCAGTCACTTACATATCCTGAGGAAAATAGCAAGCAAATGTTAAGATTGAGTAATGGCAACTGGTTGACAGAAGAACCAGGAGCAATGAGCAGCTCGAGGCTTACACAGGGAGTTGATCTGACTACAGCACCAAGTTGCTGTTTTCAGCCGTGGGATTCTTGAGTGTTGTAACCCCGATGGTTCTTCTCTTGTAATGACAATGTGCCTGGCTGCCTACTTGCTGCATGAGGCCAGATCTCTGGGGAGACACCTTCCAGGGTATATTTGTTCCCAAAAAGGTGACTGATGCATGTGATGTGAATTCAGGTTCTACGGGCGTGCTTTATTTTGCAGCCCCGCTGTTCAGTGTAGTCATACAAATACTGTAGCAAGATCCCAGTGCAAAATAAACCCTCCCTGCAAGCAGGTACTAGTATGAGGGTTGCATTCCATGTCAGAGATAAACTGCTGGCGCTGCAACTGTTGGGGATTGCTCTAGGTCCCTGTAGTGCTTTCCATGGTGAGAAATTGAGCCATGTTGCCGTGTGTTTTGCTAATTGTGATTGCACATGTTGATTTGTGGTTCTGTAGGTAAAAACTGGTAAGTTTTAATCTTTTGCTTCCCGCATGAAGCACTTAATTCTCTTCCACTTCGGTACAAAAAGCACAGCCCAGAGAAAGCCCAACTGAGTAAAATGAGTGGAATTTGAGCCAGTTTTTTCCTGCTGCCGCAAGCATATTTGTAACTGCCAACTATGACAGGTATTTCTACAGGCACTGAATCTTAAGCAGAACACCAGGTGCTCAGAGAAGTTGAAGAAGACTAGGTGTACTCTTTCTGCCTTTCATCTAATACTTGGTTTCTGAGCTTCTCTTTGTGTAGTAACTTGTGAAAAGTCATAGTTGAAAGCTTCATTCAAATGGAAGTGAAAAACTCGTAAGCTACTTCTTGCTGCAAAGGCCAGCAAATGGTGAAAACTGCTGGTAGGATTAATTTCCTATCACCTTTATTCCCTTCTTTTTTCTAGGAAAAGTCCCACCCTGCAGATACAGGAACAGTCACTCTATCGGTTTGGTTTTGGTTTTTTTTACCTCCATGTTTAAAAGCTACTTGGCTCTGCTGGTAGTAGCCAGGGTACTAGGCGGACTTGATGTTTCTGTGATACAGATACAGCTTGGTGCTCTGGTTTTTTAATTTAGTCATTCGACCATCTATTTCTGCTTAGCCACGTTTTTCAACACAGGCAAAGTCTCTGCTAACTTTGTGTAATAGTAATATAAGCCTGTGCTACAGTTAATAGTTGATTTACTTCTGAAGCTTTGCCTAATTAGAGGAATGTTTTCCTTGGCCAGTGATACCAGCTTCGGCAGTACTGAAATGTTAGAAATTGCAGTCCCTGGTGTAATGCAGATACTGATGGTAGGTGTTTTATTTGTGGGTAGCTTTTGCTGAAGGAACAATGGCAAAAATACCTGTTTAGGCTTTTCCTCCTTCCTGGCTTATAAGTTTTTAACCTGTATTACATCTCCCTCTGACCCTTCAAGGTTTTTTTACACTGAAAGTGCTTATCTGATACAGGACTTCTTAACGTATCTGTGACTTCATCTGACACCAATCAACAGATTAAGGTTTACAAATCACTTCTGAAAGTAGAGTGATATGTTTTCCAAGTAGTTCCTATCATTGCAAAGAATATTTAATTAAAAAGTGAGGGAGTATGAGATGAAACCTGGATCACTTCATGTAATCACTTCGAATTCTGTGCTTATAGTGGTCTGCTCTGCTGTTACGAACTGCTGTATTTATCCTTCTATTTTCACTAGTTTAACAGCTAAAAGTTCCAAATAGGCCTGGTACAGTCAAACCCACCCTTTTGTCAAAACGAAGCTTGATATAGGAAGTTTCATAAACTAGGCACTACTACTACATGGAGTAGTCTGAGTTTCCTGAAGAGAGCATATGGTAGCTGGCACTTCAGTGGAGATGACTTGGTAATTTTAGATCCTTTGTCTGAATCTCTCTGCCATTTCATGGGGATAATGACAAATTAAGCTTTTTGTAGATGCAAGGAAAGCAGGTTGCTAAAAATATTTGCGTTTTGTACATCTTCAATTATTTTATCAGACTTGGACTAGAACAATATATTGGAGTCCAAGGTATAAGGTCAAAGTGGTTAAACTCTTCTAAAATGAATAGTCCTGCCACTGGAGCAAAGCTTCTTGTGAGCAGAGACCTTGATTCTCTCATCCCCTTTACAATAGGACAAGGCAAGCCTCTTAGGACACTTCTGGATTTTTTTTTTTTTTTTTTTTAGCTTTAGGTGGTAGCTGTTCACTGAAATCAGCAGAGAATTGCTTACTTAGGTGTTTCAGGGTGATAGTAGTCTGGGTGTTTTGTTGTGATGATCTGACTTTGAGGGTGTCACATCAACTTCTGTGACTTCAGTGTCTCAATTCTAGTTGAATGTGTTGCAGGCATTTGTGAATGTGAATCAGCAAAAGTTTGGCTTGAGTTGCTTTTATTCCAAGATAAATGTAATACGCAGTTGTATAAGCTAACTAGAGCAGCCTGAACCTGAGATAGTAAAATCTAGTTTGATTTTGGTTTTTGTAATCTGATCCTTAGTGCAATTTACCTGTCAGTTGCTAGAACAGTGGGCATGGTTTCTGGTGCTCTGCACTAAGCAAAACAATCAGAAAGAAAAATGTTTCTATGATACAGTGGCTGACTTATACCACAAGGTGTGGTATTCCTTTAATCCTTTTATAAACTTTTTTATCCTATGTAATTGTGGATGTTCTTATTACCCATACAATGCCTAATTCCTTTTGAACTCTGCTAAACTGTGGGCCTTAATGTTGCTTAGCAATAATTAGCAAAACACAGGTGGTTTGTGTATTAACTCTAGATCAAACCTTCAAAATTTTGTTTGTGCTGACCTGTTATGCTTTTATGTTGGTAAGACTTCCACTGCTGAATGGTGAATGGGAACTTATCCAGATGGATGCTCAAATCAGCCTCACTGCCAGCCCTTAGCTTGGATCTTCTCTTAATTTTGTCTTTAAAGCTCTTGCATTGTGTTCCCACTTGACATGCCAGGCTTTTAAGAATGCTGGATAGCCTCCTTCCCTAACTATGGAATATGCTATAGGAAGCGTCACTTTCACAAAGTAGACAAAGCGTCTGTGTCCCTTTTTATGGAAACTTGAGATGCATTGCTGGATCTCATTCTGCTCTTTGCGGTTTAACCGTGCTGCTCTTACAGGAGCTTACAGATTATTATAAAGGATAAAGGAGTAGTGGTAGTTGGTGTTCAGATGTTTTAGATGTCTGATCTGGAGGTTGCATTACTTTGTTAGGATACTGGAGAGCCCTTCATTTTGTGATTTTGATTCCACATTCTTCCTTTCTCAGATGTTTGTTGTAGGCAAGTTTGGTTGTTCAAGGTCAAAGTTCCACTTAAAGTTAAGGAATAATACGGGATTATTAAATGATCCCTGCTATGCTTTTGTAGCAGTGTTTTTATCTCATACATCTTGCCTTGTAACTATCACCATTTTAGAGCAATCTGTGTTAAGTAGGGTAAAGAACTAAAATTGTGCAGAGGTGCCTGAAATGTCAACAACTTCAGTATGGAAAGGTGGCATTGAGGGCCACCCCACTTATTTTACATGCCCAGCTTTGGAGGGCTTGGAGAGGTTCAGCCGTCTCTTGTCTGGGGACAGCTGTGTCCTCCTCAGGGAATGGCTCCTCCAAGAAATTTAATACGTGGCTCTCAGCCAAAAGTATTGGAGATGTATTTAGTTCCCACTACAGCTTTAAGGGACTAACGGGACTAATGGCACTTAAACCTGTATCTTCTGGGGTTTTTTTGAGGTAATGTAGTTATAAGGCTGTGAGTTTATATTGAGGAATTCTTCCTTTCCCTTGTTGAAACTTCTACCTCCTGGGCTCTTGGCTGCGTAGTGGGGTAGAGCCAAAACCCAGCCAGCAGTGAAGGAACTTGCATCTGTACCTTAAGGTGCTCAGCTGGGAGGAGGCATTGCTCCTGTTTATCACCTCACATACCAGTGTGAAATGTTACTGATCCTGACAGTTTTTTCCAGGCTCTGTGCTCTGAGCTGTCAGTCTCCTTTTGTTTTCTGGCTTGTGCTTTTGCGTTCCTGTCTGGACAGTGGCCTGATGCCAAGGGGAAAGCTGAAGAGAGCTGTGCTTAATGCCCTTTAGGGTAGGGCATCCCCCCAGAAGGTGGAGGATGCAAAGTGCCTTTGGGCCAAATGCCCCAGTGCCAGCTGGTTGAACAAGGTGTCCCAGTTTAGAGGATTTTTTTTTTAAGGAAAATAGGACAATCATCTGAATGAAATGTGTGGTACAAGTGGTCACGTACAGAATTTCAGGCTCTGAGTCAGCCTTGTACACACATACCTACTTGTAACCTTGAGTTCAGTATTAAATTCCCAGAGCTCAGTGTTCAGGGCATGTTCAGGGCATTTTGTTTCTTGTCACTTTTGTTGGGCAGGTCAGCAAGCAGTACTGAGAAGAAACATAAGGAGAATGCTGGGTCTGGAACCTGGAGTTTTCAAGGGTGGGTCCCTAGTCTGCACTGACTCCTGAGATGCATTTCACAAGTACGAGGCTTGTCATGCTCACCCATGCAATGCTTATGGCGTTACTCCTGGTCTAGCAGGGTCCAGAAAGTTGAAAGATAAGCTACTTTTAGGTAGCTATTAATTACTCTGTTCTGGAGAGTGCAGGATCTTTTCCTCTTTAAACTTTTGTTCTTGTATTTTTGGAGGACACATCTGTAATAGGGGTTGAGAAGGTAGCCTCAAATGGTTTCTGTCCCATGCTCTGTGCCTAGTAATGTCTTTGTGGCAGAAAATCTTTCAGTGCAACAGGGAGATGACTTAAATGCCCATCCTTATAAACACTTTGTCATTGGCTAACTTTTTTACATTTTTTTTTTCTGGTGGAATTTTCTCATTAGTTTGCTGTAGTCAGTTGTCTCTTGGATGAAGCTGTGATTTTAGAGACAACATTTCACACTGGAAGCAATTTCAATGTCCTATGATAACATGTACAAGAATGTTAGATCAGTCAGTGTTTAATTTGCAAATTAAAAATCTTGCTGTTGTGGCTTTTTGTGTTAAGCTACTGGACTGTAAGGATAATGAACTAGTGATGCAGACTTCCATGATCATTAATCTGATATTGCAATAGCTGTGTTTAAAGCTAACTGCTCACAGTGAAAAAGCAAATGAGCTACGTGTTACCTTAGATATAATTAGATACGGTCCCTGGTACGTTTATTTTGGAGATTGGAGCAGAAGCATAAACCCCCCTACAATACAGGCTGCAATGCCCAGCACAGAAGTGGCTGTACAGGGAATGCGAATTCTGCAGTACACACTGCTTAGTGCACAGTGTAGGTTACTGTGCCCTGTATTTGCTGAGAATTTTTTTTTTCATGCTGATGGCAGAATCACAGCGTTTTCATCCTGGTGGCTGCAGTAGTTATGGCCCTATGAGAAATATGAGATCTGGTGTCCGTAGACTTAGTACCCTGAAAAGGTGGGCAGCATTGCAGCAAACATGAAGGAAGTTGTGCATACGTCATTGCTAGGATACTCATGAGGTCACTTCCCCGGCATCCAACTTCTCAGTTTTTCCTCTGAGGAAGATCAGGGCTCTTTAACCTGAATTGCTGTCCCACTTGCTGTTAATACAGACTATAGACAGCCACAGTGTTCAACCTCTGTGTCTCTACAGGCTTTCTATTTTGAAAAGATGACATAACTTCACTGAGCAGCACTAAACAATAGTTAATTATGTAGATGTCTTCCAGAATTTGTTTTGAAACACTTTGAAGCTATAAAATATACTGGATCTGCAGCAAAGCTGCCAGTATATTTGCACTTAGCACAAGGGCCATTTAGCCAGCAGGAGAAAGTACTTTGTCCTGCAAAGTCTTAATTGACTCAAAGGTTTTTGATTGGTTATCTTTGGTGTGGTGTTGGTTTTTGGTTTTTTTTTTTTTAAAGTCATCTTTGTAGGTAGTGGTCTGGTGTTAGTTTTAGCATCTGAGTCTTCTTTTTCTGCTTTCATACATCAATACGTGCTTTGAATGCTGCCTGGTTGGGAAGAGGCTAACCGAAAATATTGCAGAGTAATTTGAGCAGCAAACAGGATGCTACTCAAATGAGGTTAACTTCTGTATAATGAGAGTGAGGGAGGATATTTTGAAAGTTGTCTCTTTTTGCAGGAGGCAGTCAGTGCTGTTGGCGTATTTTATGGGTAAGATGTGTTACGGCTTGTGTAACATCCACTATGATGAGGCTGTGACTTGCTGGGGGCTCTTGAACCTGCAAAGTTAATCCAGCCCACAAATACAATAAGTGGTTTGTGGCTACTAATGAGCTGCAGAAACGATGGTTACTGTAGAGGTCGTTGTATGCAAATATAATTAAATTAGAGCCCTCTTGAAAGCCCGGCATACTCTGAAGAGTGGTGACGTGATTTTTGCTGTAACTGGGCTCTGTAAGAGTTGGCTTCTGGTGAGCGCTTGCTTCTTCCACTCTTCCAAAAAGTCAAACATGTTAATGACATGCTCCATGGAGGTACATGTGCTGCTGAGGCTGTAATTCTAAAATGTGCGTTGTAAATCAGATGATCACGAAGTCTGGCCAAAAATTGTTGGCTTGGCTGTCTTTATCACTAAACAAGCAAGCAGGTCACTAATTTAACTTGCTTAGATTATTTTTCCCTGCTGCCATTCCCCCACCCTACACCTGCCAAGATAATACTGAGTGTTAGAATGGGAAGGAAAACCCTGACTATGTTTTGTCTTCCCAAAGTAGAAAAGTACTGATAGAGTATTCAGATTATCAGCAGAGTATTAACACCTAAAGCCACAACTGACAGTACACAGAACTGCTCCATGGGTCTTCTAGGACAGGCAACACAGGCATTTGTGGAGGATTTCAGTAGTAGCCAATGGCTCCTGGTTGAGATTTTTTTCTGTGCATGCAATACCACACTTGCTGAAAGATTCAACTTGCTGGTTGGTCTAGCATTGTAGCGACTGAACTGTTGACATTTAACTCTATAAATAGAGGTCTAAAGGATGATTTCTTCCAAAATAAACCTTTTAAATTAAAAACGAGGGACTTTCTGGCTCATTTGTTACCTGGCTGCACAGTAGTGCCAGGAGGGGTGGGAGGAGGAACCTCTGTTGTGACTTGCACCAGTTTGTTCTTCTCTTCTTGCGTAGGGCTAGTTTGGATGCTAAGTTGTTTTTAAGCAGTAATACTGAGGATTTATCAGACCCATAGCTGAGCATAAGATAGGAAAGAACAGTTTATACACTTCGGATTTTGTGGTGTTCAAATGCCAGTGGCAATGCTGCCCACACTGTCATCATTCATCTGGTTCTTAATAGTCTATTTGACATATTAATTCCAATTGCTGCTTTTGTCATGATTTGACAACACATTGACTGTGGTGCTTGTTTGGGACCCTGCGCTGTCCAGCTCAGTGTGTAACTGGTAACGTGCTCTTACAGTACCTGTTAGACCTCACTTGTTTAAAATGCTGTAAATCTAAACAAGCTCTGGCAGTGTTTTGGCATTGAGCTCCTAGTGCATTGCTGTTTCCCTCAGCAGCTGCTGTGCTGCAGCTGCTTGTGCACAGGCACAGCTGTGCTCATGAGCATTGTCATAGCTGCTACTCCGAATGTCTGCAGCGGTGCAGAGAAAGCATGGAAGTAGTGAGCAGAGATACTGAGAAGATACCTGATGTTGTTCAAACACAGCTGGGGAAGGGAGGGCATCTTCACTAGTGGGGAAAAAACTAAACACAGTCTCAGGTTTTTAGATAATTTGAATTAAGTTCCATAGAAGTTTATGAGGTGGCAGAGTGGATACTTTCTACCATGCACAACTGTAACAATAAAGTTTACAAGGATCCCACTTGCTCTTTGCAGTACCTTCTTGGAACTGAAATCTCCAAGAAGTCCAAGCTGCATCTTTAACAACTTCTACAGCTAATTTTCACCTGTGCTCAACATCTAGTACCCCTTGAGCTTTCTCAGTGCTTTAATGAGTTCACTGTAACATTTTCTGTTCTAAAGTGCCTCCTCACTGTTGACAGCCTCTTCATGCTCATCTCCAGGTGTTAGAAAGGTACATTATTTGTCAGTAGAACAGTCTTATTAAGGTTTAGGGCTTGACATGTTTCAATTATCTCAGACCTAGAGGGAGATTAATAAAGCTTGGGAAGCAGGATGTATCACTGATAGTGGGCACAAAGAATGCAGGAGTTAACCAGCCACAAGGACATTTGGCAGAACTCCCAAGATCAGAAAAAACTAATAAAGTCAACAACTGAGATTTCTGGCAAGTAGAATTCTGAAAAATAAGAAAAGTAATTCTGGCAAGGGAAGATTAGGACCACCAACTCATGGACTACTGGCCCAAGAAACCCACTGACTCAAAAGAAGAGAATTGCTTATTAGTCGGTGTGTTCTGAGAAGTGAGGGAATCATTTAACTAATAGAAGATAAAATGGTAACTAATGAGGAAACTATGTAACTTGTAGCCAATGAACATTAATGCCTTTGTTTGCTAAAACATAGAAATACTGAAAGGTTTTGATAGTTGTTGTGCTGGCTTTGCCAGCAGCCCCCATTTCTGTGCAGAACTGCAAATACATCGAATCTGTGTGGGGATTGGCCTCTTGCATAGTGGGTGAAAGAACCCATTTTGGGACAATGCTACAGCACAGTGAAGCTGACTGCGTGGAAAATGAGCTTGAAAGATTATCCAGATCTGGCCTTGGCACTAATATGAGTTTACTTCCGAACAGTTGATATTTGAATCAGACTGTCATATTGTCATTTATTGTCCTTTCCAATACTGATTTGTGCACTAGATCACAATTGCTTCTGTCTGCTCAGTCTACTGTTTTGCCCTTGATACTGCCTGGTAGATTTTAATAAAATACTTAAGGCAGCTGAACTTGCAGTGTGTATTTTGATGGGGAGGAAAAGAACAACAAAAGAAAGGCTTTAAATATGGTTTGGCCATTCACTGTAAATTAATACAGGCATTTGTGCATACAGTTAGTAGCAAATGCAGATGAGATGCTGAATGTAGAGTGGCAGCCTGTCTGCCTGAGAGAGACACCCGAGGCTCACCTGGGGTCTCTGCAGTGTTTTGACTAAGAATGTCAGAGTACTTACTACTCCTGATCTTTCATGTTAGCAGGAAGATAGTTCTCAGTTAACGTTATATATCTTAATTTTCCTACAGCCTTTTTTTATTTAGCATTAAGACAGTTTGATAAGTACCAGTGGAACTGTGTAGCACGTAAAGAAATAATATTGGGATAAATATGTCTTTCTGAATGCATCCTCTGAGAGGAATCCAGGAGTCTAAATGCTGACTTCTGGAGTGTGGGTAGTCAGTTTGGTGTCTTTTCTGAATCTTTCCTGTACAGACAGCTAAGTGCTTCAGGGCTGTGAAGTGACAGACTAAAATGGCACACATAGTACCTAAAATAAATTAGGATTTTTGATTATTCTAGGTGATTTAGACCAAGTTAATGATCTAATAGGTCAGTTGCTGAAGACTAATAGCTGTCAAGACATTGAAACTATAATATACTACCAAGAAGAAAATAATTAAATTACCATGTAGAAAATATTCAATCTGATGCTTTTTGTTTACATTTTGGGAACAGGGTAAATGTGTCAATCAAATTAAGGAAGTTCTCTTGAGTTGGATGACCAAGGGGTGGCAAGGTGCTTCCAAGGAAGGGAAATGAATGATCATGTCACTTGTGTTACAATGATATCACTTGCTCCTGTACTTCATTATGGTACTTTGTGTGCAGGTGAGGTGGGTTTTCTACTGATGTCTCTGCAAATCTCGTGTGATAAGTAGGGTCTGATGACCTAGTAAAAACATTTCTGCAATGGGAGTGTCCTGGCTCCCCAGACGTACCCATGCTTCTGCATGTGCAGTTCATGCTCCAGATTCTATAGAGGAACTGCTGCTCTGCCATACAGACACTGCTTAGCAGTTGTGAAAATGCTGGTTATTAGAGTGGGATTGCAGACATTTTTGCCATAGTACACGACTTGAACCAAACAGCTGCAGCTGGTTTCCTGGGATACTAGAGCAGAAGCCATGAACAGATTAGATGTTGTTCCCCTTTTGCTCTTGGACTCATTGACTGGCTTGTCAGTGTTGTCTAATCAACTTATATTGCAGGTTTGTTTGAAGTGTACCATATTTGGAACGGATTAGCAAAATCAATATGATGTAATTTATTTTGCAGCACATGAAGCCGAAGGCTGGTGATAGTCAAAGGCAAGGGTCTTTATCATTCCCTCTGCTTTCTGTGGTAGGTACCATCATCTACTTGTGTAGCTCTCAAGTATCCTGCTAGGAAGGTTAAGGATTCTTGGTAATGCTGCATGTTAATGCCAATGCCTGTCTTAAAATGAGATAGGGAATAACTTGTCAAGCCTTCTGATTTTTTTTTTTTTTTAATACCTAGATGAGTTATATGATTTCTTACTTTTTAACTGATGCTGAAAGGTGGCAAGCTCTGACCTGAGCACTTCAAATATCAAAAAGTCCCTTGAAAAGCAATCCTTTTCAGAGCTTCTCTTTTGACATAGTGAATACCGAACAGTAACCTTCAGAACAAAACTTGTATAGTTTCTGTAACAGGAATTTTTAGGAAATCTCTTGCCATTTGTGGTGGTAATTCGTTGGGGTGGAGAGGACAACTTCAAAGCATAGCATGCTAATTTGAAACCCTATTGGGTGTCTTGAATTGCAGGCTCTTCGAGAGACAGATCCTTACCCTACTGATAAGCCTGGTTTGGTTTGAACACATATATTTAATGTCGGTGATGTTGATAATGGACTGAAGTTAATACACTTTAAAGTCCTTCAGCAGCATTGTGGCTGAGAAGAGACTGATCATCAAGAAATATGTAGCTGAAGGTACCCTGTTTAGGAGAGGGAAATCCTTATTGACAAATTTTTTTCACTTCCTCTGTTTCTAAATTGGACTTGAAACGAAAACATAAATAAATGATGTCGTAAATACTATATGTGAGTTCTGCTACTTCCTGGGATAGTAGTGGCTTTGATTTCCCCTCCTGAATTCACATGACAGTGGTAAATGTGCTGTCTCCTTCTCCAGCAGGTTTCAGAAAGCGACAACTTGTGCTGACCTAATTGATGCCAAAGGTGATAATTAAGTTTCTAAAAAACTCTGAAGATAGTCCTATTAGAATAGGTATTCATGACTGTTCTGGTAAGTGGGTGCAAAGTGGGAGTTAAAAGGGGTTCTCTCATCATTGTGTGATTGCTTAGTATTGCTGTGCAGGGAAGGAGAGTTCTGCTGCTACTGCAGTGTCTTTGTAGTAAGGAGATGTTCATATTGATATATAAGCATTGCTTCTGGATTTGTTCAGGTGCACTGAAGTGTTTTGTAAGAAAAAAAACCCCAGGGGGTTGGTTTTGTTATTGTACTCCAAGAAATATGCCTGTTCATTATAGCAGTGTGGGGATTTAAATTAAAATTAACAAATTCAATATTGTGATACTTGTGTGAACATTAAAATGGACACTAGTGATGTTCCTTGTCCATGGGTTTGGTGCATAGGAAAGAATGCTGCCATGTCATGGAACCACTTTGTACTTTAAAGTCTGACAGTTACTGAGTTTCAGGTGTTTTCCATTATAAAAAGCAGGCTTGTTGGACTCAAGTTTTTGAGTAGCATGGTGTAATCCTCTGCTTCCAATGGGACAGTTAAAGTCCAAGTAGTTTTGGACATCTGCAGGATATTCTATGTTGCACCAAGTCCATCAATATTTGCTCTAGAACAGTATAAAGCTGAGCAGGCAAGTGTGGTGTTAAAGGTCAGATGTGTAGAGATCTTTAGAGACAGTTGTGCTGGTTGGTTGAGCTGTTTGTGTGCCTGATGCATACAATGTGTGATGGCATGGCTGAGGTCTGTCTTGGGAGTGTTTTTGTGAGTGTGTGTTACGCAGGTCACCCAAACCCCTACTTTAGTGTACTTTATAGGTATTGATGGGGCTGTTCCTAAAGTTCATCGTCTCTTTCACAGGGCAAGTTTGGGATTGGAAGGATGTGGAGGCAAATTGTCTGGATCTGGAAATGCATAACCCTTTTAGTACAGCAAAGAAGACCCTTGAATCTGATACTTAACTCCTCAGACTGTCATCAGTGCCGCTGAAGGTCACTGCTGTTGCAGTGTCTGATGGAGACAGTTTTGCTTATCTGAAAATTCTATTCCTTAGAGGCAATAAAAACTGGGCCAAGGTGGGGTAGGAGGGACTGAACAGCAGCTCTAGTAAATAATACAGGATGTCCAAGAATAGGAACAAAAGGATCTTTATGGGTGATTTTTCTGGTAGGCTGCTTGGAATGAGTTCATGCAGTTGTTCACCATTCCTCCACCCTTATAGTGTAGGTACTTCCCCCAATATGTTTCTCAAAATTCTTTGTAGTATGACCAGGGTTCATAACCTGGGATTTTTTTGTGAGCTGTTGTGTGCTGGTATTGCCCCTTGTATGGATAGATACTTTTAAAACTGAAAATGCATGGCATAAAGGTTTTCTTGGCTAAAACTTCCATTCAGTAGCTGTTCCTATAGAGAAAAGCAGCTGAGAGCAGCACAGAGTAAAGCAGCTACAGGAACAGTTGACTCCTTGCTGGTCATCTTACGGTGTTCTCCCATCGCAGCCAATACTGTGATCTCCCCCCAAGTCTGCCAAGACATACAGAGCTCTTAAATGCACATCATTGTATGCTTGTTCCACAGTAGCATCTGCAGAACTTTCTGGGTTTTTTTACAGGAAATGAATTCCATGCAGGAATAAGACTCTAACCATGTAAAAGTATACCTTTGTAGGCAACATAGGGGTAAAGAAATTCTTCTTGTCTTCCAGCCATTTTGCAGTATAATTTTCATCCAGAGGTCTAACATAGCAACATAATTTTTTATTTTTATAATTTAAATAATGCTTACTATTTTATATATTATTTTCTAGGGATAGGATACCTCAAAGACTGTACTTTTTTTATTTCATTATATCCAAGCCTTCCAAAACAAACCATGACAATTGGCAATTACTATAAACATACTGATCATGTGTAGAAAGCTTTTAAGTTACTTCTAAGTTACTCTGCAAACAGTTGTATAACTTTTGGTAGTATTTGGGGAAGAAAAAATCAGCATCAGTTCTATTAATTATTTGATTTGGGGGAAATTCTACTTGGCATATCAAAAGGAGTGTAGGAAAGATAGAGACCCGTGGTTGTCAGACAAATCTTTTGGCTGCTAAAAAGCAAACCTCTGAAGTACTTTGACAGCGTCTAGCCTGCAATTGTTGTTGCAAAGTGCTGAAACAGTATTACACTTTTTCAGCGTCTGAACCTTGTAACTACAAACAAAAGCTGGCTGTTTCGTTCAGTACCTGATGCCAGATGCTCCAGTTCTGTAAGGGCTCTTGCTGAAACCTAAATGATGTATGAGTCGATGCAGCCAAATTGCCAAATGCGGTTTTTTGCTTTTCTTTTGTGCTAGGCTAAAGGAAGTGTTGCATTAGTATTAATGCTTACCAAAAAGGGTAATGTTACCTCCTGAAAGAGTGAAAGCAGCTTTCCAGTTACGTGCCACATCAGTGTGGCTGCAACAGGTCGCAGGATTGGAAAAATTCCACTGTTAATGACACCTGCTGGTCTCGCCAAATGGAGTTCAAACAGAACTGCTTCCAGTTGATACTATCAAAGTTCATGCTCCGGAAGAGTCCTTTTGCAGCAGCAAAACATTCTCCAGTGTTGTTACCTATGGAAGATACTGCTCTAACATCACTGTAAAATTGCTCAAAGGATGTGTTTCTGCAGTGCAAGGCTTACACATCCTTGCCTTCTGTGTGCATAGACACAGTTTATTTAAAAATAGTGGTCTTCCTGTGTCAGAATAACTTGGAGAAAACTGGTACCAACACCGCTCCCTATTCTAGGAAACTTTCAGAATTCTTGAGGTAATGATTGAGATGGGGTACAATTAGGGAAATGCATTAAACCAAAAAAAGGCAAAGAGAAGGATGATGGTTTACTGTCATTCCTAGTTCAACAATGAATATGCATTAAACGCAATTATGAAGTATGTAGTCAAAATGAAAGTGGATTTTTTACACAGCATGCAGTTAAACCTGTAGAATTCACTGCCACAGGATGTTGTGCTTCCACTTCCCTGCAAAAAATATTAGTCTGAAAGAGATTAAACAAGTTGTCAGGAAATACCTGTATTCAGTTCATGCAATAAACTTTGCATACAAGCTGAAGAGGACAAAGAAGCAAGCTGTTTGGTTCCCTTACTGAATCAAGGCAAGGCAAAACTTGTAGGTAGAGCACTATTGAAAACATCCTGCTTGCTCCCAAGTGTGTGTGTGTGGCTTGCAGGTCACATTGCTGGTAACTTGACTAGGAGTCATGTGTCCATAGGCTATGTGAATGCCAGCAAGGCTCTTAGCTTGTCCTTGAGCATCTGCTAATTCATAATCACATCTACTTTATCACCACTAGAGGCTCCTCCAAGTCATGCTTTGGATTCATTTCTGTAGCAGGAAGAACCGTATTCTCTAAGTAGCATGCAGATGTCTGAATCTGTCACTGTAACATCTCTTTACATGCAGTGAATTATTTTTTTTTTTTTATATCAAAATACAGCCATTCTCTTGGTACCATGCCTGAATCCAAATCATCTGTTTGAGATGGTTACTGGTTATTAACTCCTGATGAACCTTAAAGCATCAGCACCTAGAAGCTTGTTGTATTGCTTGCTAGTAGGTGGAAAAAACAGTCATGAAAATATTTAATGGTGAGTGAGGGTAAATAATTTTCTTTTAACATCAGCGTATTTCATCCTAGTGTAGATAAGGCTTTAATTACCAGCACAGGTTATTTTATGGTTCACAGGCTTCATTGTGTAACTGTGGTAGGTTTCCCATGACAGGGCTGTACTTATAAAACACTGTTGACTTTTGCTGTAAATTGCTTATTACTGCACTGTAATTTGATATAGTGTATCGGGTGCAGTGTGTCTTATCTAACGGCCTAACAACATCAAGACTTAAGTTTTCAAGAATTAATCTGATTAGACAGGAAAGAATAACATCATGGGATTGTCCAGCGTACAAGTATGGATGAATTGTCTGTTCTTTGCCAGTCTTGGAGTGTGGTAGTGTTGCCTATTCCATACACAACAAGTCTAGTGCTCAGTATTAGTTTTTTGCAGATTTGTGGGTATCATTTTTCTCTGGATGGAATAAGAGAACCCAGTTTCCAAACTAACTGTATGGATGCTGCATTTTCTGAGTGTGGAAGCGTGTTGGAGCACTGTACTTGAGCTATCAGACACACAGTGTGCATTCTTACAAGTGGTCTCTGTAGTCACAGGTAATTACAAGATGATACTGTTACTGAGAAGGTGGAGGAGCTTTTAGATGAGTCTTTGCAGGAAGGCAACATGCCTTATTTCTGAGGAGGCTTCAACATACAAAGTTGATGTGTCGCTACTGGATACACATGAGAACACTTGGGAAGGTCATTTTTTGTCTGTTTCTCTAGGATTCAGCTAAATGTTTAAGACCTTGAAAATCAGAGCTGAAAAATAAATTACCCAAGAGTCATGAGAAGGTAAATACCAGAAGGGTCTAAGTAGAAAATGATGTCTCACAATAGGAAATTTGTTCTGTCAGGAGTTTCTCTTCTTTTTCCGCTTGGGATATTACCTCTTCCTACAAATCTTTATAAATGTAGCACCTCTTGCAAGAGCTCTTGCTGTCAGTCTGATATGGCAGTTCACCTTGTTGCTCCCCTTAGACTGGCCTGTTTTTTTCCCCATTGTTGGATTTGGGGGCTTTTTTTCATCAACACTCCCAGTTCTTTACTAAGAGCAGACTGTAGATCTACCGTAGATCTTATCTTCTCTGTTATGCTACTTATGCATGATCTGTCAAAAATTTTTTCTAAAGTTAAGTCAGATATGACACTTTGAATCAAGAGCAATATCTATGACATGCTTAGATACAGGAAGAAAAATTAAATGAGTTCTAATTTCCTTTCAGATGCTTTCTTTTTACAGGCAGGAAATACTGCGTTATGTGAAAGCTACTTTAAGGGTTGCTTTTAGGCCACACAATTGTACAACTTTCCTTTGACTTTCCTACAAGTTCCATCTTTCTTCGTCCAAACTATATGTATTCTCATCTTACATCTGTCTCATTAATTTTTTGCCTTGACCTTAATCCTCTTAACCTGTGGTAGGCTTAAGTGGTTCTTCCTGACTGCTACCCTTACCTTGTATGCCTTCAAACATAATGGTTCCAATTAATTAAATACAAGCTTGAATTTCAAGGCTGTATATTCTTGCACCAAGCTTCATTTGGCTGCAGTAGTTCGGCTTTTATAAGAAGTATAAATGATACCTTCAATTACGCTGCACTGCAGATGACTCAACCTGCTTTGCTCTCTTTTGCTGGCTCTTTCAGGAGATTTTTTAGCAAACTGAGGTTTCTGACTTTATCTGGATGTTGTATTGGTAATTGACATGGCAGCTAGTTGGAACATAGGTAGAAATATCAATGCTAGCCTTCACTTCAATGTTGTACTTTTCTCTTGTATATCCATAGTAATGTTACACTGGTTGTAATGCTGTGACCTCCAAATCCTCTGAAGCACAAGGCAGGGATGAAAAGAGGTGAAGAATGACAGAATGCTGAATATCTCTTTAATTTGGCTTCTCGCTAGCAAAAAATACCCACCGAAAACGTGTTACTGTAGAAAGAATAGCCTGAGGAGCAAGGATGGCTGTGTATCAGCTAATGCATTTATCCAAACTAAAACTTTAAACTTGGTCTGGTCGGTGCAGCCCCTTATAATGAAGCTGACAGGTGCATCATGCAATCACGTGAATATTTTCCTTTGTGTCTCAAATACAAGCTTCTCACTAGCAAATACCTTCTGACACAGCGGTGGCTCCCACAGTGAACTGGAGGATGCTGGGCAGGAGACAGCTGGTGGACATGTATCAGACTTCACTTGTGCAGGATTGGAGACACTTTGCAGATGGGTTGTACACTGGGAGGGGCTATGCGTAATACAGTTGTATCACTATAGGGTTATACATCTAGACAACACATTGCTGATTAGGTCTCCACGCTAGGAGATGGTGCTGCTGATTTAGCTGTTTGCTTGGAAGTGGTACCAGTCCAGCAGACTCGCATGCTACTGCTCAGTCTGCCTAGGTTTACTGCCTGTGTCCAGCTCCAAACAGGAGGGCTTACGATCAGTAATGCAGGGGCAGAAAAACAAGTGACAAGGCTGCAGGAGTGCTTAGTTGGCTTCTGCATGGCAGATGAGATAGATGAGATTTCTGCTGTAGTTCCTGAGTGCTGCCATTCACCTTCCAGAAGCCTTGTTTAAGGAAAGGCTGTTCGTATGCCGGCTCGAGAAGTCTCGTCAGAGAGCTGCTGCCTGCCATGCTGGGAAAGGCAAAGTTGTGTAACACTGCAGCACCCTGCTAGGGTTTACACTTACAATGCTATAAATATGCCTTTCCCCTTGCTGCTTATGAAAGAGGTGACTGCATCAAGACCTGCCCTGTGTTTTTAGCAGAACATGTGATGGGCTGTCCCTTGAGGAGAGCTTTCCTCTTGCATCCAGCCTGGCTTGCATAGGAAGAGAATCAAGACAATTAGTCATTCACTGACTCATGAATGGTACTTGTTTAAAGAATTGGCTAAAAATAGTAAAAACAGGCTGAAGGAAAGGGTATTCTCACGTTTAGTTTAGCTAGCTTGGACATCTCATCACCCAACAGATACAAATGGTATGGCTTGCGTCACAGAGCAACAAAACAATCTGCTGTGTTTTGGTAAGGGCGCAAGGGTGGGAATGAGTAGGTGAGTTCACAGACACTCTGTCCAGCCTTATTAAAAATTGGGATGTGTTTTGGCTGCAATTAGTAACAGAACCTTAAGAGTTTGGAAGGGACCTTAAAGATCATCCAGTCCCAACCCCCCTGCTGTGGGCAGGGACACCTCCCACTAGACCAGGTTGCTCAAAACCATATCCAGCCTGGTCTTGAACACTTGCAGGGATGGGGCATCCACAGCTTCCCTGGGCAACCTGTGCCAGTGTCTCACTACCCTCACAGTTAAGAATCTGCTCCTAATATCCAACCTGTATTTACCCTCTTTCAGTTTGTGCCTATTACTCTTTGTCATATCTACAGTTCCTGATGATGAGTTCCTCTCCAGCTTCCTTGTAGGCCTGTTCAGATACTGGCGGGTTCCTATGGGGTTTCCACACAACCTTCTCTTCTCCAGGTTGAACAGCCCCAGCTTTCTCAGTCTGTCTTCATAGGGGAGGTGCTCCAGTCCTCTTAGCAACTTTGTGGCCTCCTCTGGACTTGCTCCAACACTTCCATGTCTTTTTCTGTGTTGGGGTCACCAGAGCTGTATGCAGTAATCCAGGTGGGATGTCACAAGAGTAGGGGGGACAATGACCACCCTCAACCTGTTGGCCACATTCCTTTGGATTTTTCCCAGCATACATTTGGCTTTTTGGGCTGTGAGCTCACATTGAGTTACTCATCAACCATCACCCCCAGGCTTTCTCTGCCAGGCTGCTCTCAATCACCCAATTCTCTGTGGGTGCACCACAATCCAGGTGTAGGACCTCACACTGCTTTGTTGAACTTCATGAGGTTTGCACAGTTCCACCTCTCCGGCCTGTCCAGGTTCCCCTGGGTGGCATCCCTTCCCTTCAGAGCACGACTGCACTATACAGCTTGGTGTCATCAGTGAACTTACTGAGGGTGCCCTTAATCCCACTGTCAATCAATCCCAGTGATAAATTACCAGGGTAAATGTGAAGTATATCATGCTCTATCACAGTCAACCATTCCATAGATCTGCCTGTGTAAATCTGCTTCAAGAAGGTATGAATTACTTACCCAGTAAAGTTAAATTCCAAAATGTGAGATTGAGCAGGGTGTTGAATATGTCATAGGCTAATTCAGTTCTTAATAAAAGAGACAGTCTTTTGGACCCTAAAGCCTGGCAAGTGGAGAGAGGTGCCCAAAATGACAACACTTGACATGTGTAGAGGGCTTCCACACGGGATTCCGGAGGTGCTAATAATGTACCATGATACTTTGAATAAGCAGTCTCAAATATTCCCACCACTCCTTCAGCAAAATTATTGTTTTTACACATGGAAAGAGATGGAAAATTGCATTTTCTGAAGTGGACAGAAACTGTTTCTAGAACAGTTATGCTCATGTTAGAGCTTTACCAGTTCAGATAGCAGCATGCCCAGTTATATGTGCAGTAGGGTATTTCAAATGCCAGCTTCTACTCTGAAGCAAAGACCTAAGAGGAGATGCATGATTTGGTTTAAACTTTAGATGTGGTATCTCCAAGTATCTCTGGCTCCTTCAGCAAGTATCAGGCTGCACAGGGAAACTTACGTTTCACACATTTGGAGTTATTCTTCCTATTTTGTACAAATGGGGAAGTTGGTGTGTTTGTCAGATATAAATAAGAACTGAGTCATCTGTTTCTGGCTGGAAAATAGTCACACAGAATAGCCTTTGTGCATAGCACACACACAGTGACCCTGATCTCAAACCAGTGTACAGTCTGTGGCCTGAAGGCATCAGATCCAAGAGCACAATCTCTACATGAGACCTTCAGCCATGGCAGAAGTCTCCTAACATCTGGCCTGTCATAGTCTCTAGTATATTCCATCTGAATCTTTTTTTTTTCTCCTAAAATCAGGCCTGATCCTGGAGAGAAGGTTAAATTGAGGGTGGCATCTAGTAATATTTCAGCATAGGAATTCCTGGGAAATTACATAAACCTCAATATGACATTAGCTTTCTCTCATGGGAATCTGAAATTGCTTTAGTGCTTGGCTCCTGTGTCAAAGCTCAGTAAAGCAGCTTGCCCTGTGAAAGAGGATCAAGTAGTTCTGTTTGGCGATGTATCTTACATAGCTTCTGGTAATGGCCTTTTCAGTGATGAGATGGCAGACAAGAGCAAAAGTTGAGTAAAAATGGGCAGGTTGTAGAATAAATACTTTGTTGTTTCAGGATGCCACTGTTTCCAACTCAGTATCTCTTGCTGAATGCTGCATCTCCTGCACTTGTTGAAATGATAGCTTTTTTTTGTTGCATCATGAAAAGTCAAACTGACAATCAGAGCAGTGGAAATGGACCTGGCAGTTGTTAGCTGAGTGGAGGTGGGTGCTTTTGTAATCCACCCCTTTACCTGCTTTGGTCTGGGTTAGATGACTTGCCAGCAATCTCAGCTCTATTAACATTGCTACATGGAGAGATAAATATCTAATAACATCTTACTGTTAAAAGAAGTTCTGGTAAAAGGAAATCTAGTTTGTACCAGAGGGAGTCTTCCATTGAAAACAACATATTTAGTAGTGCCCCAGATAACTAAATTAGGAAATGTACTCAAGGTATGATTTAGTGTGAAACAAGAATGGGCTGGTGCCTGTCAAACCAGTCTCTGATTGTGTAAGCTAGCCTTACTTCTTGACTCATCATTGCTCTGCTGTATTTTGGCTGTATTTTCTTTTTTGTTTAGATGCTTCATGTCCTTCTCATGAGATCTAGTTCATTCTTCACATTGAGATCTTCGTGATTTAAATTCCTTGTGAAACAGTACAGGTAATGCAGGATATAAGGGGTTTTCTGCTGTTAGTGTTCATATTGCCACTGCAGCACCAAGGGAGTTTTCAGGACTCACAAGACTTAAGTGACCTGGTCATTCATCTTGGATGAGAGATGTGCTCCTGTTCTCTGAAAGCACAGCAGATGTCAATAAACACTGACACAGTGCTGCTGGGAAATGAAGCAATAACTGGGTTTAATGTACCAGGCTAGCACCCAGCTCTGCCACAAGAAATTACTTAGGACATAAGTCATAATTGGAGCTGAAACAGCAGTGTTGGTCCTACATTCATTTTTACCTCACCAAACAGTTGACAATACAGTGTGACTGGCTATAATGCTGTTTTACAGGTTGTGAGCTGGATGATACCAAGGTGCTTTAAACCTCACTGCTGTGAGAAACAGGCTGCTGGTCTGACTGCTGACCTCTACTGAACATGCTTTCCAGCACATAGTGTTTAATACTGCATGCACTAATCTAGGCTTAATGTGGAAGAGGAGATTCCATTAAATGAATTGTATAAATGTTTGATGCACTAGAAGCAGGAAAGGGCATTTTGTGGGATTAGATATGAACACTTAACCCAGTAGTGGCCTGTAGTTCCTTTTCTCACCTTTCTTGCATGCTCAGTGTGTGGAGCACTCAGCAGGAGCACAGTGGGGAGCCTGGTTGTGCCCCTTAAGAAGGAAAGTTAGGAGTCCTTGTGCTGTCTGCAAGTCTGCTAGGGCAGGTGGGTGATCTGTAAGAGACCTTGGGGGTACCTGCACAGAGTTGTTAGGAGCTTATCTGTGGGCTGGCTGTAGCAGATAATTACAAATAACAGCAAAATAGTTTAAAAAGTCAATGCACTTCCTTTGTATCTGATCTTAAATACAATTTGCTAAAGGTCTTTGGCCTCACTAATGCAGTTTTTGAAGGGCTGGCATTAAGCTTGTGATGTTTTGAAATAAAAATAATCTCTAAATGGCACTTCCAGTAACACCAAGCAGCTGCAATTTGTGCTGGCCACTATAAAAACTGCTGGTGTTCCCCATTATCCTCAAATCAGATCAGTTGTGATCCCGGTGGCTTTCCAGGAAATGTGTGTGCTTCCCCCATGGCCTGTCTGCACTGGGCAGGAGGGATAGATTCAACATTCCTTTCCTTGCTGCCTGAAAATTAGGGATCTCAGTTTTGTCAACTTGAGATGGGTGTAAAAAATCAGTGTCAGACTCCTGAAGTGTCATTTACAGCTAGGCTGGAACAAGGATTGAGGCTAGGACAGAGTCCTGCCTGTGTTGGTCCCACTGTCCATGCTATTGCTGATCCAGGCCATGATGCTCTTGGCCACCTGGGCACACGCTGGCTCATGTTCAGCCACTGTCAACCAGCTCCCCTAGGTCCTTTCCCGCCAGGCAGCTTTCCAGCCTCTCTGCCCTGAGCCTGAAGTGCTGCATGGAGTAGCTGTGACCCAAGTATAAGTGTTGAGTCAAGTGTGTGGCAAGATCTCAAGAAACAGAGCTGTTGTAATAGTTATTCGTAGTGACTGAATCAGTGAATAATTCTGTGGTTGGCAGAAATATTAGGTTTATGTTTTCAGTCACATAACATAAGATCTAATGAGACTGTGTGTTTTTCTGGCATACATAGCAGAACCTGTGGCTTTGTCTTATCCAACTTAAAGAAAATTAATGAACCTGAAGTGCAGTCACTGTTGAAGATGCAGGGGAGCAGTAAAATAGGAAATAAAGTGACTATGCTGGTAGCAATATTCTTAAAATATGTGCTGTGGTGTAATTTGGAAGTTGAAGTTCTTATAGCAGTAGCTGGAAAAGCTTATAACAGGCTGTATCTTCTGCCAGGCTGGACTATTTAGAAGAGTTTATTATTTTTCTAGGGACTATAAGCATGAATACTAACAGACTAGGGAAGGGAGGAATGGGTTGATTGATGACTGGTCTTCACCCTCCTAGCTATCAAGTATGTTCGGTGATGTCAAGGAGCCATGGCATGCAGTTGGCTAAAATCATCACCAAAATAGGATTATTTCTATTCTGTTTAAGCTCAGTCTGAGGAGTCAGGCACATGCTGGATGCAGTAACTGTTTGGAACTTGCAGGGGGGAACCGAGCTGCATCTTTAGTCCTCCTAAATTAGTTTGCGTGGCTGTAACTGAGCTAACAACAACCTTCCTGAAAACTGCCACTCTCTAGTTCCTAGCAGCCTGGCTGAGTTTAACAGATTTTTTTGCCTTGTATCAGTGAAACTGTAGGGAAAAGCCATTCTGTGAACTCTATTTAAAATTAAGTTTATTGCTTAACTTGGTCTTTTTTTTCTTTTAACACATTTAGAATCAGGCTTTCAGTGGGGAAAAAAAATGACCTGTAATTGTGGCTGTTGCTGCATCTTTGCAAGCAGTCTTGCAGCTTGTCTTGGAAATTCTTGGCTTGCTTAACCCACACAGAAACGCAAATAGCATTCAATGAGAGCAGAGTGGGCTTACATAACTTTCCATGGTTTCTCTTGCAGAAGAGATGAGGTAATTCTCTCAGACCTGTTTGTAAAGGCCTGGAAAAGTGTTTGGTTTCACTTTCAAATTCCGGATGATCTCACCGTGGAGACCTGACAGCTCTTTTTGTTTGGGAAAAATCCCTGCCTGTAATGTGAGGTTTTCTGTTTTGGGGGCTTTTGACTCTGAAGTCAGGTTTGTAGAGAAGCCTCACTTGCTTTATGCTCCACTACAGCATCTCAATGTGCTGAACAGCTACAGACTAGTTAGAAATAGCTGATCAACATGGAATGTGACTGCTTTCTCTAAATATGTGATGGATTACAGGGAAGCTAGATTCTTAGCTGCTTGCATGTGGGAAGGAAAGATGTCTCTTATTTCTCCAGTTGCATTTTCTGTTTCTAGAGCTCAAGAGAATCCTTCATGTGACACAACACCTCATTCCATAGTTTTAGTTATTGTAGGCAGGTAGTCCTTTTCCAATAAAGAGTTGTGTTTGTAAAGAAGGATTTAGAAGTTCAGAACAGTCATTCAGGATCTACAGCTTCTGCATGAATCTTCATCATATACAAGGACATACTGGTGCCTCAGGCTCAGCTTCTGGATTGGTCTTAATGAGACAAACCCATCAAGGTTAGACAGTTTGAAAGCAGAGAGGTTTTACTGAGAAGAATGAAACCTGCATTCTTTAAGCATCTGTATGGATTATAAGCATGGTAATGGTGGTAGTCTACTGACACAGTGCTTTTTGTTTTGGTCACCTGGAAGCTATGGCTGTGGAGAAGATGGATTTTGCTTAGAAATCTTGTAGGTAGCTCAACCCTGAGCTTTGTTGTCTCTTGCGTTTTTAATCTCAGTCCTTGTGCTGTTTTATGTCTTAGATCTCACAAAACTGCATGTAAGCACAGGAATGGGCTTTCTTGGAAAACCCCAGTGTCTGGAGGAGTCTGCAAGCACTTGAGTTGGAGTGAACGTGCCCTGCCCTGGGTAGATCTCTGCTCTGCTCCCAGTGCAGGGTGGCACGTTGTAGGGCAGGCATGTCCTTGCTGCAGCAGTGTGTGGTGATGAGGATTCTCTTCTGCAGGGGTGTGGTGACAAGAGTCATACACTCACTGCTCTTGGAACAATGCACTTTGTGTAACTGATGTTAAACACTGGGATTGTTTAAGTGGATCATAAATTTCTTGGCTGTGAGCGTGCTGTGACAAATGACTGCGGAGTGAGGACTCAGTGCTGCTGGAACATACCCACATACAGTCATGAGTAGGCATGTACAGACCATAAGGCCATGTGAGCTGATTAATTTCTTCCATAAAGGTGAACAGAAAACCTTTTCTTGACTACCTGGCACTCTGATCCTGTAAAATTTGGGGAGCAAAGGTGTATGCTGGTAAGTGAAACTGGGTACCTAACAGCTCTGTAATCCATCTGGTTGTCTGCTTCTTTGTACTATGGAATAAAACTTCCCATAGTTTGTCTTGTTGAACTAGTGGCATGGTTAGGTATTTAAGTGGAAGAGAGTGGCCTGGAATTCTGTTCTTACCATGTGAATCTTGCTTTTGGCATCTCTTCTTGCATTCGCAGTTGCACATGAGTATGGCTGTGGTTGAGGGACCAGAAGATGCTTCTCTGGAGATCCCACACTGGGCTGGCAGTGGGACTTTTTGGTGGGTTGAGCAGTTCCAAGGAAAGGGTTTGTGCTCAACAGTGCAGCAAGCAGCATGCAAGTCCGCCTTCCAGACAGAAGTATTTTGGGCACTTGATCAGTCCATATTCAGGCTGCTGTGAATGCCAGGACAGCACAGAGAAGTAAATATCCGGTGCTAGGATCTCTGCAGCTTTCCCACAACCAACTCGACTCAGAGTTGTGCTCCACAGATGGTTGTTGACCACTGCAAGATGTTTGCTGTCATTGCCCATCAATATTTCTCAAGGTGCACTGATTTATTAAACAGATGCAGATGAAATTGAGACTACAAAAATGCCTGTGGTGGCAAAATATGTAGTATTAGAAACACAGGTGGATGGACCAACTTAACTTTCAAACAAAGGCAAAGTAACTAGCACAAGTTACATAACAATTTTTTTTTCTTCATGGGAAGAGTAATTTAAAATATTTGTACAGGCAAATATAAACCAGGTTTATTCAGGTTAGTAAACATTTTTTAGTCTGCTTTTGAACTCAAAAAGACAGCAGTACTATCAAGTTAAAACTTTCCCAGTATATTTTACCCTGTTCAACAACAGCTGTTGAATAGTGCTTTTTGAATTAGGATATGGTAAATGCATTTTGGCTTGTTTTCTGAGCATTACCAGCCCAGGTGTTTTGATTTTTCTTGTTCAGTTAGTGTTTTGCTCATAAGAAACTGCATAGAGTTGTGCTGTGGGGCCACTTGGGCACTGGTTTAAATAATGAGCAATTCAGTAGCCTTAATGAATTTTTTTCCCAATCTTTTCACTGTAGTTGTTGCTTGTTGGTCTTTTCTGTTCTGTTTCATAACTAAAATATTTTGCTTTTTTTCAGGCTCACATTAAATTTCCTATTGACTATCCATATTCACCACCTACCTTCAGATTCCTGACCAAAATGTGGCATCCCAACATTTATGAGGTAAGGTGTTTTTTAAATAACTTTTTCTGGGGTGTTTGAGACAGTTTTCTGCTTCCTTAAACTCAGTATGTGTATAGATTACTTTCAGAGGGTAGTCAAGGCTGTGGACTCTCGGTAATTGGATCACAATAGAACTACACAGCAGGTCCAGAAGAGGAATGATTCTGTATAGAGGCAATTGGTTCAATATCACCCAGTTCCATAGAGCTGTATTTGAAGGCTGAAGGCCTGTTTTGGTTCAAAACTTGACTTTTAATGGAGGTCAGCCAAATCTTAGCTGAACTTCTGGATATCCTAGAAGAATGTCAACCTGCTAAGAAGCACTGGCTCTATAGTTTTGGGAGCTAAAGGATTTCAAAATGTTCCTGTTGGTGCAGGTCTCTCACCTTATCACAGGTTTTCTTTTGTGAGGTTCTGCAGGCTTCCTTTGAACCCACTTGAAAACAGGAATGTCATTCTCTTCTGTGCTGTGAACAAATGAAGGCTTCTGTTGATGGCTTGGGCTTGGAAAGCCCTTTCTGATAAGTTCTTGCTGCTGAATGCCCAGTTTGGAATGGGTGTGCTTCAAATAATCATGGTGAGAGCAGCACTGAAGGCTCAGTAATAAATGGCTAGAAACCTTGCCAAACTTCAGTGCAGAACAGAATAGTAATCAGCTTTAATTACTGACTAATCAGGGGATTGCCCTAAGTCTGAGGACATCCTCAAATCAGTAATCTGACAGTTTTCTGATGTGGGCCTTGTACTTGGCACAGGATCTTGCACGTAGCCAAGGACGGTGTTTCTCTTTAAGGCTCTGTTTCAGTTACATGGAATTTTGATCTATAAATAAAGACAACTTTGAAATCCTCAGATTATGTATCTCATGCAGACCCATACTGTGGATGTTGGTTCTGAATCTGGAAATCCTCATGCAGGAGGTGAGTGGGAAATGGTTACCAAAATGAAATGTACAAAAACAAGCCTTGGAAAGGCCCTCTCCCAGTCCTGGTAGGAAAGGTGAAAAATTGGCTAGAAACAACTGAAGGTAGGAGGAGAAACTAACTCAAAACTTGATGGGTGTATTTTGGGTTTACTCTTCAAATACTCGACCTCTCAGCTTTGTGCTTTGTGTTTGTAGCAGTATTTTTTGTAGCTGAGGGAATCTGAAGCAGCTTGCAGGCTGTTTTGGAAACAACATTTAAGCAATGGAGATGAGGCACTGGGATAGTCTCAGTTTCATTTGGAGTTATCTCAGCAAAGTGTTTGATGTTTGAGGGTTTTTCAGGAGGAGGGGGGAGAAAAAACCCTCTTAGTGCAAGGAAGGTGAAAGAAAGTAGCAGTTTACAGAATCTGCTGGTAGGACCAGATGGAGAGGCTGGGGCTGACATTCCCATTCTGAGCAATGAGGCTTGAGTAATGCGTGTTTTTCCCATCTCCAGTTTACTTGGGTCATCTAATTGAATTCTGGTAAAACTGCGTTCCCTTGCTCTTTATTTTTATGATATAACAGGTCTCAGTCCTGATAGAAGTGTAGGCTGTTTCTCAATGGCAGATGAATACCCCATTCTCCTTGTTCATGTCTTTCAAAAATGCATGCAGGGAAAGGCTTGGCCTCTGACTATCCTGATCCCTAGAACCTGGTGCTGATCTCATCAGGCCCTGTTATACCTTTGCATTTCCAGACTCTTAATGCAGTGCAATTTCCAAACATGTAAACACTGATTGCAACAAGATGAAAACTTCTCACATCCTTGCTTCCCTGTATCTTCATATTGCTGAGTATCTGCTTGTCCACATGCTGCTGACCTGATTGCTTCAGGAACTTCTCCCAAGTGCTGTGCTACCTCCTCCAGGCCACCAGCATTGCATTCTCCCAGGAAAAGGTTAAAGGAAAAACTAATAGAAATTATTAGTAAAAGCAGAGCAGAGTGAGCATAATCTAACATTAGTAAAGTTAACTTCACCTTGGAATGATACTAAAAAAATTCCAAGATTTCACAAGCCTGTTGGGGTCCTAAAAGGGAAACTGCCTTCTTGTAGCAAACTGTTCCAGCAGCATAAGTATGTCCTTTGGAATTCAGCAGCTCCAGGTGCTGCATTGCTGTGTTCTTGACTAAAACCTGCTTCAAAGTGACATGGGCCTGCTAGATTAGCATACCTGGTGGGGTTAATGCACCACTGAAATCTGGATATGGATCACAACCCTCCAGGTGAGCTGCTGCTCTCTGTAGCTGTGATCACTGGCTTGGGCTCAAAGGCAGAGATGCTGTTGCTGTGAGCAGCCCTGCTCTGCGCTCCAGCAGTGTTGGAAGGACGTGAGATCAGGTGTGTGGGGAGCTGCCAGCCTGGAGTCCTGAACAGAGCTGATCCTGTTATCAGCCTATGCCTTGGGCCAGGGCAACAAGGGACAGCATGAGTGCTGCCCCTCAGCTGGGGCTGTGCCTGCTGAAGGTGTGGGGCTGTGTCTTGGAACTTGTGATTCACCCCACAGCTGGCTGCAAGGGAGAGAAAAGCCCAACATCTGCTGGCTGGCCTCAGGCCTACATCCCATCCTGCAGTAAGGCACTGGGACCGCATGAGTCCTTGGAGTCTGCCTCGGTGGAGGATATCAGCTGTGGTGGATACTGCTCCAGCACTCCTACAAAGCAGTTGTGTCAGAGTGCTGTTGCTGATGGAGAATTGGGTTGACAGCTTTCTTAAATAGATGTTATGGAGCTTTAAATCTGTATTCAGGCCATAACACTGGTGAGTAGAACACATATTGAGGATTATGTGGCTGTATGGCTTCCATATGCTGCCAGAATATTCTTCCTCTTGCATGCTGGAAGGGATTTGCAGTGAAACCTTCAGAGAGCATCTCCTGCTTTTTCATCTGGTATTTTGAACACCTGTGTCCTAGGGGAGCTGTGTAAACCTGCCCCACACCATCTGTTCAACATCCTTGTGTCTTGGGAGAAGTAATGTTTTCATACCTGAGCTAGTAGATGGTGATTAAACCTTTCAATTCAAAAATTCCTGTAGCTAACTCAATCTACCACTGGGAACACAAAAAACCCTACTTTGGGTCTCCTGTGATTAAAGCTTATGTCACTGTGAGACTAGTACTTGCTGTCTGGAGACCAATTTAGTTTTATGTTACATTATTATTATTTTTGCTTGTTTTGCCACATTCTTTAAACCTCTTGACTTTAGAGTGGGTTTTTTTGTCAGTTTGCAGGCTAACCCTTGTGTATAAAGCAGATCCAGGAAGAATTCAGAACCATTTCTGGTCCTTGTTGGTTTTTACTGGCACTGGGATGTTCATATCAACGAGGTTAAACTGCTCAGAAGACAGCCAGAGTGGTAGATTTGAGTCATCAGACCTCACCCTCCAGCCAAGCTATTCTCAGTGCTTTTTTCTGTCTTGCAGAATGGAGATGTATGTATTTCAATTCTTCACCCACCTGTAGATGACCCACAAAGTGGAGAGCTGCCATCAGAGAGGTGGAACCCTACTCAAAATGTCAGGTAACCGTGAACATGTTGTTCAGTGGTAATCTCAAAGGCCTATCATCTCTGCAAGACCTAAGGCCTATGTTGGGAGAGGTTTGGGAGGGAATTTAAGATTTTATGGGGTTTCAGGCTTGAATCAAGTGGGAACCAGACTTCCAAGTCTGTCTGAACATACTGGGGTGCTGTGCCGAACCCTCGTACTGGGCTGACAGTGCCAAGCTTTCTGTCCTCTTCACAGAGTTTCATACTCCTAAGGCAAATTATCTCAAATGTTCAAGCATTTCCCAGTCACTGGTATCCTCTTCAAGATAGCACTAGTGGAAGAGTATGTGTAATGGGTGCCAAGTGCCCACCAAGCTGCTCTATTACTCCACTTACCAGCGGGACAGAGGAGAGGAAAATAACATGGAAAACAACTTGTAGGTTGAGATAAAGCAGTTTACTAAAGCAAAAGCTTGTGTGTGCATAAGCAAAGGGGAAAAAAATTAATCTCTCCTTATCACTGGTGAGCGATGTTCAGCCACTTCCCAGGAAGCAGGGCTTCAGCACGCGTAGAGGCCACTCCAGAAAGCGAACACTGTAGTGTAACAAATGTCCCCCATTCCTCCTCTCTCCCTTAGCTTTTGTATCTGAACTGATGTCATATGGTATGAATTATCCCTTTGGTTAATTTGGGCCAGCTGGCCTGGTTGTGTCCACAGGGCTTAGTTTGGGCAGGACCATGGTGATTAGCAGATCCCCTAGTGTTGACCAGCCAAGGGGCTTCTGTGCTTTTGTGCCCCATTACCTAACACTCTTAAGAGTCTTCAGCATCTCTCTTTCCAGAGGTTTGTGGGTGATAAGGGATGTGATATATTCACTCAGTGTTTCTTTGCCCAAGAGCTTATGAGGTTATTTTGAAAATGAGTCTCATTGCCTGACTCAGTTCTCTCTGGGGTACCATGTCGCCACAAAATGCATCTCTCAAGACCTGAGATCGCGTTCTGAGCAGTGGCATGGTTTACTGGATACGTTTCCAGCCAGCCTGTTGTTGCCTCTACTATGGTGAGCATGTAGCTCTTGCCTTGGCATGTTTGTGGCAATGGCTGAATGCAATCAGTTTGCCACCCAGCCATCACCCTCTATTCCAGGGATATTTCACTCATGGCAGCAGAGAGTTTCACATTGGTGGATAACCTGTGTGATGGCCTCTCTGGTCAGGTCCACCCCTCAATCACGAGCCCATCTGTGTGTTGCATCCCTTCCTAGGTGTCCTGAAGTTGCCTGGGGCTAGAAATAGCTCACCTTTTTGCTCCCAGCCTAACTCCACCTGAGCTATTCCAGTCTTCCCAGCCCTACCTACCTGTTCATTGTTCTGATATTCTTCAGCAGCAGATGAGGACCAGGAGAGATCACTCACCAAACACCATCACAGACAAAATAGGCTAGAATTAGAGATATTAATTAAATATTACTAACAAAATCAGAGCAGGATAATGAGAAGTAAAATAAGACCTTAAAAACACCTTCCCCCTGCCCCTCCCTCCTTCCAAGCTCTACCTCCTACGGGGTTAGGGGACTGGACAGTCAGTTCATCACACATTGTTTCTCCTGCTGCTAAGGACGAGGAGCTTTCCCCTGCTGTGCCATGGGGTCCCTCCCACGGCAGGCCAGTTCTCCCTGATCTTCTCCAAAGTGAGTCCGCCCCATGGGCAGTAGTCCTCCCCAGACTACTGCAGCATGGGTCACGCTTCCACAGGATGCAATCCTTCAAGGACAGGCTGCTCCAGCAGGAGCTACTCTCTCTCCATGGGTCTCCCACAGGAGCACAGCCTCTTCTCAGGCATCTCCCTGCTCCAGCCTGGGTTCCTCCAGGGGCTGCAAGTGGATCTCTGTTCTCCCGTGCCCTCCCTGTGCTGCAGGGGCACAGCTGCCTCACCATCATCTTGACCACAGGCTGTAGCTCCTGCCCTTCCTTCTACACTGACGTGAGTGTCTGCAAGGTTGTCCCTCTCACATACTCTCACTCCACTCTTCTCTGGACACAATTATAACTTCTTTCTTATTAAATATATTATCATTACCACCCTTTCCAATTGGCCCAGCCTTGACCAGTGGCACCTTGGAGCTGCCAGGGATTGGCACTGCTGGACATGGAGGAAGCTTCTGGCAGCTTCTCACAGAAGCCACCCTTGTAGCCCCCCTGCTACCAAAGCTTGGCCCTGCAAACCCAATACAGGATGTTTTTGAGTATTCTGACCAGTAGAAGCAACTTTGCAGAGTCCTGCCTTTTGTTCACCTTCCACTGTTTGTCTGTCTCCTCTCCTGCTGAGTGGTGTCGTGAGCAGCTGGGTGGTTTTCTTCCTGCCAAAAATACAAAGGATTGCTAAGTACCAGAGGCATTCAAGGCCTAACCTGTCCATGTTTTTGAAACAGCAGCTGAATTTCATTCTCATTACAAGACCCTGTCAAATTAAGAATAAACTAGGTGACAAGCCTTAACTCACAGTTAGGAAACAATTTTAGGCATTAATTACATATATCACACATACATGTTGAGTACTTCATTATATTCAACCCTAGAGACTGACACAGAGCTTGTTCTCTAATTTCTGCTCTCCCTCACCACAGCTGCAGTTTTTGGTGCTTATGCTCTTGAAACGTCTTGGGCTTAAGAGTGACTTGACAAAACACTCCTCAGCAAATGAGTGTTATCAGCAGATGAAAATAAAACTCGTCTTCCACTGCTAGCCTGCTACCATTATCACCCATTGGGCTGAGTGCCAACAGCAGCACATCCTGCTGGGGTCCCATCTGGCTTGGGAAAACTCCAGAGTGTCAGACAGGAGGCAGAGGGGCCGAAGGTGTGGGAGGGCTGCTCCTCAGCTGCTGAATTCTGTAAATCCTGCCAAGTGTTGACTGTTTGCCCTCAGATCAGCAGGGTTGAACTGTCTGAAGAGGAGAATTTCATTCTTCAACCGTGAGAGATCACCTGTGCTTCTACCTCTAAGGGTGTCAGGCAGGCTCATTTATTTTTTTAAACACAATCAGTAAGGAGTTTCCCATCACCGGGAGCTAGGTGAGGCAGGCATAAGTAAATACAGCAAACACACAGCAAAATGTGAAGGAATGCAGCTCTGAGCTGTTCGGCAGAAAATACTGCTTCCTGTGTCCCATGGAACTGAGTGTGTGGTGGCAAGGCTCAGGACTGAGGCTCTCTGATCATTTTAGTTGTCCTTCTCCACAACTCCCCAGTCTCCCCTGTCCTTGAACTGCACAGGCCAGGACTCAGAACAGCGTTCAAGATACTGGTACACCTGTACACAGATAGGTGATGTACTGTCTCACTATTGCTTTGTTTCCTGAGGATTCCCATTTTTCTTGGCTTTTTTTGCTGCCTAAGATTTAGGCAGATTCCACAAACAGCTTGGTGCAATAACATGACTGTCAGTACAGCCTAGGCTAAAACTTTTTACTTTATACCAGAGGGCAAAAATGCACTTGGACCAATCTATACCTACCTCTAGAGGTGGCTGTGTGAGGCTACAATATGGATAGCAGCTGGAATTTTTTAAAAATCCTTTTTCAACAAGGATGTGCTGGTTGGGGGTACCAGCCAATCTATATCATGTCTCTTTGGGACAAAATTGGTCTGTGTCTGAGCCTTCTTCAGCTGATATATAAGAAAAAAAGGTCCTTAACAAGTCTGTTTCCTTGATCCTCTGCTGACTTCCCTTCCATGCTAGAGCAACCTTGTCTGAGGGGCAGACAGATCCCTGACAATATCCCAGAGACTCAGCCTATATCCAGCCCATGCAGTTTGTGTCTGGTGCTGAGGTTTTCAGTCCCACATGGCTGAACTTTTTTAGTGGTTTTAGTCCTGTCAGATCCCCCATGTTGGGGTGCCTTTCTGTTACTGTACCTTGTCCACAGCAACCGGGTTTGACTTGGAGGACTCTGTCCAGCTCTTAAGGATATCAGCAGTGATGGAGCTGATCTGATGTGCTGGACATGAATGAAGAGCTCTGAGAGCTTCACCTCTACTACAGTTGCCGTGGTGTATTTAAGTAGCTTTGCAGTGACTTTGGTGTCTGGACACCACTGTGACAATTGGCTTCTCCTCACTGTTGATGGAAGTGTGGTAGAGCAGATGCTAAATCCAGACATGAATTCCTGTCCCTGGCCTTCCCTAGACTTTGTTTGCTCTACTTGAAAGCTGCTGCATGATGCTGGAGCTGACATGCTGGCTTTGCAGCCCCATTTGCAGAGAATCAAAGGCTCTTAAATGAGTTCTTGAGATGAAGTAGAAAATGATCTCTTATGCTCATCATTCCAGTCCAATGAGGCAGTTTTTTCCAGAGCTGCTGTTCTCTTTTCATACAGAATTATATAATTTAGAAAATAAATTGTATAAGACTCTCTTGATAGCTGTACTGAACAGTCTGTCCAGACACAAGTGTTTATTTTCAAAACCTTTCAAGATACTCAGTATCCAAATGACCAGGCATTTCCTGGAATTGTACCCAGAAACATGATCTGGTAGATGTGCTCTGAACATGCCGCTAAATCAGTGCAAACGCAACTGCGGCTCTCAGTCTCCTTTAATCAAGGTCTGTGAAGTGGCTGTTAGGTAATTCTGTGTTTCAAGAACTATTCCCTGTCTCTTGTTTGTCCCTTCCACTTGAAAGGGAAGCTGTTGCTGGCAGGACCACTGAGACAGGTGACTCTGCTGTGGGGGCAGCCACAGCCCGTGGCTGGGTGTGGGTGTTTGTGCTGGTTGGGGCACTGCCTGAGCAGCAAAGGCTGCATCTCTCAAGTGCAAAGGTTCTAGGAACTGCAGGAGAAAGCTCTGTGCAAGAGGATGGTGTTTGCAGCTGGTAAATGCCAGCAGAGCACAGCACCTGGCTAGAAATCCCAGAAGGCTGTCTGCCTGCTGCCTGCCAGGGTTACGTGACTGGCTCATGTTGGCTCTGCTTAGTACCAGCAGCTGAATCCCATTGGGCCCTGGCGCTTTGCTTGGGCGTTGAAAAGCATCTCCACTGTCCTCCCCTTGCTGTGCTCGAGAGCTGCTGCTGCAGCCTGAATGGGGCACGAGCTGAGGAGAGGAGACATGTGCCCCAACGTCAGCCTCCCCCCACCCAGCAGGGCAGGGGAAAAGCAGTGCAGCATTTTCTGATGGCCTTGGGTCATAGTGGTGGCAGGCAAACAGCCTGGCTTTCTTCTGGAGGCTGCAAGCTACCAGGATCAGCTTACAGAGCAGGTTTCCAGCCCCACACCATCTGTGGATGGTGCAGATGAGCTGAATTCTGGTCTGATTGTAGCTTTGCCTGCTGCCCTGCCTCAAGCACATGCACAGACACGATGGTCTGTAGTTACATGAGATTTGTGTTGTATCACCTTCCCTACACCAATGACCAGGGTCTGAGGTTCATAAATATCTGCTCTCACTTAAAACACTGTCCTCAGCTTAAGACTTAACTTTAAACAAGTTTATGATGTAATACCTAAAGAAGTTGTGAGCATCCAGAATCCATGAATGCATTAGCTCTGACTCTGCTGTTGTGGTTACCTCTTCCAGGACTATCTTACTGAGTGTAATCTCTTTGCTTAATGAGCCCAACACATTCTCCCCAGCCAATGTGGATGCGTCAGTCATGTTCAGGAAATGGAGGGACAGTAAAGGAAAAGACAAGGAGTATGCTGAAATCATAAGGTAAGCTTTGCAGTGTGTGATGCTGGGCTGCTGGGCTCCTGCTTTGAATCCTGTCTAACAGGCTGCTTCTAGAATTTGCTGAAACCAGCTTCATGCAGTAGAATTTAATTCAGAAATTAATTTCAGTGTCTTATTCGAAGTCCATGCTTCTGGTCCCTCCAGACTTTTCAGTACACAGAAGCAGTGCAAACTTCTGGGGCAGGAGGACTGGACTGATACATCTTTAAATGGTTCTTCTTTCAGACTAATATGTCGTGATGCTCTGCAAAACCTATTGGCTACTAGTAAATTCCAGTCGAAGTCCCTGCTTGTCTTTGAGCCATGCATTGCTTGGGATGTGATGCAAACTGACTGCATCCTACTAATTTCTGTGCTTAAAGCATGCATGAATCATAATCTTGTCCCTCCAATTCAAAGGAGCATCAACAGGATTTGTCAAGGGCTTGCAGTGTGGGGTTGGATTAGCTGGAGGCACTGCTCATTGCTGCCCTTGCAGAAGTCCATGGTTCATCAGGAGCTGCAGGGGGATGATGTGAACGTGGGCCAGGGCTGCTGTGGAGGGACAGCCTAGCCTGGAGCAGGACTGCTGGCACAAGGCTGCATTGGCATTGTCTCTGGGCAGGCAGGATGAGGTCCTGCGTGGGGCCAGCGGGGCTCTGTCTGTGCAGAGAATTCTGCAGCTCCCTCGGCTCCAGCAGAGCTGGGTGTATTCCACACAGGGAATGGCAGACTGACAAGCAGTGGGTGGGTGAGGGGACAGGCTGCCATCTGCTCCTCCCTGCTGGGAGGCAGCAGCCAGGCCTGTGTCCTGGGGTGCTGCCATGTGCCCCAGATGCTCTGACCCTCCAATGGGAGCTGAGAGCTGTGAAAGGCTTGTGGGAATTGCAGTTTTGAGCACACTGTGGAAGAGCTGTCAGCGGCAGAGTCAATAAATCATTCTAGGAAATCCATGACCATCATGGTAGCGAACGGAATTTGCTTTGGCCGCTGGCAAGTCTCTAATGCGGAGCCCTGTGGAATAACTGATTTCATGTGTTGCTGAGTGTGTGTGTGTGCTGCAAACACCCTTGGCATGCTCCCAGGCCCGGGACTGCAGGAACCAAATTGTTTCCAGTGCTGCTTGTGGTGCTTCCTGCAAACCTCAGCTCCCCCAACCCTGAGCTGCCAGGAAGGCTGGGCAGGGCCTGGAGGGAGGGTGGGGAGTTGAGCCGCAGGCACACCGCCCTGCTTATGTTCCTGCTGTGTCCTTCTCCCCACAGGAAACAGGTTTTGGCTACCAAAGCTGAGGCAGAGAAGGATGGTGTGAAGGTCCCCACTACACTGGCAGAGTACTGCATCAAAACTAAAGTGCCTTCCAATGACAACAGTTCAGATTTGCTTTATGACGACTTGTATGATGATGACATTGACGATGAAGATGAGGAGGAGGAGGATGCCGACTGTTACGATGATGATGATTCTGGCAACGAGGAGTCGTGACCTGCTCCCTCTATGCCCCTGTACTGCCCTGCCGACTCAGGCCAGAAGGGAGCAGCGGTAACCTAGCAGCAGTCCAGCAAAAAAGTGGGGGGGGGTGTCAAAAAAAAAAAAAAAAAAGAAAAAAAAAAAAAACCCAACACAAAACTTTGTCTCCTGCTGTCTCCTGTTGTATGGATCTGTTCGCTCCTTTTTTATGGACCTCTTAGAGACCCTCCACAGAATGTCTGAATTCTTGCATTCTTAACCCTTTCATCACTGTATTACGATTTCTTTTTAAAAAAGAACTCCCCTTTTCACTTCTCTACAAAATGCTCACAGTAAAACAGGTTTGCTTCTGTTTAGATTCTTGAATTAAATACAGTCTTGCATTGAGATGTTTAATGTATTTAAAGCTGGAACAAACCCATTGGAAGCCGGGTTTTTGGGAGCTCAAGTGCTGCATTTACTGGGAAGAAAAAAAAATCCCCACGAAGCAAATTGCCAAGGTTTAGCTGCTCCATTTACAGTAATAGCGTGTGTACATTCGTTTAGCCTTGTGGTGGTGGCTTTTCCTTTATAAGGTGTGGGGCGGAGAGTGTAAAGCTACTGTGTGTTCAGCTTGATGGGTTGTCACTGAAAGGTACAGTATTCCTTTTCAGCCTGCTAAGTTAGGAAATAGCTGGTCCCTGGAGCCCCAGAGGGCACAATCAGCTTTGTCTCTGGAAAAGGCTTGTGATATGAACCCTAAAATAAACACTTAACACTTCAGGTCTGTACAACTGAGCCCTGGGTTGCTTTTTTTTTTTTTGCTTTTTTTTTTTTGCTTTTTTTTTCTTTCTTCCCCCTCCTTCCAGACTAGAATAGGGTTGAAAGAGTTCAGTTTAGCTGTTGTGCTGAGATCTGCTGCCAGCTGCCCCCCGCTCCAGAGGAAGGAGAACAGCTGTGCATCCTGCTGCCCAGCGGGCCACCCTTCATGCTGGCCGTATTTTTGGCAGTGGGACAGACCAGCAGCCTCCTGCCCCGTGCTGGCCGGCAGCCCTTGCTTCCTGCAGCCGCAGCCCTGAGCAGCTGGAGCCGCCTTCTGTCGCTTGTGTAGGTCACCTGTGGGCAGGTGCGGGCTCTGCGGGGCCGGCGGAGTTCGGAGCTCGCCTTGGTGCCCGCGGGGGTGTCCGGGCTCCCCCTGCCCGGCTCCCTGGGGCACAGGGGCGTGTGCAGCCCCACAGCAGAGCAGGCCAGCAGCAGGTTTTCACAGGCTCTTCAGCAACGTGCTTCAGCTGGTGCCCCGAGCTCAGCTTCCCGCATGTTTTTGGGAGCCCCTGGCAGAGCTTAGGGCGCTCCGTCGTGGGCAGAGCGATCCCGCATGTTCCTGTCTCAGAACGCTCAGGCCCTCGGCGCCGTCCCCCCGCTGCAGCGTGCTCGTGTTTGGCTGTGGTGCCGTGCCCCGAGTCCCCTTTCGCATGATCCTTGCATCGGCAGCCGGGCCTGGCAGCCCCGGGAGGAGATCGGAGGTGCTGGCCCTGCTTGGGCGAGACCCTCGGTCCCCACAGGTACGGAGGCATCACCCTGACCAGAGCCTGCGCCTCTCCTCCATGTATCTCAGGGTTTTCCATGGTACGTCACCAGCTGCGGTCCCTCGAGGGTGCTCCGGTGGGAACAGGCTTTGTTCTGGATCCGCTCCGTGGCTTCGTCGGGGGGCGAGACTGAGCAAATGCTCCGAGTGCGCTGCCCGGAGCGAGAGGAGAGGAGAGGAGAGGAGAGGAGAGAGGAGAGGAGAGGAGAGGAGAGGAGAGGAGAGGAGAGGAGAGGAGAGGAGAGGAGAGGAGAGGAGAGGAGAGGAGAGGAGAGGAGAGGAGAGGAGAGGATAGAGGAGAGGAAGGCCTTCGGAGCTCAGCATGAAGTGAGGGAGGCAGATCTCTTTCCAAATTGTTGCTTGGCTGGGGTTTGCAGGGACAGTCCCTGCGCCGGCGGTGCATCCCTCTGGCCGCAGGCAGTGAAGGCAGCCCAGTGGCGATTCCTCGTCCCCGACGCTCCCTCGGTCGACTGCCTTCCTGCTTGCATGTTATCTGGGAAGGCAGCTGCACCCTCCTGAGGTGTCAGCCTTCTTCCAGCAAGGACTGACTCAGCCCCAAGTGCTTTTTGGAGCCGGCAGCGGGGCTCCCCTGTGTCTAGTGACAGTGTGGTACACCCCCGGCTTCACACCAGCCCTGAGAGGGCACCGCCAGGGTTGGCAAATGGGCCCCTGATGCTCCCGGCTGCAGAACTGGACTCGGGGCCACACCAGGGCAGGGGCACCAACCTCCGGCTTTCAGGCGGCTGGGGGGGGTGAAGGAGCAGAGTATGGCAACACTGGCTTTGCTGATGACTTGGTTGGAAATGAGGATACTGCATCTTTCAGGATTTCCCTTGTACTTTTGACCGTCTTCACTGTATACTCTCCAGTGACTTGTATTTCCAAGCTTGGTGTTGTAAGATGCATTATTATGACTCTTCTGTTACCCTTTTTTAATGACAAAAAAGCAACCTCTTTTGAGAGCTCCGACATTAACCAGACTAATTTCTCTTCCCCACTGTCCTGTGCAGTGTCATTGCTTGTTGACTTGCTGGTTTCCTTTTTTTGAAATACAACTGAAGTATGAGGGGATTTTTTTGAAACTATTTAAGAGATTGCAGAAAAATGTTTACCTGCTCTGTGTATTCTGGTTTTTTCTTAACCCTGTTTCTTCTGTTTCAGCCAATATTAGCGTTTACATTTGCAACTACATGTCCCTTCAAATGCAGTTTTCAACCATTCTGAAACCAGCAGGGTACACTAGATTTCTTAGTAGTTTTCTTAGCTGAACTCCCAGATCTTTTCCTTTTTTTCTTCAGTATAATTTACCAGAAAGAATTAACTGATGCATTTTTGTGTTGTCTTCTCCTTCAGTAGTTATATTTTGTCTTTTCTGCACACCTGTCTACTAATAAAAATATGAAATGAAAATATCTCCGTGCTGTTACTTTCATGTTTGAGCTGGTTGCATGGGTTACTCAAAGCTTTGTATAACAGCTGTTGATGAGTTCATTGCTGCCATGGTATCACTAGGCATATTTATACATAAATAATCTATACTTTTATCGCAAAATAAAGCTGCTGTGTGCACCTGAGACTGAAGAACAAACTGATTTAGAGAAGGACTTTGGCAAAAGGCCAGAGCTTTGCAGTTATATTTAGTCTTCCCAAGTCAGGAAGGGGGAGACCAGTGAGAAGGTTGTTCATGGATTCATGTGACTGGAGCAGGGATGCAGGACTCCACCACTGCTGCTGGCCTCTGCCCTGGCAGGGCAGGAGCATGGTGCTCCTGAAAGGGTTGGACACGGTGGAGGAGGAGTTCGACCGCTGGGTCAGGGAGCCGCTTTGGCAGAAAAATTGAGGCCATGGCTGCTAGCCCTCCCGGGTGCCAGCCCTGCCTGTCCCACGCTGTTCCCTGCAGGCTCAGGAGGTGAGCAGGGTGTTTGCAGTGCCCCGGCTGCTGCAGTCAAGCTAAAATTAGCAGGACAAGTGTCAGGGAGTTGCACTGGCTGCACTTGGTATGGATGGCAGCACAGCAACTGCTGAGTCAAATGTGGCTGGGGCCCAAGTGCTTCTGCTGCACAGCTGAGTTGGAGGAAGGGTGATGGCCTTTTGGAGCTGCCTTCCCAAAGGAGTCTCCATACTGGGGAATGGGACCAGGAGCGGTGGTGCTGTCTGGGATCTGGCCTGCCTGTAGCTCCTGCCTGACCCCACAGCACTGGGCTGCCCACAACTGCCAGTAGCTGCTTCCTCCAGCAGCAGCATGGGACTGAAGGCAGGGCAAAGGCTCCAGCCCACCCTGCACTGGGTAAGCCCTGGAGGCTGTGAAGGAGGGTTTCCCCTCCTTTCCTTGATGGCCAAGTGCAGCTGGGCAACCTCAGCTCTGCCATCAGTGGAACAGGGCTTAGAGAGGAAATTGCTATAGGCCAAGTTCTGCCGAAGTGACAGTGTAGGGAAAGGGAGAAACATTCTGTTGAGTCTCACAGAGAGGAGAGGAGAGGAGCGTGCCTGTGGCTGAAGGCAATGCTCTCCTGCAGGCAGGACCCTAGAGTAGCTGGGAAGGTGTGGGACCTGAGGCTCAGGGGCTGCTCCTGGCTGGCACCAACTCTCACCTGTTGCCTTTCCCCAGCTCCAGCTGCTTCTGGACTGTGACACACATGCAAGAACTGAGCTACACCCACGGGGCAGCTATAAACAAGCTTGTCTATAAACAAGACCTCAAGAGTGTCAAGGCAGCTCTGGGGAGGTCTGTTTTGAAGGGGGTAAACAAGGGCCTGCTGCTGTGAGGGCTCAGCTGCTACTGCAGCCTTGTACAGGCTGACAAGCCCCAGCCTGCAGAAACATTTTTGCTCTCCTTGACATTCAGGCCTCAAAGCTCATGGCAGTGGGGCAGCAGCTGCCAAGGGCTTGGAGCAGCTGTTGAAGTTCAACCGGCATCAAAACCTGAGCAAGGGCAGAGGAATGCCATTTTTAGTTCTTGTGCTGTTCAGAGGCTGGGGGAAGGTTGGGTGACAACTGGGTCTCACAGGGCCCAAGAGCTGGTAACAGGGTAGAAAGAGACTTCTTTTTTCTTATGGATCCTGAAAGAAAAAAAGCCCCTTGCCTGTTGTGTGCTTCACATTTACGCACCTCCTCTACCACATGGGGACAGGAGGATCAGAAGGATAAGCCTGGGGCAGAAGACTTCCCTCAAGAGCCGTCAACACCTGCCCTTCCTCCCAGTGGAGCCCGTGGACCTCGTGGCAAAGAGAGAGGGCAGAGCTGCAGCTGTGCTCCGTCCTTACCAATCCCAGCTGCTCGCAGGGACTCAGAGCACCACCCCAGGAGACACCAAAAGCAGAGACAGGATGCTCATGGCAGGAATGAGGGTGCTGCCCTGGATCCCATCCCTGCTGTGGGTGCCTGAGAGCTCTCAGCACACAGATGAACTCACCATTGTCAAACCCACCTGCTGCTCTTACCCTCCCAGCTTGGCTGCTGTTGCAGGAGCAGGTGGAAAGGGACAGGCTGTAGAAGTTAAACTGCTCCTGGAGCCTTTGAAAATGCAGACAAACACCAGTGATATGCTCAGATCTTTATTAGGTGGAGGAAGGGCTATAAAGAAATTAAAACTCCTAGAACATTCACCGCACTGGTGCAGGACAAGAAGGACCAGGAGTTGCCTCCAAGGTCTTTGTTTTAAAAAAAGTGGGGAGGGACAGATGAAGTTTCCATCCAGTAGCTCTGGCTTTCCTGGGAAGGTGGCTCAGGGCAAAAAGAGGTACAAGACACAGCTTATACTTTTATTTAAGAAACCGCTACATAGTTTTTGCCTCTAATGATGCAAAGGAGGTTCCAGGACACACTGAGCCATCCAAACTCTCTTGCTAGAGAAAAACAACACCAACAACAAAAAACCCCCCCACAAACAAAAAATAAAACCCTGTCCTTTTTTTTTAATTATTATTAAAAAATTGAAAAATTTAAAGTTGAGACTGTAGCTCAAGGCCACAGTGATGAAACTGCCCACAAGAGCTTGTCTTCCACAGCGAGAGGGAGGCAGGGAGGAAATGAAA
Source organism: Corvus hawaiiensis (assembly GCF_020740725.1). Taxonomy (NCBI): domain Eukaryota; kingdom Metazoa; phylum Chordata; class Aves; order Passeriformes; family Corvidae; genus Corvus; species Corvus hawaiiensis. The sequence goes on along the minus strand of NC_063255.1, from coordinate 17,026,906 downwards.
GAAAGGGGAAGGCCTACAAAACATTTTTTTCTTTTATTTTCCCCCTCTAAAATAACAGCTATATTGGGGGCCGGGGGGTAAAATCAAACCAACAGGACACACCCTGATTTGGATTTTTTAGAGGGCAGGTCTCCTTATTTGTCTGAATTTAGAACTGCATTAAATAAAAGGGCTCCAGCTCCAAAAAGAGGCGCAGTTTGTTTTTGTCTGACAGAGTTACAAAACCCATAGAGCTTAAAATAAAAAACAAACAAAGAAGGATGCCCTGGTGCAGATGGAATATGAATAATTAGTTTTCCTACAAAGAAAATAAAAGAGGCTGCAAGATGCAGAAAACCACATTTAGGCTCTATTACATTTACAAATACATACATAAATATATTACATATAACAGCAACTCAAAGAGGAAGCAGGCGAGTCACACAGAGGATAGCTGGCTGGCTGGCTGCAGTTCTCCCCGCACAGACATTTGGCTGAGCAGTTAACTTTTCCTAATAATTCCAGGAATGGGCTTCGGCTTTTATTTTCTTTTTTCTCTTTTCTTTTGTTTTCTTTTTTTTTTTTTCTTCTTCCTCTCCTTTCATTCTCTCCCCCCTCCCCGGTTTTGGATTTAGTTTGTCCAGTATGGAGAAGTGCCATAGGCGGTTTTGGTAGCCTGAGACTTTTGCTGCATGGTGCTGGGTTGGTTGCGTTGGCCAGATCCACCCTAGAAATGGGAAACAAAGGAGACAGGGGCATCAGCTGCCATAGCACCAGCAATCCCAAGAAGACAAGCCCACCCCAACATGGCCAGAGACAGCCCTGACACCCAGCAGCACAGCAATGCTTCCCCTTGAACAGCTCTGTTTCTGCCCTGCACCATCTCTACATCCCACAATCCAGGCCAAGCAACCATGGACACACCAAGCAGGAGCTTGGGGATGCACCATCCCACTGCCTCCCACCCACAACAGGCTCAAGCACAAGGGAAATGAGGAGCAGGGCCAGGCACAGCAAAGGAGCTTTCCCAAGGTGAGCTGAGGTGGCACACCAGACAAGGATGTCACACACTTGGAGTGCAAAATCATGTCCTATGACTGGACTCCAAGGCTGAACAGTGTTTTTTTCAGGGAATATTTAGGGTTTAGGAAAGTAAACACACGTGCAGGTGAAACCAGATCAGAGCTGACATGCAAGCTTCAAGGGGGTGCTTGATTTTTCCCCAGAATCACAGCACAAGTGCTCACGTCCTGCCCTCCTCCCACAGACAGGGGACAGCAGTGCCTGCCTTGGCTTCACACCCCACAAACTATCCCTCCCCAGTCCACAGCGGGATGGACTCTCCACACAGTCAAAGCCTGGCTGAGGCTGGCAGGGATCTCTTGAGTTATCTTGCCCAAACCCTTTGCTCAAGCAGGATCACCTACAGCCAGCTGCCCAGCACCATCTTCAGACAACTTCAAGGATGGAGACTCCACCAGCTTTCTGGGCAGTGCTTGGTCACCATTCCAGCAAAAACATTTTCTCTGATATTCAGAGGGAATCTCTTGTGTTCCAGTTTGTACTCCTCACCCCTGTTCCTGTCACTGGACGCCACTAAAAGGAGCCTGGCTCCATCCTCTTTACATCTTCCCTTTCTGTACATCGATGAGATCCCCTCTCAGTGGTCTCCAGGCTGAACTGTCCCAGCTCCCTGAGCCTTTCCTCACAGGAGACATGATCCAGCCCCTTTGTCAGTCCTTCACTGGACACTTTCCAATACATCCACATCTCTCCCACAGTGGGGAGCCAAGAACTGACACGATGCTGCAGCTGTGGCCTCACTAGGGCTGAGCAGAGGGCAGGGATCAGTTCCCTTCACTGCTGGCAATGCCATGCCTGGTGCAGCTCAGGATCCCGTTGGTCTTTTTTGTTGCAAGGGCACATTGGTGGCTCATGGTCAACTTATGCCCACCAGGCCCTCCAGGGACTTTGCTGCTGAGCTGCTTTCCAGCTGGGTGGTCCCTGACATACACTGGTGCACGGGGCTGTTTTCTCCCAAGGGACAGGCATTTCCCTTTGCTGAACCTCATGAGGTTCCCTCCCCAAGCTGGTCAACAGCCACTGCTGCCAAGGCCCTTTCCCGGGGAGCAAAGCAAACAACAGAAGGAAACAAACACCCTGAGACCCTGCTGGGATGGGGGAGCAACGTGCTCTTGGGAATGCTGTAGAGGCAGAAGGGGCTGACTCACCTGCCCATCCTGCTGAAGGTGGTGATGCAGCATCTGGGAATGAGGCTGCTGATGTGCAGGGAGGATATGGAGAAATGGGGCTGGAGCATACCCCGGGGCAGCACCAGGGTTCAGGGGCCCAGTCGATCCGAGAGCAGAAGGCAGGCTGAAGGGAGGTGGAGTGCCAGCATGGAATCCCTGCTTGTCGAATGTCTGCACAGGGGACAGTGGGCACAGCATCAGAGACTGGTGTGAGTAGCCCCAACCAGACCAGAACAAGACTGGCCCAAACACACATCACCTGAACCTTTCACCTACCCCACGAGGAAGCCAAGTCACATTGAATACCTGCAAGCACACCAGAGGATGAGTTTCAGCTCCTGTTCTCCCTCATACTTCTGCACTAATGGCTCTTGACATTTTTATTTTCACAAGACATTGTGGGTTTTATCCCCGACCTCTTTTCATTCAGAGGGACATGGGATGGCAGCAGCTGCCTAATCAGTCCTCCTCCCACTGAGTGGGCTCAGCCTAGAATTACTCAACTTATCCAGGGCAGCCCAACAAAAACACAGGAACTTGCAGCAGTATTTTTCTCCTGCTGGCCAAAGCTTGACCCCTAAGCATGGAGCTGACAGCTGGCTTCCTACCTGTAAGCATGGATCACAGCCAGACACCGACTTTCCCTGCTGACGGCGCAGGGAGGAGGAAACAGGAGCTGGACATAAGCCCAATGCACACCACAGCTTGTCAAAGCACTTTCTGCTTTGCCTGGGAAGCTGCACACTGAGCAATGGCCACAGGAGAGTGTGGGACAGGGACCTGCAGGTGTTAGAGGTGGTCACTACTGCCTGGTCCCTCTGACGGAAAGCAAACAGCCTCTCAACTCACCTGCTTAGGGGACTATTTTAACTAAAAATGCTAATACCCGAAACTTAATTTGCACCCAGGACACTGCTGGCTTGGCATAGTGTGGGCACAGGGAGCACTGAGCCTCTGCCAGCAGCTGCTGTCAGGAGCTGACACCACAGGAACTGTGGGAGAGAGGATGAGGCTTCACTCCAGCAGTAAACAGAGCCAGTGTCAGAGATGCCATGGCCTGCTGACCCTGGGACTGGCCAGCCTGGGAATAGAAATCATCAGCCTTGGGCCTTGAGGGAGGAGGGTCCAGCACTCCTCACCTGAGTCTTGTTATAGACTGAGCCGCTGATATCAGGCACACCCGTGTTACTTGAGGTCACAGAAACACCTGGAAAACAGAAATGCCACCAACAGTGAGAATGTCACCTCCCCAGCCAGCACAATCCCAAGCTTTGCTCCTGGCACCTCTGGCAGCTTCAGGGGATGCACCGCCCTGCTGGTTCTCCATGATCTCAGACCCACAGCACCCCACATGGGAGCAAAAGAAGGGGCTCAGCTTCTTGTTCCCACCGCAAAAGCCCACTCGGATAAATCACTCAGGTCCACAACCCAGCCATTAACACTCAGATTCTAATGCACACCAGGCAGCAGCTGGCTGCACTGAGCACTCAATGAAGCTCACAAAAAGCCAGCTTTTCCGTAGGATCAGATGTGCATTCGGCTCTATGGAAGCATTTAAGAGCTTTCCAGTAGTGCCCTGACTGGTGAAACTCAGCATCTCTTATACATCTGGGCCCTTGTCCTTTCACAGCCTACAGAAGAGTGAGGGCTGCAGTGCTCCTCTGCCCTGACAGAATCAGCATCACTGGCTCAGACTGGCTTCCAGCCGGACTGGCTCGTGCCACAACAGGCTCAGAAACACTTGCCATCAAGGTGGCTCAAACCAGACACTTATTCACAGTTTTATAAAGGGTGCCTCTGATCATTTCACTTGGATCATAATAAATCCAAGAGTTGCTTTGTTCAGTGTATCAGAGGATTGGGCTCAAGGGCACTGCTCTAAGCTTGTAACCCTCCTTGGACACTGCTCCTTTCTTGATTGCTTCTCCACTAGAGAGAGTGTGATCACTTGGTGTTTCAAATGCACAGCAAATGCTTGGTACCTGCTTGAGCACAAGGATGAACCAGTTAGTGCTAAGCAGCCCAGTATACACTTCTCAGATCTAACCAGCACGTGTCGAATAAAGCTTTTGTAAAATAAAGCTGGATAAAGTCTTCAGCTTTTATGGTCACAAAGGAAACATTTCCAGGCATGACACAATGCTATGAGTTACAGGGTGTACAGGCACCAGCTAGACAGCCCAGAGATGTGTAAAGTGCACACCCTGCTCCTAACACACAGCTGTCTCAGGTGCCTACCAAGAAACTTAAAATCTAGCTATGATTTGGCAGAGGATCATTTCGGCAACAGCACTGACCTGCTCAAGTTTCAAAAACACAGCACTGTTGAAGGATCACTATATTCTTCAGCAAAGAAAGCTCTGGCTTAGGAAACAGCTTACCATTTCTCCCATGTATAACTGGACCAAGCTGTGCATCAGCCACAGAAATCCTTATGCAAAGTTCAACCATGGAGTTTAGAAGGAACAACTATGCCATTAGAAAAGCATTTTGTATAAGGGAGATGGAGAAACAGCTTGGATCATGACCCTGTTTAGAGCTGGCTGCTGTGTTGACTGCACAGCACTGGGAGTTTGCCCTACTAAATCTCACTCCAGAGCAACCTCCAGTCTTGAAGTGTTACCTTTCCCAGGTCCAGTGCCAGATGATTTGTTTTGTGCTTGAGATGACCCACTGTAGCCTCCTTTGCTGTAATCTCCAGCTGCCGTTCCCTGCGTTAAGTCATCGTAGCCTGCCGGTGTGCACAAGACAGGGAGTTACGGTGTGCAAGCGGTGCTGCAGGCGCTCACGGGGAAGCAGGGGCTCAGGGCTTACCTGTGCCGTAGCCATGCTGGCCGTAGCCACTCGCCTGCTGGAAGGGAGTCGACGCCGTGTTCAGGTTGACTCCATGCTGTTTAGCCGATGCTGGAGGCACCTGGACAAAGGACGGGAACAAAAAGCGTCGTTATGTGGGACACAGGCTCCCTCTGCCTGTGGGAAAGGCACCTTCCACCTCATGTCGGGAGCAGAGTCTGAAGTTGGGAGGACTGAGATGGCATGGCACTGCTTAGAGCAGTTAACTTGCTATAGGGGATTTGTGCCCCAGGATTTCTCCTAGAGCTGTCCCTGTGATTGCAGTGCAGCTCTCCCTCAGAACAGGCTGCGTATTTCTTTCATGTGCTGAATGTAAACAGCAAATTTTTACCCACAAACCTGAGAACAACAACCACAGAATCAAAGTAAACAAAAATTCCTGCCTGAGGCTGTTCATAAAATACTATCCCTACAGGGCCCTAAATAGCCTCATCTACCCTTCTGCCTGGAGTAGCACCTCTTCCCAAATAACCTCTTTCCTCCTGAGACTTCCAGGCCCTGCTTTCTGAGTTAATGGGGTCTCCTTCCTCCATGCTCTCTCAGCTCACTGACTCAGCTTTGGGTCTGCCCTTGACTCTCCAGAGACTAGTAAGGGCTTTCAGGAACATCAAATCCACAAGCTGCAGCTGTCATCTATTTACAGGAACTTGGACAGGAGTCCATGAGCTCTGGCCTTTTACTTTTTTTTTCTTCTGGGTGGGACTGCAGGTATTTTCTCATGTTGCATATTTTTGGAGATTGCCTGCAGACTGCGGAAGCTGACTTTATTCCATTCTAATGAGAATCCACCTGAATACTGACTCCAGCTCTGGGTTCTCAGTATGAGGAAGCTGTGGACCTGTTAGAGCAGATCCAGAAGAGGTCGCGAAGATGATCATAGGAATGAGCACCTGTCTCCCATGAGGACGGGCTGAGAGTTGGGGCCGTTCATCCTAGAGAAAGGAAGGCTCTGGGGAGACCTTTCTACACTTAAAGAAGGCTTATAGGAAAGATGGGAAAAACATTTTACCAGGCTCTGTAGTGATAGGACAAAGGGCAGCTGTTTTAAACTGAAAGAAGGTAGATTTAGATTAGTTATAAGAAAAATATTCATCACCATGAGGGTTGTGAGGCACTGGCACAGGTTGCCCAGAGAAGATGTGGATGGCCCATCCCTGAAAGTGTTCAAGGTCAGTCTGGGTGGGTCTCTGAGCAACTTGGTCTAGTGGAAGGTATCCCTGCCCATGGCAGGGGGATTGGAATGAGATGATCTTTGATGATACTTTCTAACCCAAACCTTTCTATAATTCCAAGATGTAGAGTGTTTGGGCTGGAGAAAACAAAACCAGAGTGGTGCACAGGGAGGGTTTCAGTTTAGGCTGTCACACTTACAAACATGGTTGGCCCATATTGGAATGCACTGGGAACACCGGGCACTCCAGCATAGTAAGGGAGCCCAGTGTAGCTGTACCCCGGGGGCAGGGTCGGGTTGAGGAAGGGCTGCTGAGTCGTGTGGTGAGTCTGTGTCTGGTTCTGCTGCGGCTGGGCCAGTGTGGTCGCAGGAGCAGGAGAGGCAGAATCTCCACGGCCAAATTTTGTTACATCACCTATGTAAGAAAGAACTGATCAGAAAAGCTATCAAAGATACTGCAAAGGTGGAGAATTCAATGGATTTAAATCCTCTGAATACAAGCAGACAACTACAGAGCAGGACACATCCTACACCTGAAAGCCTGAAGTTGTTCATGGGAAGTCCTCACCCTGTCTCTGTTCCTGACAGGATATTTGCCTGTTTGTGGCACAGAACTCTGTGCCATGGCTAATCCATTGATAAAGACAGATGCTAATACTCACCTATCTCACATGGTCTTAGCAGACTCATTACTATCAGATCACTGCAAAAAAACATGCTAAAAGCAGAAGCATGATAAATAGCCAAAGAGCCTATGGTTGCTGGGTTAAAGTGTGACTCTCCTGGTGGTTAACCTGTTTAGCCAAGCTTCATGGGCTGAAAGCAGGTTCGGATTTACAGGCAGTGATGGGCATATTTTTGCCAATGTCTGTTTATTTGTCAAGCATGACTAGTTAAGATGTCCAGTTCCTCACACCACCAAAGTTCTGAAGACAGTAGCTGATGGCCAGGAAAGCAAGACTTGCATCGTGGGCCACCTTATTGAAGAAGTAGGAAGGGAAATTCAGTTATTAACCCCAAAATAGCTTCCCAAGAGAAGTGATAATGAAGCAGAAAATCCATAAACACTTTTATTTTCTGGCAGCCTACAGAGCAGCATGTTCACATGTTTACCAAGGAGGTGATATACATCAATCCCTTCTTTTTCACTCCCAACCAGCATTTCTTTTTGCTGGTTACCAGGAAGTATGACTTAATACCATCATTACAGGAACTACAACATCTATGGCTACAGTTTTAAGCTGTAATCAGATGGCAGCGAATGAAAACCACTGGCTGAAATCCTGGATGGCATTAATATCATTTTTGCACAATGACAGCTAAAGGGCAAGAGCAGAAACAAGGAAGCACTTCTTTGTTCACAGAAGGGAAAAGCAACTCCTCTTTGAACAACAGCAGGATGAATATATGCACTGAGAAACCAGCATATCTCACATGCCATCCTCGTCTTTAACTAGCACTCACCTGAGTACGGGTTGTTAGCAAGACTCCCATCTCTGCCTGTCAAGGTTGCAGGAGCAGGGAATGTAATTCCATAGTAATCCTTGGAAAGAGACAACGTAATTTATTAATAGCTGAAACTGTAACACAGCTGGACAGATCTTAGGGACTGCATACTAGACACAGAAGGAAATTTTAAAAGCAAGAACTAAAGGAAGTTTGGGTGGAACCTGACTTTATATCATGCAGCAGAGCTGAACATTTACCTGGATCCTCAAACTAAAAATAAACCTACTTCATAGACACTTTTCATATTATACATAAATATTTCATTTCTTAATGGTAAGTTAAAGGCAATCATTTAGTGATTTCCCTCCCAGCTCCCAGCTCTTGAGCTGTCGTCTTCCAGTGAGACTGCCTGAAGGAGAACTGACCATTGTGGGTCAAAGGCCTGGGGTCAGGCCAGGACTGTAATCACAACATGGATATAAAAGTCTAAGGGGTTTGCCCTTGTAGCATGCCCTGTTTTCTAAAAGTGGAAATGTCAGCTACAAAAACAACAAAAACATTAAAAGAGAGAGAAAAATAGTTACTATTGGATGACTTGAAAGTTTATTTAAACTACTTTACAGGAGACCTCAGGTCAGTAGTCTCCAAAGTGGGGCGTGCACCACAACCCATTGGGGTGTAGGAAGAAAATGGATTTGGTACCTTTAATATACAACTTAGAGAATTTAAAAATAGTGTTTGTTTAACCTTTCTCTCAGTTTTTTTTAGGCTTTTTTGGTGTATGTTTTATAACAAATATATTAGTACAGGGGTATATGTACATAATTCAGAAATAAAAATACATTGAAGTTGAGTGCTCACAAATTTTTTGCTTATAGGGTGCATAAAAAAACCACTGACTCAGATCATTCTTCTAGGTCCTCTACAAGAAGGCAAGCCCTCCTAGAAAGCTTGCACTCTGGAATGACAGGACATGCTAGAAAAACCAAAGCAGTATTTTGACTTCAGTTTGGGAGAAAAGGCAAGAAGTTTGCCCTTCTCTCTCTGGGTGAACTCCACCTGTGGGTCTGGTACTCTACTTTTTTCCTCCTAATTTTCATGTTCTACTCCTCACCACTTCCAATTCAGAAAGAGATAATGCTTTAAGTAGTAATGTATCCATTTCCACATATTCTCAAACAGTGGAAAAGTCTCCTCCTTTGTCATACCCCTCTCATGCCATAGCACCTCAAATGTTTTCTCAGAGTTGACAGCACCCCTCCACCTTGCTTCACTTCCATGCATCACTTCCCTGTCTCCTACACCCAATCCTCTATCACTGAACATGAAATAATGTGGCAAAGTTTTAGTACTGCAGGTGCTTCCTGTAACTTGTAATGGTGCCATTATTGCATCAACCTTTCCTTCCCTGGTAATTCCCCCTTAGGAATATCTGTATCCTACATGTGCACACACATATTCAAACTAAACGTTCATTAGAAAATACAAGTGCAAGGCAGTTATGTCTGCATAAAAGGAAAATACCAGGGAAGACACTCTGCTCTTCATACATCACAGATATCTCCTGACCTAAAAAAGGGGAAGCTGCCTAAAGCCAAAAGCGAAATATCAGAAATAGGCTCAAAAAGTGAGGCAGAAAAGGATGAAAAAAAGGTAAGTGATGAGACATAATAGATTAAAGTTCCAACAAGCAGCTCACTGGGTATCACACAAACCAGCTGAGACACTTGTAAGATCTTTGCAACAGACGAACAGAGAAGACAGCTATCCCAATGTACTATCCCCATGTAACACACACCAAAAGAACCCATGCAACAAAAAAATCCACAGTGAGACTTTACACAATATGCACATTACTTGAGTTAAAATTAAAAAAAAAAAAACCTCAGGAAAAAATCCCATTCTTGCTTAATCAGCAGCCATGGGGATCTCTTGCTGCTGGAAGTTACACAGGAAGCAGTGACAACTTTCACTTGGAACTTTGCCCACTTTCACTTTTCATATGTAAGTCGACTGGCACATGAAATAGAAATATTCCTACCTGTTCCTGCCCCCAGACCATCTAGCACTGCCACATTTTCACAAAAAACTCACAACAGAATTTAAAAACCCCCAAAATCTAGAAATCACAAACACCACATGAATAGCAGATGAAAAATCCTTTGTGACATCTGTACATTTATAACTACCAACACACTGAGGGTAATCAATTCTGGATGTAGGGGTATGAGAAATGGCTCCAAAAATATTCTGCAAGATTTTGCAGAGAGAGGAAAAACTCTTGCACTAGCAAAGCCGCAGATGCCACAGAAAAAATAAAAAGTATTAAAAAAAAAAAATATATATATACATACAAATAGAATTTTAGAAGACTGAGAGACTAACAGTATTTGTCAATAAGAAATATAAGAAAACATTAATTAACATGCAAAATAAACATATATACAAATAATATTAGAGCATGAAATAAGAAAAAATAGATGCTGCTAGGTAGAGAAATTTTAAAATAAACCCCAAAAAAAGGCAACAAACAAAACAGATGAAAAGACAATCCTGAAACACATCCCCAGCACAGCCACCTGGAAAATTTCTTCTGCAACACTTTTAGCTCCTGTAATAGCACAGTAGCCAGGCTTCTCCCTGGCAGCAGCCCCAAGAAAGAGTTAGGTCCCGTTCTCATAGCAGGGCCCTCTCTTTGTCACAGTGACAAAAGTCCTCAGAAGAAAACAAATGAAAAGAGCAAATGAAAAAACAGACAAAAAAACAAAAGTGAAAGTAGAGGAGGGAAATTCTCTAGAAGATGGTGATGAAAGGAAAGCCTGGACATGGGCACATAAAACTGCACACCCGGCAGCACCCCAAGCAAAGCAACCACCACTACTGAGCCAGAGCAGGCTCCTGCACAGCACCCACAGCTCCGCCATGACTGTACCTGGATGCTCACAGCCCTGCCTGCGGCACAGCAGCCTGGCAGTCCTGCTCCTCCTCACGGCTCTCGCCACCGGCCTCCCATGCCACCACCTGCGGACCCATGATCCTGGGGATGCACTCCAGCTTCTCCAGGACATGACTCTGAGCACAATACAGCCCTGCCACCTCCAAGAGCGGCCCTTCTTCCCCGACACCCTGCTCCACAGCAACCTCCGCCCGCACCAAGCCGCCGCCACCGCCCTACGCATCCTCCAGAATCTCTTCCACACCCTCAGCAGAAGGAGCAGCAGCCAGCACTGGCACAGCCAGGCTCGCAACGACCTCCTCAACAAACTCCAGCACCACATCCACCAACTCGAGCAATGCCTCCCTGATAACGCCACGCTCTTCAAAGGACCACGCAACCCGCTGCTCACCATCAACAAGTACTTCAGGGACATCCACCTCTTCCTCCACGCCCACAACCACAGCGCCTGCGCCTGGGACCACGTCCGCCTCGAAGCTCTTGTTTGCTTCCAACACGTGGACAGACTCATACGGCGAATGAAGCACCAAGCTGCTCTGGACCCCACTAGACCCACAGAGAGCAAACAACCATCCCCAGCCAGCACCAGTGGCCATGGAGTGAGTGGTGACAGCAGCAGCACAGACTGGGATCGCTTGGTACCAGCCACACCTCTTCTGGCCAGAACGATGAGATGACATGGAAATGGGTATGACCGTGGTGACACCGGGGTCAGTCTGTGGCATAGCCCACACACCCGAACCACGGCCACTGGAGAGGAAGGAAGAGGAAATTTCTGCGTTGCACACTCATGGACAGCTGGGAGGCATTGGGGATAGGGATGGTACTTACTACCCATGGAATTATCACGTTCATCCAGATTGCAACCTCACCTGATGAACGGGAAGCGGATCATGGACACTGGGGGAATACTGTGGGACTCTCATGAGAATCACTATTTATCACAGAACTCTGTTTACTTACTTACTTAATTGTTTATTTATTTATTTGGCTGGCCATTTATTTATTTATTTATTCTTTCGTTAGAAATAAAGACTTTTTGTAAAAGCAAAAGCAAATGAAAAAGCAAAGCTGTGGTCATTGTGCTTCATGCTTATAACTGACAGGCAAAGACACAGTCCCCTCAGGCAGGCAGGGATGAGTCTTCCTCCTGCAGACTGTCTTGCCAATGCCTCCTGCCCAGGTTGAAGGCTATGAACAGCAGACCACTCTCAGGGACCCACTGTGGTCCTGCAGCCCATAGGCATCTCCTACAGCTGCCAGACCTTTGGGGCACCCGTTTGCACAGATGGCATGATGCCTACCCTGCACACTTCCTCCTCTTTTACCGCCACACTCTCCCTTCCAGACCCTCCAGTAATGCCAAGACATGAAAGCCACCTCTAAACCATCATCCCACCACAAACAACCATTTTGTAATGCCACAGCATTGCTTCAGAACAAGCAGGGTGGCATCGACAAGGTGCACCTCAAAGAATCAAGGAGGGAACTCATCAAGGTCTGCAGAGATTTGGACAAGAAACAGAAGACCAGTGCTACCAACTCCACCCAAGAAGCACCAAAAAGACACAAAACCCACAGGAGATGTCCAGAACTGCTCACTGCTCTGCTACAGCCACCGCAACTGGTCCAGGATGCTCCTGCCTGTACTTATACCCCAGTGGCTATGGGGACCTGCTGAAGTACACAGAACACATTGTCCTTGTCCTTCACCCCAACACATCATTAGCAAGCAAAGAGATCCATCACCCAAACACCACCATCCAATATAGTTCAACCCAATCACCATAGCATTCCCCATGAAGGAAGCTGCTCACATACCACCAGCACCAGCTGCTCCTTCACCCTCCAACCACCACTCCAAAAGTATCTGCCCAGGTCAGCAGCTCTGGCCTCCTCCAGCACAGGACAAAGAGGTTTCCTGTGCTCAAATGACCTCCACACTGCATCACTGCAAGGACATTGCTCTCTGCAAACACAAATGATCACTTCCCATTTAGCTGAGTGAGAAAACAAGGGGAACCAAATACAGAATCATAGAATCATTAAGGTTGGAAAAGACCTCCAAGATCATCAAGCACAACCTTTGACCAAATACCACTAAGCCGTATCATGAAGTGCCACATCAACTCAGTTTTTGAACATTTCCAGGGATGGTGACTCCACCACTTCCCTGGGGAGTCTGTTCCAACACTTGACCACTCCTTCAGAAAGAAGAAATTTTCCCTAATATCCAACCTGAACCTCACCTGGCACAACTTGAGGCCATTTTCCTTTCCTATTGCTAGCTGCCTGGGAGAACAGGCTGATCCCCACATGGTTATAACCTTCTTTTACATCATTGTTGAGAGCGGTAAGTTTCCCCCGAGTCTCCTTTTTCCCATGCTAAACTTGCCCAGTTCCCTCAGCTGCTCCTCATAGGACTCATTCTATAGAGCCTCCCCCAGCTCTGTTCCCTTCTCTGGACATGCTCCAGCACCTCTGTGTCCTTCTTGCTGTGAGGAAACAAAACTGAACCCAAGATCTGACGTGTGGCCTCACCAGTGCCCCCAGCACAGGGGGATGGGCACTGCCCTGGTCCTGCTGGCCACACTACTGCTGACACAAGCCCGGTGCCATTGGCCTTCTTGCCCAACTGGCCACACTCCAGCTCATGTTCAGCCACGGAAAACCAGCACCTCCAGGTCCTTTCCCACTCAGCAGCTTTCCAGCCATTCTATCCCAGCCTGGAGCTGCAGGAGGTTGTTGTGACCCAAGGGCCGGTACTTGGCCTTGTTGAACCTCACACACTTGGCCCTGGCCCACGGATCCAGCCTGTCCTGATCCCTCTGCAGAGCCTTCCTGCCCTCCAGCCACCCAACCTGGTGTTCTTCTCAAACTGACTGAGGGTGCTCTCAGTTCCCTCATCCAGATCATTGATGAAGATACCACACAGGACTGGGTCCAACACTGAGCCCTGGGGGACACCACTAGTGACCAGCTGACTGCTGCAAGTAATTCCATTCACCAGCACTCTCTGGGCCAGGCCATCAGCCAGTTTTTAGCTCAAGGAACAGAGGAACAGAGCATCCAAGCCACAAGCAGCTAGTGTCTCCAGGAGAATTCTATGGGATACAGTGTCAAACACTTTTTTAAAGTCCGGGAAGTCAACATCCCCAGCCTTTCCCTCATCTACTAGGAGAGTCACCTTGTTATAGAAGGAGATCGGGTCACGTAGTTATGCCTTTCACAAACCCATGCTGTCTGGGCCTGATCACCTGGATCTCCCATACGTGCCATGTGATGGGAACTCAAGAAGATCTCCATGAGCTTCCCCAGCACAGAGGTCAGGCTGACAGGCCTGTAGCTCCCCAGATTCTACTTCTGACACTTTCTGTAGATAAGCATTACACTGGCCACCCTCCAGTTGTCTGGGACCTCCTTGGATAGCCAGGACTGCTGGTAAATGATGGGGAGCGGCTTGGTGAGCTCTTCCATCAGCTCTCTTACATATTCAGGTACACAGCAGGACTCCTTAAGATGAAACTTCCACATTGTACCACTGTCCTCCTGATGGTCCCAACCAGAAATACCCTGTGACATCACAATGGGGACCTCATTGATTCTGTCTTCTCTGAGGCGGCTGAAGGAACTAAACAATTCTCAGAGAAAAACAAGAGTGGTGGTGATGACCAAGCTAGAATACAGGGAATTCAAACATGAAAGAATATATGCATTTGTATTATTTTTTGTATTCTGGTGATACAACACCAGAACAGGGATTAGAGAGGTTGAGTGATATCCATTCCTGGAGACATATCTAAAAGCATCATTAGACAAGGCCATGAGCAGGCTCTTCTGATACCAACTCCTCTCACCATCACACTGCACTTGGGATATCCAGGGCAAAACAGACCATTAAAAATTAAATTTTAAAAACTCCTTTATCATTCAAAAGCAACAGCTTAGAGGAGACTTCTTAAACCCCATCACAATGAAAGTAAAACTGTGAAAGGGAAACAAGAGACTGCAGAAGCTTTATCAATAAACATTCAGTGCTCAGGTGCTTAAACCCAGAGCCACCTCCTCAAAGGCCATCTGGACGTAAGCTCCTGAGGTTCCTGAGAAATAAACCATTTTACAACTCTTTCAAAGTGTAAAAATAAACAATTTATTCATATGAACGCAAAAAAGAACCAAGCATAGGGTAAGTAAAAAACCCAAAACAATTAATGGAGAATTACAAAAAGTCTTGGGAAGGGTCCCATGAAGAATGGAAGCTTTGGACAACATTTATCAGGGAAGGCCTCCCACTAAAATTCAGAAAGGGCTCCCTTGCTTGCTAAACTCATTCTCAGAGAAGTCTGGGTGTGGCTTAATCCAATCCTAGTCCCAGATCTGGTAAATTATTCGTCTCTAAAGTATTATAAAAGTGTAACTGAGCCTTTATATAACTTTGTCCTGCAGGATCAGGGACATATGTATTTATGTATTTATATAGGAAATATATGGGAAAAACAAATGATTAAAATTCATTATGACAATGATTAAAGAATTTTAATCAGAATTATCTACCCCACATTACAGATAGTTGTAACTACTTGTACAGTGCTCTATTAAAACAATCCTTTCAAAGCCAGCTTAATGAACTAGAGAACAATGCAATTAACCCAATGACTGTGGGCAAATACTTCCTCTCAGCCTCATGGAATAACCTAGAGATGGGTCCCCACTCAAGGGAGGAATCTCTATGCACACTAGTAGAAAGTGTGTGCTAGAAATCCCTGCAGTAGAAGTGTGCAACTGGAATTTTACAGAATAAAATGCATGACTCCAATGCATTATAAGCTAGGACAGCTCAATCAGATCAGCACCTTACCAGTAACTTACCAGGTACTTACCAGTAACTTAGCAGTACCAGCACTTGCTTTTTTCTACACTAGAAACTTAGTTGGCACATCCCCGCCAGTGTGATTCTCAGTCAGGAAAAAATACTTAAAAAATCCTCAAAATGCTTAACTTTGGAGGAGTTAAGTGGGGATGATTTCAGCATTCTTCAGAACCAAAAACTGTTACTTCCCCTGTCCATTATCACAAAAAGGTTTAGGAAAAAAGGTAAAGGCCAAGATACTACATGACAATAAAAATGGAGTGTCCTGTTATGGGCAAGAAGGGAAATTCAGTGAAATACAAGAAGAATGAGAGATGACCCGGGGAGAAAGGAAAACCACGAAAAAACCCCAACATCAGCGCAAAACAACCAAGATCAAAACATTTGGTGTTTAAATCCCCTGCAACCAAGGGCCAACATATCTCCAAGGCTGCCTCGACCTACAAGAACTACACAACCAACACCCTCCATAATCACCGACACCCCAACAAACCACTGCCCCGAGACCACCACAGCCACCAGCCCTGACTGGAAACCACGGGCGGAAACTCCCAGCAATCAGAAAGCGATGAAGGGAAAGCTGCCGCGATACAAAGCTGCACACCCGGCAGCACCCCAAGCACAGCCACCGCCAGCACCAGCGCCGAGCCTCACCAGCCTCCTGCCCAGCACCACCCCACAGCACCCACAGACCCACCATGGCTGCGCCCAACGCCCCACAGCCACGCCTGCCGCACGCCGCCCCGGCACTCCTGCTCCTCCTCACGGCTCTCGCCACCACCCTCGCCTGCCAACAGCTCTGGACACACGACGACACCTTCCCCGGCGACGCACTCCGCCTCCTCCAGGACGTGGCTCCCAGCTACGCACAGCCCTGCCACCTCCAAGAGCCGCCCTTCTTCCCCGACACCCTGCTCCACAGCAACCTCCGCCCGCACCAAGCCGCCGCCACCGCCCTACGCATCCTCCAGCACCTCTTCCGCACCCTCGGCACCAACAGCACCCGCCAGCACTGGCACAGCCAGGCTCGCAACGACCTCCTCAACAAACTCCAGCACCACATCCACCAACTCGAGCAATGCCTCCCTGACAACGCCACGCTCTTCAAAGGACCACGCAACCCGCTGCTCACCATCAACAAGTACTTCAGGGACATCCACCTCTTCCTCCACGCCCACAACCACAGCGCCTGCGCCTGGGACCACGTCCGCCTCGAAGCTCGCACCTCTTTACAGCACCTCCACAACCTCACCCGCACCATGCGCCGCTAGCGCAAACACCCACCCCCACACACCGACCCACATCCACGTGCCTCCCGCCACGCTCCCACACCGACGCCCCAAACCCACCCCGTGCCTCACGCCTCCCCTCTCCTGGGACAACAGACACGGCTGCAACAACCGCACGGCACCCGCAGCCTGCTACCGCTGCGCCTCCATTCATACAGCCTCTCCCATCGATTTGGACAAAGGACTCTCTCTACTTATTTATTCATTTATTTATTTATTTATTTATTCACTTATTTATTCACTTATTTATGCCACTGAAAATAAAGACCTCTGACAAAACACTTGCCGCTGCCTCTCGTCTCACTAACTCTGCAAACTCAGCCTTTCGGCCGGCGGAAAGCCACCTCTACTCAACACCTACTCCTCTACTCCCAGCCCGGCTCCAGAAAGGGCTCCGCACAGCCCCTACCCACTCTTCTCACTGCCACCTGCCCAAGCAGGTTTGTGCAGCAACCTCTTTGGAAAAACATTCCCAGCATTTGCCCAACACCACAGAACCACAAAAATAAAGACAGGAGACGGCTGGAAAGCACCACTGCAGCTCATCTGCTTTATCCACAGAGTGCTCCATCCATCTATCCATCCAATCCATCCATCCAATCCATCCAATCCATCCAATCCAATCCATGGCTCTCTGACTTAGAGAGAAGGACGTTGTGCGGGACGGCGTCAAACACTTTGCACAAGTCCAGGCAGACCAGGTCACGCGCTCTGCCCCCATCCACCAACGCTGTAGCCCTACCCACAGATGGTTACCAAAATTGCCAGGAATGGCAACTTTCCCCTTTGGAAAGCCACGCTGCCTGTTACCTATCACCTCTTTGCTTTCCAGACGCCTCAGCTGAGGTTCCAGCAGAAGCAGTGCCATCGTCTTGCCTGGCACGGAGGTCAGACCGACTGCTTCGTATTCCCGTGCTCTTCTGCTCTCCCCGTTTTAAAAACAAGGGCTATACTTCCCCTCCTCCACAGGTATCAGGGACTTCAGCTGACAAGACACCATTTTTCAAATATGATCCAGGCTGGCCTAGCAACTCCATCTGACAGTTCCCTAAGGACCCGCTAATGAATCTCTTCATGTCCCACGGACTTGCGCATGTTCAGGTTCCTAAGATGGTCTCAAACCTCAGCCTCTCCTACAGTGGCCTTGGGCTCTTCATTCTTCACGCAGGGCTCCCTGCATTTGCCTTCTGCAACTTGGGCAGTGTGGCTGGAGCACTCGCACTGAAGAGGGACGCACAGACGTTGCTGAGAACCTCAGCGTTCTCTTTGCCCAGGACGGCCACGTCTCCCCTTTCCTTACGCACATTATCGCTAACATTCTTTTGCTTGCAAGAGATCTAGCGAAGCCTGCCCTCCCACCCTTGACAGCCCTGGCCAGACTCAGTTCCAAAGGGGCCTTGGCAAGCCTAACCTTGTCTCTAGCTTACCGTACCCTTTCCCTGTGTTCCTTTCAGGCCACCTGTCCTCCTTCCCGCTTCCTGAAACTTTCTCTTTTTGATCACAGTTTGCCCAGCAGCTCCCTAGCCATCCGTGGATGCCTCCTGGCGTTTTCGCACCAGTTCCCCCTGCTTCAAATGCATCACTCCTCAGCTTGGAGGAAGGGGATCCTTGAAACTCAGCCACATCCTGGGGCCCCTCTGTCCTCCAGGCCTCTATCATCTGGCACTCTGTCAAGTACATCCTTGAAGAGCCCAAAGTCTGCTCTCTCAAGTCCGGGCCAGGGAGTTCACTGGCTGACCGGCTCACTATCCCGAGGATCTCCTACTCCAACATCCCGTGGTCACTGCAGCCAAGGCTGCCTTGGAGCATCGTATTCCCCACCAGCTCCTCCTACTGGTGAGCACACGGCCTCTGTCCTTGCTGGCTCCTCAGTCACTTGCGCAAGGGACTTGTCACTGACA
Source organism: Corvus hawaiiensis (assembly GCF_020740725.1). NCBI lineage: Eukaryota > Metazoa > Chordata > Aves > Passeriformes > Corvidae > Corvus > Corvus hawaiiensis. The sequence continues at coordinate 17,008,186 of NC_063255.1, read as the reverse complement.
CATTCCAGAAACCTCCCACGTGGCCAGAGTCCTGCCACGTTGCCTCTCCAAAAGATATCGCTGTGCTTCAAAACCCCACTGAGGCCCAGGGCTTGCAAACGCAAAACCACTACCATCCGGCTATACGGGGCTTCGTCCACTCCATCCTCCCGGCTCGATGGGCCTGTACCGGACCCCAGCCACTCCAACATCCCGTGTCTCTGGTTCCCCCTTAACCTGGACCCACAAGCTCTCCAATGGCTCCTCGTCCTAACCCAGGAACACTTCCATACTTTCCACTTGCTCACTGAAACACACACAGCTAAACCCCGCCTCGCCTCCACACCCTCTTTTCCCAGGCGTCTAAAACCTTCCAATCCAATGCCCCACTCATAGGAGCAATCCCACAATGTCTCCACGAGGCCAGGGAGATCATGCCCACGCAGGCATGCCTACGCCCTCAACTCCTCTTCGTTCTTCCCCATATTACGTGTGTTTGTGCAAAGGCATCTGAAACTACTGCCAAGTCTTCTCTACTTCACTTGAACGGGCCGGGCCCAGCTCCCTCAGCCTTTCTCACAAGTGATGCGCTCCGGTCCCCTCTGCGTCTACAGGGCCGGCCAGCCCCTCCAAGATCTCCACACCTCCCATGGACTAAAGAGCCCGGAACAGGACACCACTGCTCCGGGGCAGGGCTCTGGCAATCCCAAAACACAACACATTTTGCCGCACGGGGGACAGTCTCATTTTGTTCTCTGCCTGCCTCCTCCACCAAAGCAGGGAAAACACAACCATGCCCTCACTCTGGGGCCAAACACATGGGACAACAGACACAGAGCAAGCAACACAGCAGCACCAAAGCTCCTCCTTTCTTCCTAATCCTTCTTCACTCAAGCCTATTTTTTAATGTCTTGTTGCCCTGCCTCCTCAGCTTCCAAGACTGCAGCGAGGCCCCCTCCATGCAAGAACACCTCCAGGCCTCCAACGCTCACACCCACACACACGCCCTTGTTCACTGCCACTGCCCCCGGGGCCCTTGCTGCAAGAGGGGCATCCCCAGGCCCGGCCCACTGACGTCACTGCTCATCCCTTGCAAGCACAAAAGGAAAACACTGCCTAAGAGGAAAATAAAGGCAAGCCACAAAGTGAAAGGAAAAGTGACCACAGCCACCACCAGGGCATTGCAGGTGGAAAAGACGCTTGGGCACAAAGAGAAACTTCAGCTGCACAGCACAGGCCTTGCAGCTGGCCCCGCAGCTGACCAAGAACACCCAACAACCCTCCCTGACACAGCTGACCCGACGCCTCCGACCCAGCGCTTTCATAACCCCACTCACCCACTACTGCCACCCCACTGCCACCACAGTCCCCAACCACGGACACCCCAACAAACCACTGCCCCGAGACCACCACAGCCACCAGCCCTGACTGGAAACCACGGGCAGAAACTCCCAGCAATCAGAAAGCGATGAAGGGAAAGCCGCCGCGATACAAAGCCGCACACCCGGCAGCACCCCAAGCACAGCCACCGCCAGCACCAGCGCCGAGCCTCACCAGCCTCCTGCCCAGCACCACCCCACAGCACCCACAGACCCACCATGGCTGCGCCCAACGCCCCACAGCCACGCCTGCCGCACGCCGCCCCGGCACTCCTGCTCCTCCTCACGGCTCTCGCCACCACCCTCGCCTGCCAACAGCTCTGGACACACGACGACACCTTCCCCGGCGACGCACTCCGCCTCCTCCAGGACGTGGCTCCCAGCTACGCACAGCCCTGCCACCTCCAAGAGCCGCCCTTCTTCCCCGACACCCTGCTCCACAGCAACCTCCGCCCGCACCAAGCCGCCGCCACCGCCCTACGCATCCTCCAGCACCTCTTCCACACCCTCGGCACCAACAGCACCCGCCAGCACTGGCACAGCCAGGCTCGCAACGACCTCCTCAACAAACTCCAGCACCACATCCACCAACTCGAGCAATGCCTCCCTGACAACGCCACGCTCTTCAAAGGACCACGCAACCCGCTGCTCACCATCAACAAGTACTTCAGGGACATCCACCTCTTCCTCCACGCCCACAACCACAGCGCCTGCGCCTGGGACCACGTCCGCCTCGAAGCTCGCACCTCTTTACAGCACCTCCACAACCTCACCCGCACCATGCGCCGCTAGCGCAAACACCCACCCCCACACACCGACCCACATCCACGTGCCTCCCGCCACGCTCCCACACCGACGCCCCAAACCCACCCCCGTGCCTCACGCCTCCCCTCTCCTGGGACAACAGACACGGCTGCAACAACCGCACGGCACCCGCAGCCTGCTACCGCTGCGCCTCCATTCATACAGCCTCTCCCATCGATTTGGACAAAGGACTCTCTCTACTTATTTATTCATTTATTTATTTATTTATTTATTCACTTATTTATGCCACTGAAAATAAAGACCTCTGACAAAACACTTGCCGCTGCCTCTCGTCTCACTAACTCTGCAAACTCAGCCTTTCGGCCAGCGGAAAGCCACCTCTACTCAACACCTACTCCTCTACTCCCAGCCCGGCTCCAGAAAGGGCTCCGCACAGCCCCTACCCACTCTTCTCACTGCCACCTGCCCAAGCAGGTTTGTGCAGCAACCTCTTTGGAAAAACATTCCCAGCATTTGCCCAACACCACAGAACCACAAAAATAAAGACAGGAGACGGCTGGAAAGCACCACTGCAGCTCATCTGCTTTATCCACAGAGTGCTCCATCCATCCATCCATCCATCCAATCCATCCATCCAATCCATCCAATCCATCCATCCAATCCATGGCTCTCTGACTTAGAGAGAAGGACGTTGTGCGGGACGGCGTCAAACACTTTGCACAAGTCCAGGCAGACCAGGTCACGCGCTCTGCCCCCATCCACCAACGCTGTAGCCCTACCCACAGATGGTTACCAAAATTGCCAGGAATGGCAACTTTCCCCTTTGGAAAGCCACGCTGCCTGTTACCTATCACCTCTTTGCTTTCCAGACGCCTCAGCTGAGGTTCCAGCAGAAGCAGTGCCATCGTCTTGCCTGGCACGGAGGTCAGACCGACTGCTTCGTATTCCCGTGCTCTTCTGCTCTCCCCGTTTTAAAAACAAGGGCTATACTTCCCCTCCTCCACAGGTATCAGGGACTTCAGCTGACAAGACACCATTTTTCAAATATGATCCAGGCTGGCCTAGCAACTCCATCTGACAGTTCCCTAAGGACCCGCTAATGAATCTCTTCATGTCCCACGGACTTGCGCATGTTCAGGTTCCTAAGATGGTCTCAAACCTCAGCCTCTCCTACAGTGGCCTTGGGCTCTTCATTCTTCACGCAGGGCTCCCTGCATTTGCCTTCTGCAACTTGGGCAGTGTGGCTGGAGCACTCGCACTGAAGAGGGACGCACAGACGTTGCTGAGAACCTCAGCGTTCTCTTTGCCCAGGACGGCCACGTCTCCCCTTTCCTTACGCACATTATCGCTAACATTCTTTTGCTTGCAAGAGATCTAGCGAAGCCTGCCCTCCCACCCTTGACAGCCCTGGCCAGACTCAGTTCCAAAGGGGCCTTGGCAAGCCTAACCTTGTCTCTAGCTTACCGTACCCTTTCCCTGTGTTCCTTTCAGGCCACCTGTCCTCCTTCCCGCTTCCTGAAACTTTCTCTTTTTGATCACAGTTTGCCCAGCAGCTCCCTAGCCATCCGTGGATGCCTCCTGGCGTTTTCGCACCAGTTCCCCCTGCTTCAAATGCATCACTCCTCAGCTTGGAGGAAGGGGATCCTTGAAACTCAGCCACATCCTGGGGCCCCTCTGTCCTCCAGGCCTCTATCATCTGGCACTCTGTCAAGTACATCCTTGAAGAGCCCAAAGTCTGCTCTCTCAAGTCCGGGCCAGGGAGTTCACTGGCTGACCGGCTCACTATCCCGAGGATCTCCTACTCCAACATCCCGTGGTCACTGCAGCCAAGGCTGCCTTGGAGCATCGTATTCCCCACCAGCTCCTCCTACTGGTGAGCACACGGCCTCTGTCCTTGCTGGCTCCTCAGTCACTTGCGCAAGGGACTTGTCACTGACACATTCCAGAAACCTCCCACGTGGCCGGAGTCCTGCCACGTTGCCTCTCCAAAAGATATCGCTGTGCTTCAAAACCCCACTGAGGCCCAGGGCTTGCAAACGCAAAACCACTACCATCCGGCTATACGGGGCTTCGTCCACTCCATCCTCCCGGCTCGATGGGCCTGTACCGGACCCCAGCCACTCCAACATCCCGTGTCTCTGGTTCCCCCTTAACCTGGACCCACAAGCTCTCCAATGGCTCCTCGTCCTAACCCAGGAACATTTCCATACTTTCCACTTGCTCACTGAAACACACACAGCTAAACCCCGCCTCGCCTCCACACCCTCTTTTCCCAGGCGTCTAAAACCTTCCAATCCAATGCCCCACTCATAGGAGCAATCCCACAATGTCTCCACGAGGCCAGGGAGATCATGCCCACGCAGGCATGCCTACGCCCTCAACTCCTCTTCGTTCTTCCCCATATTACGTGTGTTTGTGCAAAGGCATCTGAAACTACTGCCAAGTCTTCTCTACTTCACTTGAACGGGCCGGGCCCAGCTCCCTCAGCCTTTCTCACAAGTGATGCGCTCCGGTCCCCTCTGCGTCTACAGGGCCGGCCAGCCCCTCCAAGATCTCCACACCTCCCATGGACTAAAGAGCCCGGAACAGGACACCACTGCTCCGGGGCAGGGCTCTGGCAATCCCAAAACACAACACATTTTGCCGCACGGGGGACAGTCTCATTTTGTTCTCTGCCTGCCGCCTCCACCAAAGCAGGGAAAACACAACCATGCCCTCACTCTGGGGCCAAACACATGGGACAACAGACACAGAGCAAGCAACACAGCAGCACCAAAGCTCCTCCTTTCTTCCTAATCCTTCTTCACTCAAGCCTATTTTTTAATGTCTTGTTGCCCTGCCTCCTCAGCTTCCAAGACTGCAGCGAGGCCCCCTCCATGCAAGAACACCTCCAGGCCTCCAACGCTCACACCCACACACACGCCCTTGTTCACTGCCACTGCCCCCGGGCCCTTGCTGCAAGAGGGGCATCCCCAGGCCCGGCCCACTGACGTCACTGCTCATCCCTTGCAAGCACAAAAGGAAAACACTGCCTAAGAGGAAAATAAAGGCAAGCCACAAAGTGAAAGGAAAAGTGACCACAGCCACCACCAGGGCATTGCAGGTGGAAAAGATGCTTGGGCACAAAGAGAAACTTCAGCTGCACAGCACAGGCCTTGCAGCTGGCCCCGCAGCTGACCAAGAACACCCAACAACCCTCCCTGACACAGCTGACCCGACGCCTCCGACCCAGCGCTTTCATAACCCCACTCACCCACTCCTGCCACCCCACTGCCACCACAGTCCCCAACCACGGACACCCCAACAAACCACTGCCCCGAGACCACCACAGCCACCAGCCCTGACTGGAAACCACGGGCAGAAACTCCCAGCAATCAGAAAGCGATGAAGGGAAAGCTGCCGCGATACAAAGCCGCACACCCGGCAGCACCCCAAGCACAGCCACCGCCAGCACCAGCGCCGAGCCTCACCAGCCTCCTGCCCAGCACCACCCCACAGCACCCACAGACCCACCATGGCTGCGCCCAACGCCCCACAGCCACGCCTGCCGCACGCCGCCCCGGCACTCCTGCTCCTCCTCACGGCTCTCGCCACCACCCTCGCCTGCCAACAGCTCTGGACACACGACGACACCTTCCCCGGCGACGCACTCCGCCTCCTCCAGGACGTGGCTCCCAGCTACGCACAGCCCTGCCACCTCCAAGAGCCGCCCTTCTTCCCCGACACCCTGCTCCACAGCAACCTCCGCCCGCACCAAGCCGCCGCCACCGCCCTACGCATCCTCCAGCACCTCTTCCACACCCTCGGCACCAACAGCACCCGCCAGCACTGGCACAGCCAGGCTCGCAACGACCTCCTCAACAAACTCCAGCACCACATCCACCAACTCGAGCAATGCCTCCCTGACAACGCCACGCTCTTCAAAGGACCACGCAACCCGCTGCTCACCATCAACAAGTACTTCAGGGACATCCACCTCTTCCTCCACGCCCACAACCACAGCGCCTGCGCCTGGGACCACGTCCGCCTCGAAGCTCGCACCTCTTTACAGCACCTCCACAACCTCACCCGCACCATGCGCCGCTAGCGCAAACACCCACCCCCACACACCGACCCACATCCACGTGCCTCCCGCCACGCTCCCACACCGACGCCCCAAACCCACCCCCGTGCCTCACGCCTCTCCTCTCCTGGGACAACAGACACGGCTGCAACAACCGCACGGCACCCGCAGCCTGCTACCGCTGCGCCTCCATTCATACAGCCTCTCCCATCGATTTGGACAAAGGACTCTCTCTACTTATTTATTCATTTATTTATTTATTTATTTATTCACTTATTTATGCCACTGAAAATAAAGACCTCTGACAAAACACTTGCCGCTGCCTCTCGTCTCACTAACTCTGCAAACTCAGCCTTTCGGCCGGCGGAAAGCCACCTCTACTCAACACCTACTCCTCTACTCCCAGCCCGGCTCCAGAAAGGGCTCCGCACAGCCCCTACCCACTCTTCTCACTGCCACCTGCCCAAGCAGGTTTGTGCAGCAACCTCTTTGGAAAAACATTCCCAGCATTTGCCCAACACCACAGAACCACAAAAATAAAGACAGGAGACGGCTGGAAAGCACCACTGCAGCTCATCTGCTTTATCCACAGAGTGCTCCATCCATCCATCCATCCATCCAATCCATCCATCCAATCCATCCAATCCATCCATCCAATCCATGGCTCTCTGACTTAGAGAGAAGGACGTTGTGCGGGACGGCGTCAAACACTTTGCACAAGTCCAGGCAGACCAGGTCACGCGCTCTGCCCCCATCCACCAACGCTGTAGCCCTACCCACAGATGGTTACCAAAATTGCCAGGAATGGCAACTTTCCCCTTTGGAAAGCCACGCTGCCTGTTACCTATCACCTCTTTGCTTTCCAGACGCCTCAGCTGAGGTTCCAGCAGAAGCAGTGCCATCGTCTTGCCTGGCACGGAGGTCAGACCGACTGCTTCGTATTCCCGTGCTCTTCTGCTCTCCCCGTTTTAAAAACAAGGGCTATACTTCCCCTCCTCCACAGGTATCAGGGACTTCAGCTGACAAGACACCATTTTTCAAATATGATCCAGGCTGGCCTAGCAACTCCATCTGACAGTTCCCTAAGGACCCGCTAATGAATCTCTTCATGTCCCACGGACTTGCGCATGTTCAGGTTCCTAAGATGGTCTCAAACCTCAGCCTCTCCTACAGTGGCCTTGGGCTCTTCATTCTTCACGCAGGGCTCCCTGCCTTTGCCTTCTGCAACTTGGGCAGTGTGGCTGGAGCACTCGCACTGAAGAGGGACGCACAGACGTTGCTGAGAACCTCAGCGTTCTCTTTGCCCAGGACGGCCACGTCTCCCCTTTCCTTACGCACATTATCGCTAACATTCTTTTGCTTGCAAGAGATCTAGCGAAGCCTGCCCTCCCACCCTTGACAGCCCTGGCCAGACTCAGTTCCAAAGGGGCCTTGGCAAGCCTAACCTTGTCTCTAGCTTACCGTACCCTTTCCCTGTGTTCCTTTCAGGCCACCTGTCCTCCTTCCCGCTTCCTGAAACTTTCTCTTTTTGATCACAGTTTGCCCAGCAGCTCCCTAGCCATCCGTGGATGCCTCCTGGCGTTTTCGCACCAGTTCCCCCTGCTTCAAATGCATCACTCCTCAGCTTGGAGGAAGGGGATCCTTGAAACTCAGCCACATCCTGGGGCCCCTCTGTCCTCCAGGCCTCTATCATCTGGCACTCTGTCAAGTACATCCTTGAAGAGCCCAAAGTCTGCTCTCTCAAGTCCGGGCCAGGGAGTTCACTGGCTGACCGGCTCACTATCCCGAGGATCTCCTACTCCAACATCCCGTGGTCACTGCAGCCAAGGCTGCCTTGGAGCATCGTATTCCCCACCAGCTCCTCCTACTGGTGAGCACACGGCCTCTGTCCTTGCTGGCTCCTCAGTCACTTGCGCAAGGGACTTGTCACTGACACATTCCAGAAACCTCCCACGTGGCCGGAGTCCTGCCACGTTGCCTCTCCAAAAGATATCGCTGTGCTTCAAAACCCCACTGAGGCCCAGGGCTTGCAAACGCAAAACCACTACCATCCGGCTATACGGGGCTTCGTCCACTCCATCCTCCCGGCTCGATGGGCCTGTACCGGACCCCAGCCACTCCAACATCCCGTGTCTCTGGTTCCCCCTTAACCTGGACCCACAAGCTCTCCAATGGCTCCTCGTCCTAACCCAGGAACATTTCCATACTTTCCACTTGCTCACTGAAACACACACAGCTAAACCCCGCCTCGCCTCCACACCCTCTTTTCCCAGGCGTCTAAAACCTTCCAATCCAATGCCCCACTCATAGGAGCAATCCCACAATGTCTCCACGAGGCCAGGGAGATCATGCCCACGCAGGCATGCCTACGCCCTCAACTCCTCTTCGTTCTTCCCCATATTACGTGTGTTTGTGCAAAGGCATCTGAAACTACTGCCAAGTCTTCTCTACTTCACTTGAACGGGCCGGGCCCAGCTCCCTCAGCCTTTCTCACAAGTGATGCGCTCCGGTCCCCTCTGCGTCTACAGGGCCGGCCAGCCCCTCCAAGATCTCCACACCTCCCATGGACTAAAGAGCCCGGAACAGGACACCACTGCTCCGGGGCAGGGCTCTGGCAATCCCAAAACACAACACATTTTGCCGCACGGGGGACAGTCTCATTTTGTTCTCTGCCTGCCTCCTCCACCAAAGCAGGGAAAACACAACCATGCCCTCACTCTGGGGCCAAACACATGGGACAACAGACACAGAGCAAGCAACACAGCAGCACCAAAGCTCCTCCTTTCTTCCTAATCCTTCTTCACTCAAGCCTATTTTTTAATGTCTTGTTGCCCTGCCTCCTCAGCTTCCAAGACTGCAGCGAGGCCCCCTCCATGCAAGAACACCTCCAGGCCTCCAACGCTCACACCCACACACACGCCCTTGTTCACTGCCACTGCCCCCGGGGCCCTTGCTGCAAGAGGGGCATCCCCAGGCCCGGCCCACTGACGTCACTGCTCATCCCTTGCAAGCACAAAAGGAAAACACTGCCTAAGAGGAAAATAAAGGCAAGCCACAAAGTGAAAGGAAAAGTGACCACAGCCACCACCAGGGCATTGCAGGTGGAAAAGACGCTTGGGCACAAAGAGAAACTTCAGCTGCACAGCACAGGCCTTGCAGCTGGCCCCGCAGCTGACCAAGAACACCCAACAACCCTCCCTGACACAGCTGACCCGACGCCTCCGACCCAGCGCTTTCATAACCCCACTCACCCGCTACTGCCACCCCACTGCCACCACAGTCCCCAACCACGGACACCCCAACAAACCACTGCCCCGAGACCACCACAGCCACCAGCCCTGACTGGAAACCACGGGCAGAAACTCCCAGCAATCAGAAAGCGATGAAGGGAAAGCCGCCGCGATACAAAGCCGCACACCCGGCAGCACCCCAAGCACAGCCACCGCCAGCACCAGCGCCGAGCCTCACCAGCCTCCTGCCCAGCACCACCCCACAGCACCCACAGACCCACCATGGCTGCGCCCAACGCCCCACAGCCACGCCTGCCGCACGCCGCCCCGGCACTCCTGCTCCTCCTCACGGCTCTCGCCACCACCCTCGCCTGCCAACAGCTCTGGACACACGACGACACCTTCCCCGGCGACGCACTCCGCCTCCTCCAGGACGTGGCTCCCAGCTACGCACAGCCCTGCCACCTCCAAGAGCCGCCCTTCTTCCCCGACACCCTGCTCCACAGCAACCTCCGCCCGCACCAAGCCGCCGCCACCGCCCTACGCATCCTCCAGCACCTCTTCCGCACCCTCGGCACCAACAGCACCCGCCAGCACTGGCACAGCCAGGCTCGCAACGACCTCCTCAACAAACTCCAGCACCACATCCACCAACTCGAGCAATGCCTCCCTGACAACGCCACGCTCTTCAAAGGACCACGCAACCCGCTGCTCACCATCAACAAGTACTTCAGGGACATCCACCTCTTCCTCCACGCCCACAACCACAGCGCCTGCGCCTGGGACCACGTCCGCCTCGAAGCTCGCACCTCTTTACAGCACCTCCACAACCTCACCCGCACCATGCGCCGCTAGCGCAAACACCCACCCCCACACACCGACCCACATCCACGTGCCTCCCGCCACGCTCCCACACCGACGCCCCAAACCCACCCCCGTGCCTCACGCCTCCCCTCTCCTGGGACAACAGACACGGCTGCAACAACCGCACGGCACCCGCAGCCTGCTACCGCTGCGCCTCCATTCATACAGCCTCTCCCATCGATTTGGACAAAGGACTCTCTCTACTTATTTATTCATTTATTTATTTATTTATTTATTCACTTATTTATGCCACTGAAAATAAAGACCTCTGACAAAACACTTGCCGCTGCCTCTCGTCTCACTAACTCTGCAAACTCAGCCTTTCGGCCGGCGGAAAGCCACCTCTACTCAACACCTACTCCTCTACTCCCAGCCCGGCTCCAGAAAGGGCTCCGCACAGCCCCTACCCACTCTTCTCACTGCCACCTGCCCAAGCAGGTTTGTGCAGCAACCTCTTTGGAAAAACATTCCCAGCATTTGCCCAACACCACAGAACCACAAAAATAAAGACAGGAGACGGCTGGAAAGCACCACTGCAGCTCATCTGCTTTATCCACAGAGTGCTCCATCCATCCATCCATCCATCCAATCCATCCATCCAATCCATCCAATCCATCCATCCAATCCATGGCTCTCTGACTTAGAGAGAAGGACGTTGTGCGGGACGGCGTCAAACACTTTGCACAAGTCCAGGCAGACCAGGTCACGCGCTCTGCCCCCATCCACCAACGCTGTAGCCCTACCCACAGATGGTTACCAAAATTGCCAGGAATGGCAACTTTCCCCTTTGGAAAGCCACGCTGCCTGTTACCTATCACCTCTTTGCTTTCCAGACGCCTCAGCTGAGGTTCCAGCAGAAGCAGTGCCATCGTCTTGCCTGGCACGGAGGTCAGACCGACTGCTTCGTATTCCCGTGCTCTTCTGCTCTCCCCGTTTTAAAAACAAGGGCTATACTTCCCCTCCTCCACAGGTATCAGGGACTGCAGCTGACAAGACACCATTTTTCAAATATGATCCAGGCTGGCCTAGCAACTCCATCTGACAGTTCCCTAAGGACCCGCTAATGAATCTCTTCATGTCCCACGGACTTGCGCATGTTCAGGTTCCTAAGATGGTCTCAAACCTCAGCCTCTCCTACAGTGGCCTTGGGCTCTTCATTCTTCACGCAGGGCTCCCTGCATTTGCCTTCTGCAACTTGGGCAGTGTGGCTGGAGCACTCGCACTGAAGAGGGACGCACAGACGTTGCTGAGAACCTCAGCGTTCTCTTTGCCCAGGACGGCCACGTCTCCCCTTTCCTTACGCACATTATCGCTAACATTCTTTTGCTTGCAAGAGATCTAGCGAAGCCTGCCCTCCCACCCTTGACAGCCCTGGCCAGACTCAGTTCCAAAGGGGCCTTGGCAAGCCTAACCTTGTCTCTAGCTTACCGTACCCTTTCCCTGTGTTCCTTTCAGGCCACCTGTCCTCCTTCCCGCTTCCTGAAACTTTCTCTTTTTGATCACAGTTTGCCCAGCAGCTCCCTAGCCATCCGTGGATGCCTCCTGGCGTTTTCGCACCAGTTCCCCCTGCTTCAAATGCATCACTCCTCAGCTTGGAGGAAGGGGATCCTTGAAACTCAGCCACATCCTGGGGCCCCTCTGTCCTCCAGGCCTCTATCATCTGGCACTCTGTCAAGTACATCCTTGAAGAGCCCAAAGTCTGCTCTCTCAAGTCCGGGCCAGGGAGTTCACTGGCTGACCGGCTCACTATCCCGAGGATCTCCTACTCCAACATCCCGTGGTCACTGCAGCCAAGGCTGCCTTGGAGCATCGTATTCCCCACCAGCTCCTCCTACTGGTGAGCACACGGCCTCTGTCCTTGCTGGCTCCTCAGTCACTTGCGCAAGGGACTTGTCACTGACACATTCCAGAAACCTCCCACGTGGCCGGAGTCCTGCCACGTTGCCTCTCCAAAAGATATCGCTGTGCTTCAAAACCCCACTGAGGCCCAGGGCTTGCAAACGCAAAACCACTACCATCCGGCTATACGGGGCTTCGTCCACTCCATCCTCCCGGCTCGATGGGCCTGTACCGGACCCCAGCCACTCCAACATCCCGTGTCTCTGGTTCCCCCTTAACCTGGACCCACAAGCTCTCCAATGGCTCCTCGTCCTAACCCAGGAACATTTCCATACTTTCCACTTGCTCACTGAAACACACACAGCTAAACCCCGCCTCGCCTCCACACCCTCTTTTCCCAGGCGTCTAAAACCTTCCAATCCAATGCCCCACTCATAGGAGCAATCCCACAATGTCTCCACGAGGCCAGGGAGATCATGCCCACGCAGGCATGCCTACGCCCTCAACTCCTCTTCGTTCTTCCCCATATTACGTGTGTTTGTGCAAAGGCATCTGAAACTACTGCCAAGTCTTCTCTACTTCACTTGAACGGGCCGGGCCCAGCTCCCTCAGCCTTTCTCACAAGTGATGCGCTCTGGTCCCCTCTGCGTCTACAGGGCCGGCCAGCCCCTCCAAGATCTCCACACCTCCCATGGACTAAAGAGCCCGGAACAGGACACCACTGCTCCGGGGCAGGGCTCTGGCAATCCCAAAACACAACACATTTTGCCGCACGGGGGACAGTCTCATTTTGTTCTCTGCCTGCCGCCTCCACCAAAGCAGGGAAAACACAACCATGCCCTCACTCTGGGGCCAAACACATGGGACAACAGACACAGAGCAAGCAACACAGCAGCACCAAAGCTCCTCCTTTCTTCCTAATCCTTCTTCACTCAAGCCTATTTTTTAATGTCTTGTTGCCCTGCCTCCTCAGCTTCCAAGACTGCAGCGAGGCCCCCTCCATGCAAGAACACCTCCAGGCCTCCAACGCTCACACCCACACACACGCCCTTGTTCACTGCCACTGCCCCCGGGCCCTTGCTGCAAGAGGGGCATCCCCAGGCCCGGCCCACTGACGTCACTGCTCATCCCTTGCAAGCACAAAAGGAAAACACTGCCTAAGAGGAAAATAAAGGCAAGCCACAAAGTGAAAGGAAAAGTGACCACAGCCACCACCAGGGCATTGCAGGTGGAAAAGATGCTTGGGCACAAAGAGAAACTTCAGCTGCACAGCACAGGCCTTGCAGCTGGCCCCGCAGCTGACCAAGAACACCCAACAACCCTCCCTGACACAGCTGACCCGACGCCTCCGACCCAGCGCTTTCATAACCCCACTCACCCACTCCTGCCACCCCACTGCCACCACAGTCCCCAACCACGGACACCCCAACAAACCACTGCCCCGAGACCACCACAGCCACCAGCCCTGACTGGAAACCACGGGCAGAAACTCCCAGCAATCAGAAAGCGATGAAGGGAAAGCTGCCGCGATACAAAGCCGCACACCCGGCAGCACCCCAAGCACAGCCACCGCCAGCACCAGCGCCGAGCCTCACCAGCCTCCTGCCCAGCACCACCCCACAGCACCCACAGACCCACCATGGCTGCGCCCAACGCCCCACAGCCACGCCTGCCGCACGCCGCCCCGGCACTCCTGCTCCTCCTCACGGCTCTCGCCACCACCCTCGCCTGCCAACAGCTCTGGACACACGACGACACCTTCCCCGGCGACGCACTCCGCCTCCTCCAGGACGTGGCTCCCAGCTACGCACAGCCCTGCCACCTCCAAGAGCCGCCCTTCTTCCCCGACACCCTGCTCCACAGCAACCTCCGCCCGCACCAAGCCGCCGCCACCGCCCTACGCATCCTCCAGCACCTCTTCCACACCCTCGGCACCAACAGCACCCGCCAGCACTGGCACAGCCAGGCTCGCAACGACCTCCTCAACAAACTCCAGCACCACATCCACCAACTCGAGCAATGCCTCCCTGACAACGCCACGCTCTTCAAAGGACCACGCAACCCGCTGCTCACCATCAACAAGTACTTCAGGGACATCCACCTCTTCCTCCACGCCCACAACCACAGCGCCTGCGCCTGGGACCACGTCCGCCTCGAAGCTCGCACCTCTTTACAGCACCTCCACAACCTCACCCGCACCATGCGCCGCTAGCGCAAACACCCACCCCCACACACCGACCCACATCCACGTGCCTCCCGCCACGCTCCCACACCGACGCCCCAAACCCACCCCCGTGCCTCACGCCTCTCCTCTCCTGGGACAACAGACACGGCTGCAACAACCGCACGGCACCCGCAGCCTGCTACCGCTGCGCCTCCATTCATACAGCCTCTCCCATCGATTTGGACAAAGGACTCTCTCTACTTATTTATTCATTTATTTATTTATTTATTTATTCACTTATTTATGCCACTGAAAATAAAGACCTCTGACAAAACACTTGCCGCTGCCTCTCGTCTCACTAACTCTGCAAACTCAGCCTTTCGGCCGGCGGAAAGCCACCTCTACTCAACACCTACTCCTCTACTCCCAGCCCGGCTCCAGAAAGGGCTCCGCACAGCCCCTACCCACTCTTCTCACTGCCACCTGCCCAAGCAGGTTTGTGCAGCAACCTCTTTGGAAAAACATTCCCAGCATTTGCCCAACACCACAGAACCACAAAAATAAAGACAGGAGACGGCTGGAAAGCACCACTGCAGCTCATCTGCTTTATCCACAGAGTGCTCCATCCATCCATCCATCCATCCAATCCATCCATCCAATCCATCCAATCCATCCATCCAATCCATGGCTCTCTGACTTAGAGAGAAGGACGTTGTGCGGGACGGCGTCAAACACTTTGCACAAGTCCAGGCAGACCAGGTCACGCGCTCTGCCCCCATCCACCAACGCTGTAGCCCTACCCACAGATGGTTACCAAAATTGCCAGGAATGGCAACTTTCCCCTTTGGAAAGCCACGCTGCCTGTTACCTATCACCTCTTTGCTTTCCAGACGCCTCAGCTGAGGTTCCAGCAGAAGCAGTGCCATCGTCTTGCCTGGCACGGAGGTCAGACCGACTGCTTCGTATTCCCGTGCTCTTCTGCTCTCCCCGTTTTAAAAACAAGGGCTATACTTCCCCTCCTCCACAGGTATCAGGGACTGCAGCTGACAAGACACCATTTTTCAAATATGATCCAGGCTGGCCTAGCAACTCCATCTGACAGTTCCCTAAGGACCCGCTAATGAATCTCTTCATGTCCCACGGACTTGCGCATGTTCAGGTTCCTAAGATGGTCTCAAACCTCAGCCTCTCCTACAGTGGCCTTGGGCTCTTCATTCTTCACGCAGGGCTCCCTGCCTTTGCCTTCTGCAACTTGGGCAGTGTGGCTGGAGCACTCGCACTGAAGAGGGACGCACAGACGTTGCTGAGAACCTCAGCGTTCTCTTTGCCCAGGACGGCCACGTCTCCCCTTTCCTTACGCACATTATCGCTAACATTCTTTTGCTTGCAAGAGATCTAGCGAAGCCTGCCCTCCCACCCTTGACAGCCCTGGCCAGACTCAGTTCCAAAGGGGCCTTGGCAAGCCTAACCTTGTCTCTAGCTTACCGTACCCTTTCCCTGTGTTCCTTTCAGGCCACCTGTCCTCCTTCCCGCTTCCTGAAACTTTCTCTTTTTGATCACAGTTTGCCCAGCAGCTCCCTAGCCATCCGTGGATGCCTCCTGGCGTTTTCGCACCAGTTCCCCCTGCTTCAAATGCATCACTCCTCAGCTTGGAGGAAGGGGATCCTTGAAACTCAGCCACATCCTGGGGCCCCTCTGTCCTCCAGGCCTCTATCATCTGGCACTCTGTCAAGTACATCCTTGAAGAGCCCAAAGTCTGCTCTCCCAAGTCCGGGCCAGGGAGTTCACTGGCTGACCGGCTCACTATCCCGAGGATCTCCTACTCCAACATCCCGTGGTCACTGCAGCCAAGGCTGCCTTGGAGCATCGTATTCCCCACCAGCTCCTCCTACTGGTGAGCACACGGCCTCTGTCCTTGCTGGCTCCTCAGTCACTTGCGCAAGGGACTTGTCACTGACACATTCCAGAAACCTCCCACGTGGCCGGAGTCCTGCCACGTTGCCTCTCCAAAAGATATCGCTGTGCTTCAAAACCCCACTGAGGCCCAGGGCTTGCAAACGCAAAACCACTACCATCCGGCTATACGGGGCTTCGTCCACTCCATCCTCCCGGCTCGATGGGCCTGTACCGGACCCCAGCCACTCCAACATCCCGTGTCTCTGGTTCCCCCTTAACCTGGACCCACAAGCTCTCCAATGGCTCCTCGTCCTAACCCAGGAACATTTCCATACTTTCCACTTGCTCACTGAAACACACACAGCTAAACCCCGCCTCGCCTCCACACCCTCTTTTCCCAGGCGTCTAAAACCTTCCAATCCAATGCCCCACTCATAGGAGCAATCCCACAATGTCTCCACGAGGCCAGGGAGATCATGCCCACGCAGGCATGCCTACGCCCTCAACTCCTCTTCGTTCTTCCCCATATTACGTGTGTTTGTGCAAAGGCATCTGAAACTACTGCCAAGTCTTCTCTACTTCACTTGAACGGGCCGGGCCCAGCTCCCTCAGCCTTTCTCACAAGTGATGCGCTCCGGTCTCCTCTGCGTCTACAGGGCCGGCCAGCCCCTCCAAGATCTCCACACCTCCCATGGACTAAAGAGCCCGGAACAGGACACCACTGCTCCGGGGCAGGGCTCTGGCAATCCCAAAACACAACACATTTTGCCGCACGGGGGACAGTCTCATTTTGTTCTCTGCCTGCCGCCTCCACCAAAGCAGGGAAAACACAACCATGCCCTCACTCTGGGGCCAAACACATGGGACAACAGACACAGAGCAAGCAACACAGCAGCACCAAAGCTCCTCCTTTCTTCCTAATCCTTCTTCACTCAAGCCTATTTTTTAATGTCTTGTTGCCCTGCCTCCTCAGCTTCCAAGACTGCAGCGAGGCCCCCTCCATGCAAGAACACCTCCAGGCCTCCAACGCTCACACCCACACACACGCCCTTGTTCACTGCCACTGCCCCCGGGCCCTTGCTGCAAGAGGGGCATCCCCAGGCCCGGCCCACTGACGTCACTGCTCATCCCTTGCAAGCACAAAAGGAAAACACTGCCTAAGAGGAAAATAAAGGCAAGCCACAAAGTGAAAGGAAAAGTGACCACAGCCACCACCAGGGCATTGCAGGTGGAAAAGACGCTTGGGCACAAAGAGAAACTTCAGCTGCACAGCACAGGCCTTGCAGCTGGCCCCGCAGCTGACCAAGAACACCCAACAACCCTCCCTGACACAGCTGACCCGACGCCTCCGACCCAGCGCTTTCATAACCCCACTCACCCACTACTGCCACCCCACTGCCACCACAGTCCCCAACCACGGACACCCCAACAAACCACTGCCCCGAGACCACCACAGCCACCAGCCCTGACTGGAAACCACAGGCAGAAACTCCCAGCAATCAGAAAGCGATGAAGGGAAAGCTGCCGCGATACAAAGCCGCACACCCGGCAGCACCCCAAGCACAGCCACCGCCAGCACCAGCGCCGAGCCTCACCAGCCTCCTGCCCAGCACCACCCCACAGCACCCACAGACCCACCATGGCTGCGCCCAACGCCCCACAGCCACACCTGCCGCACGCCGCCCCGGCACTCCTGCTCCTCCTCACGGCTCTCGCCACCACCCTCGCCTGCCAACAGCTCTGGACACACGACGACACCTTCCCCGGCGACGCACTCCGCCTCCTCCAGGACGTGGCTCCCAGCTACGCACAGCCCTGCCACCTCCAAGAGCCGCCCTTCTTCCCCGACACCCTGCTCCACAGCAACCTCCGCCCGCACCAAGCCGCCGCCACCGCCCTACGCATCCTCCAGCACCTCTTCCGCACCCTCGGCACCAACAGCACCCGCCAGCACTGGCACAGCCAGGCTCGCAACGACCTCCTCAACAAACTCCAGCACCACATCCACCAACTCGAGCAATGCCTCCCTGACAACGCCACGCTCTTCAAAGGACCACGCAACCCGCTGCTCACCATCAACAAGTACTTCAGGGACATCCACCTCTTCCTCCACGCCCACAACCACAGCGCCTGCGCCTGGGACCACGTCCGCCTCGAAGCTCGCACCTCTTTACAGCACCTCCACAACCTCACCCGCACCATGCGCCGCTAGCGCAAACACCCACCCCCACACACCGACCCACATCCACGTGCCTCCCGCCACGCTCCCACACCGACGCCCCAAACCCACCCCCGTGCCTCACGCCTCTCCTCTCCTGGGACAACAGACACGGCTGCAACAACCGCACGGCACCCGCAGCCTGCTACCGCTGCGCCTCCATTCATACAGCCTCTCCCATCGATTTGGACAAAGGACTCTCTCTACTTATTTATTCATTTATTTATTTATTTATTTATTCACTTATTTATGCCACTGAAAATAAAGACCTCTGACAAAACACTTGCCGCTGCCTCTCGTCTCACTAACTCTGCAAACTCAGCCTTTCGGCCGGCGGAAAGCCACCTCTACTCAACACCTACTCCTCTACTCCCAGCCCGGCTCCAGAAAGGGCTCCGCACAGCCCCTACCCACTCTTCTCACTGCCACCTGCCCAAGCAGGTTTGTGCAGCAACCTCTTTGGAAAAACATTCCCAGCATTTGCCCAACACCACAGAACCACAAAAATAAAGACAGGAGACGGCTGGAAAGCACCACTGCAGCTCATCTGCTTTATCCACAGAGTGCTCCATCCATCCATCCATCCATCCAATCCATCCATCCAATCCATCCAATCCATCCATCCAATCCATGGCTCTCTGACTTAGAGAGAAGGACGTTGTGCGGGACGGCGTCAAACACTTTGCACAAGTCCAGGCAGACCAGGTCACGCGCTCTGCCCCCATCCACCAACGCTGTAGCCCTACCCACAGATGGTTACCAAAATTGCCAGGAATGGCAACTTTCCCCTTTGGAAAGCCACGCTGCCTGTTACCTATCACCTCTTTGCTTTCCAGACGCCTCAGCTGAGGTTCCAGCAGAAGCAGTGCCATCGTCTTGCCTGGCACGGAGGTCAGACCGACTGCTTCGTATTCCCGTGCTCTTCTGCTCTCCCCGTTTTAAAAACAAGGGCTATACTTCCCCTCCTCCACAGGTATCAGGGACTTCAGCTGACAAGACACCATTTTTCAAATATGATCCAGGCTGGCCTAGCAACTCCATCTGACAGTTCCCTAAGGACCCGCTAATGAATCTCTTCATGTCCCACGGACTTGCGCATGTTCAGGTTCCTAAGATGGTCTCAAACCTCAGCCTCTCCTACAGTGGCCTTGGGCTCTTCATTCTTCACGCAGGGCTCCCTGCCTTTGCCTTCTGCAACTTGGGCAGTGTGGCTGGAGCACTCGCACTGAAGAGGGACGCACAGACGTTGCTGAGAACCTCAGCGTTCTCTTTGCCCAGGACGGCCACGTCTCCCCTTTCCTTACGCACATTATCGCTAACATTCTTTTGCTTGCAAGAGATCTAGCGAAGCCTGCCCTCCCACCCTTGACAGCCCTGGCCAGACTCAGTTCCAAAGGGGCCTTGGCAAGCCTAACCTTGTCTCTAGCTTACCGTACCCTTTCCCTGTGTTCCTTTCAGGCCACCTGTCCTCCTTCCCGCTTCCTGAAACTTTCTCTTTTTGATCACAGTTTGCCCAGCAGCTCCCTAGCCATCCGTGGATGCCTCCTGGCGTTTTCGCACCAGTTCCCCCTGCTTCAAATGCATCACTCCTCAGCTTGGAGGAAGGGGATCCTTGAAACTCAGCCACATCCTGGGGCCCCTCTGTCCTCCAGGCCTCTATCATCTGGCACTCTGTCAAGTACATCCTTGAAGAGCCCAAAGTCTGCTCTCTCAAGTCCGGGCCAGGGAGTTCACTGGCTGACCGGCTCACTATCCCGAGGATCTCCTACTCCAACATCCCGTGGTCACTGCAGCCAAGGCTGCCTTGGAGCATCGTATTCCCCACCAGCTCCTCCTACTGGTGAGCACACGGCCTCTGTCCTTGCTGGCTCCTCAGTCACTTGCGCAAGGGACTTGTCACTGACACATTCCAGAAACCTCCCACGTGGCCGGAGTCCTGCCACGTTGCCTCTCCAAAAGATATCGCTGTGCTTCAAAACCCCACTGAGGCCCAGGGCTTGCAAACGCAAAACCACTACCATCCGGCTATACGGGGCTTCGTCCACTCCATCCTCCCGGCTCGATGGGCCTGTACCGGACCCCAGCCACTCCAACATCCCGTGTCTCTGGTTCCCCCTTAACCTGGACCCACAAGCTCTCCAATGGCTCCTCGTCCTAACCCAGGAACATTTCCATACTTTCCACTTGCTCACTGAAACACACACAGCTAAACCCCGCCTCGCCTCCACACCCTCTTTTCCCAGGCGTCTAAAACCTTCCAATCCAATGCCCCACTCATAGGAGCAATCCCACAATGTCTCCACGAGGCCAGGGAGATCATGCCCACGCAGGCATGCCTACGCCCTCAACTCCTCTTCGTTCTTCCCCATATTACGTGTGTTTGTGCAAAGGCATCTGAAACTACTGCCAAGTCTTCTCTACTTCACTTGAACGGGCCGGGCCCAGCTCCCTCAGCCTTTCTCACAAGTGATGCGCTCCGGTCCCCTCTGCGTCTACAGGGCCGGCCAGCCCCTCCAAGATCTCCACACCTCCCATGGACTAAAGAGCCCGGAACAGGACACCACTGCTCCGGGGCAGGGCTCTGGCAATCCCAAAACACAACACATTTTGCCGCACGGGGGACAGTCTCATTTTGTTCTCTGCCTGCCGCCTCCACCAAAGCAGGGAAAACACAACCATGCCCTCACTCTGGGGCCAAACACATGGGACAACAGACACAGAGCAAGCAACACAGCAGCACCAAAGCTCCTCCTTTCTTCCTAATCCTTCTTCACTCAAGCCTATTTTTTAATGTCTTGTTGCCCTGCCTCCTCAGCTTCCAAGACTGCAGCGAGGCCCCCTCCATGCAAGAACACCTCCAGGCCTCCAACGCTCACACCCACACACACGCCCTTGTTCACTGCCACTGCCCCCGGGCCCTTGCTGCAAGAGGGGCATCCCCAGGCCCGGCCCACTGACGTCACTGCTCATCCCTTGCAAGCACAAAAGGAAAACACTGCCTAAGAGGAAAATAAAGGCAAGCCACAAAGTGAAAGGAAAAGTGACCACAGCCACCACCAGGGCATTGCAGGTGGAAAAGACGCTTGGGCACAAAGAGAAACTTCAGCTGCACAGCACAGGCCCTGCAGCTGGCCCCGCAGCTGACCAAGAACACCCAACAACCCTCCCTGACACAGCTGACCCGACGCCTCCGACCCAGCGCTTTCATAACCCCACTCACCCACTCCTGCCACCCCACTGCCACCACAGTCCCCAACCACGGACACCCCAACAAACCACTGCCCCGAGACCACCACAGCCACCAGCCCTGACTGGAAACCACGGGCAGAAACTCCCAGCAATCAGAAAGCGATGAAGGGAAAGCTGCCGCGATACAAAGCCGCACACCCGGCAGCACCCCAAGCACAGCCACCGCCAGCACCAGCGCCGAGCCTCACCAGCCTCCTGCCCAGCACCACCCCACAGCACCCACAGACCCACCATGGCTGCGCCCAACGCCCCACAGCCACGCCTGCCGCACGCCGCCCCGGCACTCCTGCTCCTCCTCACGGCTCTCGCCACCACCCTCGCCTGCCAACAGCTCTGGACACACGACGACACCTTCCCCGGCGACGCACTCCGCCTCCTCCAGGACGTGGCTCCCAGCTACGCACAGCCCTGCCACCTCCAAGAGCCGCCCTTCTTCCCCGACACCCTGCTCCACAGCAACCTCCGCCCGCACCAAGCCGCCGCCACCGCCCTACGCATCCTCCAGCACCTCTTCCACACCCTCGGCACCAACAGCACCCGCCAGCACTGGCACAGCCAGGCTCGCAACGACCTCCTCAACAAACTCCAGCACCACATCCACCAACTCGAGCAATGCCTCCCTGACAACGCCACGCTCTTCAAAGGACCACGCAACCCGCTGCTCACCATCAACAAGTACTTCAGGGACATCCACCTCTTCCTCCACGCCCACAACCACAGCGCCTGCGCCTGGGACCACGTCCGCCTCGAAGCTCGCACCTCTTTACAGCACCTCCACAACCTCACCCGCACCATGCGCCGCTAGCGCAAACACCCACCCCCACACACCGACCCACATCCACGTGCCTCCCGCCACGCTCCCACACCGACGCCCCAAACCCACCCCCGTGCCTCACGCCTCTCCTCTCCTGGGACAACAGACACGGCTGCAACAACCGCACGGCACCCGCAGCCTGCTACCGCTGCGCCTCCATTCATACAGCCTCTCCCATCGATTTGGACAAAGGACTCTCTCTACTTATTTATTCATTTATTTATTTATTTATTTATTCACTTATTTATGCCACTGAAAATAAAGACCTCTGACAAAACACTTGCCGCTGCCTCTCGTCTCACTAACTCTGCAAACTCAGCCTTTCGGCCGGCGGAAAGCCACCTCTACTCAACACCTACTCCTCTACTCCCAGCCCGGCTCCAGAAAGGGCTCCGCACAGCCCCTACCCACTCTTCTCACTGCCACCTGCCCAAGCAGGTTTGTGCAGCAACCTCTTTGGAAAAACATTCCCAGCATTTGCCCAACACCACAGAACCACAAAAATAAAGACAGGAGACGGCTGGAAAGCACCACTGCAGCTCATCTGCTTTATCCACAGAGTGCTCCATCCATCCATCCATCCATCCAATCCATCCATCCAATCCATCCAATCCATCCATCCAATCCATGGCTCTCTGACTTAGAGAGAAGGACGTTGTGCGGGACGGCGTCAAACACTTTGCACAAGTCCAGGCAGACCAGGTCACGCGCTCTGCCCCCATCCACCAACGCTGTAGCCCTACCCACAGATGGTTACCAAAATTGCCAGGAATGGCAACTTTCCCCTTTGGAAAGCCACGCTGCCTGTTACCTATCACCTCTTTGCTTTCCAGACGCCTCAGCTGAGGTTCCAGCAGAAGCAGTGCCATCGTCTTGCCTGGCACGGAGGTCAGACCGACTGCTTCGTATTCCCGTGCTCTTCTGCTCTCCCCGTTTTAAAAACAAGGGCTATACTTCCCCTCCTCCACAGGTATCAGGGACTTCAGCTGACAAGACACCATTTTTCAAATATGATCCAGGCTGGCCTAGCAACTCCATCTGACAGTTCCCTAAGGACCCGCTAATGAATCTCTTCATGTCCCACGGACTTGCGCATGTTCAGGTTCCTAAGATGGTCTCAAACCTCAGCCTCTCCTACAGTGGCCTTGGGCTCTTCATTCTTCACGCAGGGCTCCCTGCCTTTGCCTTCTGCAACTTGGGCAGTGTGGCTGGAGCACTCGCACTGAAGAGGGACGCACAGACGTTGCTGAGAACCTCAGCGTTCTCTTTGCCCAGGACGGCCACGTCTCCCCTTTCCTTACGCACATTATCGCTAACATTCTTTTGCTTGCAAGAGATCTAGCGAAGCCTGCCCTCCCACCCTTGACAGCCCTGGCCAGACTCAGTTCCAAAGGGGCCTTGGCAAGCCTAACCTTGTCTCTAGCTTACCGTACCCTTTCCCTGTGTTCCTTTCAGGCCACCTGTCCTCCTTCCCGCTTCCTGAAACTTTCTCTTTTTGATCACAGTTTGCCCAGCAGCTCCCTAGCCATCCGTGGATGCCTCCTGGCGTTTTCGCACCAGTTCCCCCTGCTTCAAATGCATCACTCCTCAGCTTGGAGGAAGGGGATCCTTGAAACTCAGCCACATCCTGGGGCCCCTCTGTCCTCCAGGCCTCTATCATCTGGCACTCTGTCAAGTACATCCTTGAAGAGCCCAAAGTCTGCTCTCCCAAGTCCGGGCCAGGGAGTTCACTGGCTGACCGGCTCACTATCCCGAGGATCTCCTACTCCAACATCCCGTGGTCACTGCAGCCAAGGCTGCCTTGGAGCATCGTATTCCCCACCAGCTCCTCCTACTGGTGAGCACACGGCCTCTGTCCTTGCTGGCTCCTCAGTCACTTGCGCAAGGGACTTGTCACTGACACATTCCAGAAACCTCCCACGTGGCCGGAGTCCTGCCACGTTGCCTCTCCAAAAGATATCGCTGTGCTTCAAAACCCCACTGAGGCCCAGGGCTTGCAAACGCAAAACCACTACCATCCGGCTATACGGGGCTTCGTCCACTCCATCCTCCCGGCTTGATGGGCCTGTACCGGACCCCAGCCACTCCAACATCCCGTGTCTCTGGTTCCCCCTTAACCTGGACCCACAAGCTCTCCAATGGCTCCTCGTCCTAACCCAGGAACATTTCCATACTTTCCACTTGCTCACTGAAACACACACAGCTAAACCCCGCCTCGCCTCCACACCCTCTTTTCCCAGGCGTCTAAAACCTTCCAATCCAATGCCCCACTCATAGGAGCAATCCCACAATGTCTCCACGAGGCCAGGGAGATCATGCCCACGCAGGCATGCCTACGCCCTCAACTCCTCTTCGTTCTTCCCCATATTACGTGTGTTTGTGCAAAGGCATCTGAAACTACTGCCAAGTCTTCTCTACTTCACTTGAACGGGCCGGGCCCAGCTCCCTCAGCCTTTCTCACAAGTGATGCGCTCCGGTCTCCTCTGCGTCTACAGGGCCGGCCAGCCCCTCCAAGATCTCCACACCTCCCATGGACTAAAGAGCCCGGAACAGGACACCACTGCTCCGGGGCAGGGCTCTGGCAATCCCAAAACACAACACATTTTGCCGCACGGGGGACAGTCTCATTTTGTTCTCTGCCTGCCGCCTCCACCAAAGCAGGGAAAACACAACCATGCCCTCACTCTGGGGCCAAACACATGGGACAACAGACACAGAGCAAGCAACACAGCAGCACCAAAGCTCCTCCTTTCTTCCTAATCCTTCTTCACTCAAGCCTATTTTTTAATGTCTTGTTGCCCTGCCTCCTCAGCTTCCAAGACTGCAGCGAGGCCCCCTCCATGCAAGAACACCTCCAGGCCTCCAACGCTCACACCCACACACACGCCCTTGTTCACTGCCACTGCCCCCGGGCCCTTGCTGCAAGAGGGGCATCCCCAGGCCCGGCCCACTGACGTCACTGCTCATCCCTTGCAAGCACAAAAGGAAAACACTGCCTAAGAGGAAAATAAAGGCAAGCCACAAAGTGAAAGGAAAAGTGACCACAGCCACCACCAGGGCATTGCAGGTGGAAAAGACGCTTGGGCACAAAGAGAAACTTCAGCTGCACAGCACAGGCCTTGCAGCTGGCCCCGCAGCTGACCAAGAACACCCAACAACCCTCCCTGACACAGCTGACCCGACGCCTCCGACCCAGCGCTTTCATAACCCCACTCACCCACTACTGCCACCCCACTGCCACCACAGTCCCAACCACGGACACCCCAACAAACCACTGCCCCGAGACCACCACAGCCACCAGCCCTGACTGGAAACCACGGGCAGAAACTCCCAGCAATCAGAAAGCGATGAAGGGAAAGCTGCCGCGATACAAAGCCGCACACCCGGCAGCACCCCAAGCACAGCCACCGCCAGCACCAGCGCCGAGCCTCACCAGCCTCCTGCCCAGCACCACCCCCACAGCACCCACAGACCCACCATGGCTGCGCCCAACGCCCCACAGCCACGCCTGCCGCACGCCGCCCCGGCACTCCTGCTCCCTCCTCACGGCTCTCGCCACCACCCTCGCCTGCCAACAGCTCTGGACACACGACGACACCTTCCCCGGCGACGCACTCCGCCTCCTCCAGGACGTGGCTCCCAGCTACGCACAGCCCTGCCACCTCCAAGAGCCGCCCTTCTTCCCCGACACCCTGCTCCACAGCAACCTCCGCCCGCACCAAGCCGCCGCCACCGCCCTACGCATCCTCCAGCACCTCTTCCGCACCCTCGGCACCAACAGCACCCGCCAGCACTGGCACAGCCAGGCTCGCAACGACCTCCTCAACAAACTCCAGCACCACATCCACCAACTCGAGCAATGCCTCCCTGACAACGCCACGCTCTTCAAAGGACCACGCAACCCGCTGCTCACCATCAACAAGTACTTCAGGGACATCCACCTCTTCCTCCACGCCACAACCACAGCGCCTGCGCCTGGGACCACGTCCGCCTCGAAGCTCGCACCTCTTTACAGCACCTCCACAACCTCACCCGCACCATGCGCCGCTAGCGCAAACACCCACCCCCACACACCGACCCACATCCACGTGCCTCCCGCCACGCTCCCACACCGACGCCCCAAACCCACCCCCGTGCCTCACGCCTCTCCTCTCCTGGGACAACAGACACGGCTGCAACAACCGCACGGCACCCGCAGCCTGCTACCCGCTGCGCCTCCATTCATACAGCCTCTCCATCGATTTGGACAAAGGACTCTCTCTACTTATTTATTCATTTATTTATTTATTTATTTATTCACTTATTTATGCCACTGAAAATAAAGACCTCTGACAAAACACTTGCCGCTGCCTCTCGTCTCACTAACTCTGCAAACTCAGCCTTTCGGCCGGCGGAAAGCCACCTCTACTCAACACCTACTCCTCTACTCCCCAGCCCGGCTCCAGAAAGGGCTCCGCACAGCCCCTACCCACTCTTCTCACTGCCACCTGCCCAAGCAGGTTTGTGCAGCAACCTCTTTGGAAAAACATTCCCAGCATTTGCCCAACACCACAGAACCACAAAAATAAAGACAGGAGACGGCTGGAAAGCACCACTGCAGCTCATCTGCTTTATCCACAGAGTGCTCCATCCATCCATCCATCCATCCAATCCATCCATCCAATCCATCCAATCCATCCATCCAATCCATGGCTCTCTGACTTAGAGAGAAGGACGTTGTGCGGGACGGCGTCAAACACTTTGCACAAGTCCAGGCAGACCAGGTCACGCGCTCTGCCCCCATCCACCAACGCTGTAGCCCTACCCACAGATGGTTACCAAAATTGCCAGGAATGGCAACTTTCCCCTTTGGAAAGCCACGCTGCCTGTTACCTATCACCTCTTTGCTTTCCAGACGCCTCAGCTGAGGTTCCAGCAGAAGCAGTGCCATCGTCTTGCCTGGCACGGAGGTCAGACCGACTGCTTCGTATTCCCGTGCTCTTCTGCTCTCCCCGTTTTAAAAACAAGGGCTATACTTCCCCTCCTCCACAGGTATCAGGGACTTCAGCTGACAAGACACCATTTTTCAAATATGATCCAGGCTGGCCTAGCAACTCCATCTGACAGTTCCCTAAGGACCCGCTAATGAATCTCTTCATGTCCCACGGACTTGCGCATGTTCAGGTTCCTAAGATGGTCTCAAACCTCAGCCTCTCCTACAGTGGCCTTGGGCTCTTCATTCTTCACGCAGGGCTCCCTGCCTTTGCCTTCTGCAACTTGGGCAGTGTGGCTGGAGCACTCGCACTGAAGAGGGACGCACAGACGTTGCTGAGAACCTCAGCGTTCTCTTTGCCCAGGACGGCCACGTCTCCCCTTTCCTTACGCACATTATCGCTAACATTCTTTTGCTTGCAAGAGATCTAGCGAAGCCTGCCCTCCCACCCTTGACAGCCCTGGCCAGA